>NW_026056976.1:0-600000 GCF_023758075.1 Alternaria novae-zelandiae | reverse complement strand
ATCTGGCCTATATGACTTGCTACCTAACCTCAAGCAACGGCTGGCTTCTATTCGTATTCCGAATAGGCTCTTTGCACCAATTATACCCGATTGGAGCTACGACAACAAGGGATCATGAGCAGAACCTCAGGGTCAAGTGTGCGGCGCAATTGAGCCACGGCTACTTCGTCATCACAACGGAATGTTTCACTGCGCATCGCAACTGGTCGGTAGGATGGGCTGATAGACGAAGGTGGTCTGGACGGAGGATGCCCATCTCGTAGCTGCTAGATCGGTTGAGATATTGAGTTTACATGTCTTCTTCGCCGATGGAGACGACTAAGAAGACCAGCATTTACTATCGGAGTCTTTCATTAGGGTTCGTAAGTTTAGTAGATCTTATGAGCAATGCCGACATCATCCCTTTGGCGTTGCCGTCATGGAATCTACTCCTAGACAATAGCCTCAGGCCTCTCGACCCTCTTCTTCGCCGTACCCACACCTGCATGGCCTCTTTCCTGATCCTTGCCCAACCATGGCTTCAACGCCTCACCGACCATACTCTGTCGCAGAAAGTAGATCACCTGTCCAATAATAATGAGGACAAAGGCGATGGGGTACATCCAGTGAATGTTCAGTCCGAAGACCTTGACGCCAATCGCCACACCCCAGAAGCTTCCTGTGAGAAGGGAGATGTTGAAAAATGCAGCGGAGCTGAGACGGAACAGGACCGGTGCAAGGGAGTAGAAGAGGGAAAGTATGAGTGTGTATCCGGTAAGGTAGCCTCCAACCTTGGCGTTCCAAGTCGCACTGCGGAAGGCGGCGCGGTCGAAGATACCCGCTTGCGTACCGTTGATGAACATGCCCCAGAAAGCAAGTTGGCCAACAACCTCATACAGCGGCCGTTCGGATACCAGCCACTCTTCAAATACGTTGGACAGACCGTAGAAAGTGGCGCCTAGAAGCGCAAAAAGATCGCCTTTGACTTGGTCCGTAGCGCCAAAGTTGTTGGTACCGGTGATGTGATCGGAGCCGAAGATTACGCCTAGACCGCCGATGCACAGAAGGATGCCGAAAATTTGCGTGTAGTGGTAGCGGACCTTGAGGAAGAAGAAGGAAATTATTACGACAACGGCGATAGCCCAGAAGTTGATCAATTGGGCGCTAAGGATGGTAGTCTAGTCGTGTGTCAGCATGCAAGTCTACGCGAGAGAACGGACAGGAACCTACGTAACGATAGGCCAGAACGATGAAGTAGTTGCCCTCGACATCCATGAAGGCGAGGATAAAGAACCGCCAGCCGTCTTTTATGACGACTCGCCCCCATTTCTTGAAGCCGTACTTGTAGAGGGTATACGATGTGTAGATTATGTTGAGGAGGACGTAGTTGAAGAAGGACTGGAAGGCGGGTATCGATGTACCCTCTTCCGCGAGCAGAGACGATAATGTATTTGTACCGGTGATGCAGAGAGCGAGGACTGGAAGTAATACCTTGTCAGTCTACATTTCGAACATCCGAAAATGGCGTGTTTGGTGCATACCCTGCCCAAGGACCAACGTGATCCAGAATTGTTTCGTCTTGAGGTATTGGAACCAGCGTCCTTTGGTCTGCGCATCGCGTTCTAGAACCTCATTCCCGGCCGCACCGTTATGCGACTCATTCTCAGATGTCACATATGTGCCAGCACCGGTTTTGTCATGAGCTGCCTCGGGCGCGTAATGACCGTGATGCGCATCTTGAACGACCACGCCATCAGCAGGGTAAGCTTGAATCGGATTCATGACCCCTCTCTTGATCCTGGAGGATTCGAAAGCGCGGGAACTGAGCGCACAGGCTTGACACTGCTATCGAAAGCCTGTCGGCAAGATCGTGAGACTCGGCGTGGTGAAGTGGAGCTTTTCGCAATTGACGTGAGCGCAAAACTCCAGAAGTCGCTCACGGTGGTGTACAGTTGCGTACGATTTGGCGGCTGCGAGAGGTTGCAACTCATTCCCCAAGTGGGGGTCCGCCACATTTTAAACAACGAGGGCTGCCCTCGTTCGTTCTCGCCAGTCGCGTCCCTCGCTCCGGCCACCATGCGCGGTGGTGAAAAAAGTGTGCATGGCCTGCTGTCCAGAGCATGGGAGCTCCGCTTGTTCTTGCCTGGGTGGGGTTAAGCCTCGGAGACTAATGTACCCTTGTGGAGATGGCCGGTGCGAGAGCATGTCGATGCACGCGTGCTGAGACTAGGCGAATCCCGATGTTGCTTTTTCGTGCGTTATCGTGCATGCTGAATGTGAAAAAGGCTGAGGGATTTGATCATGAATGGACCGGAGGCAAGACTACGTGGTGAGATTGCATGGCTTTAGCGAAGATCGATCATTGGGGTGGGGCATGCAGCTGCATCCACCAGCCCGGATGGAACTACTGTCACAAATCCAATGCGCTCGCCACAGTGCATGCAGAAACTTCGGGCGCATAGTAGTGATGGGCCCGAGCACCTGGTGGAAGGAGATGACAACGGCGAACGGCAAGTGGGGCTCGTGTAGAGCAATGCAGGTCACTGAAGCGAGGTGGTGCGAGAGCAAAGTTTCTTTAGTAGGCTATCTAGAGGGGAGAAGAATACGAGGCTGTCATCGCGACTGGCCCAAACGTGTGTCGGAAACAGGAGTAGAGTTACCTACACGCCGTCTAAAACAAATCAAAACAAGACAAGCAAGACCAAAGGTAATGACTGACAACAGTTGGACATTCCGCGTACTATTACCATGCACGTGTCGCTGCAGTCGAGGTTCTACTCGGAATCCTCGTCGTCGCTGTCCGCATTCTCCAGCCACTCCTTGAACTGCTCGGCCGACTTGCGGACAGACTTGCTGACCTTGAGGTCGACATACTTTTTGCTGGCCTTGGAGCACCAGCCCTTGAGCTGGTCTTCCGAGACGAGGTCGTTCTCGTACACCTTCAACAGGATGGCCGAGACCTGAGGGATGAGCTCGGGCTTGTCGTTGCCGACAAAGCGCTCAATGCCACCAAGGAAAGCCTTCTCATGCTTGTCCGAGGTGATCATCTTCTTGAGCATGGGAGCACGGCCATCCATCTGCTTGACGATCTTCTCGGTGAAGAGGGTCTGGGGAATGACGGTAAGTGTGCGGTGCTTGGTTTCGATGCCGAGCTCCTTGGCCTTGACGTAGATGTCGACGTTGTCAAGCTTCTCAACACCGCCCTTCTCCGCGCCAGTGTCGATGATCCACTTGCCGAAAGTGTCGTAGCTGGAGCCGCCCTCGTCGTCATCCTCAATGACAAGGGCACGCTTGAGGTCGTCGGGAAGGTCCTGGGCACGAGCCCTGATGGCGGCCTCCGAGGTGTCGATGGACCACTCAACTTCCTTGGCATCCTCCTCGTCAATCTCCTTGGCGCCCTCGTTGATCTGGCGGGTCAGCTCGTCGTCGCTGCCGGCCTCGAGTGCCATGTCACCATCGTCACCGTTCTCCTCAGCGCTGTCACCGGGACTGCCGCCGTCGGGGGAGGTAGCCTCGCCGCGGGCTTCAGCCTCCTTGCGGGCACGGCGCTCAGCCTTCTTGCTGGACTTGTCCTTCTTGCCCTTCTTGGGTTCGTTCTTCAGGATGAAGGAGCTGAGCTTGAGGCGGGGATCTACGTCGGAAATCTTTCCGCAAGCCTTGCAGTCGAGCGTGATGTTGCCATCTTTGATGTGCACGTCGGTCTCGGGGTTCTTGCACTTCTTGCAGAGGACGAACTTGGAGATGAAACCGTCGAGGTAGTCCTGGAGCTTGCTGGCGTCGTGGGCGCCGTTGATGATCCAACGGTCGTCGTTGGGGCTCGTGTTGGTCTGGGCGCCCAGCTCGAAGCCAAAGTACTTGATGACGTGAGCGGGCGGGCGGGCGAGGGACTGAGCGACGCTGCTCAGGTTGACGATGACGGTCTTGATGCCGTTGCCCTTGCCTTCAATCTTGGACTGGATGCGCTCCATCTTGTAGCGGTAGAAGGGGTCGGTGACATCGCGGCGGATGTTGACGGTAGCCATGGCGACGGTGGTGCGGGGACTGGGCGAGGGGGTGGTTAATGGTGGTGCGGCGGGCGGGCGAACGGGGTCGGATCAGCTATGTTGACGAGGGCCGAAAGAGACATGCGCAGAAGCAGTCTCTAGTACGTGTGGGTTGGGTGTGTGTGTGCGACTCGGGGTCAGGAGGGGCAGTGGATTAGCCGTTGGTTTGGTGGATGATGCTGCTTGGTATCCGCATACAGCGAAATTTTTGCAGTTTGGGGGGAGGTTCGACTCGGAAGGCGTAGCGTTGGCGCGAATACATATACTCCTGTTGTCGTGGGCGACTCTGAGGTGCGGTTGGTGCTTGGGGCCTGGAGGCGGACGTCGAGGTGGCGGTTCAGGCAGGTCGCGGGCGGGCGACGAGCAGG
The DNA here is from genome assembly GCF_023758075.1 of Alternaria novae-zelandiae. NCBI lineage: Eukaryota > Fungi > Ascomycota > Dothideomycetes > Pleosporales > Pleosporaceae > Alternaria > Alternaria novae-zelandiae. The sequence continues at coordinate 595,610 of NW_026056976.1, read as the reverse complement.
CGGTTGGGCGGATAGGGCAGAGTGGGCGGGTGCTGTTGCCAGTGGCAGTCACTGGTGTGGGCGAGGTCGACGGATGGATTTTGGCTGGTTCCAAGGGGAGTGTGTGCGGGCTGCGGGTGGTCGAGGGAAGTTATATGGGGTCGCGGCCTTTAGTTTTTCGAACTTGCCGAGCCACGCTAGCAGAGCGTTCTACCGTGCATACCAAACGCCCCCATCAGCCCCGCCCTGACTCAGGCCGTCGTGCGCTGCCTGGCTTTGTCACTGGGACATGGCGACGGACAAAGCGTCTGGCCGTCTACACAAACGGCGGGACATCAAACAGCTCTGCGGTGCGTTCATCGATACATGCAGGCAGCCGGGGAAGCGTTTGACAGTTGCTATGTGGCCTGTATCCACCCTGAACGCCCCGCATCTCGCGGCAAACACCACCAGCCATGTCGCATCTAGCAACGTGGGCCAGCGTGTTGGTCGCCCAGCAGTCGTCGTTGAACAGGTCCAAGGCTCGCAGCAGCCTGTGTGGCTTAGTACGTCGACACTCGCTACCAGGTCCTGCAAAACCAGCCGCAGACTTTGGCGAGCCGCGCCTAGATTGCGTCACACCTGCTAGTTGCTTTTCGAACATCCCCCATTCAACGACGACGAGCTCGAGCATTCTGCCCCAGCTGCACGCCGACTTGCCAAGATGACTAGGCAGGAAGTAGACTACTCGCTGTATCTCGTGACAGACTCTACAGAGGCCATCCTCGGGAACCGAGACCTGGTCGACGTGGTTGAGCAGGCGTTACTAGGAGGTTAGTCAGCCGTAATACAACATACCACGATGTTGATCGACATGTGCAGGTGTCACCATCGTCCAATACAGAGACAAAACCTCCGACACCGGCATCCTCATCGCGACAGCAAAGAAGCTCCACGAAAAATGCAAGGCACACAACGTCCCCCTCCTCATCAACGACCGCGTAGACGTCGCCCTCGCAGTGGGCTGTGAGGGCGTCCACATTGGCCAAGATGACATGAACGCCCACGAGGCCCGCCGTATCCTAGGCGAAGACAAAATCATCGGTGTCACCGTCTCGTCCATCCAGGAAGCGCGCACAGCCGTCGAGCAAGGAGCAGATTACCTAGGCATCGGCACGATGTATGCCACGAATACCAAAAAGAACACCAAAGACATCGTCGGCATCACCGGAACAAGGAAGATACTGCACTATCTCGATCAAGGCACCGAAGCAGAGAACAAAGTCAAAACAGTATGCATCGGCGGCATCAACGCCTCAAACACCCAACGCATAATATACCAACTCTTTGCTCCAACTCCCGCCAACGCAAACCCCAAGACCATCAACGGCGTTGCCATCGTATCTGCCATAATCGGGGCTCAAGACCCCAAAGCCGCATCTTCGCACCTCACCCATCTCCTCAAGACAGCTCCGCCCTTTGCCCCCCAATCCCCACTCCCACACTTCTACCACCAAAACCCCCGCGACGAAATAACCTCTGTCCTCAAAGCCGCCATCTCAGCAACCAAAAAGGTAAAAGGAATGAACCCCCTCTCCCACAACATGACGAACCTCGTTGTCCAAAACTTTGCCGCAAACGTCGCCCTCTGCGTAGGCGCAAGCCCCATAATGGCAAATTACGGCGCCGAAGCCTCCGACCTGTCTAAACTAGGTGGCGCGCTGGTAGTAAACATGGGCACCGTGACACCCGATGGACTGGCAAACTACCAACAAGCCATCAACGCGTACAACGCCGCCGGCGGACCCATCATCCTCGATCCCGTGGGCGCCGGCGCAACAAGTGTACGACGAGACGCTCTAGCCCAGCTCCTCGGCGCCGGGTATTTCGACTTGATCAAAGGGAACGAGAGCGAGATTCTCGCCGTTGCACGTGCAAGTGGGTATACGCTTGAAGGTTCGAGTCAGCAACAGCGAGGTGTGGACTCTGGTGCTTCACTCTTCTCGCTGCCCCAAAGGGCGCATATTGTTTCCCGGCTTGCGGCTCGCGAACGCACAATTGTGCTTATGACGGGGGCTACGGATCTTGTTTCGGATGGCGCGCGCACGTATGCGGTGGCGAATGGACATGAGTATTTGGGGAGGATCACGGGGAGTGGGTGCACGTTGGGAACCACGCTATCTGCGTATCTGGCTGCGTACCGTGAGGATAAGCTGTTGGCTGCTGTCGCGGGTTTGCTGCATTATGAGATTGCGGCAGAGATTGCGGCGCAGAGGGAGGATGTCAGAGGCCCGGGGACTTTTGTTCCGGCTTTTCTGGATGAGTTGTGGAATCATGGGGAAAGGGTGGTGAAGGGAGATGTGGAGTTGAAGGATGTGGCCAAGGTGGAGTTCGTCAAGGACATGGAGGATCCTGGGTTGGTGGAGGATATGTAGAGAGCGTAGAGGCCGCGAAGGTGCACATGAAGAGTCTTGAAGCACACAAGCAGTACGAAAGCGCAAATGCAGATGGCCAATCTGGGTATTCCTGGAGAAGAAAAGGGACTAGTACTGCACCTTTTACTTGTCACTCCCTGTCCCTTAACGTAACACAAACGCTCACTGACTTCCAACATAATTTGATCGTACATTCCGGTGTCAACACTAACGCCAAATACGTCTACCTTGCTTTTCGGTACCGTCCCTGATTCATTTCTGCCTTCAAAGCATCCTGCTGATCCGGTAACGGCGCTCTTCTCCTGATACCATCTGCACCTACACCCGCAGGTCCACCCTGCCCACCCGCAAACCCTTGCTGATGTTGTGGCGGCGGGGGCGGACCAGGCCATCCCGGTGGCGGCGCACCCATACCGCCAGGTGGTGGAGGGAAGCCCGGGAATCCGGGAGGGGGCATGCCTGGAGGAAGTGGTGGCATACCAGGGGGCATGCCTTGTGGAAAGCCAGGAAAGTTTGGTGGTGGAAAAGGAGGGGCTCCGTTGGCGTTTGGTGGAGGAGGTCCGTGGCCATGGGGTATAGGAGGGGGTGGTAGGGAGCCAGATGCGATGAGTTGTGCAAGGCGGGAGGGGTCCATGCCGTTGAAAGGAGGAATAGGCGCCCCGCCCGCATTTGGTGGGGGTGGAAAGGGCATACCGCCTGGTGGGGGTGGGATTGGTGGATGATTTGTGCCCCCAATACCCGGTAGAGAACTCGAAGTGCCATCTGGTGCTGTGTTGAGTCCTGGCAGCGAAAGACCAGGTGGGAGGAAGCCACCGCCTGGGTTCTTTGAAGGCATCTTCTGATCGACCAAGCCTTCGGCCTCGTCTTCTGCCTCCTGCTCTTCTTCTTCCATCTTTTGCCGCCTGCCCTGACCGCGGTCGAACGTGCCTTGCGCCTCTGCTGCTGCTTGGCCAATGTGGTAACGGTCATTGACGTAGTTGGTGTCGCCTGGCCGTGGACGCGTCCAGAAGCGCGTGACCCTATCGTTGGAGCCCGAGGCGAGGATGTGGCCTAACGGATGCCAGTCCATGGTCCAGACAGTGAAGTCGTGAGCATATTGCAGGCTGTGCGCGGGGTATATGGTTTGTGAGGGGGCGTTTTGCGAGTCGGCGGCGTCGTAGGGCGATATCGAGGGTGCGACGCCGGCGGGAGGGTTCTGCTCGTCGAGGAGATAGTGGTGTATGCTACCATCGACGCCGCCGGTAGACAACAGGTTCTTGTGCATGGGATGCCATGCCATGGTGATGATGTCCTTCTCATGTCCCTTGAGCAGTAAGACGTCGCGCATCATTCGGAGATCAAAGATGCGGGCTGTGTGGTCACGGGCGCATGTTGCTAGCATGTTTCCTTGGACGGGCTCGAACATGGTTTTTGATATTGGGTTTTTATGTCCATGAAGCGTCGTCAGACAGCGCCCTGTGCGCGGGTCCCAGAACTTGACCTGGTGGTCCTTGGACCCTGATACTAGCAGTCCCTTGTGCGGATGCCAGTCGACCGACTTGACCTCCCACCCGTGTCCTGTCAACGTCGACTCTTCTGTACTCGACGCAAAGTCCCAGATCTTGAGCGTGGTGTCGTCGGCGCATGTGACGAATTTGGTGTCGGTCGGCGCGATGGACAGGCCTCGCACAGCTTCGGTGTGGGCCTGAATCTCTTTGACGTTGTTGAAGTTGGTCTGCCAGTACTTGACGACACCGGTCTGGTCGGCTGACAGGAGCCAGTCGTCGGTGGACGTGTATTCGACGGCGCGGATGGCAGCCTCATGGGCCTGCATAATGGTCTCGAAGTTGAAGCCCATGCCGTTCCACAGCGTGAACTCGCCGCTGGTCGAGCCCGTGAGCAGGCGGCGGCCCTCTGGCGTCCACTTGACGACGTTGATGGGGTGCTTGACCTTGTTCAGAGACGAATGCACGGCTTTGGCAGGTATCGACTCGGCGGCGCTGGCGACACGTGCTGCGGGCGGCTGCATGTCGACGATGTAGCTGGCGCTCGGCCGCTCCATCTCTGGCGCGGGCGCATTCTTGTAGCGCGGGCGGCGGTTGCGCATCCACTGGACCGTCGTCGAGCCATAGTCGGTCACGGCGCCTGCGGTTGTAGTCAGTCTATGAATCCTGCGCATGATGAACAGGCATACTGACGTTTTGGTCGGGGCCGCAAGCCTCCCTCAAAGTCCGGACGATGGTATTCGCGCTCCATGGCGTGCTGCTGCCGAAGACGCCGTTTACTCGATCACCATGGGGGGCGCGTCGGGTGCGCGGTGGTGAGTCGGGGTGCTGCGCAGGTGTTGTGTGCAGTGGAAGCGCGTGCCTCGTCGCGTTGGACGTGGGAACGTCGGCCACAGCGCAGCCACAGCGCCACACTCGACACCTGGGCGCGCTGCATCACCGTGCAGATCCCCGCTCACCAGACTCCCAACAGAATCCCGCGACGCCCTGATAACTCTATCGCCATTGTGCCAGAACCCTCGGCCATGGCGCGCTTATCCCGACTACAAATCCCCCGCCGCCCTCGTTCTGTCGTCCCTCGCTGGCTGTAGTTGCTTCCGCCCGAGCCATTGCGCCCAACCCTCCGCCATGGCCACCCTCACCCAACTGGCCGCCTCTTCTGCCCTCGACATGCAGCACGCCAGCTCCCCGGTGTACCGCGGAAAGACCGCTCCCACTCCCAATGGCACCACCAAGCGTGCGCGCGACACCAAATACCGCCATGTCTTTGCGACGCACTCGGCGTCGCGCACCTCGTGCCTCAGCCAGGAGAGCGCAGACAAGATGCCGAGCTTCGTCGGCTTCAGGAACCTCATGATCTTGGTCCTGAGTACGACGCCGCCACTCCCGGCAGTAGCCGCACATCGCTGACCACTGCAGTCGTCTCCAACCTGCGCTTGATGATCGTGAACCTGCAGAAGTACGGCGTCCTCATCTGTCTGTCCTGCCACGACTACCGCCGCTCCGACGTCGTCACCGGCCTGCTGCTCTACCTGCTCGTCCCCGCCCACCTCTTCGTCACCTACCTGATCGAGCTCGCCGCCGCCTGGCAGGCCGACCGAGCCTACGCCCGCATCTCCCACCAACGCGACCAAGACACGCCCGCCAGCTACGCCGCCGCCCTGCGCAGCTTCAACTCGACGTGGTACATTGTCGCTTTTTTCCACAGCGTCAACGCAGTCGCCAACCTCTACATCGCGACCAAGTACGTCTACTACGACATCTACCACCCGGGCATTGGCACCCTCTGCGAACTGCACGCCGTCATCGTCTTCCTCAAGTGCGCTTCCTACGCACTCACAAACCGCGACCTCCGCCATGCCTACCTGCACCCCAAGCAGGCCGATCCGCTGCCTGAGCTCTACAAAGCATGCCCATATCCGCAGAACATCAACATGAAGAACCTGTGCTACTTCTGGTGGGCACCCACCCTCGTCTACCAGCCCGTCTACCCCCGAACCGACACGATCCGCTGGGACTTTGTCCTCAAACGTCTGGCCGAACTCGCTGGTCTCAGCATCGTCATCTGGATCGCCTCCGCCCAATACGCCGCGCCGCTGTTGCAGAACTCGCTCGACAAGATCCTCACGTTGAACTTTACGTCCATTGCTGAGCGCGTCATGAAGCTATCCACCATCAGCGTCTTCTGCTGGCTGTGCGGCTTCTTCGCCCTCTTCCAGTCCGCTCTCAATGCGCTTGCCGAAGTCATGCGGTTCGGCGACCGAGAGTTCTACGGCGACTGGTGGAACGTCTCGTCCATCCGCACCTACTGGACTACCTGGAACAAGCCCGTGACCAACTTTATGCGCCGCCACATCTACTCACCTCTTGTCGGCCGCGGTGTGCCTCCCGCCCTGGCCCAGATCCTCGTCTTCCTCTTTTCTGGCGTCCTGCACGAACTGCTCGTCGGCGTCCCCACACACAACATTATTGGCGTAGCTTTTGCTGGCATGATGTTCCAGATCCCGCTCATTGCGCTCACAGATGTCATCCAAAAGGTCAAATGGATCCAGGGGAGGGTTGCAGGTAACATGATTTTCTGGATGAGCTTTTGTCTCGTGGGACAGCCACTCGCGGCGCTGCTTTATTTCTTTGCCTGGCAGGCAAAATATGGCAGTGTAAGTAAGAGTGTGGGGGAGAGTGCTGTGAATGTATTCTATCGGCGGTAGTGTACGATTTTTTTCCAGCTTCCGCGTAGTGAGCTTGTTGTTGTCATTCTTGTGGACGTCCAATACAACTCTATCCCATCCAGTCGCAAAAGATACTTTTCATTGTCGGATTGGCGTGTTGAATCACCAATTATGCGTTTTCTAGCTTACCCTGCCATCTCCAACAGTCCTCCCTTGACCCTGCGTAGCATGCGCACCACTTCCTTGTTCAAGACCCTCTCGACCCTCTCAATCCACAGGCCATGAACGCCTCTCTCAATACCCACATCGGCAAACCCTTTCGCCCTCTTCACCACCTCTACCCTTTCCTGACCACCCCAGCTCATCACCACTTCACTCGCACAGAAGATGCGCATACCGAGCGTAAACACCTCAGCTTTGGTACTCCAGCCCAGCGCGCCGTCACCTTCTCCCTCGGCTGTTTGTGTGAGTGCGGTGAGACCGTCGAGTACCCAGTTGGTCAGCCCAGTGCGCAGGCTCAGCGGCACAGCAGAGGCAGACAGGGAGAGGAGAATGCGCGACCACAGCATAGTGTCCAATGTGTCGTCTTTGTACAAATTCTGCTTCTCCTGCGCAAAAAGCGACGTATCTTCCTTCCTCTCCCGTGCAAAAGTGTTGGCGAATGGCGTGGAGAAGAGACGATGGGGTGAGGGCGTGTTGGTTAGACGGCGTATTGCTTCCTTGGCGAGGAATCGTGACGTCGAGAATGCAGATACCAGGTACGCCCCAAGACGGTGCGTAGTCAGTATCGGTACCGTGTTCTTGAACAGTCGGTCGCCCTGTGAGCGTAGGAGGATGCCTGCTGTGGAGGCAGCTAGATCGCGTATTTCGTCGTCATCGTCGTTGAGGAGGTCGTAAAGAACGATGGCCAGCCCAAGGATCAGAGGTCCTGTTTTTCCTTTGGGGGCCAGGGAGAAGATGGAGTTGAGCGCGGACAGGGATTGTATGGCTGCATAGCGAGTGTCGAAGGGGTTGGTATCGATGGTTGTCATGCGTAGCAGGCGAATGTAGCGTGCGATACGGGCGAGAACCTCGTCACGGTGGAGTGAGTAGCTGGTGTAAGCATGGTCGAGGAATGAGCCTAGAAGATGCAGGGCGCTTTGCATATTTGATGGTGGGCCATGGACGCACTGTGTTTCCAACCTTGTCAAGGTGAGCATGACTTGATCTTGCATCGTCAGGCTGAAGAAGTCGCTTTTCAAATGGTCCTTGGTAAGAGCGTCGGCGAGAACGGCTTGCGCTTTCGAGATGACTTCTGGGTCGCAGGCCTCCAGGACTACACGATGGATATGCGCTAGGACCAGCGACAATGGAATGGTTAGTCCGTTGGATGTCTGCATCTGTAATATGGAGTCCAGAGCTTCCAGAGCTTCCATGCAGGTATCCGGATCCTCGTTTGCGAGAAGCATGAGCGCATCGCCAATGTTTTGATAATCGTCCGAGACCATGCTGTGAAGCGAAATTTCACGCAGAATGATCCGGTCAACGAAGTATACCTGTGCGAGGGATGTCCTGAGTAGATCATCACCGTGGTGATCACTTGGTCCGATATTGTACTCCGGTCCAATGGCTATGGACGTAGTGAGGTCAATCCACGCACCAAGTATTGTGACAGCGGTCGCTCTTTGCAGCATGGCCATGCCGCATAGGCTCACAACATCAAGGAAGGCGGCTCGTACAAAAGGGCAATCACTCGAAATGTACCAACTCGTTGCGTGTTGGCCGAGCTGCTGCATCAACGATGAGAAGTGTTTAAAATCTGTCAGAGGTCAACAGCTGAACATTTAGTTTCTGCTTCCGACACCACTCACTGCATTGGACTTCGTCTCGCAACAGCTTCCTCAGCAGATACTTGACTACCAAGAGCCTCCCATGCTGTTCATTGTGATCGCTGGTAACCGTATCTAGAATTGGAGAGAGTTCATGGTAGCTCTCGTTAGTAGTGCCCAGTGACACATATGTTCTGGCCGCCATATCTCGCATATGCCAATGCGGGCTCGGTAGTAAGTCCCTTACCAAGCCGCGGATCTTGGTAAGATCTCCCGGCGGCCGGGCCTGACGCAAGATCTGGAGAGCGGGAAACACGCCTTCAGCACCATGGAGATCCATTGGCGAACTGCCACTCTCGGGTGTCTCCATGATTTTGAGATCGCCGCTTGGCTCAAGCAGTTCAACCAGGATCTTCACGAGACTGGGATAGTTGTCGTAGGAGAACCGAGACGTTTTGGCTCGCTCTCGTTCTTTCCAGTCTTGAGCTTCGTCGCTGCCGAGTAGTCGTTCGATCAGAGCTTTGAACAGCATCAAGCTGCAATTGCGAAGGGGCCATCTGAGTGCGCGTTAGCTTAAAAACTGTAATGTCTGTGTAAGTGTCACTAACATGGGCGAGCTTAGAGTTTTAGCAGCAAGCTCGAGACCCTGCCCGATGTACGTCTCCGATGCAATACTCAGCTTCGAGGTCGTGAATATTTCCTTGATGCAATTCAGAGCATGCACCTGAGGAAGACGGCTTTCTTCTATATTTGTGCTTTGCGCCTCCACGAGAGTTTCGGCGACAAGATCTTTGATAGCTCGAGGGAAGAGTTTGCCTCCTGTTTGTGGCTCAGCTGCCAGTAGAGCGGACATGGCTGCTGGTATGCCCGCCGACCTCCGAGTGATGGCGTCTGACTTTGCTTGGATGGATCGTAGCGTTTCCTAGAGACTTTTAGTTTCCAGATCACGCCGACGGTGGCTGTACAAACCTGATACCACATCTCTGGTAAAGCACGTAATGTGGATATGTTCGACAAGACACAGCGGCGACAGAAGACTGCAAATGTCTGAGAGACTGTCGAAAACGCACCGCGATGACGAAGCTCCAGTAGCTGAGTGAAGCAGAGTCTGCCGAGCTTTTCGAAGAGTTCTGGAGTCACAAGGTCGTTGTCACCGTCACCTACAGGAGCTTTGAGGATGATCGTTCGTAAAAGCACACTGATGAAGTTAGCAGTGTCGGCTGTGTAGTCGAGGAATCAATACCTAGCCTCCTTCAATCCTCTCCATGAGTAACTCAGAATCTCTTTAGTGTCTAAGCTACTCTCATCTTCTACTTCGTCAGGAACATGGCCTTCCGGTGCATCCGCACACAGAACGTGATAGACGCAGGACCACAGACTCTCTATGCCTGTTACGATGTCCCCATGCGCTTTTTTCCAGTGCGCAAACTGATCAGATGGCAAGCTCGAGACGAACGCGTAAAAATCGGGTTGATCGGTCACATATCGTAATGCAGCAAATGTACCATGTACCGGTCGACCATCGACGGCTCGTGGAAGATCGCTGCGGGTCAGAGTCAACGTTTCGTCGAGTTGTGTTCTCAGATATTCGAAGAGGTGCTGCTTGGAAGAGAAGTGTTCGCCAGTGGGGGCACCTGGATCATCGCCAGCCAACGCAAAGATCATCCCGTAAGCACGCGCAACACCGTCCGCTTGATCCGCTCGCCCTGTTCGGAGCATGGTAGCCTCCGCTCTCGTAACGAATCGGGGAATCATTGACATGATGCGTTTCTTATCGTATTGCGGAAGCGCAACTAGACATAGCTGCAAGACCGATACAGCCGCGTCTCGAACATCGTCAAAAGGATCCAGTATTAAATCGAGCAGTATTCGGCACAGCTTCTGGTTTCCGAACTGGAGACCGTGAGCCCAGTTTAGCTGACCTTGCGCAGACTTTGAGAGACTGGTAAACGGTACCCCAGGATCTATCCCAGATCGTAATACGATGGTGATGGACCGTAGTGCGGTGATGCGGCTCTGGTAAGAGGCAGTTGGGCGCAGCTCCCATTCAAGGAACTGCACATACCAAGTGATGAAAGCTAGGGACTCAGAAAGTGAATCTTGTCGCGGAACCCGCGCAATTGAAACATGTGGGCTAGAGCTTGTCGCTGGGAAAGGGAGGCGTCTCTGGTCTGAAGAAGTAACCTTCGTGATGGGTTTTGCTAGAGTAGCTGTACTAGCTCTCAGACGATCAAATAGCTTTTGTGTATAACCATGCACCTCCCGGCGGAAATTTGCATCCGTGTCGGTATGAAGATGGGGGAGGTTGCGCTTCAAGGCCTGCAAAATACCGCCACTCATAGCTTTCGTGACAGAAGTAGAATACACGCCCAGGAACATGCCTGCAAGCCTGACTTCTGGTTCCGAGTCCGCCATCCAGGCTCCTGATATGTCGTCCGGCAAATAGAGCGCCCCGTCACGGATTTGGATGGTGCTTTGAGCTCTATGATCTAGTACAGAGATGAGCGAGTGCCTTTGTTATTGATGTATGCCAATCACATCCACTTACCATTATCTTTTACGATGTTGAGTTCCTTTCCAGTTGCGATCGCTGCTAGGAGTATTCTGAACTCTTCTAGTCCACCAAGAGATGATGTGCGCCTGCCGGACTGGCGAAGCTGGCTGGGTAACGCATGCTTATACGGAACATGGGACTCGAAATTGAGATATGCGAGGAACCTTAGGTACTCAGAGAGATTGGGTAGAAAACAGTGAGGGAAGACGTGAGTCTTAAACTCCTGGATCCGGTCTGGCCAGTCGCGCAACGTCTGCATCACCGGCTCTATCCAGGGAGGTAAGACTAAGCCATCGTCGGGGTGTTCGTCGTAGTTTGCGAGACGGCGAGCCTGTAGTAAGTAGTTCTTAATCAAGTGTCCCGCTGAAAGGGAAGTATCATGATGCACGACCCAGGCAAGGAAGGATGTGAACACTGTTCGCGAAGTTACCGGCCCCTGGATGGCATCTGATGTTCGCTTCAGCTGCTCGTCGAACAGACTGACCAAATCCGTGATGGAAATCACATCCCGCAGCAGGAAATGCGCAAGGCCTTGCAAAGCTGGTTTAACTTTGATGCGGTCTTCTCGCTCACAGATGATGTCCAGGAATGAGGTCGTAGCTCGTGTCCGAAGTTCGATTGCACGCGCACTCTGATCTTTAGTAATGACACCCGTAAGGACCAAGAGCATCTGCCTCATCGACTTGCCCTTTGCATCTCCAGACCGCTGAAGATATATGTTGAATACTCGCATCCATATGGAATCATCTAGGATCGCCTCCCGTGCATAGGCGCAGTCGGAAGTCGCGCAGTACTCAATGATTGCGCACAAGGCATTGGATGCGGCTGCTCGATGGCTGTTCTCTAGTTCTGGGAGGTCTGCAGTTTCCAAAGCAGGATCGAGAATAACACGAAGCTCTCTACTCAGACGTTAGTGGGGTTCGGCATCGACAAAGCAAAGCTCACGGACTTTGCGTCCTTACTTCAGAGCAGTTGCAGGCTCTTTCTCCGCGAAATTAGGCAAGATTTTCGCCACATTCTTGGCCACATCTCGCAACGCCTTGTCAGAGACCGGTACTTCAGCAGCTGGTGCGGTTCCTTCTGCCATGGCCCTGAAGATTAGCGATCTCGCACGGGCGTCGACAGTTCTAATTAGTAGGTCAGAAAGACGAGGGCTGGAGATTCGCGAGGTGGACCCACCAGCTTAGTCAGCTGCGAATCTCTTATGGTGCGCTGACGCTTCGGTCTTTCACGCGTCGCGCCGAGGCCCGTCGTCGTCGCCTTTGCGAAGCCCTAACTATCCAATTTCGCGTTGTTTACTATCGACACCGACTCACTCATCGTGAATTTTCTGTGTTGTTGCTTCAATGCCCTCCCTCAGCCCCGCCTTTAACCCTCGACACGCGTTCGGTACGCGCCTTCTAGCATCTCGTAATCAAGAAGCAATTACCTAGGTATCTTCTACGAAAGGTGTTACAGTCAGCGATTTGAACCGATGCTCGTTAATCATCTTTCTTTGGCATGATATTCGATCGGGACGACTTGCTTTATGACTACCATGATCCAGGCGAGCACACTTCCGTGAGTAACCTAGGCATACATTTGTCACATAGCGCTCCGAAGCATATGTGATTTCTCGGCCAGTCCGGCACAGAGTGTCATACCGGGAAATGAATTGAACAGCGCATTCCGTTTGCTTCCAACAACATTTCCATATCTTGGCAGTTGCCATTGGATACGAGGCCCTCACAGTGAGGCTGGAAGCTTACTGATCGCTTTTGATAGGACCAGCCTGGTCCGTCTATCGCTTCTTCCTGGTTCATGGCTGTTTGCGCTCAAAAGGCCCAAAGTGTTGCCTGACAGCAAAGCCATGTCCCGCCCGACAGGTGCTGTACAAGCGCCTCGGCGTTTGTTGGGCTTCTGTCGGGTATTGGGAGACGACAAGATCCCACTCTTCCAGTGAAAAACAAGCGTTGCCTTGTAGTAATCACGTAAATTGGGTGAAATCGACCAGATGTTATTTGATCATGGCCATTACCCATGTTGGAAGGCGCCACACCGGGGAGCGAACCGAATCTCCACTGTTTTGTACTCCATCGCCCGATGAAAGGCCTGTTAGTCTTACTGGAGCCTCGTACGATGACAGCGGAGATGCCGACAGTACCGCTTTCTCTGGCGCCGCAGGACATCCCCGGGAAACAGCAAGCCTGGAAAGACTTCCTCGGACCGCCCGATCGTATGATTTCTCCATATGTGACCCACTCCCTCTCATTTGGTCGGATGCCATTCTTTCGAACTTTCAACTGAAGAAGTCGCTCTTGGAACAGGCAGATCACAGTCAGCAAGATCGGTCTTCCGTCATGGCGCTCACGCGTGGTTCTCTCACCTCGTTCAAGGGCCCTGTCGATGAGGGCTCTGCTATCGAGCGCAATCACCTGTCTCATGACAAACTTGACAAGGCTCACCAGCCAACCTCTCACCCACCAAAGTTTGCCCTGCCGTCAATCTCTACGACTAAGGCAGTGTCCACCCAAGGCCTTCGATCCCTGGGACAGCTCGCTGGATATGCAACAAGTGAAGAAGACGAGCCAGCAAAACTTCCGATACCACTAATTAAGAAAGGCCGGCGCAAGAAGCCTGTTGCGTACAAATCTGCTGAGACTGCGGCAAGCGATAGCAGTGAGTCTCGAAGCAGCCGTCCTCGATCTCGCCAAGTGCTCTCTTCACCAACCTTGATTGCAAAACGCAAGCAACTTCAGACCTCAGCTTCTCGCCGACAGCACAAGCGCGTTATGGGAACCGTTACCCACAAAAGATCTGATAGCAAAGTGGGCAAGACGAAGAACATGACAGCCAAGAGACGTCCGAGTGAGCCGTTTGCCTCATCCAGCACCGCGAAGCGCCCATGCACGAAGGGCGGTTTCGTTGTCACGAGCAGTGACGAGAGCGATATCGAGGGCAGCGACGAGAGCGATCAAGATGACCGCAAGCATGGCAATCTTTCTAGATCACTCGTCCCAAGACCATCCTGGGGACTAGAAAAACCAGACTCTTTTCCGGCCAGCTTGAGGATTGAGTCTACTTCAACAAACCTACCAACTAAGCAGTTGAACAAAGACCGTCTTAACGCGCTTTTGGGAAGATTCAAAGGCACAAAGACGAATACCAAGGAGAAGCGACCATCTATGCATGTACAACAATCCGTCGCAACAGCTCGCGCATCTCCCGTTGCTACGGGTCTCACTGCACCACTTAACCGACAACCTTCAGTGCCTGTGCAGTCGACCGGCAGTAGCGATACAAACCGTGGTAAACGACCCGCTGCGGTATCTGAGACAAAACCAGCAGAAAGCCTTGATCAACAGCCTAAAGTGAGGGGTCCATCGATGTCAACGACTAAGGGCAAACCAACTTCGATCTTTCAAGAGACTGAGCAACCTATCGCAAATATCAGAACCTATGGTAGTGTACAAAAGCAGATCAGCTCAAACCCCTTACCCCCTAGCGCCGCTATTGAAGGTTCTTCGCCCAGCGCAGCAATCCAACCGCGCAAGCTGTTGGATGCAAGTACGCTTCCAGGTTACGGGAATGATGCGTCAACTCACAAGGCCTCACCTGCTACTAAGCCTATGAGTCTTCTCCAGTTGGCTTTGATGGATGCAAGAAATGATGGTACGGGTGGGCCATCTTCAAAGGCTCGGACTAGTGGCCGAAACGAGCTGGAAATTGCCAAAAGAAGTCCGATCTCGACGTCTCCAGTCAGCAAATTCAGGAAGACGGCTCAAATACCTGGGAAAAACCACAATACCGCTACGAACGATGCAGCACCTGAGAAGCACTCACTTTCCCCAGGAGATGTTTTGAAGGTATCGAGGCCTGAAGCAGCGAAAAGATCACAGGATCAGGCACAAACATCTGCTTCAAATTCCAGGAGAACCACACCAAGTGTATCCAAGGCGGATGCAGCGGACTCCAAATCTGCTTCGTCAGCTCCTGGACAGCCAACTCAAAAGCGAAAGTTGGACATCATTTCCGATGGGCCTGAACAAATCACCGGTACAGCATCCAAGAGGCCTACTCTGACCTCTACCACTGGTTCGAAGCGTCCAGGTAGTGCAATACCAGCATCAAAGGATGGTATTACCCCTGGCTCAGACGTAGCCCCGAGAACATCTTCGCGTGAGGTGCCTACGAAGACTAGCGACATGCCTTGTTCCCCCGCAAAAAAAGGAGACGCACCCCACGGAGCGGCTTCTACGCTTCAGATAGAGAAATCGTTGAACGAATCAATGATTCGGATGTCTGGAGGTTCGAAACAGTCACCGGAAGCCAGTACATTGATGGACGTCGATAGTTTAGACCATGCGACTACTGGTATATCATCTGTTTCCAAGACCACTGATGTCAATCCTGTAGATGAACACGTCGCGATCGTAAAGAAAGGGAATGATCTCCCAATGAAGGATCTGAATCCTACCTCGTCAGCGAAGACGATCGTACGCGCCACCAAGACTGCTACGACACCACCCGTATCAACAACCGATCCAGGTCTGCTTCCTTTGGAGACTACGATAGACACGAATGAGGAGATCCTACAACTAAATGGCCTCCCTGATGTTTCCAACGAGGCACAGCCTTACTTTGAATATTCCGTCTTTCAAAAGACCTGGCAGGGCGAGCAGGTCGAAAGCACCCTCTCAGCGACTGAGATCACCGTGCGACCCTTCACTAGCCTCGACGACGCAAACACGCAAGCCGAAAAAGTGTTCCATAGCAATACCACCCTCTTGAAAGACGTTATCTTCGAAAAGAGCAACAATCGGGACGAACACGGATGCTCCATCCTCACTGGCTCCATCACACCTTTTGACAACCCCGCAAACACCTCCCACCTCAAGATCTGGGTACAGCGCGACCTTGTATCCGCACTCGCAAACCAGACCCTACAGGCAATAAAGGGCACGTCGTTCATCTCAAGCACATGCTACATTGTCCGCCTCTTCAAACTAATCACACAAGCCGACGCTGAAGACTCGTCCTCTTCCTCCTCATCCGACGCCGGCACCGACTCCCCCGATCCCCCAACCCAAGAACCAATCCGTGCCTACCACGCCCACACCCGCCCTGAAATCTACACCACCCTGTCCGCCGCGAACCGCGCAGCTCGCGCCCTTCAAATCCAACTCAGCCACGAGAAAGAACCCAAAGATGCGTTGAGCAAGGCCTTTCAGGAAAAGAACCTTCAAGAACTCAATGCAAAGGTGGTTCAACTTCAGTCGCCATCGGACGAGGGAGGTGGGTGCTGGAAGAGCAGGTTCAACGCCTGTGGACTGGGCGGAGATAGTCTGGAACTCGTAGTGGAGAAGACGAGTCTTTGCGGACCGAGGAATCTTTGATGTTCGCGTGCGAGACTGGGTTGCGTCGGGGTTGCGATGGGGCATGGGTGTTTGAATTTGTGGAGGGGGATGCGGTGTTTACGGGTTTGGGTCGGATGCTTTCTCACTTATCCTGCTTATCTTGCTATCACGGTCTGGGACATCCTACTATCTACTTTCCAAGGCGACGGGAAACTCACATATGAAGCCGAGAGGGCAAAACTTGTACATCACATTGGCAACCTAGACTCTTCCATCCAAACATGTTTGTTGTGCGTATATATTGACACGGCCCAAATAGTCACATCACACGCGCCCCTCCATCACGACGCCTCCATCACAAACAAACCACAAACAACGGAGACCCCACAGTGGATGGTGGCCGCATGTAAGCGTAGGTAGTAAACAACCTAAAGAGAAAAAAAGAAAACAACACACACCACAACACACTACATACATACCCAGGCCATGCAGCAACGATGAACCCCGCAGGCACTAGTCGCAGATAAACAAGCAGCCCCATACGGGAGCCCTTCCGGGCGGGGTTGAAGTGGAAAAAACGCCACAAGCGGGCTTGCAGAGCATCATCCCATGGCGCTGACCGAATGAGTTAGCGAGGACGGAAATAGCGTGGGACGTGCTGATAACGATGATCTGGTGGGAACGACCATATGTAGTAGGCCGCGCTTTGGCATCATGTTATCTCACTAGCACGTGTTTCTGGATTTGGCACATTCATCAATGTCATTATGTCGTGGACAAGCATAGATACAGTCCTGCGATGCAGATACTCGTAGTAGAAGAACAGTATATAGTACATGAAGCTTTTGAAGTCGTTACGCATATCCATCTTTTTCTAAATCAGAGCTTCGCCTCTAAACATGGCTTCTCTGACTTCTCTGACTACATCCGCTCGGTCACCGGGTCCAAGCAAGACGATGCCCCTTCCTCGCCTGCCCATTCGCCCAGTCCGGCCCAGACGATGGATAAAGTCAATGGTAGTATGTGGGACGTCGTAGAGGATGACGTGGCGAACGGAGACGGTGTCGATACCCCTTGAGCCCAGATCAGTGGTGACAATGACCTTGGTGTTGGGGAGCGTGCGTTTGTTCGGCGATTCCGCCTTGTTCTCTTCGCTGTCTTCGGCTTCCTTGGCAGATGCGTCGTTGGTGAAGGACTTGAGGATCTTGGCTTGGCGGGAGGGATCGGTGTCGCGGTGGAAGGCGAGGGCGTCGATGCCCTTCTTGACGAGGTACTGGGCTACTTGCTCCGTGTCTTCGCGTTCGTTGACAAAGACTAGGACGCGCTTCGTGGGAATGGCTTGTTTGCCTTCGTTGGGGTCGTAGTCGACGGATGCTTTGCCTATCTGCCATATGGTGTCGGCGCAGGCCAGCATCTTGTTGCCGCGGTAGGGGTCTTTGTTTACGTCTACGACACCTAGTTGTACTCTTCGCGGGATGGCGTGGAGGTTGGGTGTGACGAGGCGCTGCATGTCGGGGAACCTGTCTGCGAGGTACTTGTCGAGGTACTTTGGGATGGTAGCGGAACAGAGGACGAGCTTCTTGAGGGAAGGCGTCGCGCGGTCGAGGATATCGGTGGTGCTTTGCTTGAAGGAGCGGTCGAAGAGGGAGTCTGCCTCGTCGCAGATAAGGTGGGTGACGCGGGCGAGGATGTTTGGGTTGCTTTCGGCGATGCTGGCGAGGAGCGGGGGCGTGCTGATGACGACGTCGACGCCATTGGGGTTGAAGAGCTGGTTGCGGATGACCGTGGCAGACATCTTGGCTGAGATTGGGGCAGCGCGGAACTTGACCGTGTGGGACAGCGACTTTGCGACGGCGCCGACCTGGGCGACGAGTTCGGCGGAGGGGACGAGGATGATGGCGCGCGGTCGTGCTGGGTCGACCGCCTTGTTGATCTCAGGCTCCTCGGCCGCGAACATGTCGGTCCTCTTGTCGTGCTCGTGGGCGGCGGCCTCGGCGGCGTCTCTCTGGGCCTGCTCCTCAGCCTCGTCCTTCTCGCGCACTTCCTCGGCCTTGATAGCGTCCAGCGTGGGCAGGAGGTAGGCCAGCGTCTTGCCTGAACCCGTCTCGGCTGCCAGGAGGAACGACTCGGGCGCGCTCTTGGTCGACTTTACTTTTGCGCGCACCGCCTTGCGCAGGCCGAGGAGGGCGGGGATGGCGACGGCTTGTGCGGGGGTGGGATTGCGGTACTCGAGGCCGGGCAGGGCATCGTTGACGGCACGGAGGATGGGCTCGGCGAGGGGGAACTTGTCGAACGAGTCGTACTCGTCGAGCTGGCGCTTGACGGCGGTGCGATTGTTGTAGGGCACCTGGTGCAGCGAACTCTGCATCTTGAGGGCGTGGAAGGGCTCTGCTCGCGTGCGCCGCTTGCCGTCGTCGCGCCCAGTGGCCGGGCGGCTCCCGCGGGCTTCTCGCTGCTCGCGCATGCGCTGCAGGCCCCGTGGTGCTTCGGTCCTGTTGAGGAAGTCGAAGGCGTCTGGCTTCCTCGCCGGCCCTCTGTCTGCGGCGCGCGCGACGTCGTCGGAGAGCATCATCCGCGACGGCCTGGGATGGTCACGCCCGCGGACGGGCCGCGGGGGTCGTGAAGAGGCTGCGCCATGGCGCTCCCCGCGTTCGCGCTGGAGCTGCGTGTACGGGCGGACGTGGTGGGCTGGCGGTGGTCGTCGTGAAAGGGCCTGCACCTGGCAGAAGGGGCACACGCCCGAGACTCTGCGCAACATGGCTGCAACGGCAGGCTCTACAGGCAGGATGGAATTCAGACGGCCAGCTAGACTAGCATGCGCCGGCTAGGCCAAACCTTGACTAAAGGATGCGCGCTGGCGTGCGGGCTGCACAGGCGATGGCGCGATAATTCGAGGCGCTACAGGGCAGCCGATAAGCGGGACGTTGCCCGGACAACCGCCCAACACCGACGCCTTGCTTGCATCCCGGCCATCAACACTGGGCAGCACCCGCGGCCCCAGCCATATCAATACTACGCGCGCCCACACATCCTCCTCCGCTCCTCCATCGCACATCTGCCCCCGCGCTCTGTCGGTGCCCTTCGCTTCTTGCCTGCCTCTTTCCCCTCAGCGCGCAGCCCTTCTCCGCTGAGCCTGCACGACTCCTCGACGGAGCCCGTTCTTGACCCAGTCCGCCCGAGTGCGAGCCCGCGCACGGCACGGCGTCCACACCACGACGCACCCAGCGCGAGCGCACGTAGCAGTCAACATGTCGCGCAACGAAGCGGTAAGCATCATCGTACTTCCTTTTGCACTCGCCTGTTTCACGTCGGGCGCGCGCGATGCTGACCGCACTGCCCGCAGGTGTCGCCGCTGCGCATCAACAAGACGCCCACTTCCTCGCCCACAAAGGGAAGCGGCCGTCCCCTGTCGGAAATCAGCCCCCATGAGCACCGCAGGAACTCTCCCAGCTGGAACCAGACAACCAAGGTAGGTGCCCGCGCCCGCCTCGCTCGCCTGCCTGCTAACCCGGCCCAGAAGATCATCCTGACCAAAGAGAGCTCGCCCTTCCGCGACTCGTCGCCATTCACTCACAGCCCGCGTCTCTTCTGGAAGGAGCAGACCACGTCGCCCAAGAGCCGCTTCGACACGTCGGAGAACGAGTACGAGGGCAGCTCGCCCCTCTCGCCCAAGCGCAACTCGATCGAGAACCTGAAGAAGCAGTCGCGCGTCAAGAACAGCAGCATGTTCGCACGCGAGCAGAAGCACGAGTACGACCCCAACTCGGTCCAGCCGCTCGACCGCCCGCTCGCCGCAGGACGCCCACTCAGCACCGCTGTCCAGGGCAACGCCTATGGCGGCAGCGGCCTCCACGGCATGCGTAACGACGTCGAGAGCCCGGCCAAGGGCCACCACCACACCCGCTCCGAGAGCCAGACACGGATTCCCATCCTCAGCCCCTCCAAGACGTCGCCCGCGAAGCTGCCCACACAGTCTTCCTTCGCTTCACCCTCCAAGCCCTCGCCGTCCGAGGGGCGCATGTCGCCCACCAAATCTTCGCTCGTCAGCAACGGTCGCTTCAACTCCCCACAGTACAACGGCGACTCGAGCGCTGTCATGTCTGATGACGAGGAGCTCGTCCACCAGACCCCCCGCCCGCTGCGCCGCCATGCTAAGAGTGTGACCTTCGACACAGCTCCACCTCAAATCACCGAGTTTGAGATGGTCACGCCCGACCCTTCAGTCGCCACCATGTCGCGCGACGGCAGCTACGACTCCGAAGACGAGACAGAGGAGGAGATGAGCTTCGACCAGGACGACAGCTTCGATGCCTCCCTAGAAGACACAGACAAGACGCCCGTCGTGCTGCCCGAGGACTGGCGCCACATGAGCCCGCAGGCTGCCGACACTTCGCTCACCGATCTCTACGACGATGTCTTTGAAGGTCGCGACAACAGTCCCATGCCCAGTGCCCGTCCCAACGGTACGACCAATGGCTCCCGCATGGGGTCAACAGCCTCCGACAGCGACGCAAGACCGCTTCCTCCTCTTCCCGCCATACCAGGCAGCCCCAACCGCCGGCGCGACTCGAGCATCGGCCTGTCCGCTGCCGCAGAGCGAGTTGGCGACAGGCGGCGTTCTCTTCCTCAGCTTCCGCAAGCAGCTGGCATCTCCAAGAGCGATTTGCTCAACATGCGCGAGGTGTCCATGTCGCTCGAGGACCGGTTGCGTCTGATGAACTTTGATGACGACCGCGATACGAGCACTCCAACACAGGAGATGCAGAACAAGAAGAAGGCAGTCGAAGTTGACGTTGCAGAAGTCGACGTTACAGAGTCCGAGCTAACGCTTGACGAGCCCAAGATCCCGCGCATTTCTCGCGAGTCCATCCTCCGGCGCGTCAAGAGCCGCAACTTCGAGGACGGCGAGGACGACGATGAGGAAGAGGAAGAGTACAGCCAGTTTGAGCCAGAGTACAGCCCCGAGCGCAGCTATGGCGATCTCGCTGACCTCGACCCTGATGTTCCTATTCCGTCGCGTGAAGCTTCTTCCAACTTCGATGAGCATCCACGTCAGGTCTCGGGTGTCTCCGCCAGCGAGGCCGACAGCGTTGTCGACGCTTACAGCTATGCCAACCCAGATGAAGGCGATCATGCCGATGACACCGATGTAGATGGCAGTTCCATCTCTCAACTCGAGGACTACGAGCGCGAGTCGTCTGTCATCCGGCACCCTATGCCCCAGGAGTCAGACGACGAAGACGATACCAGCCAGTACTCGCCTCAGCCTGAAGAGCAGCCTACTTCCCAGAGTACCATCGACTCATCCGGTCCACCAACACCCGTCGTTGCCCCCTCTTCTCCTGTCTCAGATGAGAAGCAGGCGCCTCAGGACGAGATGTACTCTACTTTCGAAGGTAAAGATATGGATCTTAGCTTGGACCCTCTAAAGGCCTCTTTCGCGACTGTTGCCAGTCCATTGGATACCGCGCCCAAGCTCGATGCCATGCGCGACTTCCTCCGCCGCCCTGTTACTCCTGAAGCTCAAGAGACAGAGGAGGACGGTTCCGAGTCTGAGGAGCCTGGTACCCCAGACTCTGTCATTCGGCATCCAGTGGCTCTTTCCCCTCCGCCTCAGGAAAACGCCCCAGAGGTTCCTCAACGGGAAGCTACAATCCGGGGTGCCGGAGGAAAGCTCAAGACTCGCCCGTCGCTCATCCCTGATGAGGTTGACATGGCAGCTACGCGTCGCCAGGTTAGTGGCCAGCATGCACCGCCAGTCCCTGAGCGCAGCCCGAAGCGCCAGTCAATGAGCCTAGAGTTGGGCCATGCCGACGAAGAAGGTCACTTCGATGACGACGATACGCAAGTGAGCATTACCACCAAGGAGAACCGCATGCTAGCTCTGAAGCTCGGTGATCTCGACCTGGGTGACGAGTCGAACGATCTCAGCTTCGGGCTAGACAAGGAGTTTGATAACATCATTGAGTCACAAAAGGTAGAGAACCTTTTCCCCATTCCCCCCTCCGCCAGATTCCCTACATCTTCCGCTGCCGCCTCCGACGCGGCCTGCCAGATGTCAGGTGAAGGCTTTGTTTATAGGCACAGTCCCGCTAACGATGCTGTTCCCGAGCAGAAAGGATACTTGATGCGCGAAAACACCAAAGTCGTTGTCGCCAGTAGTCGACAGTTTAGCGACGAGAAGCCGCCTACCCCCACCGAACCCACCAGCGATGCAGCTGCCAAGCCTGTCTCTCGTAAGACGAGCGCCGAACGTAAGCCCGCCTGGACAAAGGAGCCTTGGAATGGCAAGCCTCGCAGGAAGAGCATCCGGACAGCATCCGGTCGCCGTACTCGAACCTCTGAGGGTCCTGCACCACCTCTTCCTGGCCAAGAATCTGCTGTTGCTGGTGGTCTAGACTCAGTCGCTGAACAGGGAGATGACGGTGAGCCTGAAGAGGGCGAGGAACGCGGTCTCGTGTTCGTCAAGGTCGTCGGTGTCAAGGACCTTGATCTTCCGCTACCAAAGCACGAGCGAACCCACTTCCAGTTGACACTTGACAACGGTCTGCACTGCGTTACAACGTCTTGGTTGGAGCTTGGCCAATCCGCTCCCATCGGACAAGAGTTTGAGCTTGTCGTCATGGATGATCTCGAATTCCAGCTCACACTACAGACCAAGCTGGAGCCTCCAGCCGTCCCTCAGATTGTTGCCGCGCCAGCCAAGGCCGTCAACCACAAGAAGTCGCACTCTGCCTTCCGGAACCTTCTCTCATCGCCGAAGAAGAGAAAGGAGCAGGAACGCAAAGCGCAAGAGGAAGCCGACCGCATTGCTCAACAGGAACAGCAGGAGGCTCAAGCTGCTGCCAAGCGCAATCAAAAGGCCACCGCTTGGGACCTGCTCCATGACCTCGTCGGACCTGATGGGTCTTTCGCCCGTGCCTATGTTTGCCTCAACAACCACGAGAACCAAGCATATGGCCGTCCGCTGACTGTTGACATTCCTTGCTTCAATGAGTGGGCCGTCGATAATACTGGCGCCAGCAGTGTCAAGAGCAAGCGCGGAGGTGTCGTTCGCCGCCCACCTTACCGGGTGGGCAAGCTCACTCTTCAGCTGCTATACGTCCCGAAACCCAAGAACGCAAAGGACTCTGACATGCCCAAAAGCATGAATGCCTGCATTCGCGAGCTCAAGGAGGCTGAGCAAGTCAAGGACATCAGCTTCGAAGGTACACTGAGCCAACAGGGTGGTGACTGTCCAGTAAGTTGAAAGCCTGCAACATTATTCGTAAACATGGCTAACATTCATTGCAGTACTGGCGACGTCGTTTCTTCCGCTTGGAAGGCACGAAGCTTACGGCTTACCACGAGTCCACACGGCAGCCGCGTGCTACCATCAACCTAGCCAAAGCTTCGAAGCTCATGGATGACAAGAGCGCTCTCCAGCAACCATCCGCAACCAAGACCGGTGGTCGGCGCAAGTCCGGGTTCGCCGAGGATGAGGAGGGCTATATGTTCGTTGAAGAGGGCTTCCGCATACGGTTCGCTAACGGTGAGGTCATTGACTTTTACGCCGACAGTCGGGAACAGAAAGAGGCCTGGATGAAGGTGCTCTCCGAGACCGTTGGCAAGGACATTGCTCAAAACAAGGGCTGGGCGGCCATGGTCCTCGAGAAGGAGCGTAAGGAGAAGGCTACGCGATCGCAGATTGGTGCGCCAATCTCGCCAACCAAGTCGCATCCCATGGTCACGAGCTCACCGAGCGTTAACCGCCGGCCTTCTCATCAGCGCACTCAGTCGCACGATATACTGGGCTCTATCAAGTCCACGCCTTCAAGTCCGGTAAAGGGCCACGCCCGCACTCAATCGCACGCGCCGACTCCACCTCTTAAGGATGTTCGCATGTCGCATGCGCCGCCGCCACGGCCGCGAACGCAAGAGTCAAGCAAGCCGGGTCGCAGAGAGCAGGTTCGATCGATGATTTTCTAGTGTCTCTTTCCATCTCCATCATTGATACCAGTCACCCTCTTTCATTGATTGTTCAATTACTTACTGGCTTTTCTTTGCGTTTTAGCTTCGCCAATACTCTTCTCTCTCTCATCGACTAAGATTGGGGTTTTGGAGACGGCGACAGGGGAGGAGAAATCTGAAAGGTGCGGGTGCTGCGCATCCGTTTCCCGAGTCGAATACACCATCTCGCTGAGCTGCGGCGCTTCGGCACATTCTCGCTGTTGCATACAAAGCCGCGGAAACGTTGAAGGAGTGCTGTTGCGTCTGTTTCTTTGTATCACATCTTATCACTGTTCTTGTTACTGTCTGGTGTGGATAGGCGTTGTATTCATCTCGGCGTTGCCGGCTATGGGTTTATGATACTGCATAATGATTGATAGCGACGAGGCATGGAGTATGAGCAGTAGTTATATCAGGTGTATGAGAACATAACATGACTCCAAAGTCTACTTTTTTATATTACATGATTGTTGCTGGGTGTGCTGTGCGTGATGCGCTGCGGGGATCGTGTGATTGCCGCTGCCTCCAGGGCCCTCGTCTCTACGCAGGCAGGGCATCAATAGATACAGCAACCACCGTCCCTCGCTTTGGTGCGCGTATTGTGGAGCGGCATGATTGCATTCTTCTCTATTGATATCCCGTGTTTCAGGGCTTTCCGTCGCGCGGACGCGGCGTGATAATTTTCCACTTAAGTATGATGATGTATTGCTTGGGAAAAAAGCGACGCACTCTCATTCATAGCTCCGACGACGGCACCGTAAGACAAAGGCGCATACGTAAACCCCACTATGATCTCGAACGCTCGCTCGATACTGCCCTGAAATCACTCTCATGCGTTGAGAGAATGTTGGGCAATTGGGAATATCGCCTGGCGTAAAGGCACAAACCGCGACACGACAATGAATGCTGTCGTGTAACGTGACGCGACACTCGTGTGTCCTCGTTAGAGCACGATACAGCAAACAAATAACCGCTGGCATGTCAGCAGATGACTCACGCTAGCAGGTGCTGAATTAAGAGTGTTGGGGAATACATCTTTCTTCACCCGCCATTATCCATTACACGTTCAAGGTCATTAGTGGAGAAGATCAGATTGAGATGAAATCGATATAGAAGGCAAAAGTATCACTCGGTGTAGAAAGCAGAAGAACGACGACGATCAAGACAATATACCTAGGTAGGCTCATCGAAGAGAGTCTTCTTTTATAGCACAGCACAACGGTCTGCTGCATTGGTCCGTACAACGCGACCGATATGGGTGCATCGCATTCTACGCCTCCACCACTTGTTGAAGTCAACGCTCCAGGAGGCAAAGTCCTGGTTCCACCTGGTAACCCTCCCTCTCTTCCTGCCACCTACCACGGGTCCTAGTATACCTTAAAACTTACCGTACTGACAGTTTGTCTATAGGTACAGCATTCACCGTCCACCCACCTTCTTACGCACGATCACGATCAGAGCCGTACACACGCGGTCCCATCTACACACCCTGTTCACCGGGCAGGCGAGCACGCCTAAGACCAAGACCTCACTACGGAGGACCAGATCTCGATATCTTGGAAGACAGTGAGGAGAGCGAAAGTACGTCACTCGACATGATGGAGGGAATAGGCCCAAGGGGTATGCGACGACAACCCTCGAACGAATACCCAAGCAACATGATGGGAGGTCGCATGCCAGGAGTGGGCCGAAGAGGTGGACCAGGAGGGCTTTTCGACGGAATGGACGCAAGACCTAGGTCTGCGCCTGAAATGCAGGTAGGTGGCTATCCTGGCATGATGGGCGGCATGCCAATGGGCATGCCCGGGAGTCCGGGGCTAGGTGGCATGAGAGGTTTAGGGGGATTGAGCGGTGGTATGGGACCTGCTGGAGCGGGCGGAATGGGAGTTAGACCGCCATCTGGCATGCCGCCGGAATACACGTCCAATCCACCAATGCCTCCTCGCTTTGGTGCTGGCGGAGGTATGCCGGGGCCAGGCATGAACCCTTATACAAACCACCCGGGACCGCCATCCAGCCAGTCATCGAGTAGCGTTCCTGATCCACCTCAGGCGACGCGACGACACTCCGGCAGAAGGCCAAGACACTACGAACACATCCCCATGGGCGCGTATGCCAACGCCGAGAAGCCACGGCGGCCTCGGGCGGAGCCGCAAACGTCAGCCCGTTTGAACCGCGGTCAACCTTTTCACAAGAAAGTTGGACCATCGGGGAAAGAGTGGATCGAGGGCGACAACGCATGGCTTGATGCTTGTACCTGCACCACAGGCTGCAACTGCCGGAAAAGCCACCGCGTACTATACCGTGCCCAGAACGATCCCCAGCACCATGGCAGCGACTCCAACGAAGACGAACAAGACCACCTCCGCACTAGCGGTGAGATCAGATACATACTGAAAACCGACCTGGGCCGAGACTGCGGCGATCACACAGCCTGCAAAAAGAGCAGCAGTGAAAGCGACAGCAGCAGTAGCAAAGACGAAAAGAGCAAAAGGAGAAAGAAGAAGACGAAGAGAAAGTCGGATGAGAAAGAGGACAAGAAGCGCAAAGACCAGTTCGACACACTCAAAGATGACATCTTGGAAGCGCTGCAAGATCTCAGGAAAGACAGTCGTCAGCAACAGCAACGACGTCAGCGTGACAGTTCCGAAAGTCCCGCTAGACAACCTTTCGGCGGCCCGAACATGGGCCAGCGTGCTTTCATGATGAACAACGGCGGTGGTGGTGGTGGTGGCATGGATATGGATCCGCGAATGGCACAGCAGATGGGCATGATGTCCGGTGATCCATACGGCACCACGGGTCGGATGCCACCTGGCATGGCTGATCCAACAGTGACGGGTGGTAAACGGGGTATGATGCATCATGGCATGGGTGGTATGGGCATGGGCATGGGTATGGGCATGGGAGGGGGCATGGAAAACGACATGTTGTCAGAAATGGACGACATGGGGCTAAACATGAACATGGGGAATCCGTATATGCAATCTGCCGGCGGCGGTCTCCTAGGCAAGAATGGAGGTATGCGGCACCCCTTCCTGTCGCATCGAGGGGCGGCCAAAGCAGGCAGGCAGTTTCGTAATGGGGGCATGGGTATGGGCATGGATATGGATATGGATCAGATGGCGGCCATGTACGCCAAAGCCATGGGGGTTGGAGGCCGCGGAGGCATGATGATGGGCGGTGGACGCAATCGAGGTGGAGGAGGTAGACGAGTCCACTTGGACACATCGTCTGATGATTTCGATCTCGGACCAGGACCTTCGATGCGGTCGTCAGGCATACGACATGAACAAGGCGGCGGCGGCGGCGGAGCAGGAGGAATCCGTGACCGGGCCGGTAAGTAAAAAGCCCCCGTCACCCACCTTTCATCATGATCATCATCATGGTCATCATTCCACCATGATGTTTCTTGGGATACGTACAGTACAGCACACTAAATCTTGTTGCATTCTAGGGCGTGGCACCACCAGGAGACCAGGCGTTCAAGACAGGGATAGCCCGATCAGGCGTGACTTCGGTGCCAGTCCGCTTGGAAGGAGGGCCAACCTCATCAACAACAACAACGGCAGTCTGGATCGTGGCAAACAGCCCCGAGTTGATACAGATGACGACGATGCTTATTAGGAATGTGCAACACCTGGTCCTCCATGTGTGAGCAAAGCAGAGACGGCACGGAAACATTACTATAGTACGTACGTGTGTATGTCTCGGTCAATATTAGCCTGGTCAGACCAATCGTTGCGACGGACCCAAATTTGGTCTTGTTCTTCTTCTTTTTATTTTAAAGCAGGGCGCGTCACGTTTCGCCCATAAGAGCGATCCAAAATGCGGTCAGAACGCCCTGTTTCGCGTGGTTGGGGCCTGGGTAGTGAAACATGTCGATCCGCGGGCGCGGACACACCCCCTCTCGTTGCTGTGGCAGGGGCGGGGCGGCCTGAGCTGGCTGCTGCTGGCAGATGCAGGCTGCGGTGCCGAGGAACGTGCAGCATCGGGCTTGCGCTTGCCTTGGCTTGGCTGCGTCTCTCGACATGACCAACCTCATAGTTGGCACGACCCGTGTCGACAATATCAGGGCGCCCTGTCAGCTTTCCTCGGAGATGGCGAGAGGCGTCGAACTCACTTGTGTATGTTGGGCAGCCACAACTCATGCACCTTTGGCTCGATATGGCCGGTGTTGGGCATCACAATATAAGGGTATCAAGCCAGCATCCCTCGGAAGTGACCAATGACGAAAGCGACGCGCATCACCGATAAGCAGGAATATGCACAAACAAAGTCGTCATGTAGATGTTATGATTCGTTATTTTGAGCTGAGCTGACCTTACGCCTAAGATGAGCCGGGTTGAACCCGCCAGAATGCCCCATAGCAGCCGCCATGGGCAAAAATGGATCTCTCGTGAGACCGCCGTCGTGAAGACATGGGCGTGTATGAGATCTATCGTGAACGCACGTCCATTCCAAGTGTAGATCTTCCCGATCTGCTGTGTAGATGCCTACATGAATAAATACCGACCGACCAACTCCTCGCTTGTAACGCACAGGAAGTGAAGCAGAAACCAGGAAACAGGACTCCAAGGAAATGGAAAAAGAAAAGAAGTTCATGGTTGTCGACTGGCTGTAGCTGGGGGTGCTGCGCCATGTCGCGTAACTGATGCGCTCAGTGAACCATTTCGAGTGACCAAGTCGAGGAGATCCACCTCACTAGCCTCTACGGGGCGCACCAGCCGAGTCCGGTGGTAGCAAGACCAGCGGCACTCGCAAGACGCTTACCCCGCTCATTGAGACTGAGGATCAGCAACTTCTTCTCGGCCCAGAAATTCTCGAAGGCGTTGATGTCATCTGCAGATATGGCGCCCGGGACACGCTTGGCCTCCTGCCACTCAGTCTCGACCTTGTAAGACTTGTGACGTAGACGCGGCAGGGCCTCGGTACGTAGGTGCGACAGCTCCGCGGCGTACTTGGCGTCGTGCGATCTAAGCGGCGTAGAGAAGGAGCGCTCACGTGAGCGGGAGAGCTCCGAGGGACCCAAGCAGATGGGTGAACCAGGGCACATGATCTGAGACACAGAGAAGGCTGGAGTGGAAGGAGAGGCGCTCCCTGACTGAGAAGCGGACGATGCGCTGGTGAGAGGCGAAGAAGTGTCAGACTGGAAGACGCTGCTGGCGTTGCTGACTGTGCGGAATTTTGGAGGCGGAAGCTCGTCGAGGTGGACCAGAAGCTCGTCTCCAGTGGCCCTGGGGTCGACTTGACTATCGTCAAAGTTGTCGAGGTGCTTGTCGAGACGCTCGAAGCCTGTTTTCGGTTAGTACGATATCAAGTGCCTGAGACGTATTTGGACTTACCAGTCAGAACAGCGGCACCCGCATGCTGAACATCACCGAGGCAGGACTGGACTTGCTTGGGAAGACGGTCCCAGAGCTCTTGGGGACAGTACCAGTGGCGGAGGTGAGAGGGGTCGTAACTGAATGCATCACCGTCCTTGGGGCAGAAAGTGCGAGGAGCATCGACGTTGGAGGGAGTGCGTGAGAGGCAGGAGATGGTCTTGCGACTGGAGTTACGGCGGGATGTTGGGATGGGGTCGTGGTAGACAGGGTGGGGAGATAGTGGAGCAGCCATAGCGGCAACGAGGTAGGTTGAGTAGGTCTGTGTGGAGTCTTGGTCGAAGGAGAGTGGAGGGTGGAGTAGGATAGTGGGTAGCGGGAGCACTGCAGTGAGTGGCGCTGTCAAGACTCAAAGGAGCGTGAGTGATATTTGTAGAGAACGACGGGAATCTTCTAGACAAAAAGTTTGTGTGAGGTGGTGGAGGTGGAAGGGTGAAAGATCGCGGAAGCGCTGGTGATCGAAGGTGTTAGCGGAGTAAACAGGGCGCCGTGTGGAGTCGGCAGGGGTATGCGGGCACTTTGCGGGCGGCGTTGGTGCGTGAGCTGATGGTAATGGGAAAGTGCGGCCCCGGGACTTTCCCATATAGTCTGACGGGGCAGCTACGTCAATGGACAGTGAGAGCAGCTGCACGGGCGGTGCGGTCGGGGTGGGCGTGCAAGCACAGCGGCGCGGTGGTGAAGGGAGGGTTTGGGGCGGCAACGCTGTGGTTGGTGAGGCCAAATGCCCAGGAGCTTGACAGTCGAATTGCGGGCTACTGTGACGCAGGGAAAAGCGTTGTGCGTGCGCCGACCTTGCAAAAGGTGCTAGGGCACGACACCCAGACGCTCGGGATGATGGCCGCCCAGTCGCTGCACGGCATGCCCGCCACACTACGGCGCTGCAGCAGGCTCCCAAAACGAACTTACTGGGCATGTCTAGAACCTGCGCCCGACGGTGCTGCTCCTCGTCTTCTGAGGTGGGCTGATGCAAAAAAAGGATAAAACCAGCCAACTTACATGATACGTCACTGGGCCGCCGCTTCCTTGTCTTCTCGGGCTGATCCGGAACCGGGCTGGCTTGGGGGCGAGGCGCAGGCTGAGGGATGCCGAAACCAGCCACACGCACTGAAACGGTGCGAGTGCGAGGCGAAGTGAGTGGGAGACGGCTCGAGGTCTGCTCCCAGACGGCTTTAGTATGCGGGTTTCAAGTCTGAACGTCAGCTGACTGAGGTACTTGGAGGCCGGCGCCTACTCACTGCAGTAGCGCAGCGATGGCTTTGGCGGGGGAAGTCGCGTTAGCCGAAGTCTCTGTCCAAGCGCAGAGCGGTACGGCGAGACGGGATGCGACGACGATGTCCTGGTGCGCGCTTTTGTAGCAGGGCGCGAATTTGGCCGCCGTGGGCTGTGTGCGGGCGATGGGAAAAATTTATCTCAAGGCGTCTGGTTCCGGCCCCACAAACTCTATCGCCCTCTCGATTGTGGTCTGCTTGTCGTCAGCACGCGTGCAACGACGTACGGTCCCTAACCAACGCGGATCGACCAAGGGGGAGCTGCAAAGGACGTAATCATGTTAGCAGACAGACAACAACCACAACCACACACGACACACGGCCAACGTGCTGCGCCCGCTCCTGGACTTCACATGCATGTCTCATGATAGTAGTATTACTAGTACTACCATGATTGTCTTGGTGTTGAGCGGGTATCCACGACGCGTCTGCACAGCCCGCACGCGTCCCAGGAAACCCCTCATCACAGTACATGACGCTTTGTTTGCCCTAGTTTTGGCGCGACGCATCGACTATTCCAACCTGCGTTGCGTATGGTTAGCATCATACTGAGACCTGTGGCATTCGTCCCACCTTTGGATCAAGTGCACCCCCGATGCCGTCTCGACCAGATCGCTCACCTCGCCCTTGTTCAGGGCGAAGGCAGCCTGCTCGAACTCCTTCTGCATGTCGCCCTTGCCAAAGAAGCCCCTGATGACGTTAGTGTTTTCCGCCGCGTCTCCCGCTGCAGAGACTCACAGATCGCCCCCCTTGCGAGCGCTGCTGCAGTCCGACTCGGTCGTCGCGAGTTCAGACAGAGACTTGGCGGTGTCGACTTCCTGACCATTCTCGTACGCCTGTATTTGCTTCTGGTAGTCCCGTATCATCTCCCGGGCGTCCTCGACCGAGCGCGTAATCTTGGGCTCCCGCCAACTAGCCGGACGCCTGCTGTCGCGATGCTTGACGAGGAGATGGGCACATCGGATCTTGCCTTCAGTCGGCGCGAAGGCTGCGGGCGCAACGCCCTTGGAGCTGTGGTTGGCGGCCATGTATGCCTTGAGCTTGTCCGGATCGGTTCCAGCTGGTGGCTCCCATCGCGAGTCTTTCGTCTGGGCGTGGAAGTAGTATGGGAGGTTTTTGGTGTTGGAGCGGCGCACCTCCCATCCCTCGGGGAGACCTGTTTCGGCGGACGACTAGGATGCGTGAGGGGGTGCGAGGTGGGTTGGGACGACGGGCGCAGTGCTTACCATGGTTGCTGGCGATGTATGCGTGACGCTGGACGGAGTAGGCTGTGGTAGGGGGAGGGCGAGCAGTGCAGAGGTTGATAGGAGTCTCCGCACGGGCAGTTGTGCGTGCAGCGTGGAGCGACGTCTAGAATTGCAGGCGGTGGACAGGGCGATCGGCGCCTCAAGGTCGATAATGCGGGGGCGCCTGCCAAACAAAGAACGCGGCTCTGCTACAGCAACGGAAGCCGCGCGAATCAAGACGGGTGGCCCGCGCTCGCCGACGTGACTCTGTCTCTGTACCTACCCAACTTTTGTGCGCAGGCTTCCTCGACGCTTTTGTCTCTTCACACGCGCATAACAGCCGTCACGACGATCCACACGCACACGCACATTTACGATTTACGACCTCACGTCCACTCAACATGGCTTCACCAGCAGCGCAAATGGGCGGCTCCAAGGGCGGCAAGGAGCCCATTCTCTTCCGCTTCTGCTCAGAATGGTGCGTCGCCTCTTCTGCAGCCACGAAGCCTGGCTAATCACGCGCAGCTCCAACCTGCTGTTCCCCCGCGAAGACAAGTCCGAGAACAAGCTGCTTTTCGCCTGCCGCACATGCAACTTCACCGAAGAAGCGCCCTCATCCTGCGTCATGCGCCACGAAATCGCGTCCACAGTCGGAGCCACAGCTGGTGTCACAGCCGAGGTTGCTCAGGATCCCACGGTTGGTTACTCCCTGTCCGATGCCCAAGCTGCCCAGGCCGCTCTCTCTGAGGAGATGCCCTGCTGCACCATGTGCGGCATGCCCATCATGTGCCAGGAGTGCGGCGAGGAATCGGCTCCTGGCTTTGCCCTCGAGGCCGAGGACGAGGACCCGCAAGCCGAGCGCCCCCAGCAGCAGATGCGCGAGGAGGATGAAATGTTTGAAGACTACGACGACGACTTTGACGAGGACATGTGGGACGAACCCACGTCCTGAAAGCGCCTCCTGCGTCTTCCACCAGTACAGTTGCTTGCTTGCTCTTGAGCGTGCTCGCTGACTGTGCCTGCGTCTAGTTACCGCGCATCCAGAAACAATGCACAGAGTGCGGCGAGAACGAAGCCGTCTTCTTCCAGTCGCAGCAGCGGACCGCCGAGACGGGCATGGTAAGCTTCTCGTCCATGTTCGCAAGCCATTCTGACCGGTCCAGGCCCTTTATTACGTGTGCGCCGGATGCGGTCACGTCTCACGCCCGTCTGATAACTAAGAGAACAACGACACGGAATGCATGTAGCTGGCGTTTACTCTCACATATTTGCTGCGAGGAGTTTAGGGAACAGCCGTTGAGATACCCATGGGTACAATTGTAGTTGCATACACATAATGTTACATTCCAAAGCGCTCATAGACTCCCAAAAAATGCATCTTTCATCCCACCCACATGCCAGCCGTTATACGTGCATGGGCGCCAGCGATAGGATCTTGGACCACTGCTTCTGCCTCAGTTCTGCCGCGACAACACCACTGACTCTCGATCCGATGGGCTCTCCGGCCTTGTTGATAAGTACGCAGGCGTTGTCGTCGAACTTGACCACGCTGCCGTCCGGCCGCTGCCACTTCTTCGCTGTCCGTACCACAACTGCGTGTCGGACGTCGCCTCGCCGTACTTTGTTCGCTGCGCTGATGGAGACGCTGTTGCCGGTTTCCGGGCCGAAATTTCGCTGTTTCTTTACAACCACTACTATGCGGTCGCCTGCTTCCATCAGCTTCGTGCCGTGCCTTGGAGTTTCGCGCACATACCAACTTTCGCGGGGCGCTTCGATCGCAGGACATTGACGCACTCGACTATGGCGGCGCCCGAGTTGTCGATGCAATTTACGAGGGTCTAGAAGGGCATCCATCAGTCCTTGCTCTGCCGCCCGTGACCGGCCCAGCACACCTTTAATTGAATCATCCTGTGTGGCTTCTCCCGATATCCCGGTCTCGACTGCCTGCCTCGATGCGCGCGGCGTGGTGGTGTTGACGTCGGGGCTGTGTGTCTTGGTCGCTGTCAAAGTCGCAAGCCGGACTCGTGCCACCGCAGTTTAGCCGCACATGGGCAGGGGCCCCGATGATGCTCGCTTAGCCCTTCACCCCATGCGCCGCATGCGGGTCTCGATAGCCTGCAGGGCTAGTTCCGTCGAGTCCATACTCCCGTAAACTATCGGGCGAGTGCTGGATCCCCCGTGCGTGCCGTCGCTCGCTCCTTCCCTTGCGCGCGTCGTCTGCACGCTCTTTCTTTTCGTTTGTGGTGCAGCTATTGTTGTACGCGACGGTGAATGACTTGTCGTTGCTGGCCACCATAACGTCAGCCAGCCCTGCCAGCCTCCCCCTTAATCGCGAAACCCTACGACTCCTTACGATCTCCACGACCGGCGGCGGATTGCGCGGGCACGTTCGAACTCATCCACCCCATCGCGCCATCATGGCGCCCTCGACGAAACTGACGCTGGACAAGCTCGCCACTTTCGACGACATCATCACCGACGCGCTCGTGGACAAACTCTACTTCTGGGCCAAGATTCGCAAGAACAGAGGTGGCCGCTTCACAGGCTCGCGGGGATTGCACGAGGAGGATGTGGCCGACGTTATCCGACGACACGTAGTCTGGGAGAGGGATCCTGCAGAGGCAGTGCACAAGTTGGTGCAACTGCCGGGGTTGCGCAGGTTCATGAACACGCTGAAGGATGAGCGCGATCAGGATCAGTTCAAGCGCCATCTCCGCAGATACGTCAACATCTACATGGCCGACTGCCAATTCGAGGTCACCACCACCAACCGCTACATTATCACGGAACACGAGGCCTCGATCACCGCGCGACGAGATATCAACCCACGCGAAGAAATCAAGTATTTGACTGGCGTGCAAGTAGCTATGACTGAAGAGCAAGAGAAAACTCTGGAGCTGCAGAGCAAGGACTTCAGTCTGGTTATTTCAAGCCGCAAGAAGACGCGCTCCTTGTTCCTAGGTCCCGCGCGCTTCGCCAATCACGATTGCGACGCAAACGCAAAGCTCACAACCAAAGGCTACGATGGCATGCAGATTGTTGCAGTGAAGCCGATTCTTGAAGGAGAAGAAATCACAGTCTCGTACGGCGAGGACTACTTTGGCGACGATAATGAGGAGTGTTTGTGTAATACTTGCGAAAGCCTGCAGCAAAACGGCTGGGCACCTATGAAGCGAGTCATCCACAACGATGAAGGGAATGATGAAGAGGTGGAGGGCGCAGGTCATGATCAGACCGCCGAAACCGCTTCCGATGCGGCCTCCATTTCTCAGAAGCGATCGCTGGAAGATTCAACGGATGACGACCCCTCGCGTGACTCAACACCCGCCCCAAAGCGAGCGAGATTTGAGCAGAAGACTTCGCCATCCAAGCAGCACACATCGAATCTGCTGCGCAAGACGACGCTGAAAAAGGCACACAGCACATCGTCCCTGCGTCAGGAGCTCCCGGTTTCGAGTATAGAGGATCCAGCGACCAATTTGGTCTCATCGCCAGAGATATCGCCAGAAGTCCGCAATGAACATAGCGAAGGTGTTCTTACGGTGAACACGGACTTGGCCAGCTCGTCGCGAGAGGCATCCCCGCAATCGTCCATAGCAGCAGCGTCACCTAAGTCGACTCAATCATCTACAGATGCCACCTCGATTGACGAGGATCACCCGCACGACACCGGCGATCCCAAGGAGCAGGTCGACTCCACGACAATACAAGATTGCCCAGCGATGGGAGTGGCGATAGTGAAGGAGGAAATCACTACGACAACGGTAAACGCCCCGTGGCCCTCCCCGCCTGCAGACGAAGACGCATACATGTCCGATCTCAGCGAACTTTCTGAGAGCTTCGAGTTTGACGATGTGAACCAGCAGATTGTCAAGCGCAAACCCCGCCCAACACTACGAACAACACGCTCAAAGTCTCGTTTCGACGTCCAGAACCGCGTTGGTACCCCAATCACGATTGAAGAGGGAGACGAAGCCGACTATGTCGAGAACACGCGAAAGCCGGGCGACTACATGACATCGAACGCTCTCCTATCAGCCAAGTACTCCAAGTGGGTCAACTGCCAGACATGCGACGTCGACTTTGTACAGCAAGACGGCTACAACACGCGTAAAGAATGTCCACGGTGCGAGCGCCATTCGAAACTGTACGGCTTCCCCTGGCCCAAGACGGAGAAGGAGGGCAAGCACGACAAGGAAGAGCGCATACGCGATCACCGCACTGTCCATCGCTTCGTCGACCCAGACGAGGAGCGCCAGTTGAAGCGCGACAAGACCAAGAAGGTCATCCGGGAGCACATCCGGGAGCGGTTCTCCACCCCGCGGAGTGCACGGGATACGATGAGCACGAGTGTAGAAGTCGACAGTGGGCGAAAGAGGAGGCGTATCAGGAAGACGATGTAGATGCATAAGCGGGTCTTTCCTTTCGCACACAAACGCGTAGTGTCATTTCGATATCCCCACACGACATGTCCATCCATCTAGGACTAGGTCTTTCGCATATTCCTGCATCGGCGCTGGGAGGGAAAGACGTTTCTCTCCGTCCTGACTTTGACACAAGGGGTAGCATTCTGCATGGTGTTCTTTTCATTTCCAATTTCATCGCTTTCTAGTCTATACTTCTGCATCGGCGCGGTCATGTCTGTGTTATCTACTCTTTTCCTCCACACATCATCTCCGCTGCATACTGGGGTGAAGGCATACAAACTTGCATATAAGCAGATGGCGTTTTGTCTTTCTTTTCGTGCAGCATTCGCGCATCTACTGTACTGTACGATACCATAGGCTACGAGAAACACGCTTTAGACTGATACGGCGCATCATGACTTGATATGTGCCTTATGGATGATGGAATCCAACGAGGAAGGAAGTGCGGTTGCTTTCCTCATTATATGGGTGTATGCATAAGTTTTTAATCAGTTCCTCAACACCACTACTCTTTGCTGGTGTAAACCTTCCTGTCAATTCCGCAGTCACCTTACAATGTGCATAATGTGTACCAGAAGCCTTTCACTTTGCTGGTCAGCGTAGAGGCTCAACTGAAAGAGGAGAGCCAGCGGAGTATATTCACGAGGTAAAGTAGTGAGACGAGTGTGGTAGAATCAAGGTAGATGAACGATGAGAGTGTTATCTACAAAAGTCATGTATCAAAGATGCGCTACTTTATCCCGTCGTAAAAAGCTTTGTCGCCTTCTAAACCATCATACGTGCTCTCCGTCCCGTCAAACTCGTTCCTCAGATACACGCTTCTGAACCTGCCGATGCGCTCGTCTCTGGCTCCAAAGGCCAAGTCGTCCGGTTCATGAATCTCAATCTTCTGGTCTACATGCACGTCTTGGTCTTGAGCGTGGACATTGATGAGACCCGGTATGGCCATTGTGTGCTTCATACGTTGCTGCACTGTGGCATGGTCGGGCGAGTGGAAGATGAAGTAGAGTAGATGGGTAGCGGGGTGACGGTAGAAGGTGAAACTAGGCTTGTCGGTTGGTAGGGTTGCTGCAACATCTTTCGGGGATAGTTCGTTCTTGATGTAGTTCAGCTTGAGGGTCTCGGTATTGCTGTCAACGGACTGGGCCGGGTCAGCTATCGCGCTTTAAAGCTACTATTGTAATGTGTGTCTTACGATCTGAACGGCTGCCCCAGGGCCTTGAAGCACCTTCAGCGCTGCAAGAGCTTCAGGCGATATTCTGTTCTTCATGCGGCGATCGCAAAGCCGGCATTTGTTCTTCCTGTATCCTAGGTCTTTCCGAGCGCCTCCAGCATGCGCGGCGCTCGTACACGACTCTACATTATTGCCTTGAATGCTTATGTCGTCTATCAGGGTAGCAGCGGCATCTCGCTCTGCCCACGATCGAGCGTCTGTAATCTCTGCGATCTCTTTACATATTATCGAGCTTGAGATGTGCGATGGGCCAAGTTGTCTCACAACATTGTGTCTGTGATGGAGGAGGAAGTCTCGCACGGTGTCCTTTGCGCGATATGGCACGTATGTGATGAACGTGAGCGAGTCACCGCGGCGGAGAACAATGTACGCTGGCTTCGACGTATCAAGACTGCTTTCAAGCTGGTTCAGATCGAGTTGGAAAGATGCATGGTTCTGGCGGATGGGCGCACAAGCTTCGATGTTGCTGTTGCATGCTAGGTAAAAGTTGAGAGCGAAGAAGGCTTCGTCCTTGACAAAGGTCGCGAAAGTATCTTGCGCCGCTGTAGATAAGTCTTGATATTTGGTTAGCGGTGGTTCTGAATCTGGTTAGGATACCGTACCGACTGTACGAGGATCCATATTTGAGGCTGTTTGCTGATTGAATTGATATTGTGTACCGGTATCTGAGAGCCTTTAAAGTATGGGAGCCTGATGCGATAATGGCCCCAAATCACTATCACGCGTCCTTCCTTGCTCGCCGATATCTTACTTGCTAGGGCTGTATACGACGGTCAGGTTGCGGCAAGAGGCATTATGTAGGCCCAGGCATAGTTGCGGAATTCCGCTCAGTGCGGAGCTTATGGATCATTGCCTGCCATGCTGTAGATGGGCACTCCTTCCAAGGATGATGTGCCTTCTCCACGGATTTGTTTCCAAGTGTCGTTGGGAAGGGACCTAGGTATGAAGGGTGACGGCAGTGATGAAGCCCTCGTTGGCCTTGACAGGATGACGTTGATCGGCTGGTTCACCCCGACCTCGGGAGCATCCCGAGATCGCGCTAGACGCGTTCGTGTCGCGCGCAGCCACACGCCATCTTCGCCGCTGCAGTCCATCCATCTACCGTATTTGCTTCAGGTGTCCTCGGCTGGCATCAACACCCGCGGCTGCTATGATCGTCTTCCTGGGTCGATGCGTGTCGTGGCAAGTGCAACCGCGGCGCTTCTGGCTACGCCGCCTGATGACAGCAGCGCCACCTGCGCTTTCCTACTGGCATCCTACAGCCACCCTTAGCAGCACCTAAAACAAGCAAGCGTACGGCACTGAGCTTCAAACTCCAACCTTCTGCGTCGGTTGTTCATCTAATCCTGTCTGGCCCCTTGCGTTCTCGCGATCTGTTTACCTGCATTAGCCAGCTCAACGCGTCCTTTAGAAGCTGGTCAACCGGCCGGCGTCTACATCGTGCCATGTCCCTCGGGGAACATATCGCGCCCCTCAGATACGTCAACGATGCAGAGCGCGAAGTGATACCCGACGAGTATTGGTATACCTGATCCCAGGCCACTCTACATCAGCCCACTCAGCGGAAGACGCACCAACCGAGACTGGGGAGGGGGATACTGACTTCAACTTCCCCATGCTCACATTTTCTCTTGAGGTAATAGCGTCATCGGCAAGCTGATATCACTGTCTAGTCTGCGTATGCAGCATACCTAGGTACGTTCTAGTGAATGCTTCAGCATGGTTGTAGTTAGCAACGCAGTTGGGCAAGAGCAGAAAGGATACTAGTCATAGAGGTAGAAGAAGAAGTGTAAGAGCGCTTATTCACGTTTTGTTTCCATTTCATGCACCGAGTTTTGTTGTACACACGCTTCTCTCGTCATCTTCAAAAGCAGACCTTCATACCAATCTAGCATCTCCGCCATTCCAACTTCCACGCAGCATGTTTGAAGTCATATGTACCAAAGTCTCCCTGAACGACTGGCCTAAAGTTGACGTTCAAGATACCAGGATTGCCATCTGCGCCAG
This sequence comes from Alternaria novae-zelandiae, assembly GCF_023758075.1. Taxonomy (NCBI): domain Eukaryota; kingdom Fungi; phylum Ascomycota; class Dothideomycetes; order Pleosporales; family Pleosporaceae; genus Alternaria; species Alternaria novae-zelandiae. The sequence goes on along the minus strand of NW_026056976.1, from coordinate 555,831 downwards.
TACACTTTGACCACTTCAGATCCGCGGTGCTGCTCCGCACAGTAATGTAGTCTTTGATCTCTGGGCCAGCACATGCGAGACCACCTGTGAGCACGCCCTGTGTATCGTCAGCGTTTCTCCATTTAGCCTTGATATGATGACTATTCACAGTATTTCCAGCATTTTCACTCCAGAAGACCTGGGTATATGTATCCAGTCCGCTGTTTCCCTTCAAATTCACATCGCCCACGTAGTCCACTTGTCGAACCGCAACTTGCCAGCCTTCGCTCGCTCCAGCTGACTGAATGTGTACAGCACAGTTATCTGTTGTGTCGCCTTTGAGTTGCGTGAAGGAGACGCCGGCGCTGTCACCGAGGGTTGCGGTGTCAGACTTCACGGAACCAGAGTCATTAGGACATCCTGAGCCCGAGAAAACGAGCCGCGTTATTGTTGGAGAAGTTGGTGGGGCCGCGAGGGCTAGGAGTGGAAGGACGACGAGGGGAAGGAGGGAACGCATCGTTGGTGGTAGCGGCGGAGTGATGCCAGATGTAACAAGACTACAGCGTTGTCTAAAGTGCAGCCTCTGTGTCGAGCGAAAGCTAATGACTTAGTATAAGGTTAGAATACGCATCTCAAACATCTCCTCAAAACCAGCGCGATCCTGAGCTCTTATACCGAAACAGTTTTCGAAAAGACCGATGCCGCATCAGAATTTCCCACGAGATCTGCATACCTCCCAGACAACCACGAATTATGGACTCCGTATAGCACTTTGTCGTCCCTTTATGCCCAATATCCAATAGCCGCTCCGTCCGTTCTCGACCACATACCATTGGCATTTACCCAGATTAAGCGAGCCGCGATCCAGGTCTTATGACCCTTGTCTCCGGCACCAACAACGAGAACGACAGCAATCTTGGTGGGCGATCGGGCTATTCTGGGCTTCTCCGCAATATCGTAGAACGAGCAGGGTCAGACTTCTGGAAGGGCCAGATCTGCAGTGCATATGACTGGGTGGCGATCGGGGTCGCGGTTGACTACTCTGGGGTCGACGTGTAAATTGCGTCTACGAAGAGTGTTCTCGCGTAAAGAGCATCCTCGTGTTTTGGAAATAAGTGAAGAACTTTATGTTGTAAGCAATGTGCTGAGATCCATGCCCTGGTCACGCCGCTGTCTTGTAGTGCCGAATATGGATAGGTGAACAGCTTAGTAGCTCATAGATGAACCAAAGTCCTTTGCAAGGTGAGGAGCTGTTCAAATACGACCGCTCTGGCTACAAATATGCGACTTGCCGAAGTACAAACCGGCCACGGCAATGAGAGATTTTGAGAAGGAGGCGTTGCCTGACTCACGTAGAGAGTTCATTTTCCGATGGTGGAGAATGGCGTTGATGACGGGCACACGAGCTCAGCCCATCACACCAACCCCTGTCGACGCTAATGTAAGCGAGGGCGACCCGCGTCTTCCCGCATGCGCAGCACTCCATCCCCTCATCACAGACAAAGGTCATGCCTGAACCTCCGGAGAGTACCTCACAATGCGTAGGACGCTCAGGAGATCGTGCGATGCTTGTGCGAGATCGAAATTGAGCTGCGATCTACGCACACCCACATGCTCACGCTGTCGAAAACGGAAAGCCAGCTGTGTCTACGCAAACGAGCCACTTACCTCGTCGTCCACCGAGACTGTACCTTCTAATTATACTTCCCGGAGCATACGTAATGACACAAGTACCTCGCCTGTGTTGGATGGAAACCAACAACCTGCACTGTGGAATCATCCTGCAAATAAGGCCTTCGACCCGTTCGACACTTACCCAGCCACAAGACTACCCCGGGCTCGCGTTCAGCAACTCATGATTCATTGTACGTACCAAAAGCCGCACCGGATGCGCTGACAACCTCGCAAAACTACCATGACCCCCTTAGTTTTGTATATTGTCAAGAATCCCTCCCTGCTGAAGGTTCTTGCAACTACCCTGCTTACTGATACGCCATAGTCTTATCAAACATCGCCTTCCAGTATTATCCATTGGATCTCAACGCAATGTCAAACCCTTTCGTTGTGTCATGGTGGCCACTTGCGCTACATGACTCCGCTTTGTTCCACGTCAGCCTCCAGACAGCGTCGTTGGACATAGAGATGAGAGCTCAGAATGGATTCGACAACTCTGAGGTTCTCATGGCAGACTCCATTTCATTAGTCCGGCGACGAGTTGAAGACCCGCTTCAGGCTTATGAGGACGAAACCATGGACTCGGTCGTAACGCTTGCTGCCATAGAGGTATGATGATATCCTGAACATTGGGGCCCCTTCATTTGATACGCTGACATCTGAAATTATAGTTTGGCAAAGGCAATTTGACAATTGGTAACATGCACATCGATGGCGTGAAGAAGATGGTGCGAATGCGAGGCGGCATACATCTTTTGAAACTCACAAGCCCCCTCACAGCGCGAATGGTCACGTGGTAATCATGTCACTCATCGTCCGCTATCTACGGTCGCTCTACTAATCCTCTAATCCAGGGTCTCATTGATACTGACGCAAAGTCCGCAATTTAGCGTCCAAGATCATCTGGATATTGGAGACGGAATAGCCCCGATATCGAAATGGTTGGATTTACCAGCGTCTTCTCAAGACCAGTCTTCACTCGGCCTTTCGGAACTCGACATGGATCCCACAATCGGCGATGTATTCACGCGGCTTCGACATGTGTTCCACGTGTCACGCCAGCAAGAGCTCTCAACTACCCATCTGCATGACTTAACATGCTTCGTCTTGCACAAATTACTTTCCTGGTCACCATCGAAATCACAACTCAAATACTCGAACTCATGTTCGACTTCCCAATGCATCCGATACGCAATAGCATTATACATGCTCATCATTCATGGACCGACATACTTCTCGCATGCGCATCTACAGTCCACCTTAGTCACCGAACTCAAGAGATATATCGAGGACTTAATGCCTACATTCGCGACTGCAAACGCTGAAATCGCCTTGTGGGTATTGTCCATCGGTATGGTTGCATCGCAGGACACAGATACATCTGGCTGGTTCAGTGCATACGCCACGACTCTTGCTCATGATTTAGCACTATATACATGGGTAGAGGTTCGTTCGTATTTGGAAGTAGTGCTCTGGTACAAGATACAGCGCGGAGAGGGACAGTTCCGACAGCGATGGGAAGAGGCTCTGAGTACCGCATGATCTCGCAGATTCTCAGACACCTTGGTAACCGGATACAACCGCAAGTTGACAGGCACTTGCGCATTCTTCGTATGCTACTTACAACCTTGACCGTATGGTTTGGCACGTGATATACATGGTTGCCCAACGAGCAGCCTAGAGGCGCACGAGATCATCTCGCAATTCTGGCATGCGTCAAGGTCAAGCCCTCAAAAGCGCGAGTTCGAAACACGGTTAGCTGGGGGCCTTAATCTTCGGAGACTAAGCCTCTTCCGTCAAACTTCGCTCTGCGCCAGTAATGCACAGAGGCATGTCACGCAGTGGAGAGATCGTGTGGTCGGCTTCGGAGACTAAACCTTATTCAGCTTTTGACTGGATGTTCCGTGGACCGTATTGTGCTACATGCTTACGATGCTCGTTGGTGATATACAACCTTGCAAAGCCCGTCTGGCGAAGCGAGAGAATAAAGAAGTAAAAGAGTTGGTTGTATGGCGACACGATTTGGCATACTGTAAGCCGATCTGGAGAAGCTCGTAGCTCTCTCATATCACCACGCTATGTAGTCTTTCTTCCATTCATTCATGCGCAGTACCTGTTTGCCCGATGGAGAACATCTTTGCTCGGCTAGGGTCAAACTTCGCGTCAGCTACTTTCAAATCAAAGAGCTATAAGCATTGCTGCAACCGTCTAGTCTTGATTCACGGAGGCCCAAATCGTAGGATTCAATTTCTGGGCGTTCTTACCTACCATGTATCTCGGCGCATACGTGACGCGGATTGCGCATCGTTTGTGCGCCGACAAGCTAACCGGTATTCGCAGCTGTTCAGGCGTGTTACCTATGTGGGTCCACCCCATACAAGGAAAAGCTTGAACAGGTCTGCAGCCTACATCAAGATAAAATCGAACCAACCCAACCGTGGACATTTGATACATCAAGATAAAAACATGCAAAGTAGGTAGTCCAACGTCAACGTAGGCTCTCAGGAGTTTGGGGTGTCTCTTGGATAACGTGGGCCGAGGTCATCATCATTGGCGATCATCACATGACGTCATCTTCGAGTCGTTATGCCTTCCGGTTTGCCAGCACGGTGTGTCTACGACCCTGTAGCCCACACAATCACGATGCATACATGCGCGGAAACACTTATAAGATCACCGAGAGGTCTAAACGTACTCAGCCTTGCGCATCACGGTCCGACGTACATGGGATGCACTGAAGAAGCACCCGAGAAGCGATGGCATTCAAGGTTTTGACATGTTTTCCAATACAGGCGCATCGATACGAGTACATGTTAACCGCACAAGGAACATCCGCAAAAGATTGCTGTTTGACCAAAGCCAAGCTGACGTTTTCGGCGAATTCTTCATGACTAAGAACACAATATCCACAAATGTATCAGTAAACAATAGCAGTCAGGTAAGCGATCGGGTCTTCGCGGTTATATTTCAAATCTGTATGGAACGGAGTCGGAGCCAGGCGTCTGGCGGCGCGTTGATCCTCCGACTCTCGTGGGCATATGTGACGGCCCGAGAAGGCGCAAGGGTACGGCCGTGTCTTCGACCCAGGCCTTACGGCCGTACTGCAGCACGCCCTCCACCACAACAGATTATGCGGTTCGACCTCTCTCCGGCCAAGAGCTTTGCCAGATGGCGCACGGAGTGGCTTCAGATCTATGGAAGAGATGATGTAGATAAGCAAATTTGGTACTTGACTATATGGACTACCGGTGCTGCAGTTCCTCTGGTCCACACCATCCAGCCGTCAGTCCATTGTCTTTTCAGCCGCCAACACCAAACTTCCTGCTGTAGCATTTGGCCTCCAATCGATTCAAGTACCTAATATACACAAATTTGCACTGCAAATGCAATCAACGACTCCTAGTTCTGGGTACAGCACCGAGCGCGTCGATCAAGACTACTTAGCCACTTCCAAGAGTGCACCCATCCACAGCGAAACATGGCCTATCTCGCAAGAAGTCAGAGTACTCAGGGATCGTGACGAAGCTAATGGCGGCAAAGCCCGGAAGTTGGGTGTGACATGGAAGAACCTCACAGTCAAGGGTATCAGCAACGATGCCGTCTTCAACGAGAACGTGCTGTCGCAGCTGAATCCGTTCGGGAATAGGGGAAAGGGTGCGCCAATGAAGACAATCATCGACAACTCGTATGGATGTGTCAAGCCTGGAGGTATGTCGCGCCTATCCATCAAGCGCGAACCAAATGATGCTGACAGTTCTCCAGAAATGCTTCTCGTCTTGGGTAATCCGGGCGCAGGCTGTACCTCACTGCTGAACATATTGTCGAATCACCGACAGGGCTACGCCGAAATTGACGGGGACGTCTCCTTTGGGTCCATGTCCAGTGATGAAGCCAAGTCCTACCGCGGTCAGATAGGTGCGTAGTCTTCTGGTGAAGCAACACTTCAAATGCTAATCTACCTACAGTCATGAATACAGAAGATGAGATCTTTTTCCCTACCATGTCCGTCGGTGCGACCCTCGACTTCGCAACACGCATGAAAGTCCCCTACAATCTGCCGCCCGACATCACTTCTGCCGAACAATACGCGAAAGTCTACAAGGAGTTTCTACTCAAATCACTCGGCATTGAGCACACACACGATACCAAAGTGGGAGACGAGTACATCCGCGGCGTCTCAGGCGGTGAGCGAAAACGCGTTTCCATCCTGGAATGTCTCGCAACGCGCGGCAGCGTCTTCTGCTGGGACAACTCTACGCGCGGCCTAGATGCTGGCACAGCACTGGATTGGACCAAGGCTATGCGTGCCATGACCGACATACTTGGGTTGACTACCATTGCAACCTTGTACCAAGCCGGCAACGGTATCTATGAGCAGTTCGACAAGGTGCTCATCCTCGATGAGGGAAAGCAGATCTATTATGGACCGAGAGAGGATGCAGTACCCTTCATGCAAGATCTCGGATTTCTCTGCGACCCAGCCGCAAACCAAGCCGACTTCCTAACCAGCGTAACGATCTCGGATGTGCGAGCCGTCGCCGAAGGCTATGAGGAGAAGTTCCCGCGCAATGGCGAAGAAGTACGTGCGGCGTACGAACAATCGTCCATCAAGCAAGCGATGAGTGCGGAACTCGACTACCCCGACAGCGAGGAGGCGAAATTGAATACGACCGACTTCAAAGAGATGATAGCCCGAGAGAAGCACAAGTTCCTTCCAAAGAATGCCGCTGTCACTACGAGCTTCTACTCCCAGGTCAAGACGGCCGTTACTCGACAGTACCAAGTGCTGTGGGGTGATAAGCCCGTGCTCATCGTCAAGCAAGTCTCTACCCTCATCCAAGCTCTTGTCGCTGGTTCGTTGTTCTACGCCGCACCGGATCACTCGGCCGGTTTGTTCCTCAAAGGTGGCGCACTGTTCTTTTGCCTTTTGTACCCTGCCTACATGGGGCTCTCAGAGGTGACAGACTCTTTCACTGGACGGCCTGTCCTGGCTAAACATCGATCATTTGCACTGCATTACCCCGCCGCTTTCGTCATCGCTCAGGTCGCTACCGACATACCATTGATGTTGTTCCAGATGTCGCACTTCGGAATCGTCATATACTTCATGGTCGGACTCCAGACTACCGCAGAAGCTTTCTTTACCTTTTGGATCGTCATCTTCGCTTCAGCCATGGCCATGACTGCATGTTTCCGCATGATCGGTGCTGCCTTCCCGACATTTGATGCAGCGACGAAAGCTTCAGGTCTCCTCGTCTCGGCACTGTTCATGTATATGGGTTACATGATCATCAAGCCTGAGATGAAGCCTTGGTTTGTCTGGATCTTCTGGATCAACCCGATGGCCTACGCCTTTGAGGCTTTGCTAGGCAACGAGTTTCACGATCAACAAATACCGTGTGTAGGTCCCAATCTCGCTCCCAATGGGCCAGGATACGTGCCAGACCTAGGTGGACAGTCGTGTATTGGCGTTAATGGTGCACGACCCGGGGCTGTCATCGTCACAGGGGATGACTACCTGGCCTCCATGTCTTTCAGTCATAGCCATCTCTGGCGCAATCTCGGTATCATTCTCTCGTGGTGGGTCTTCTTCGTCGCTCTGACGATAGTGTTCACATCAAGATGGAAGGAGATGGGTGAGGGTGGCCGTGGACTCCTCATCCCAAGAGAGAAACAGAAGAAGACTCAGCATATCCACGTCGATGACGAGGAGTCTCAATCATATGAGAAGCCACATGCTAGCTCCGCGTCCTCCGGATCTGATAATACGCTCGCCAACCAACTCATCCGCAATACTTCAATCTTTACTTGGAAGAACCTTACGTACACTGTCAAGACTCCATCAGGCGATCGAGTTCTCCTTGACAACGTACAGGGATTCGTGAAGCCCGGAACTCTTGGGGCTTTAATGGGATCTTCGGGCGTAAGTCATACCTCAATGTCCACTGTGAGCGTCTTGAACTCTAACACTGTATGTAGGCTGGCAAAACGACATTACTCGACGTTCTCGCTCAGCGGAAGACCGACGGCACGATCCATGGGTCTATCATGGTTGACGGACGAGACCTCCCGGTATCGTTCCAGCGATCGGCAGGCTACGTTGAACAGATGGACGTACACGAGTCGTTGGCCACGGTCCGCGAGGCTTTGGAGTTCTCCGCTCTTCTCCGACAATCTCGTGAAACACCACGAGACGAGAAGCTCCGCTACGTGGACACCATAATTGACCTCTTACAACTCCACGACATCGAGCATACACTCATCGGCCGACCTGGTGCTGGCCTTTCCATCGAGCAGCGTAAACGATTGACGATCGGCGTTGAACTGGTAGCGAAGCCCAGCATCCTGATATTCCTGGACGAGCCGACGTCTGGCCTCGATGGGCAAGCTGCATACAACACTGTGCGCTTCTTGCGCAAGCTCGCGGAAGTCGGACAGGCCATCCTCGTAACGATCCACCAACCATCAGCCCAGTTGTTCGCGCAATTTGATACGCTTCTCTTACTCGCCAAGGGTGGCAAGACTGTCTACTTTGGCGATATCGGTGACGATGCAAGTACGGTGAAATCCTACTTCGCTAGCAAGGGAGCGCCATGTCCACGCGAGGCAAACCCTGCCGAGCACATGATAGAGGTCGTATCCGGCAGTTTGTCTCAGAACACGGACTGGAACAGGGTTTGGCTCGAATCCCAACAGTACAACGACGTGACCGAAGAGCTTGACAGGATCGTTGCGGAAGCCGCCGCCCGCCCACCAGGTACTGTCGATGATGGCTATGCGTTTGCCTCGCCCATGTGGGAGCAAGTGAAAATAGTCACGCATCGTATGAACGTCTCGCTTTTCCGCAACACCGATTACGTCAACAACAAGGTGATTATGCACATCCTCTTGGCTTTACTTAACGGCTTCACATTCTGGATGATTGGCGATAGTCTTCAGGACTTGCAGTTGCGACTGTTCACTGTATTCAGCTTCATTTTCGTGGCCCCTGGCGTCATCTCCCAGCTACAACCGCTGTTCATTCAACGCCGCGATGTTTACGAAACGCGCGAGAAGAAGAGCAAGACATACCACTGGGCGCCGTTCGTGACAGGACTGATCGTTTCGGAGCTTCCGTATTTGGTCGTGTGTGCGGTCATGTACTATGTGTGTTGGTACTTCACGGCAGGTTTGCCTGGTGCAGCAAAGTACGCTGGCAGCACATTTTTCGTTGTGGTAGGCAACCCCCCTCTCATGGCAGCGTCAACGGTACAGAGACTGACATATCGCAGCTTGTTTACGAGTTCCTGTATACTGGTATCGGGCAAATGATCGCAGCCTACTCCCCAAACGCCGTATTCGCCTCGCTCGTCAACCCTCTCTTCGTCACGACACTGGTGTCTTTCTGCGGAGTTCTGGTTCCTTACAGTCAGCTCGAGCCGTTCTGGAGGTACTGGCTTTACTATCTGGACCCGTTCAACTACCTGATGTCCTCTCTCTTGGTGTTCACCACCTGGTCTGCGAATGTGGACTGCAAATCGAGCGAGCTCGCCATCTTCGACCCTGCTGCCAACCAGACCTGCGGCGAATACCTTTCAGTCTACCAGCAGGGTATGGGATCCGGTGTCAACCTGCTCAATCCCGATGCCACCGTCGACTGCCGCGTGTGCCAGTACAAGAGCGGAGCGGACTTTCTCCGGACCCTGAACCTTGCGGAAGAGTACTATGGGTGGAGGAACGCCGGCATCGTCGTGTTGTTCTCGGTGAGCAGTTACACACTGGTGTACTTGATGATGAAGTTGAGGACCAAGGCTACAAAGAAGGCGGCGTAGAGGGGCGTCGTGTTGTGAGATGGGATGAGATGCGAGACGGACGCGTCGGTAATGTTGCGGCGAAGACGACGGTCAGCGGAGTTTCTGTGCGGGCGCTGTGCATAGGTGGCGTAATTTAGATTTCCTATTTAGATTTCCTATATCGTGTATCAATACCACTGTCTCTTGACGGAACGCGTGGAGAATTTGGCCTGTGAACCTATCGTGCCTGTGAGGCTCTAGCAGTCGCCAAGCGCTTGGCTAGCTCCGATGACTAATCTAGCGTCTCACACATCCGCCGACGTGACCGTCCAAGCGTCTTGCGTGCCGGCGCTGCTACATCTTCAAGAGCACTCTGGCCCACAGCACAGCTCGCAGTCTACCTATCTTCGGGAATTCCGATACACGACCTACTGGAATCTCGGGGTCTCCAATGGACGCCCGAAGAGACGCGATGGATGGAGTAATCTGCCTGATAGCGCCGCGGCGTGGGATTGGCGTCTCCAACGGCGACCCGCTGCACCGACGTCATGGTCCAGGAACGCGGCCCAGGTCGCGTGCGCGACGACGACGATGATGCTAAACTCTGTCCTCCTAATTTCACGCTTGAAGACTACTCGAAGCTTTACATCATTCTGACCACCGCTACCACACGATCGACTCGGACTTTCCTCCGCTACCGACTGCTAGACGTCTCTTCCCATCATGGGTGTGGCTGCAGGCGAACTCATCGTACCTTTCACCGGCGCCATTCAAGCTGCCTTCTCGGTGCTCCTGACCATTGCTTTTGGTGTTGTCGCAGCACAATGCAACTTACTTTCGCCCAACGCGGCGAAGGAGGTGTCGAAGCTATGCGTGCGCATGTTTCTGCCGGCTTTGTTGATCTACAAAATTGGCTCCAATCTGCATCAGGACACCGGAGTGCGATATGTGCCTGTTCTGAGTAAGTATACTTTGTTGGGCCTTCGTCAACTATATGCTTACCACAATTGCTAGTATGGTCGATATCCTATACACTACTTTCCGTCCTCGTCGGCCGCGTCCTTACGCGACTCTTTAAACTGCCAGCTTGGGTGGCACCAGCAATCGCCTTCAATAACACGACCTCTCTTCCCCTCCTCCTTATACAGTCTCTCAAGCAAACCCAAGTTCTTGATGCCATACTCATTGGCGGCGAGTCTGGCAGTGAGGCCATGGATCGAGCCGAATCATACTTCCTGGTGAATGCAATGGTTAGCAACTCGCTTACCTTTGCTCTTGGGCCGCGCTTGCTGAGGCCAGGAGATGAGGACGCATCCAATGAACTACATGGAGAGGACGATGATTTGGAGAACGGCGAAGCGAACGGAGACGGCGGGAGTAGTGATATGGAGCGAGGTCCTGATGGGATCGTCGATGAGGAGACTTCGCTGCTCCCACACCAGTTGACCAAGCCCGCAAATCGCGTGGAGGTAAAAGGATATTTAAAGACAAGAGCATGGTTCAACAACTTGTCTCCGTGGCTACAAGAGACACTGGAAATCACATGGCATTTTGCCAACGCTCCCTTGATCGGCGCTATCGTCGGAGCAGTAATTGGATTGACGCCCGCGCTTCATCGAATCTTTTTCAGTCCTAGCAACGAGGGTGGTTATCTCAACGCGTCGATCACGGCGGCGATAAAGAATATCGGCGATCTATTTGCTTCGTTGCAGATCATTGTTGTTGGGGTAAAGCTCAGCAAGAGCCTGTTGCGCATGAAGCGCGGAGAGCACAGTGGGGAGGTGCACAAGGGTAGTCTGGCGACCGTGACCTTGATTAGATTCATCATCTGGCCCTTGTAAGATTCTTTACCCGCTACATGGAGGAAGCTTCGACTAATCGGCAACAGAATAAGCATACCTTTGATCTACGCAATCGCCTCGAAGACGAAGCTTCTAGATGCAGACCCTATGCTTTGGTTCTCGATGATGCTCATGCCGACCGGTCCGCCTGCTATGATATTGGTAGCGCTAGCCGATGTTACAGGTGCAGCGGAGTCGATGAAGATGACTGTTGCGAAATTCTTAACAGTAAGAAACCATCAGATACTGTCAGCTGGTAGCATCCACTAACCCACTGGCAGATCAGTTACGCAGTCACTCCCATGATATGCTTTGCTGTAGTTGGAGCTTTGAAAGCTACCGAAGCTGCGATCGATCAATGAGCAAGCGTGTTGCGTCTTTTCTCTTCAAACTCTTCTATCACCTAGCTCTAAATTGCAAGATGTTCGATACATGCATCGTTGAATCCGCTTGCTGTCGTTGGCATGATCGAGGTTCTCCAAGCTTCGCGTGCTGCAAACTCTCAACTTCCGAAATGTCATCCATTGTCACCTGTCCAATCAGTCTTTTTAGGAGTTTGCCTGGCTATGCCGAAGACGTAGGCTACCGATACTCAATATAGGCCGCATGTTTCCGGTATTCAGACAAGTGTCGCAAGTAGTCAGAGCGAACAACTCTTCCGTGGTCCGTATATGTCCAGAAACATAGGCGAATCCAGATAACTAAGTCATGATGGCAAGGTCCCTTCCACAGTTCAACCCTGAAGTTGCTACATTACAGGCGTCTGGGTCGGTCTCGGTCCGAAACCTACATTGCGCTATATGTGAACTGTGCAAGCAACATCAAATTCAACATCGTTGGATGCTTTGCTTAGACGTAAAGTTGCGTACTTCGCGCAGATACTCCATCATGGTCCGAAAGACATGTATTCCATCAAGTCTTTGATGCTGGGTTCAATGCCACTACTTTGGTGTGGCGAATGTCGCACCTGCCTATCAAGGCTAAAGGCCGTTGCGGGGCACGATAGCTGCGCTTGATTAGGTACTTAATCTCTCCAGCATCATCTCCTTGATTCTGAGATGACTGTTGTATGTTCCCGTGTTTATGAGTGCTTGCATCATGAAGACACTAGCCATTCTGTTCTCGATCGCTTCGTTCACATTCGCGCATCCAAAGCCTACAAAGCCTCTCTCATGGACGCTTACACCCACAAACAGTACACAACAGTTCCGCGGCCTTTCGCCTGTTGACGAAAAGGTACTGTGGGTGTCCGGTACGTCTGGCACCATCCTACGTACCACCAACTCCGGGAGAACGTGGGTCGACGTGTCCCCGCAATTTGCGTTCGAGAATGCTTCAGACTTCCAATTCCGCGATATCCAGGCTTTCTCCAAGAAAAATGCCGTTGCTTTATCGATCGGTGAGGGAAACTTGTCACGAATCTACAAAACGGACAATGGGTGAGTTGCTATGTACAAATTACATGCAACACGTATACTGACTTCGCGCGCCAATGTCCAGCGGAAAGAGCTGGAGGCCCACGTTCATCAATGAGGAAAAGACAGCATTCTATGATTGCATGGCGTTCGAGACAAAAACAGGTAGAGAGGGCCACGGCGTTGCAATGAGCGATCCTGTCGACGGCAAATTCCGTCTGCTAGAAACGTGGGATGGTGGTGCGCACTGGTCTATTGTCTCGAACAACACGATGCCGCCAGCGCTGGATGGCGAGTTCGGCTTCGCAGCAAGCGGAACGTGCATTGAAGCTGCGGCGGGCCGATGGTACATCGCAAGTGGCGGCGTGGATCCAGGAAGAATCTTCTACACAAGTTCCGATAGCGTCAGTCATGGCTGGCAGGTCGCGAACTCGTCCATCTCTGGTGGTGCCGCTGCCGGTGTGTTCTCAGTGCGTTTTTGCGATACGCGTCACGGTATCGCAGTCGGTGGAGACTATGAGCAACCTACAGCCAGCAACAATACGGCGTCTTGGTCCAACGATGGCGGCGTGAGCTGGCGAAAGGCTGACTCGTTTCCGCGCGGATATAGATCGGGTGTCAGTTGGGTGCCAGGTAGGAGACAAACAGCCGTTGCAGTTGGAACTAGTGGGTCAGATGTCACTATCGACGGAGGGAGGAATTGGGTTCCTATCGGTAATGGAACGTTCGATGCTGTCGAGTGCGTTGGGAGAGACGTTTGCTGGGCCAGCGGGTCTGGCGGACGGGTTGCAAAGCTGGATCTACGGGGGCTGTGAGCAACGATACCAATTTGAGGCATGTTTATCAGTTCAGCCACATCTGTGGGTATTAAAACAAACGTGTGTAATATTGTAAGACAGTGCAGGCTTATGAGTATTTATTTAGACTACTTTGCGGGGAGATTCAGGTCCACTTCTATCCCTGGGTGGGGTGAGATCTCGAGAAGGTACACGTAAAGACGTCTATGTCAACGGCTTCATATTACTTTGGAGACGCAACGGTTGCCTCGAATCCACCTTCACTGTCGTTACACGGCATCATCCTCATCAAAGCCACCCTGCACTTGTGTATATACAACCGTAACGTAAAATCGCGTCACTTAGTGCTAGCCAAGGGACGTACGCAGTTTTTGGGCAATGTATGCTCCGTCGCGTGACCACATTACAGTGGTGTTGTGTCGCTCAATTATTGTCGTAGTCTGCAAGGTGGAATCACTCTCAATTCGATGCCCTCGTCTTTAATCGTCGTGGGAACGCTCAGGTAGGATTCGCGTGATCGAAACGGTGAAGCTGTCAGGGGTGGTGTAGGCGTGGCGTCTCTGTTTCCCTTTTCCACATCTGCGGAACCGTGCGGAGATGTAGCAATGTCGTCATTGTCGTTGTTGCGGAACACCACGTAGAAAATGATGGTTGTGAGGGCCATGGCTCCTGCCAGACTACCGTAGAATCGAGTAAGGTATGGATCGCGCGCCCCTTCCGCGATGACTAGCGCGATAGCAGAGCCTATCCCCGTAATGAGCATGTTGATGGCCTGTACGAGCACTTTCATCTCCTTGGGTGCGTGCTTCTCTGCGTATTCCATGGCTGTCGTCATGGCGAAAACCTCGCCCGTCGCGATGAGAAAATAAAGCGGTGCTTGTACCCAAACATTAGGCCGATCTTGTGCGACAGATTGGCGGTCTCCGCAGTCTGTTGGGTGGTCGAAGCAGGGCGGGGATGCATAAATGTAATGCTGCACTAGAGTTGCGTGCAGCATCGAGAGTACGACGAAGCAAAAGCCAATGGCAATGCGAGTGACTGGCTTCAGATATATGCGCCGCTTGGCTAGCATGGGGTTGAGGACGTACTCCACAAACGGACTGACTATAATGCATGCCACTTGGTTCATGCCGGGAAGGACATCGTTGGGTGTACTACCAGTATCCATATCGCTCGCTTGAGAGATCAAGTTGTTCTGCATTTGGTCGAAGCAGATGTAGAAGACGATGAATGCCAGACTAGTCTACGTGTTAGTATGCTTGAGAAACAAGAGTGGTAGCACTTACAGCACGCGACAAGCGCCCAATGCACGTGTCAGTTCATCGACGAACTGGCTACTCCATGGAACTTCCTTGGATTTCTCCAGGCGCTGATACGCTGGGTCTGCGCGGTCCATCCGGCACCCGTTGCGGACGGCGCAGCTGAGGACCTTCGCAGCGGGTACAATGACATCTGCCTCCTGAGGTGGGTTGACTGTAATGTTTAGCACAATGCGTACCAAATGAGCGAATTATGCGCACCGAAACACTTCCTTCCGAAGACCAGCATCCCAAGGGCGATGATGATACAGCCAAGACCCAGCGCATACGAAGGAGCGAAATCATGGTGCCTCTCAATGTAAACACACGGAAATGCCGACAAAGCCCCTACGTTACCAATCCAGAAGTATAGATTGTAAATGAACTTGAGAGTGATTTCGCTGTCAACGGCGACCCGTTCGCCTTTCGACGACGCTGGTAAGTACTTCGAAAGACATGTTCGCGCCACGCGTCTCCTCAGCCATTGAAGCAAACGGTTCTGCGTTCCGCAAAGCGTCATTTCTCGTGGAGCTCTATCTGTGTACTGGTTGGCGATGAAAGACCTCATGATGGCCTGGGTCTAAGAAATTCAGTACGCGTAAGAATGGTTGTTGACTGCTTTACTCACACCACCCCCACCAAGGGCTATCAGGACCATTGCAATGATCAGACCAGGCAGACCCGCGCCTCGACCGAGCATGGAGGGTAGCGAGCTGACGACCAGTGCAAGACATCCCAGGGCATATACCGTCAAGCTGATCAGCAAAGTCTTGTATTGGCCCAGATGATTATCTGCCAACGGCGCTATGAAGACAGGACTTGTGAAGTAGACTATGAAGAATCCACAGTAAATGCGTGTTGCCGTCGTCTGGCCAAGGTTAAGCGCACCAGGGGTGTGCTCCATATCGTGATGCCGGGGATGTTCCATGTAGTTTTCTACAACAAGCTAGTCAGAACAGTTGATGGAGACGAGGTATTGGCAACGACATACGCCAAGGGGCTGTGACTGTCCGCAATAGAGTCAGTGCTAGTTCAGGCATGATGTTGCGGTGTGATCAAAACACTCACGTCCCCAGAAAGTTGCCCTCTCCCAGAACCCGATGACAGCAACGATCCAAAGCTGCCATGGTATACTACCTCTGACACGCCGCAGTCGAGAAACATTATGCTCGGACTTTGTGTCATTCGTACTGGACGCCTGTGATACTGGGCTGTTTGGTGCACTGTCTTCAGCGTCAGTGCTGGTGGTTGTCATGGTGTTGATCGAGGACTTGCCCGTTCATGGTTGCGGTTCGCTCCACTACCAGAGCACTGCGTTCGCCCGCCGTTGGTTCGATAAGAGAATGGGAAGAGATGGTGAATTCGCCTGCGAATTGACCAAGCCGGGCTATAAGTGAAGAGCGCGTTACGTGCTAGTAAAGCGATCCTCGGAGAGCGAGGAAATGAAAGTTCGGTGGTAGCGACAAGCGCGAGAGCCCAATAACGAGTGAGTTGCTGTCGACCTGCAGTTACCTTACTCAATACCTACCAATGTTGCGGTGAAAACGTGCTCCATCTGTCGGTTCCTGCTGGTGCGGCTGCCCGTGCGGGAAGGAGGTATGCAGACGTAATCGCGTCTTGAATGCTCAGTAGTGTTTGATCAGCGTTTTTGTGTGCTACCCTTCTGGGTTTGTACACCAAAAAGCCATTAGTGGGGTTGCCACACTTCAAAGAGAAATGAGTGTTCGATTCATGGGGCGCAGTTACTGTCATCCAACAGCACGCATTGATACAACATCCACAAGTGTTGGTTGAGCAGCTGTTCTACAAAGTGGTGACGCCTGCGTTGCACTCGTATCGCTACCGCGTGCCAAGTTTCAGTAAGAGCTCTTTTGGATGAGGTGACGTTACGAAGGACCGGATTGTGGATTCAGTGCCAGAGAACGAGGACCCGGGTACCAGGTGTAGAGACAGGTACCCGGGTCGTGAAGCCATGGCTGCGTTCGCCGCGCGCGCGAGGCCAGGGCTCTTCTCCAAAACCCCGGAACAGAATCTGGAGTCCCCACATGCTACTTCAGAAATTGGAAATGTATTCTGATCCCATCCACAGATGGGTGTAGCCATAGGTGCCGGTTTCCCGTTTTCTCACCTACACACGTTCACGTTTACGGTGTTTCTACAGGCGCTTGCTCTTGGTGAGGAAGGAATCCACAGAGGCTCAAAGAGTAGCTTCTCTTTTGCATGCAAGCGTCCGGTCTCTCGTCATGAGCCGGGCAGGTGCAGATGGTCCAACACCGCACAGTGCCACCCGTCGGATTTATGAGCCTATGCCGTCTCGTGCTATCGTATTGTGCGATTTATCCTTCGACTTGGGGTTTTGATGGAGACACTGGAACAGAAAAAGTGATGTATACGATTGTACGATGGGGCGCCTTCGAAGGCTTACGGGAAGATGCACGCCCAAGCTTCCGCGCCGGTGATTACGTCAGCTAGCTCTTGCGCGGGGCCAGGATACTTCTACTCGGGGTTTAACAGTCTTAGTGGCGATCTAGGCCTAATTAGGCCTAGTAGCTACTAGTATGCAGAGGCCTCTACTATACTTATTATAGCCTATTAGACTAAGTTTTTTACTTTTCTACTCTACTATACTATAACTATAAGTAGCTCTAATAATTTAAACTAATTAGCTATAATAATTAGAGCTAATTATCTTTAATAATTTCTCTATTCTAGCTTACTTTTACTATATAATTATTTACTATAAGTACTTAAACTAGTCTACTTTTACTTTATAATTATTTTTTATAATTACTTAAACTAACTTACCTTTACTATATAATCTTTTCTAATAATATAACTAATTAACTCTACTCTACTTTTAGTTTTACTCTAGCTAATAAGTACTATTTTTATAAATATTACTAATAATATTAATACTAGCTATTTATAAATCTACTTTATTCTTAATAAATAGTAACTACCTTTTATATTATTATAGATAATTATTATTAAAGTTAATATAGTAGTAGATACTAAGTAAAACTATAAAAATATTTTATATAATTTAGACTCTAAGCTTAAAACTACCTCTAAAAAAGGCTATAGTACTAGTAGTAGACGCTCTTATAAAGAAGAAAAACTATCTTATCTTAATATAGTAAATAATTTATAAGTACTAAAATTATCTATCTAGAATTATTACTAATAATATTATAGGTAAAAAGCTATTCTTAAGAATAAGTCTATTAGCCTAGTATAGTTTAAAAAGAATACTTAGTATATAAATATTTATAATAATTATAATATTATTTTTAATAATTACTAGTAAAGTTAAGTAGTAGTAAGATTATTAGAGTACTAATACTAAGTAAGTTATTATTATATTATAATTATCTAGAACGTTCTAATATTAGTATAAGCTAGATAATAAGAAAAGTAATAAAGTAATTTATAGTAGAATATAGCGTAAAAAGAGTTTATTATAAATAATTTTACTATTATCTATAATAATCTAATACTTAATAGGTTTACTTTTAAAATATTACTCTTACTTTATAGAAAATAAGCTAAATCTCTTTAGTAACTAGGTAAATATTTCTAATAATATACTATTATATTCTATTATTAATAACGTTTTAGATTCTCTTTAGCTTAGATAATAATAATATACTTCTCTATAAATATCTCTTTAAAGATATACTTATTAAAGAATTTCTTATTATTATAGATAATAATATTTTAATTATTTTTAATAATACTAATATATATATAGAAAGGCTATTTACTAAAAACCTCTAAAAGTAAGATATAATAGTCTTAGGCTTTACCTAAGCCTAGGCTAGAATAGAGAAGGTATAAGTAAGGTTTAGACTTACTACATAAACCTCTAGATTCTATATATAGCCTCTTAAGTTTTAAGCCTTATAATATTTTATTAATACTTAGTATATTCTAACTTTAAGGCTAGTTTATAATATTTATAAAGCTTCTTTCTTACGTACTATATATAAGTTTAGAGATAGACTAGCTAGACTTAAGAAATAAAAATAGCTAAAAATATAACTCTATAAGTAATTCTAAACTAACTATAATAACTAATTTAAGACTATATAGAAGACTACGCCTTATTCTAGATACTCTAGATCTAGAATAAATACTTTATCTAATGCCTTAAGGTCTTAAGTACGTAGTTTAATACTACGCTCTTTTCTAGTAATACTTTATAGAAAAGAAATACTACTTTTACTATAAAGGTATCTATTAGTAGTTTTAGCGCTAGTATAAACTCTTTATTTTTTTTTTTTCTTCTACTTATATATATAGATAAGTATAGGCCTTTTTAAATAGAAAAGTACTTTAAAAGTAATAAAGTATACTTCTAAGCTTAAAAGATAATAATTAAGTATAAGCTAGTAATAGACTAAGAGTTTCTAGAAAATAGAAAGTTATAGTTTATATTTATTAATACTAAACTATTACTTATAGTTTAGTAGTAGGTTACTCTATACTTTAAGATAAGTAGATATAGTATCTAAAATCTACTAAAGTTTTTTAACTACTTATTATTCTACTATAGTAATATCTATAGTAAGAAGTAGACTCTAGTATATCTAGACTATCTATACTAGAGAAAGTATTAGTTCTTTATAAAATTCTTTATTACTTTTAGCTAGACTTTAGTATAAGTAGATAAACTTTACTAGACTAATAAGTATAAGCTAAGCTAGCTTTATAATACCTTAAATAATTATATAAAAGAAGTCTCTATAAACTAAAGTATATTATATACTAACTATAATACTATAGTTCTTATATATAAAGCTATTATAGTTAACCTTAAGATAGTAAAAATAAAGTCTACCTAGAGGTCTTAGCTCTATTACTCTATACTTATAGCGCCTTAGAAGTAAAACTATAATAGTAATATTTATATAGTAAATATAAAAGTAGTAGATACTATATCTAGAAGCTTTTATAGAGGTCTAGCTTCTAACTAAAAGAACTAGATTTCTATAAATATATTTAGTAAGTATAAGGTAGTAGGTATTTATATATAGTATAGGCGCGTAGGCTACTATATAAGAGTATACCTAAATATAGCTATAATATACTTTATTATAATATAATTAGTTAGTTTAGATAAAAAAGAAGTATATTTAGAAAACTAACTACCTCTAAGAAAAGTCTAGCTTAGAGGTAGACTATAGTTATATTAGTAGAAGAGTTACTAATATATAGTCTTAATACTTACTTAGTTAATATTAGCTAGTTTATAGATAAGAGCTTATTTTTAGTATTTTTATTTCTAGAAGGCGCTAAGTAGATATAGATATTAGTTAACTTAAAGTGTAAATATTTCTACGTAATTAATAAAGTAGTTACTAGAAAAGTAAGTATCTAATTTCTTAAATTAACTCTATAGTTACTATGCTAAGTAGTAAGTTTTTTATAAAACTCTATTATCTTATAGTTAGCTATAGTAGAGTATAATATTAATAGTTAGCTAACTTACTTTATTATCTATATAGTTCTAAACTTATATTATAATATTATTTTAGGTAAGCTATAAATACGCTAAGAGAGCGTTATTCTTAATATTCTATAAAGCCTTTTTACTATAAGTTACACTAGAGAGATAGTAGTATATAAGTATAATTAGACTCTAAAGTAGCTAAATATTATAATAATTAGTATTAAGAAAGTAGCTAAGGTAGTAAGTTATAAAGTGCGTATTTTTAAGTATAAGAGCGTAGTTCTTATTATAAGTATCTATACTCTTACTTATACTCTATATTAGTTCTACCTTTTATTAGAAGGTATTTAACTTTTTATAAAGTCTAAGCTAAGTAAATTACTACTTAAGTTATCTATATTTTATAACTTCTTTAATAAGAATAAAGCTAGTAGACTACTCTTTTACTAGAGCTACTTTAATTATTATATTAACTTATCTATAAACGCGTATAGCTATAAGTAGAATATACTATAAAGCTCTTTATATTTAATATTATATAACTAGCTACTAGAGCTACGCGTATAGCTTATAGACCTACTTAATAAGAAGTAGATCTAGGCTAGCTTCTTCTTTACTAAGTTACTAGTTCTTTTAGTAAAGAAAGCCTCTAGAGGTTAGCGCTTTTATATTAACTACTATAGCCTTAATAAAATTATAGTTATAGATTACTATCTACTACTTTTAATTAAGAAAACGCTATATATACTTTTAAAAGCTTATTATTAAAGTTAGAGAGTAGTTGTAATTGCTTAATTGTAGACACGTAATCGCTTAGCTCTTAGATATATAACTAGAGATTTTATTCTAACTTTCTTTTAGAGAAGAATAATTATAATATACTTAAATTATCTTTAATTATTAATTATCTCTAGCTCTAATAGTTATAAGCCTAGCTACTTAATTATAGAACTAATTCCTACTACGCATTAAAGCTTACTAGAAAATAGATTAATTAATCTTGTTTCTACTCTACTCTCTCTAAATATCCTACAATTAGAACTTCTTCTGCGCAATTACTTACTTGCTACCTACCTCTCTGCATCTTTATATTAATTCTACGCTCTAACTCTATAGATATAAGTAATTATAATATAGCTATTATAGCTATAGGTGTGCTTCTTAAGAAGTAATCTAACTAGAACACTTAGTTTACGCTTCTTAAGCAACACTACAACAAGAAGAGTATCTAGAAAGAGATTAATTCTAACCTTCTAGATATTAAATATATAGATACTTAAGAGCCTAAGTTCTCTAACTTTCTAGTTCTAGAGCCTACAGCTCTAGCTCTACTCTCTATAGAGCTAACTAAAAATTAAAAGAATAAGTATAATAAAGCTACTTATAAGTATAATACTCTCTTATAAGATTATAATTATAAGACTAAGAATAGTACTACGCTTATAGCCCGCTAGAACTATAAGTCTAAGTAGTAGTTAAGAAAGAGCAAGAAGATTAATAATATTAAGACCTAGATTATACGTACTATTGCGCTAGATTACCTATTACTTATAACTATAAGTAATAATAGAAGAATAGTCTAATCTCTTATAAAAACTCTTAAGACTATACTTACTTCTACTAATTAGACTACGTAATACATAGTTTGCGTAAAGTATTACACTTATCTTAAGAAGACCTAGAGAGAAACTACTAAGAAGTAGTTTAATAACTAGTTAATACTCTACTAGAAGATAAAGATCTTTAAGCTCTTAGAAGTTAAAGAACCTCTTGTAATTACTAACTTTCTTACTATAATTAAGAAGTTTAATTCTAAGTAGGCCTGCTAGTAGTAATATAATTAATTATTTACTATAGCTCTTAGAAAGAACACGTTAAGCCTTAGCAATCTTAGTAAAGTGTTTAGCGTTGTTCTCTAGAAGATATTAATTACTACTAGAAAGAGAAAAGCTAATATAATCTTTAACGCTATTATAGGTTAACTCTTTACTTCTACTAAGTTAGGCAAGAAGTAGTTAAGCTTACTACCTAAGTCTTACCTCTACAAACCTAACGCAAAGCATAAGTAGAAGCCTATTTCTTATTTCTAATTATAGACTATAATTACTAGATTTAGGCTGCTAGGCGTTCTACTAATAGAACTCTTAGCTTAAGATAAGTAAAAGATCTAGAAGCGCTATTGTAAAGAGAAGTAGAGCAGCCTACATAAGAAGATTAAGCAATCTAGCTAGAAAATAAGCGCTCTAGCTAGCAAGTACTCTAGTAATATAGTCTTAATAATTATTTACTCTAAGAAGCTAATTACTAAGTTTAGGCCTTCTATCTTTAGTATAGGCTTTAAGCCTTACGCGCTCTTAGCTAGTATAATTCTTAATAGTAGAGCTGTAGTCTACCTAGTTAATAATAAGGCCTTAGTTAAGCCTAATTTCTTTATTAAGACTAATAGAGAAATAGTTAAGGTAAGTAGCTAGATTCTTCTAGTAATTAGCATTAGAAATTGCGTACTTTGTCTTGTTCTTAGCATCTCTAAAGAACCTAGAAAGGCTAATCTTACGCTTACTAGCGTTAAGATTGTCTCTAGTTTCTACACTAATATAGTCTTAGAGAAGCTTCTTAGAAATAGTAGTATATAGTATATAGGCTATAATTGCATAATTAGAATAGGCACGCTAGAGGCGTCTATTATTCTTATAACTCTTAAGTGTAGATTTAACCTTTTATTTATTAAATATAACTCTTCTATCTATTCTTCTAATCTTATTATTATAAATGCTGTTACCTGCTTATAAGTTCTATAATTGCGCACTAGCAATAATAATCTTTAGTACTAAAGATCTAGCTACTTAGGCAAGCAAGCTCTTAAGGCTCTTATTAAAGCTACCTAGAATATAGAGATTATAGGTATATAACATAGTAAGTACAATAACTACGCTACTACTTATATATCTTAAAGAATCTCTTATTAGCCTTGCAAGCTATTACTATGTTCTTTCTTTAGAGTATTATAAGACTTATTTAACTTCTCTATAAGCTGCGCGCTTAATAAATAGGCTCTAATTATTAAGAAGAATTATTTAGGCAAGCTATATAATTATAATCTAAAGAACAAGACGCTAGACTCTGTAATAGAAGTTATTATAAGCTTTATAGCTACAGTTAAGCGCTGCTATTAGTAGAAGATTGTAGAAATCTATTAGAATAATAATACTACAATATTACCTTAGAGAGAGTACTTAAGATATAAGAAATAGGCTAAAGAGAAGAGAATTATAATTATAACGCCTCCGCTATATACTTATAAGCCTAATAGCTTAGCAGAGAGAGCTAGCTAAGAGCTTATTACTAAGTTAATTAAGATACGTATAAGCGCTAATCTTCTAGCTAGGCTCTAGCTAGTAATTATAAACGCAGCAGCTTAACTCTATAGAATAAGTCTATTATAGCTTTATAGCTATTAATCTCTAGATTAGATATTATATAAATAGTTTAGAAAGTATTTCTAATATTATTAGCTACCTAAGATTAGGCACTAGGCTACTAATCTTTGCCTAGATTAGAGTAGAATCTATACTTACAGCTATTAAGCGTATCTACTTAATAGTAATTGCGCAGCTAGAAAGCACTATTAAGACTTTAAAGTTAAGCCTTGCAGCTATATAGAATATCTTATTAGCTATTAAGCTTCTAATATATATTATATATAGGTACTAGCAATTAATTAGGTAATTACAACTCGCAATATTACCTTTAATAAGTAGAAGTTCTATTAAGGCAAACGTAAAGAGAAGCTAACTAGAGATTAAGCACTTAAGTAGGTTAAAATACTTAATAATAGCAAGCTTATTAATTCTATAAAGAAATTTAATATTCTTTCTATTAATTAAATAGCAAGTATAGTAGAGCTGTTAACTACTAAGTAAGATCTTAGAGGTAATATAGGCTATAATTAAAGTAATAAGGTTAGCCTACCTATTAAATATAATTAAGGCTCTATTAATTTAATAGAGATAGAGCACAAGGCTAGTGTTCTATTAGAAATTTCTAATAATTAACAGCTTTCTACTAGGCTTACTACTCTAGAACCTACGCCTAAGTGTAAGATTTTAGAGATAGGTAATTAAAGTAATTGCAGAGTTTCTAATAGTTAAAGAGTAGTGCACACGCCTAAGAAAGCTAACCTATTAGAGCTTAGAGATAGAGAGCCTTCTATACATAGATTAGAAGATCTAACTTTATCTATTAAGCTTGTTATAATAGACTCTAGTTTAGCAGAAATAGATAAGAGACTAGCTTAACTAGAGTAAGCGCTAAAGAGACTAAGAGGTAGGCTACCTAAATTAGTAGCCTTCTCTTAACAATTAACACAGCTATAGAATTAGCTAACTACTAAATTCTCTAGAACGCGCTATAGTAGAAGAGTTATAGATAAAGAGCCTAAGTACTCTCTTTCTATAAATGTCTATTAACTATTAAGACGCCTAAAAGGCAAGAGTAAATAGCCTGCTTAGTCTAATAATTAACTAGAGAGTAACAGCGCAGGTAGCGTAAATGTAGTAATTACAGGCTTAGTTAATAAGTAAGCCTAGATTAACTTTTATAAGATCTACCTCTCTAGTCTTTAAGAAGACTAGAATAATTAAGCTAGCTATAAGACTATAAACTCTATTGTTATAGCTACTACGCTTAGCGAGTATAAGCTAAAGGCTACTTACTAACACTATAACAATCTCTAAGAGCTACCTAGATTATAGAAATAACTAATCTAGTATCTAATACGTACGCTCTTTAAAGATGCCTCTAAGAGAGAGATTAATTAGCTAAGTAAGAAGAGAATCTAGATAGAAATCTATAGGTTAAAAGCCTAGAATTAGCTACTTCTATTAAAATAGGTGTAGACTTATAAGTATAATTAGAACAGCTATCTTCTTAAATACAAAGCTTAAATTATAGTTTATAGTAATCTCTAGAAGAAGAACTTAATTAATATAACTTATATAGTAACACTTACTATAAAGTTCTTCTACGCTGTAATAGCGATTACTGCCTAGAGCAATCTAGAGATTAAATAGTTTAATATTATAGAAGCGTTTCTTAACGCAAAGATTATAGTAGAGAACCTAGTAATCTATAAGATGCTAGATAGCTTTAGAACGCTAGAATTATACGTATAGCTTAACTACGCGCTCTATAGATTATAAGACTCTCTACTATTATAGTATAAGAAGTTCTTAGAAACGCTAAGAGCTATTAGCATAGTAGCTTCTTAAGAAGAGCTCTACCTTTTCTTTAATTAAGAACGTAAGATTCTTATTCTCTTCTACGTTAATAATATCTTATTACTCTATTATAAGAGTGTAGAACAACGCGTAATAGCTATATAGGCTAAGATCTCTAGAAAGTACAAGATCTAAGATTAGAGAGATATAGAGTAGTTTCTTAGTATTTATATAATTAGAGACTAATATCTAAGAATAATTACACTTATTTATAATACGTATATAGATAAGATACTTAAAAAGTTTAAGCTTAGAGATAGATCTTTCTCTCTAACGCCTTTACTATTAGAAGAGCTAATTAAGAACACTAGAGAAGCAACTAAGCCTAAGATTAAGAGATACTAGAAAATAGTTAGCTCTATACTCTATATAGTAATTATACTCTAACTAGATGTAGTATATACTACCTTAAAGCTCTTACACTTTTTTATAAACCTAAGTAATAAGTATAAGAAGGCTGTAAAGTAAGTAATTATATATCTCTACTACACCTGCTTTAATGCAATTTAGTATAGTAACTATAATAGGCCTAATCTTATAATTACTAGAGACGCATCTTTTACTAATAACCTAGAGACCTACTAATTATCTTATAGATATATTACTATATTATATAGAGGCGTAATCTTCTAGAAAGCTATAAGGCAGAGTATAGTTACTACCTCTACTATAGAAGCAGAGCTACTTACTCTTAAGTATACTACTAAGAAAGCTATAGCGCTTAGGCGCTTTCTTAAGAAGCTAGCGCTTAATCTTAGAGAACTCTAGATAGTCTAGTATAATAATTAGTAAATAATTAGGCTAGTTATTAGAAAGAATAAGCGTATTAACACTTAGCTTAGGTATATTAATATCTAGAATATGTAGCTGCAGCAAGAATATACTAAAGAATTATTTAAAGTTAAGTATTTAGAGACTGTAATTATGCCTGCAGATAGATTAACTAAATTACTTACCTAATAATAGTTTAAGAAGTTTAAATAGCTACTTAACTTATAAGATTTACAATATTTAATTCTTAAGAAGTAGGTAGAGTAGAGAGATCTTTATTTAGGCTACTACTACAAAGATTAATTATACCTAAGCTAGATCTTAGTTACTCTAACTAGCGCCTAGTTGTAGAGAAGTAATTACTAAAAATTAACGCAAGCATAAAGTAGATAAATTACTAAACTTTTCTGCTAGACTAACCTACATAGCTACTAACTTACTAACTACTATAGCGCTAATCTCTCTAATTATAACTCTTATAGTTATTCTTATTAAAGGCTAGCTTACTATTCTAGCTATTCTTAAAGTTCTTAACCTAAGCTTGCAGATAAGTAGTCTTAGCAGCTTAAGTCTATATACAAATCTTAAGCTATATCTAATTATACTTAGCACGTAGTAGCGCCTCTACGTACTTAGCCTTAGCTAGCTAACGCTAAGCATAGTAATAGAATCTATTACTCGTAATACTAGATATAGAGCTATTAGACCTATAACTACGTAGCTAAGAATTATAATACTAAAAATAATTATTACGCAGCTAAGACTAATAATTACGCTACTAAGACTAGTAGTTGCGCTACTAAGACTAATAATAACTATACTAATTCTGCTGCTAATTCTATAGCAGCTAATTTCTAAATTAAAGAGCCTACAGCTAGAAAGTTAGTAGTAGTAGCTACTAGAATAAGCTCTAATAATAGTATTCTAAGTGTTATAGTATTAGATTAAAGGCTATAGGCAGACAACTCTAAGCAGAAAGCATAGGTAGAGCTATCTAGCTACTACCTATATTAATCTTTTTTATTCTCTTACTTAGTATTATAGACTTACTATAAGTACTGCGTTAATTAGAGTCTTAGAGAGTTGTAGGCGCAGTACTCTTTAAGCTCTTCTTACCTAAGAACTTAGAAGTTCTACTTAATAATTTAGCTAGAGTCTTAGAACTACTCTTAGCTTCTTCTTTCTACTTCTTATAAGCGCAGAGATCTTAGTAGAGCTACTTATAATACTTAATAGCGTTCTTAGTGCTCTAGCGCTATTATTAAGTTAGTAAAAGATTAAAAGAACTAAAAAGAAAGAGATTATAAACTTACTTTAGAACTATAGTAATCTACTAAGCTTATAAAGCAATTATGTAGATCTTAATTAGTAGTATAGTAGTTATAAGAGTTGCAGAATAAATAATACATAACCTAATAGAGTTACTTAAAATAATTAGCTTTCTAAATATTATTAAGAAGCTGCTAATAAATATAACGCTTACACTTAGAAACTTAAGAAGTATTATAGTTAGGTAATACTCTAACTTGCTTGCGCTAATAACTAGTGTACATTAGGTATAGATAATCTAGAAGAGTCTTAGGCGTAGAAGCCTTGCTCTTAGACTTCTTATAAGAGTAACTATAACTATAACTATTGCTTAGAGACGCTTGCTTCTCTTAATCTTAAGCGCCTTAGTTCTTAACGTAGTTAGATTGCTAAAGGCCTAAATTCTAAGTCTAGAAAGTATTATTAGTAATAAAGATACTACTCTTAGAAATAGGCTTAATAGTCTCTTAGACGTTCTAGTTATTAAAGTTATTAAACTAAGAGGCCTTACAACCTAAGCAGGTACGCTTAGCGTACAACTCTAATTACTTATAATTCTTATAAAGGTTATTATTACTAAAACTACTAGTCGCCTTAAAGCTCTAACCTAGTTAATTGTTAGAATTTATAAAGCTCTAAGATAGTTAAGTGTTAGAAGCCTAATTACCTTATGTAAAGCTACTAGAGAATAGGCTATTAGCCGCTATTATTCTAGAAGAGAGAGGTAGAATTTAAGTAGCAGCGTCTTTAAGTTAAGCGTAGTAGAGAGGTTAAGCGCTTAACTATAGAGCACTATTAAGTAGAGCGCTATTGCGCTAAGCACTATTACGCTAAGTGCTAGCTCGCGTATTATAATTACTACTACTAGAGGTGTTATAATTAGAGCGTAGAACGCTGTTATAGTAGAAGCTAGAGCGCTAGCGCTTACAGCTAGAGTTAGAGTTAGAAGTTATATTATTAGACTAAATTATAATAGTTAGCTATTAATTTAGGTATAAGAGCAAGAACTTACTATAGTAATAGAGAAGATAGAGAAGTAAGCAGAGTAGTATATTAACTAGAGTAGAGAATTAAGCGCAGGACTTAAGAGCGCTAAGGCTTAAGAGCTAAGAATCTTAAGTAGGCAAGTTAATTAGATAGGTAGCTTATTAGCTTATTAGCTTAAGCGTATTAATAATATAAAAGTAGATAATTGCAGTAGAAGAGAGAAGAATTAGAGGACTTATTATTATAAAGTCTCTAATTCTAGCCTAAGCGCGCGCCTATGTAGAAAGCTAGCGCAGCTTATTAAGCTATTAATTACGCTGCAAATCTTACCTAGAAGAGATTAGAAGCCTAGATCTTGCTATTAGAATTATCTCTTACTAGTTAGATGCCTAGATTTCTATAGCTATTAGCTACATACTAGGCTATTATAAGGCAATTTCTAAACTAATAGAGTTAATTTCTAGAATGTTAGGCCTTATTTAAACAAGCGAGAGCTTACTACTATTAGTGTTAAGTATAATTAAACGCTTAATTAGGCCGCAACCTACTACTACGCTCTAGATTCTTAAGCCTAGACTTTGCTAGAGTATACTAATTATAGTAGATTTAATAGAATTAATTTTAGTAGAGTAGATTAATGCTCTTACTACTCTAGAAAGTGTGTTAAAGTTAGAGAGTAGTTATAATTGCTTAATTGTAGATACGTAATTGCTTAGCTCTTAGGTATATAACTAGAGATTTTATTCTAACTTTCTTTTAGAGAAGAATAATTACAATATACTTAAATTATCTCTAATTGTTAATTGTCTCTAGCTCTAATACTTATTAGTTTACTAAAGTTAATATTTATACTATATTCTATAAGCTATATATAGCTAATAGTAATAAGGTAAAGATAATATTTTATACTTAATTTAGGTTATTTAAGTAGCTTATCTACTCTTTTAGTCTAACTAGTATACCTACGTTCTTCTAGTAGTATATTAATAGTATACTAAAGAAAGTACTAGATAATTTTATAATAGTATACCTTAATAATATTCTAATCTACTCTAAAAAAAGTAAAGCTAACTACTTTACTAAAGTAAAATAGGTTCTAACTCTACTATATAATACCTAACTTAACCTAGACTTTAAGAAAAGCGTATTTATAGTAAAGAAAGTCTACTACTTTAGTTATATTATTAAAGTAGAGCGCGCTATATATCTAGACCTAGATAAGCTCTAGGTAGTCTAGAACTAGTAAGCGCCTATAATAGTAATAGGTATATATAGTTTTCTTAGGTTTATAAACTTTTATTATAACTTTATCTCTAACTTCTCTAAAATAGCTACTCTTTTTTACTAACTTATAAAAAAAGCTACTTAGTTTAAATAAAAATAAAGAAAATTAAGCTTTCTAAATATTAAAGTTTATATTTATTATAAACTCTATTTTTTATTAGTAGAACTTCTTTTACTAAATAATTAGTAAGATAGACTACTTAGGTATTACTTTAGAGAAATATCTTTTATAGTATATTAAAAGCATTCTATATTTAGTTACTTACTATTTAGTAGCTCTTATAAGTAAGAAGTATAACTATACTATTTATAATAAGAAGTTACTTACTATAGTATATTATCTTAAGGTATAAGTAGCTAAGCTTACTAGCGTATATAAGCTTTTTAAAGTTCTTACTAACTATAAGAACTTAGAGTACTTTACTAGTATATAAAACCTTAGTAAGTAATAGTATTACTAGATAGAGTACTTCTCTAAATTCTAGTATATATTATATTATTAGCCTAGGCGCCTTATAGCGCGCTCTAATATATTAAGCTACTATAAGTAAAACTATATAGAGATTTTTTACTAGTTAATATATATTATAATACTTATCTAGATCTTAGTAGATATAGTCTAGATCTAGGTAGAAGATATATCTCTACTAGGCTCTTTAGTATTTCTTAACCTCTATATATAGAGTTTATAAAATACTATACTAGTAAAAAATTCTAGCTATATTAAGAGGTAAAAAGTAGTTTATCTAGGTATAAAAGCTTTTCTATCTAAAGCTAATATAACTTAGTAAATTAGAGACTACGCTATTAGCGTATATAGTATACTACTTTAAAGAGGTGTTTTATAGCTACTAAATTAAAAGCTACTTACTATAATAGTAATCTAAAGAGCCTATAAGTTAGGCCTAGTAGAGTATTTAGAGAAGAATATTACTTTCTACTATATATACTAAAACTATTACTAGAATAGTATATTAAGTAACGTTACACGTTATATTAGAAATTACTACTACTATACTACTTACTTCTCTTAGAAGAAGCGCTAAGAGCTATTATAGTCTATTCTAGTAGTAGATAGATACTAGTAGTAGATCTTAATAGACTTTATAATAGAACTACTAGCCTATAATAAAATCTTACTATAGTATCTTTTAGTTATTATAGATTATCTATTAAAATTTATCTAGTTAAAAGTAGTTTCTTTTATAGCCTTAGACTATATTACGTAAGTATTCTATAACTACTAGTAGTGTTTTTATAAATTTCTCTTAGCTCTTATTATAAACTATAGCTTTAACTAGTTAGAGGCTTTCTAAACTACTTTATATAAGCTTATAAAGGTAGACTAGCTACTCTTAATATTATACTACTTCTAGACTAATAAAAGTATAGAGTATATAAACTAAAAGATATAAGTAGTACTATATATAATAGTAAACTTTAAATAGACTAACTAGCCTAATTATCTTCTAGCGTATTAACTTACTTTAAATAACTATAACTTAAGTATTATAGAAGTTAGCCTAAACCTACTACTTAATAAATATATAGTAGAGATACTATAGTAGATTCTATCTTAGAAGAGGTTTATATATATCTCTAAGAGCTACACTATTTAGTTTATAGAGTATCTAAAGTCTAAACTTAATCTAGTCTAAGCTATAATTATTTTTATTTAGTAGTAGTAATAGAAGGCTATAAACTAGTTATACTACTTTATAAAGTAATTCTAGGTTAGTAATAGAGTATAGTTCTCTATACGTAATATTAAGATAAACTAGCCTAGTAAGAAATTAGACTAGCTCTAAGTAAAGTATACTATAATAGTAGTACTATTCTTTCTTATAGTTACTTTAGACTTATCTAGAAACTTATATAAAACTATCTATATAGATCTAGTAGAGTAGGTAGTAGTAGATTCTCTACTAAGCTAGCTACTAATAGATATATAACTAGAGCCTATAGTAAATTTATATAAGAATAATAAGAATTTATATAAATAGATAGTAAAGAAAGTTTTATAGGTAAAAAACACTTCTAGTTAGAGCTAGTAGAAGGCTTTAGTAAAGTAGGCTAGCTACGTTATACTAATATAAATTAACTTACTTAAACTCTCTAAAACTAAGGCGCTAGATTATTTTAAAGCTAAATATAAAGACGCGTATTTTTATAATAGACTAGTATATTATAATAAGAAAAGAAAAGATATATAATAAATTTAGCCTTAGGCCTATAATAAAGAAGTTAATTTAATAGCTTTTAGTCTACGCTATCTAGTATATACTATAAATCTTAAGAATAGTAACTCTATAGGCACTATATAGACCTAGACTAGAGGTATATAAAGTCTACTTAGTTATTCTCTATTTTATAATAGATCTACTTATTAGAAAAACTACTACTTATATTAAACTACTTATTAGACTCTAGAATCTTATTCTTAATCTTAGAAAATTTCTACTTTAGCTACTATTATAAGTTCTTCTTAGATAGAATTAGATTTTTCTTAAGTAGAGAAAGCTTCTTCTTAAATAGATATAGCTTCTAAATATAGCTAAAGCTTTAAAAAAGTAGCTCTAAAATAAGTTAGTCTTTAATATAGTAGTGCGTAGAATAGTTATTATATAGTAGTAGAAAGGTCTTTTACTTAATAGAGTCTTAGCGTAAAGTATTACTACTAAAAGTTAATAATAGTAGAATCTAAAAAAGGTAAGCTTCTAATTTAGCCTTAAACTTAGAGTTAGATATAAACTAGCTAGATAATATTAAGATATAGCGCTAAGATTAGTTAGAGATAAAGAAGTTAGTAGATAAAGTAAAGTCTAGAGCTAGTCTAGAGTTACTAGGCTACTTAGCAAAATTCTCTATTAGCTTATTCTAGTTCTACTTAACATTTTTATAAGCTTTAGTACTATAGTAAACTATATTTATATAAGACGCTAAAGAATTCTATATAAAAATAAGTACTAGAGTACTATATCTAAAAGTACTACGCTACTTATATATAGTAGAAAAGGCTTATATACTTAAGTTTAGAAAAGAAATAGTACTAAACTAAATATTAATATAATAGTAACTATAGTAGATAGTATTTCTAGTAGTTTAAGAGTAGTTATAAAAGAAGTTAGTATAGTAGTTAGTATAGCGCGTAAAGACTTTATACTTCTTATTATCTAAGTTATATTTATTCTTAGGCTAGTTATTAATTTAGTAGGCTTAGTAGTAGAAACTAAAGCTACTTAAAGATAGATAGTCTACTTAGTAGTAGTACTTTAAGAGTGTACTAGGTAGAAGTTAGTTCTAATAAAAGTTAATATATAAATAGTATAGAGAAAGTTAGAGCTTATACTATAATCTTACTAAATATATTCTTCTACTACTAAAACTAACTACTAATAATATTTAGAGCGCTACTAATAAAACACGTAAGATTATTTAAATTATTTAAGCTATAACTAGATACTATAGAAATAACTATATTTCTTTAAGAGAGATTAAATAAAAATATCTAGTTATTAAATAAATATAAAGCTTTATACTAGTATTAAGTAAAAAGTTTATAAGAAGTAGCTAGACTAGAGCTTTACTTAGCTATAGTAAGAGTTAATTTAAAGTAGTAGTAGAGAACGTAAAAGCGTAGCGTAAACTTTAGTATAGTTCTAGTTATAAGCTATATAGTACTATATATCTCTAGATCTATAATATAAGTGTTCTTGCGCTTAGTGCTCTACTTAATATAGTAGTTCTAATTATAGAATATATAGCGTAGCTTAGAGTTAATAAAGAACTTAAGTATATATAAAGTATACTTTACCTTATAATAGCTATAGAAAGAATATAAAAAGTTTAAAAGAAGTTAGCTTATAGTCTAGACTCTTAAGAGAACCTAAATAGAATAAACTAGTACTAGGCTTATACTTATACTTTCTAAACTAGAAGAGTAGTATAATATATAAAATATATAGATAATTCTTAAAGTTAGCCTTAGTAAAGTTAAAGTTATTAGAGTTACTCTTAACTTTATACTAGTCTATATAGCGCTACTTACTCTATTATATATTAGTTAAAGTATAGTCTAAACCTAATTAGAGCTCTTACCTTAGAGTTATAGAAGAAGCTATATCTAGAGAGACTAGTTAGCTTTTTTAGATCTTAGCTACTAAGAGCGCTAGTAGTAGTAACACTAGTACTACTATTTTACGCATTAAGAGAACTAGCTAAAGTAAATAGTACTAGAGCTATAAGCTAAGTAAGAATAATATAAAACCTTATAATAAGAGGTATAAATATAGTCTAGAACTAATAAGTTTTTAAAAGAGGTAGGTATAAAAGTTATAAAGTAAAGAATTTAGAGTAAGTTAAGATAAAAGTAAGTTATATTAGAGTATAAGTAAGGCTTTAAATAAAAGCTATATTATAATTATAAAAAATTATAATATAACTCTAGTTTAGATATAGTTTAAAGTTATTATAACTCTATACGTAAGCGTAGTAAAGATTATATAGATAAAATTTTTATATAGTCTAAAAACTCTATATATATAAACTTACTTCTACGCGTTATTTATTAGACTTATAACCTTAGTATAAGAGTATTCTTTATAATACTACGCTACTTTTCTAACTAATATAATAGAGGTAAGTTTAAAGATATATAATAGTTTTAAACTTTACTTAAGTCTAGGCTAGAATAGAGAAAGTATAGGTAAGGTCTAGACTTACTATATAAGCCTCTAGATTCTGTACATAGCCTCTTAAGTTCTAAGCCTTATAATATTCTATTAATACTTAGTATATTCTAACTCTAAGGCTAGTCTATAATATAAGATTATTATAAGTTTAGTTTTATTAAATATTATTAATAATATACTAATTATTATAAATACTTCTATTTAATCTTTAATATAGTATTTAAAACTTAATCTTTAACCTTTAGAATATAAAGTACTACTCTAAGAATATTAGTAATAATTTAATCTTTTCTAATTAGAATATTACTAATAATTATAGCTTATATCTAGAAAAGGTTAGTAGAAAGCGCGCTAGGCTACCTATAAAACCTATAGTAATTACGTAAAGGTTAATAATAATCTACTATAATATTCTAAATAATTTTATTCTTATGTAAAGAGCCTATTAAAAACGTTAGAAATATTATTATAACTTATAACTTATAACTTATAACTATTCTCTTCTCTATAATACTCTCTTGCCTACTTAATTATTTATAATAATCTTTATAATTATTAGAACTAAAAAAGTAAAAGTTTTACCTAGTAGAGCGCTAGTTAAATTCTACTAATATTTAAAATATTTATAATAATTACTATAATATATAATTATACTAGTAAAGTCTAATATTTATAATAATTATAGTAATATATTAACTTACTAGTAAGCTCTAACGTATATAATATTTATAGTAATATAGTAATATATTTACTACTTTAATAGTAAATATATATAATATTTATAGTAATATAAATTTACTATATTAAGAATATATATATATATAATCTTTATAGTAATATATTTACTACTTTAATAAGAAATATATATAATATTTATAGTAATAAGTATTTACTACTTTAAAAATTAATATATATAACATTTATAGTAATAAATTTACTACTTTAATAGTAAACGTATATAGCGTTAATAGGTAAGCGTTTACTATATATAAAATATATAATATACTTAATATTACACTATTAAGAATATTAATAAAGAAAAGAGTAGTATTATATTATTATTATTAGCGTTAAGCGCAAAGACATATTTAACTATATTACTAATATAATTATTCTAGACAAGGTAATAAGTCTATATACTTATTCTACTTTATACTTAGATTATTATTTATACTAATAAGATACTTTATAATTATTATTAATATAAACTCTATTAACTATCTACTCTATTTATATATACGTTTTAGTTACTAATATTTATTAAGTAAGAAATACTAAATACTACCTTAATAAAATAAGTAGCTAGAGTAGTAGCTACTATTAATATTAATATTAATAAGATAGTTATAGAAGTTCTTAATAAACACTATTACTATCTTATAATATATTAGTAACGTTACTATTTAAATAATACTAATATATATACTTATAATTACTTTTATATCTTATAGTTTAGAATAATTAAGAGCGTTAAATTATTAAAAAAGATAGCTAGCCTAAATCTTTAAGATTACTAGCTACTTAAGTAATAGATTTAGAATTAAGAGATAATATTTATACTAATTAACGTAAAGAATAAATAGCTTAATCTCTATATACTAGATATTAATAGAAGTAATTATATAAAGTAATAGTATAAATCTCTATTCTAGTATATTTTATAGAAAAGAAGAGTAAGCTTAATTATTCTCTTCTTTTTATTAATAATCTATAGTATCTATAGCTTAATTTATAAATACTTCTTAAGCTATAGAAAGTATTAGAATAATATTATATATACTAGATATATTATTAATTATTAATAATATTATGTCTAAATAATATAACTACGCTTATTAAGTAGTAATTATTAAGAAAAAGCTTTTTTATTATAACTACCTAGAAATCTAGCTTAGGTATTATTTTATATATTTTATAAATCTTTCTTCTTAACTACGTAGGTACTTTTAGCTACTTTACCTACTTATATTTAAATATTATTAATAATACTCTCTAAGAATATTAGAGAATATACTTTTTAATATTTAATACTTTTTATTAACGTTAATACTATTATAAAATAGAATAGATTTTTAGTATATTTTCTATTTTTTCTCTCTTTCTACTTACTTATACTACGCTTCTTTTAATACCTATAGTACTAGCTAATTATTACTCTTATCTTTTAGATATAAGAAAATAATTAACTACTTTATATATTAGTATTTAGCTTATCTCTAATTACTTTAGATATTACTAAAGTAGCTTTTAAAGCTAGAGTAAAGTCTTTATATATAGAAAACGTAATAGAATAGACTAAAAAATATTAATAATAATAGAACTAGCCTTTCTCTTTTATTACTAATAATATAGTATTATATAACTTCTATATCTAGAGAGTAATAAGCTTTAGTATCTAAAAACTAGAATTATTAAGCTTACGCTCTAAACCTAGACGTTTTACCTTAACTTATTATTTAAAATATTTCTACTATCTTAGACTTATTATTAATACTAATAACTATTTTATATAATTATTACTAATATACTTTTTATAAGCTCTAATTATAGATTAAGTATAAGACTACTTTATAGTTATCTCTAATAATTAAAGCTTTTTCTTTATAAATACTAATTTTTACTTAACTTATTTAAGCTTATCTTAGTACTTAGTAGTAATATTAATCTTATAGCTAAGATTATCTTAGTTAATAGTATTAAGATTATTATTATTCTCTAGCTTATTATCTCTAGCGCTCTAGCTAAGAGTAATTATATTTAATACCTCTTTAGGTAAGTTAAACGTTACTATTCTCTTCTTACGTAGTAGTATTATAGAGTATAATAATAATAAGTATAGAGTATAATAGTTATAAAGTAAAAATATCTCTATACTTATAAATATAGTATATATTCTAAATACTATAAGAAGTAGAGTAGTAGAGCCTATATATATAACTAGATAAGACCTTTTTAGTACGTTTCTAATAATTCTATCTTACTAATTATTATCTACTATAAATCTAGTCTACTTACTATTATTAATAATAAATATAATAATATAATAAATAGTAAGACACTACTTTAATCTACTAATATTCTACTTTATTTACTTTTAATAATTATCTAATATAGTCTATAATACTTTAAAGTAGAAGGTATTTAAATAAATTTAGTACTCTTAAGAGTATTATAGTAAAGTATTAATATAGAGTAGAGTAATAAAATGTAGTTAGTAACTCTATATAGTAATCTTAATATAGGTATATTTTCTAAACACCTTATACTTACTATATATAACTATAGGTATTAATAAAACTCTCTCTCTAACGTTTACTATAGATATAAATAGTAATAACGTGTTTGTAGTACTCTTAAGAGTATAGTACTTTTAGTATACTAAATACTTATAATATTTCTACTACTAAAGACTAAAAGTTAGTATTATATATATAAGTATTATTATTATAGATATAGAAG
Source organism: Alternaria novae-zelandiae (assembly GCF_023758075.1). Classification (NCBI taxonomy): domain Eukaryota; kingdom Fungi; phylum Ascomycota; class Dothideomycetes; order Pleosporales; family Pleosporaceae; genus Alternaria; species Alternaria novae-zelandiae. The sequence goes on along the minus strand of NW_026056976.1, from coordinate 517,827 downwards.
TATAAAGCTAATAAATTTAGAATATTTATATAAATAAGAAAAGTAGCTAAGAAGGTAGTAATTAAGTAAGTGTATTAAAAATAATAATATACTTTCTAGTAAAAATATAGCTAATAATTATAGCTAGCTCTAATATATTAGAGACGTACTAAAGATTTAGATATCTATAGACTAGAGAATCTCTCTATCTATACGCTCTAATATTTATAATATACTTTACTACTACTAGTTTATAATATTAGTAATATAGTAGTACTAATATTACTACTATTATAATATTACTAGATACTTATACCTCTATAAGTTAATCTATATAACTAGTCTTTTTCTATACTTATTAAAAACGTTTAGCTACTTTCTATATTAGAAAAATATTTTACTTTATATAGTTAGACTAGTTAGTCTAAGAGACCTAGTTTTATTCTAGAATAAGTAGAATAGCTAGAATAACTAGATAAGGTAGCTTATAAGTTATATCTTCTAAGGCTTCTAGTACTACTAGAGCTACTAGAGCTACTAAAACTACTAGAACTACTAGAACTACTAGAACTACTAGAAGTACTAGAGCTACTATAGCTACTAGTACTACTAGAGTTACTATAGCTGCTAGAGCTACTACCTAGATAAAGTTATTAAGGCTACTAGAGCTACTAGAGCTACTATAACTACTAAAGCTACTAAAGCTACTATAAACGCTAGAGCTACTAGAGCTTTTATAACTACTAGAGCTACTAGAGCTTTTATAACTACTAGAGCTACTAGAGCTACTAGTACTTATATTATATCTAGTATAACTATTCTTATTTAGTAATATATTAGCTATTATATTAAAGTAATATAATATATACGTCTAACTAAATTAAGCTAGTTTACCTTAAACTAGTATAGCGTTATAGTTTACGCATAATTACTATTTTATAATTATTATATAGTGTAGTAGAGAGATTAGAAGTATCTCTATTAGAATAGGTACTTAATGCAGTTAATTGTATTGTGTGTATCTAGTTGTTGTTCTTGTCTAAACGCTATTTAGACCTAGCTTTTCCTAGCGCACCGACCTTTAAGCCTAATAGCCGTTTGGCCTATTATTATGTTACTAGTTTCACCACTATAATAGCATAGATATAAAAAGTTTTAATATATTTAATTTACTTTATTCTATTATAGTCTAGCTTTCTACTTTTTCTTCTTCTAGTATATTTTATATAGTAGTAAAGTAAGGCTTTTTACTATTTTATCTAGTAGTTATATAACTAGCTTATTCTTTTCTTTATTATTATCTACTATAAGTATAATATAATTTCTCTACTTTTAGTAATATTCTAAGCACTACTCTACGCTTATTAGTATTAGTAGTAAACTTCTATTTTTCTTTACTCTAAATAGAAGCGCTTTTACTAACTTCTATAATAATATTAGTAGATTTAAAATAGCTATAGTATAGATTTTTATATAAATACTACTATTATACTTATATTTAAGAATAATTTACTAAGAGTACTTCTATAAATAGATTAGAAAAAGTTATAAGTAGTAAAGTATTACTTACCTTTAGTAGCTTTATTATATTATTAGTATTAAGGCTAGTACTATTCTTATTACTCTTATCTATAGTATACTAGTTCTTATATATATATACTCTTTATCTCTCTCTTTCTATATTATATCTTCTCTAGCTCTATAGGCTAGTTCTTTTTTCTAGCATTAGGTTAATATTAGAATCTAGCGTTAGGTTAATATACTTATCTAGTATTAGTATTAGAGCGTTGTCTTCTCTAACGTTTGCATTACTATCTTTATTACTACTATTATTATCTTAATTATATACCTACTAAGCGTAGTAGATTTTAGACTTAGAACGTCTATATTATTTATAGGCTTACTATTTATCTATAGTTATATATAGAAAGAGGTTATCTATTATATTAGTATTATAGTTTATAGAGGCGTTAGGTTTAGTAATAGAAGTAACTATACTCTAATAAGTATCTATCTCTCTCTAAATTATCTTAGCTAGCGCTATATATTACTTTTAAAATTAAGTATTCTAGTTACGCGTAATAGTATAGAACTAAGCTATACTTATTAGCGTATAGTATCTAGAGTAGGTAGATAATACTAATATTTAACTTACTCTCTATTTATATTCTATCTCTAATAAGGCTACTTCTACAGCCTCTTAAGTACTAGGTATAATACTACACTAAAGTAGGTAACTATAGTTTTTATAATTCTAGTATAGATAAGTTTTAAGTATATTTCTTTACTTAGTAAGGTATAACTAATATATATCTTATATATTTCTATAACTATAACTTTTACTAATATATTACTAAAAAAGTAGAGTCTATTCTAGATAAAAAAGTAAGCTTATATTGCGTAGTATAATTATATACTAATAAACTTACTTTTATATCTCTTTTATTTAAAAACTTCTAGTTAAGTAGTAGTAGTTAAATTCTATCTTCTACGCTAGTAGTACTTAGCTAGTATATTTTCTTTATAATATTCTTAGCGTACGTAACTAGTTATAATTAGTATCTTTATAACTACTTAATTATCTTACTATTATTAGCCTAGAGTAGATAACGTGTATAGAGAGATATATATCTAATAAGCTTTCTTCTTATCTAGCTAAAAGCTAATACTATTAAAGTCTACTATAAACTACTACTTACGTATAGTTTCTATTATAACTTACTAACTCTTATCTATTATATTCTATATTCTCTCTTAGTTGCGTTTAGAATATAAAAAATTACTATCTTTAACTAGTAAAGAGTTAACGCTCTATAATAGTGTTATAATAAGATATAGAGTTATATAGTAAATAAGTAGTCTATTTTTCTCTTTATATTTATTATTTTAGCTCTTTCTATAGGTAGACCTTTAGAAATTATTTACTAACTAACTACTATTAAATAATACTACTTATTATTAGTAGTATTCTATAAGCTAAAACTAAGTATATACTATTTAGAGTTATACTTAACTATAGAAAGTATTCTCTTAGAGTAAACTATATTCTAAAAGTAGTATTATTATTATAGTAGGCCTTCTACTTTTTTACTAGTATTATAACCTTATAGAAGATCTATAAGAAAGTTAGCACTTATATATAGTAAGTATATATTAATATTAGTATATTCTCTATAATATATACTTATTTTTATATTCTTATCTTTACTTTCTTATATTACTTATTAGTAGTAGTATATATTCTTTACACTATAGCTACGCTTCTAGCTTAATTAGCTTTAGCTAGACTTCTCTAATATATTATAGTATATATATACTTAATTAGTAGTTAGTATTAAAGCTTTTAAGTTATAGTTTAGTTTATTCTTAATATACTTTAGATAGCACTTTCTAGAGAAGCTACTAATTTAGCTAGACGCTATAGCTATAGTTATTTTTATTTACCTTATTAATATAGTTAAGATAGTAAGTATATAGTAGGTAACTAATTTATATAATAAATAAAGCTATAGTTTAATAGATAGAAATACGTAGAGGCTAGTACGTTTATCTATAGTATAAAAGAATAAAAGTTTACGCCTTTTACTAAAATAAGTAAAAGGTTAAGTTTAGGCTATAGACGCTAACTATAATTAGTTATATTATATATTCTTTTTATTAGTATTTACTATTTATTATTATTATTAGTTATATATAGTTCTCTATCTATACCTCTTTTCTACTATATATATCTTACTAAACCTCTTACTTCTTAGCTATATATACTACTATTATTACTTAAATAATATTACGTATATAAAGCTATATTATTATTACTTATAATCTATTTTCTTCTTTATATACTCTTTCTAGTCTTACTATAAAGTAGTTATTATTTATAGTTTTAGTAGTTAAATACCTTTCTAATAGAGTAGGCGTTATTATTTATATATTATAGTATTATACTAACTATAACCTAAGGTTAAATTATATAGTAGACTCTTTTAGTAGTAAGTCTACTATTAATTACGTTATAAAGGCAGCTCTATTAATATATATCTACTATTACTTATAGACTCTTTTATAGTTATAGTTATATTAGATTATAATATATTTTATATATTTAATTTATTTATCTAAGAGAACTTTATAGAATATAGCTAGAAATCTATAGGCTATAGCTACTATAATTTATACTAATATCTCTCTACTTATTATTAGCTTTAGAGATTTACCTAGAAGTTTATTCTACTTTAGACTAGCTTTTATCTTATAGTATAGTAGGCTATATATAGAGGCGTCTAGATTTAGCGCTATTTAAATAAAATTAGTTCTCTTCTTAGATAGTATTTTAGGCGCGCTAGTAGTAAGACACGTAGTAGTTAAAAAAGAGTTAATATTAGTAGCTATTAAAGTATTTTATAATTTCTAAGGTTATAGTACTATACTTAGACTAGAGTAGACTTAGCGTTACGCGCGTAGCTAAAGTAGATAATAGTTACTACTACTAATACTACTAGTTCTAAGATAGAATCTAGCTAATTCTGCGTAGATTTAGTAGAGCTTTAGACTAAATATACTATTATTCTAATCTTATTAATAGCTAGGTGCTTATTTTATAGATATTATACTAGTAGTACTTTATACTCTCTATAGCTATTATATATTATACTTCTAATTTATATTACGTACTTTTAATCTAAACTTTCTAATATATATACTTACTTTCTTAATATATTAATATTACTATAGTTATACTTTTATAAATTAAGCAGCCTTTACTAGCTATAGTTATTAGTATTACGCTATAGTATTACTATAGGTAAGTAGTAGAAGTAGTATTAAACTCTACTATAGCTTTTATTAATATTTCTTAAGCGTATTAGTAGTAGACGTAGTAGTACTACTTTATTACTATTATCTATCTATCTCTCTACTACTAGACCTAAATAGTGTTTATTTATAAGGTAGTAGTTATTTATTACTAAAGATACTACGTAAATATAATAAGTTTATATTAGCGCCTAATATTAATAGTAGAAATAATTAGAACTACTCTCTATTATTTAATAAGCTCTCTATTCTAGATAAAAATATATAAATTTTTTATAGCCTATTAGATAGCGCTTATAGTAGCTTAATAATAACTAGTAGTGCTTATATCTCTTAACGTAAAACTTATAAGAAAGTATAAGATTACTTTATAGATATACCTTTACTAGATAAGCTCTACTAGCATTTATCTTAGTAAAGTAAGTCTTTTAGTATACTTTTATACGTACTTACGCTATATAAACTAATAAATATATTTTACTCTTTTAATAATACTATAAATTACGCGTTTATAGTATAGCTAAATACTATATACTATACTAAGAGTAATATAGATTTACTATTTAAAGATAAACGTCTTAAGCTTCTAACTAATCTACTATAGTTTAGTAGTATAAAGAAGTAGTATTATCTTCTAAATACTATACCTTATAGTATACTTAAGTTATTATAGTATAGTACTAGTATTAGTGTAGCTATTCTAACTAAAGTTAGCTAGAATTAGATATTTAAAAATTACTAAGTTTTATATTAGAGTATTCTTAATATAGTTAAGTTTTAATTATTATTTCTAGTATTTAAACTCTATCTCTACTATAGTTATAAGTATTTTTATTAGCCTAGTATTAGTAGTAATACTAACGTCTATAATATAGATATAAAAGTAAATACTAGTCTATATAATTCTACATAGTAGTAGAATATATAAAAGTTACTTCTAGAAGAGGCTACGTTAGTGCTAGTATTTATTAGTGTAGATAAAACGTATCTAATAAACTACTCTAGTAATTAAATTACGTAGCTTATATATATATTTATTAGTAATCTTTTTCTAGATATATAATACTCTAGAATACTTCTAGGTAACCTTCTAGCTACTCTATTACCTACTATAAAGTATTATAATTACTTAGTTAGAGCTAAAGCTTACTATATAAGTATAAATATTATACTAAACTATATATAGAAATATATATTCTTACTACTCTTTCTATCTTCTCTTTCTTTTCTTCTCTATAAAGCTCTACTAATAGCTTAATACTTATAGCTATCTATATCTTTAGTAAAGAAGAAGTTTATATTTAATATACTAATAGTTTTATCTACTTATACTTCTCTATTATATATAGCGTAATAGTAGATTATAAAAAGTAAGTACTTATAATAGATATAAAGACTAGATAATATTATACTATTTATAAAGTTCTACTTTCTAAATATACTATTTTTATATAGCTATATTAAGAGAATAAAACTACTACTAAATATTAGTCTATCTATACCTATCTTAATACATAGTAGATAATTAACTAGTAGAAGCTCTAGAGAACTTAGTTAAAAGAGAAATAATATATTTATAATATAGATAATTTTATATAGAATTACTCTTATATTAATATATATAAAGTATTAGTTCTAGATCTTCTATATTAGTTATATAAGAGTATTATAAAGTATTTTATAGATTAGCTCTTAGACTTACTAGAAAAAAAGTTTAGTTCTAAGAGATTAGATATCTACTATAGGCTACGCTAGTTAGATTACTACTATTATATTATTCTAGAGTTTTCTAGCCTTAAAGTATTCTATTATATAAATATTAGCTATATTATCTAATTAACTAGAATAGATTAAAGAGCTATATTATAGTAGATAGTTACTATTTACGCCTCTCTTCTTTAGTTATATCTAGATATAATATAATACCTTTATATATTATATAACTTTATTACTATATTATATTATTATAGCTATAATAAAGTAATACTAAAATACTTACTAGATATATTAGAGTAAATTAATATATATAAATAGAAGCTAAAGAACTTACGTAAGCTAGGTATAGATAGAAAGTAGTACTTTAATATACTAAAGTTCTACGCTATTATCTATTACTTATACTTTATCTAAAAGTTTAGTCTACTACTTTATTATAATCTTAGTATATTTATAAAAGCGCTATATATATATCTTATTAAGGTATTCTTTACTATAATAAATAAGAAGTAAACTCTAGAGTAGATTACTATTTATAATATCTACTTTATTTATTAGTAGATACTAGAAGCTTTTATCTAGTATAATTCTAGCTTTAGTATAGATAGTAATACTATTAAAGCCTAGACTATAAAACTTAGTACTACTTTAAACTTACGTAAAACCTCTAAGTAGTGTATTAAGAATAAAGTTTAAGAAGTTCTTACTATAAAGTAGTTCTTTTAGACTTTTATAACTATCTTTAATATAGCTAGTTAGCTTAGAATAGAAAAGTTTCTAAATATAGTAGCTATATTTATCTATAAAGAGTAGTAGTTAGAGAATAGTAGCTAGAGTAGATAATCTATATAAGAAGCTAAGTAACTTAAGTAAGATCTAAGTTAGATTAGTTATTTTCTAGTAACTATTAGGCTATATATCTAGTACTAGATACCTACTAGACGTCTTAAGACTAACTCTACTAGAGAGAATATAGTGTACTTACGTTATACACTAAATTAGTAGCGTAGTAGTAAGTAGCTTTACTTATAAGCTTAGGTATAAGAGTTTAACTTATCTAATAATAATACTTTATATAGTACTTAGCTTAGGTAGATATATTTAGTCTTTATACTCTAAGACCTAGAGTAGATATAGTAAAAGTTCTTCTATCTATATATATAGATAGTAATAGTAGTAGACTAAAGTAAGCTATATTCTATTTATAGTATAGTAGTTATATAGTTAATTACTAGCTAGACTTATAGTAGAGATTACCTTTAGACTTTCTATTACTTCTTTATAAACTAGTTTCTTTACGTATTCTATATTATACTATTAGATAAAGATAGTAAAATATTTATAAATAACTATATAAATTTTATAGAGTATAACTCTTTATATAAAGAAAATTAGTTTAAAAATAACTAAGCTAGAATATAAAAGTATTAAAAGTAAGATCTAATATACTTCTAGTTACTTATTTAATATAAGTATATTACTACTATAGTTTTAATAGTGTACTTATTACTCTATAAGTAATACTATATTAGTAGTATATAATTAGGCTATTTAGCTTAGAACGTATAGAATAGAAGTAGAGTATTAGATTAGCTATCTAAAGTAGTACGCTTATTAGCTATATATAATAATCTTATTATAGAGGTTAGCGTTTTACGCGTATACTATAGTAGTAGTTTAATATAAAGTATTATATTTACCTACTACACTAAGCTTAGTAAGAAATATTAAAACTTTATATAATTACGTATATATAAAATATAATATAATATATTATATTAATACTTTAGATAGAAGTAAAATTCTTAGATAGAAGTAAAATAATTAGATAGTAAGTGTCTAAAAGCCTACGTAACTCTTCTACCTTAAAAAGTTTTATTACTACTTTTTAGTAAAGTAAGAAAAGTAAGTTAGCTTAACTCTATATAGAGCTACTTTAAATTTTATTTTAGTTATCTAGTATATAAGCTAGACTAGAGTATATAGAATAAGAGTAGGCGCTTTATCTATCTAGTTAACTTAATACTACTTTTTTATTAGTTATAGTAATTATTATATTATTATAAGTACTAGTTTTCTATACTATAGTAGTAATCTAATACTTTACATTCTACGCTATACCTACTAGAGGTATAATAGTTCTAATAGATAACTATATAAGATAAAGTAGTATTTAGATATTAGTTTTATATAGAATACGCTAACGTAGTATAAATACCTAATTTAAAGAACTCTAAAGTAGGTTACTTTAGTTTATTATCTTCTACTTCTTTTAATTCTATATCTAGTAACGCTAAAGAGTACGCTATAGTCTAATATAACTTTTACTTCTAATTCTAAAGGCTAAAGTATAATATTACTATATAGATACTAATAAATTATTATATATTAAGTCTTTTTATATTCTAACGCTATTAATACTATTACTTTTATAGCTTTATATTTCTTAGTTTTTATATACTTTAAGTACTTTATTATATACCTACTCTATTTATATATCTACTTTATCTATACTATCTATATTATAGTTTTATATACTATTATTTTCTATTTTAGCTATATCTCTAAGTGCGTTACTTAGATTAGATATAAAAGTACTACTAGATACGTAATTACTCTACGTAGCTAATATTAGAGTAGAGTATAGTTATAAGAAAGTAATATAGCTACTCTATATAAGCTAGTAATAGATTACGTAGTATTATAATAATATATCTAGATTACGTAAGTAGTTAGATTATACTAATACTTATAATTAGAAGTTAGAATTAGAATTAGCTATATTATAGTTAGTTAATATAGCACTATCTAGTTATATAGTAGATTCTAGTAGTTCTACTATATTATTACTAGAAGAGTTAAATTAAGCTATAGTTATATTTTCTATATATAAGCTACCTTAGTTACTATATAAGACTAATAAATTTAAAATCTAATATAAGTTAAGTTCTTTACATAATATTTAATAGTAGTAGTTTATTACTATAGTAAGTAATATAGAGTTTAGTAGTGTTATAGAGTTTATAGTGTATATATAATCTTTATTATACTTATAGTAATAAACTCTTCTTACTTACTTTTATTAATATAAGCAAAGAGAGTTATACTAGAAATTTAATAAGTAGTATTATTAGGTAAAATAGTTTTCTTACGTCTATAGTTAGTATAGTAATTAATAAGATATTATATAGGTAGACGTAGTCTTAAGATATACTAGTGTAACTAGATTAATATTTATCTAATCTAACTTTAGATATTCTATATTACTATATTCTATACTAGTAAACGTAAACTAGATTTTACTAAACTATACCTACTTTTTCTTTTCTTTATAGTTTTTAGTTATAGTGTATAGTTATAATATATATACTATTACGTATTTTAGAACTTATATATTATTACACTATTATTATTATTATCTATATCTTTGTTAATTATAGACTCTAGTATACTATTAATATTATTATTACTATCTATAGAGTTATTATTAATAAAAACTATCTTAAGCTATTTTTTAATAGTATATACTAATAATACTATATTAGATATATACTAGTTCTTGTTAGTGTATTCTAGCTAATACGCGTCTATAGAGTACTTTTTATTAAAGTCTTATATATATAGATATTACTTATTACGTATATATATATTAGAGATAGTAAGGTTAAAGCTTTTAGTGTACGTAATATATATATTACTTATACTAGTTTTATTACTATTAGTTATTAGTTTAGTGTATATAGAAATAGTATATATTATACTATAGTTTAATTTAAACTAAAAAAAGAAGTAGTTATAGAGTAGTTTAATAGTAACTACATAAGAGTTAGAATTAGTTCTAATAAGAGATAGAGTAGAAGAAGAGACTTTACTAAAGAGTATATTAATTAATATAACTATAGTTTCTATTTTACCTAAGTAGAGTATAATCTAGTAGAGCCTAAACTCTATATTAATTATTATAGTCTAGTTATATATTCTACTACTTTTAGAAGTTTCTATTAGTTTATTAATTCTACTAAGTATATACTATAGTTAATATAGTAGTCTTATACTTAACTTTATTAATAATTAGAGTATTAGTTAGAATTAAGACCTAGTTACTAGAAGTATCTATTATATTAGATATAGGTAGTATTATATAGTATAAATGTAGATTTAGATCTATAGTAAAAGAATAGTATAAACTATAGTAATAAAGTAAGTATTAAATAGAAAGCTATAGTTATAGTAAAGATTAAAGTTATAGTTAAGGTAAAGGCTACTTAAAGTATAGTATAGAGGTAGCTATAAAGCAAAGCTATAATACTTTACCTACTAACGCTAGTTTAATTATATTATTATTAATATAACTAACTTTAACTTAGTAGTAACTACTATATATATATAGAATTAACTAACATTTTCTATATCTATCTATTATCTATAGTAGGCTCTCTGCTACTAGAATCTACTATTATCTACCTACTAAGTTAATCCTCTATTACTACTACTAGCCTACTAACTAACCTACTTACCTTTTTCTACTATCTACTACTTACTTTTAATATAGCTAATACTCTCTTATATAATATTTATAGGCTTATACTCTTAAATTATAATAATATTAATATTTATAATACTCTTAGCTTTAATTTCTATACTAAGTAAGCTTTTACTAATATTAAAATTTTCTATAAGACCTACTATAACGCTACTCTATATCTATACTTAGATAAGTTAGTAAGTAAAAGCTAGGTAGCACTACTAGATACTTAATTTAAAGAACTAATAGATTTAATAAATATAATCTTAAATCTCTTACTCTATAACTAAGGCTTAGCGTTCTAATTTATATACTATAATACTTAGCGCTACTACTATATAGTTTAGAATATTAAAGATTCTACTAGACTATAAGCGCTAGTAATAAATACTATAAGTAGAGTCTAGGTACTACTACTCTAAGTACTACTACTCTAAGTACTTCTACTCTAAGTACTACTACTCTAAGTACTACTACTCTAAGTACTACCTTTACTACCTCTACTACTTATCTAGCTATAACTAAGATTTATAATAATCTTTTTATAGAATACTAGTAGTGTAGAGGTAGACTAGAGTTTCTATAAACTACTTAACTAATTACACCTATATCTACTAAGCTCTTAGAGTAATTACTTAGATAGTAAGTTACTACTTTATTATAAAAGTATAATAATTAATATATTTAATAGTAGTAATAGTAAAGAGAGTATATCTAGACTATTAGTATACTATTAACTAGCGTTAAGTACTACTAACTATAATAATAATCTACTCTAGTATAACTCTTACTAAGTAGTACTACCTTACTACTAGTATAAAGAATACTACTAATATATAGAGAATACTAATAATTACACTACTTTTAGATATATACTTATAAGAAATAAGTATATAATAAAAAAGATACTTTTTAAAATAAAGCCTAACTTAATAACTATAATATATACTTTTATATATAGCTAGAGTAATCTATTCTATAAATATATTATTATAGCTATACTTAGCGTAAATAATTATCTAGTATTTATAGTTAGAAGCTATAATCTAGAAAAGAAGAAGCTACTAACATAGAAACTAAATAGATTAGAGCGTTTAAGTACTATTAGTAAGTAGAACCTTACTAGATTTATTCTCTTTATTAGAGCTTAGAGTAGTCTAGGTATATATAAAATAAAGATATATCTATAGAAGCTTAGAGCTAATAGTAGTAAGTTATTAGAAGTAGAAGAGTAAAGTAGCTAATTAAATATCTCTAGATAGTATTAGATTAAGTGTATAGATACTATATAGCTATTACCTACTTAATTATACTAGTCTATATTTATACTTTCTCTATCTATTTTTATATAAATTATAGTATATATATAGAAATATATATAGAGAGTTATATATTTACTTATTCTTTTTAATATCTTACCTACTTAATTACTTTATACGCTAACTATACTTCTATTTTTAAGTACTATTTATAAAGTCTAGTTTTATTATTTATTTATAATAGCTTTATTATTACTATTAGATAAGCTAACTATCTATATCTATAGTAGGCTATATAATACTATATACATGCGCTACTAGATCTTATAGATAGAGAAGCTACTAGTAGTATAGACTAATAACTAGTTATAAATTAGAACTTCTATAACTTATATTAGAGTACTATTAATATTAACCTTATAGTTATTATAATAGAATATCTTATAGTTTTTAGTAGTATAAGTAGCTATAAAAAGATAGATAATAAGGTTTCTATTCTTATTAATAGTAACCTAGTTAGAATTATACTTATCTAGAACTATCTAAGTAAAAACTAAGTAAGTCTACTAGATTTAATAATAGTTATAGATAATAGAGAAACTATTAATATTATTTCTAAATTCTCTAAAAAAAATAGTACTAATCTCTATCTATTTATTAAGTATAAAACTAGCGTTAGTAAGAGCTATACTATTAGCTAGTATATTACTTTAAGAGCCTTTTTTAACGCGTAAGTTAGAGCTTAGATTAGTTTTATAGTTAAGAATATCTCTAGATAGAAAGACTAGTAGAGTAGGTAAAAGTACTAGTAGAGTAGCTACTAATACGTAACTAGTAATAATCTATATACTATATAGTATTAGTAAATATTACACTTATATATATAAAATATAAAATATATTTATCTAGTAAGATAGAAGAAGTATAAGTAACTATAAGTATAGTAGTAGTTTTACTATAGTAAAGTAGAACTTTTTATTAGTAATTACGTAGTAGAGATAAAGCTAATAGTTTAGTATAAAATATATATAATAGAAGTAGAAAGTAAATAAAATAGCGCTATTACTAGGTACGTTAGAAAGAAGCTATACTAATAGTTGTAGCTACTAAGACTCTTAGGTATTTACTTTTACTTATAGTTAGTAAAGTTTATAATCTATACTCTTTTACTATAATATATTATTAAAATATATATAATATATTACTTAACTTTCTAAAATATCTATATTTCTATAATATATTTATTTAATAGTTTAGATATATAGCTTAGAACTACTATATACTAGAATTTATTTACTAGAAAGAATATAGAAATCTTATATATATAGCTATTACTATTTTTAGTATAGTAAAATCTATAATATATAGTTATAGTAGTAGTTATTTTTAGTATATATATTCTATACTTATAGTAGCTATTATTTTTATAGCGCTATATAGATAAGATTATTATATTTATAATAGTTATTATTTTTAAAGTAGTAGTTTAGAATTCTATAATTACTTTTAGATTCTAGAATATTACTAGTCTAATAGCTATTTTTTAGTAGTAGAAGAGTAAAGTAAGAGTATTAGAGAATTATATATTTATAGCTAATAGTTTAAGTACTTATATAGTATTAAGATATTTCTAGTTTTAAAAATAGTATAGTATTAGAGCTATAGATAGATTAGTTATAAAATTAATAGTCTATATAGTAAGTATAGTATTATCTAATTTCTATACTAATAGAACGCATTTATAGATATTAAGTAGTTCTATCTAAGTTCTAGTTAAACTAAACGTATATAATTATTTAAGTAGTTTCTTTTAGTTTTAGAATATATATTTAAAGTTCTTTTATTCTAGTTAAAGCGCCTATAGATATCTATAAACACGTAACTAAGAATAGTATAAAAATATTATCTAAGTAGTCTTCTATATATACTCTAACTCTATAATACTTAATAAGTATTCTAAAAAGAAACTAAAAGAGCTAAATATACGCTAGTTCTCTAAAAAAAATAACTATAGATCTCTATATAGCTTTATCTTTTCTTAAAAATAGTAAGTAGTCTATTACTATAGAGTATAGTCTTTTTACTAAAATAAATAATACTTACTCTAACTATATAATACTTAATAAGCGTTCTAAAAAGATATTATATATATTAAATATATATCTTTTTTCTAAAATAGTACGCTACCTATTACTATAAAGCGTAGTCTTTTCTCTAAAATAAATATAATAGTTTACTATAAAATATTATTCTTAAAATAATAACTATATATATATATACTACGTATATACTAGTTTTAGTAGTGTATAAACTAGATAGCTAACTATATATATTACTATATATAGAGATACTTATTTCTATTATTATATACTTTACTTATATAGATATTTCTAAAACCTTTTACTCTATTATAAATATATAGTAGTAGCTAGACTCTAAAAACTAAAGGCTTATTAGCTTATAGATATAAGATTACGTTAGCACTATCTAAGTAGTAATAGTATTAAAATTATAGAGTAGTAAAGCTATATATAAAATAGCCTAATATAAAAGAAGTATTAGCTAGCTATAGGCTTTTTAAATAATAAAGCGCTAAGATAATATATAAACTAGCTTTATTTATACACTTCTCTATACTTTATCTTAAGAAAGTAAATATATAATAAGAATATAAAACGTTAACTATATTTAATATATCTTTATTTTTATTATATTCTACTTCTTCTAAATTATTAAAAAACTTCTAGACTAAGATTTATAGTTTAAGCTAGTAGCGTAGTAGAGTAAAAGACCTTAGTAATAAGATTATAAGCGTGTATTTAATACTATATTATAAATAATAGATATATTATTAAACTATAGAAGTATATATATTTTCTATACTAAACGTAGTCTACTATCTTAGAGTTAACATTATTTTTAAACTATACTAAAATAAAAGTAAAAGCTTTTTATAAGTTAAGTACTATTCTATTTTACTAAATTTATTAAAAGTAGCGTAGACGTAATAAAAGAGCTTAGTAATAAAATTATAAGTATTACTTTATTAAGTGTACTAGTGTAGAAATATAAGTACAACGTAGTTAAGTAATATAGTATATAATTGTAATGCAGGTATATTTTCTAAACACCTTATTTTATAGTAGGTAGTAGTATATATATTCTTTTAAAGGTTCTAGAAATTAAAACTAAGCTATAAAGTTTAATGCTCTTAAACTTTATATAAAAGTATAAAAGTAAGAAGCTAGAATTTAACTTAGAAACTATAGAGAAAGAGGTATAATAGAGTATCTACGCGTTCTATATATCTCTAGAAGAATATTTAGAAGTTATATATATATCTTATTACTCTCTAGAAGCTTTATATAGAAGTAGAAGGTAGAGAGAGCTATAACTATAGAGAAACAGCAACAAACGTCTAAGAATATAAGTATTTAAAGCTATTTCTAAAATAAGACTATAAAGTAGAAAGGTAGTAAAATATAGTAGTTTATAACTCTTAGTTAGTAATAACTCTAAATCTATTATATAATAGCTATTCTAAGATAGTAGAGAGGTCTTATACGTATAATTGCACTAGACTCTTTAGCTATAGTTATAAAAAGTAAAATTCTTTACTCTTTTTCTTTTCTCTTATCTTTTTTATCTTCTATATCTTTTATATCTTTTATATCTTCTATATCTTCTATATCTTCTTTCTCTCTATCTATTAATATAGCAGCTATATTATCTATAAAGGCTTTTATTATCTCTAAGACGCGTATAGGCTATTCTATAACTACTATAACTAAGACTACTATAGTTATTACTAAGTATAGGCTTAGTAAATTTAAGCTTATAGACTATATTATTAAGAACTAGTAGTTTAAAGAGATAATAGATTAGGTACGCTACTATACTAGGCTAGCTTCTAGATTTAATATAGATTATGCGTTAGTACGCTATATATCTAATAAGTCTATAGATATTAACGTTTACTACTTAGACTCTATCTTTATTATACTAATAGATAATTCTATAGCGCTTAAAGTCTATACTAGAGTATAGTATATACGCTAGTAAGACCTTATTACTACTAGTAGAAGTTCTAGGTAGACTAATTATTAAAAGAACTTTATACGCTATAAGATACTTATTTATTAGCGCTAGAATTAGATACTATATATTCTAACTATAGTAGAGAAGCTTTTTAAAATAGAAGTAGAGATATCTCTTACTCTCTCTACTATTATACTATCTACCTTTATATTCTAAGTAGCTTATATATAAGCTAGTAATTAATAATAATAATAATAATAATAATAACTATAAACCTATAATTAGGCTAATAATATAAGTAAGATAGATAATTTAGATAATAAGGTAATAATAGCTTATTAATAAGCTTATAGTAGAATGCGCAACTAGTCTAATAGACTATAGATATATTTAAAATCTTTCTAGAGTATTTAGCTAGTGTATTAGGCTATAGAGAATATATAGCTCTTTTATAGCACTATAGATATATTACTACTAATAATTCTAGAATTTTCTTAAGCCTTTAGGTAATTATAACTATAATAGAAGTAGTAGTAGCACTTACTTTTAAGAAAGATTACGTGTAATATAGTAGTACTACTACTACTAGGTATTATCTATGTAATGTTAGTAGTAATAAATAAGTTAATATAGATTGTAAGTCTTTGTTATAAAAGTGTAAGAAAGAAAAGTGTAGGTAGGTAGTAAGAGGCGTTTAAGTCTATTAGGCTTAGTTTTAATAGCTTAAAAGTTTGTTTGTTTATTATTTATAATATAGTATAATATTATAAGATATAACGTAGTAGGCTCTATCTCTAAGGTCTAGAGAAGAAAATTATAAGTATATATATAATACTACGTTCTAAAAAAGTGTTATTAGACTATAGAGATATATAAATATTCTATACTAAATATATTCTACTATCTTAGAGTTTACTTTATATTTAAACTATACTAAAATAAAAGTAAAAGTATTATATAAGTTAAGCACTATTCTATTCTACTAAATTTATTAAAAGTAGTGTAGGCGTAGTATAATAAAAGAGCTTAGTAATAATATTATAAGTATATATATAATACTATATTTAAAAAGCGTACTATAATATATTATAATAAGCTAAGATAGAGTTAACTATATACTAATTAACACTAGAATAGAGTATAAATTAACTCTTCTAGCACTCTATCTACTTTATACTACTTCTTTATATACTAGTTTTCTAAAATAAAATACCTAACTCTAAAAGATTATAAGTATATATATAATACTATATTCTAAAAGTATACTCTACTAATACTATTACCTACTAATATAGTAGATAGATATAGATCTATATAAAGTAATAATTTAATAGCCTAATAATATATAAAATATTAATAGCGTTTAACTTACTATAGTTTCTATTATATCTACCTTTTCTAGTTTATTTAAAAATCTTTAGCTTATAATTCTATAGGTTAAGCTAGCTATTAAAATATAGAAATAACTATATAATATTATAGTCTATATATTTATATCTTTAAAGTGTAATATAGTTTATAAACCTTTCTACTTATCTTAAAATTAAAGATTACTTATTAATAAGTTATTATCTTATTTTTCTTTTTTACTTCTTACTAAAAGCCTATATATAGAAGAGAGTAAGAATAGCTAGACGTACTAGTAGAATAAAAAAATAAGTAGTTTTCTACTACTAATATATACGTATTAATATATTACTAATATTTT
Source organism: Alternaria novae-zelandiae (assembly GCF_023758075.1). Taxonomy (NCBI): domain Eukaryota; kingdom Fungi; phylum Ascomycota; class Dothideomycetes; order Pleosporales; family Pleosporaceae; genus Alternaria; species Alternaria novae-zelandiae. The sequence continues at coordinate 499,790 of NW_026056976.1, read as the reverse complement.
TATTAATACTAGAGCTTATAAGACTAGTATTAATAAATAGTAGCTACTTATCTACTAGGTAGTAGTATCTATTTAACTATATTATATATAAGTAATACTAGTACTATCTTTAGGTAAGTAGGTAGCTATAAGTTTTTTTTTTATTTTCTTACTTTTTAGCTCTATGTTTAAAATATAATAAGGCTATATTAAAGAAATTTAGTAGTAAATAACTATAAAATATTATAGTAAAATAAAAACTTTTATTTCTAAAAAAAAAGTAAACTTTTATATATATTAAGCTATTTTACAAACACGTAGTAAAGGTAGCGTTATAGAAGTAAGTATAAAAGATTAATATTTTTTATACACTTTTTAGCTACTAGTACTTATATAAGCGCTTAATATATAGATTTATATATTAGACTACACGCTAAACTTTAAACTAGCTTACTCTTTAGATATAAATTATATTATATATATATAAGTAGAATCTATAAGAACTATAGTAGTATTATATTAGTAGCTATAGTACTATATAGATATCTTAGATATAGAGTAAATAAGTATTAGTAGAAGCCTAGTGCCTAGTTAGCTAAGCGCTACTAGTAGCTCTTATAGTAACTAGAAATTTCTTTAACTTAGCTAGGTTATTAGTAATACTTTTAAATAAGTATTTTATAGCTATAATTATATTAAATATAATTTAGTTAGTCTCTCTATCTAATAACTATAGTAGTAGCTTATTACTAGTAATACTTAAGTTACGTACGTTAAAGCTAATAGTATTAATTTTAGATAGCGTTACTATTATAATATATTTTAGTAATACTTCTTTATTACTCTTATATCTAACTACTCTAATTACTAGTATTATTATTCTTTCTATCTTACGTACTAACGTTATAAGTATAAAAAGCTTATTCTTAGTTATATAATATCTAAATATCTTATATAGTTTATCTAGACTTATATACTTAGTAAAGAGAATATATTATAAAATTAGATATTAGAAAGTGCTACTATTAGTTATAGTTATAGCTAGGTAGTTATTAGTACTATTATTATTACTATATAAGTTAATAACTAGTGTAGACTCTCTAGTATAACTACTATACTACTAGTAGTTACTTAGAATAGCTATATACTACTTTTATAAAAAGGTACTATCTATAATATTATTATTATTAGAGTTATTATTAAGATTATTAGTTAAGTTAATAATTAGTAGTTATTTACTAGTAGGTAGAGTTACTCTACACTACTTACTTATACTATCTACTAAGCTAGGTACTACGTAAGTTTTAAAACGTAGTAGTAGTAGTATAAATATTTTATTATTACTAGCTAAACTAAATATATAGTATAAACTAGTGTTAGTAGACACTATAGATATAGTAGACGTAGTAGATAGTAAGTAAGTAGAGGTAAATGCGTAAGTTAATAGTGTATAGTATAGAGTAGAAGCTACTAAAGTAGTAGATATAGTAGTTAGATTTATAAAGAATATAGTAACTAAACGTAGTATTTATATATTAGTTATACTTATAATATTCTAAGTACTTTATAAACGTAGAATTATATTTATATAGATTATAGTTAAGTAATATATTTACTTTTATAGACTTATATTCTTTATAATATTAAATAGTGTTCTAATAGCTATATAGTTAGTGCTAGATAGCGCTAGGCGTTCTAGAAGCTTATTAGGCGTAATATAAAAAGTAGTAGTATTTAGTTATACCTTAAACTTATATATAGTCTATATATAGAGTAGCTATAAATAAATACTAAGCGTATTATAGATATTAATATCTTAATAATAGTTAAGTTTAATACTACGTATAGCTATAGTAAGGCGCTAGAGTAGACTCTTTAAGTAAAAGTAAAAGTAAAAATATAAATAGAGTTAGCTATATTTAGAGTATATTATAATAAAAGTATTACTTAAGAAGCTATTATAATAGAGAAGAGAAAAGTAGATATAATTAGAGCTATAGCCTTATAGTTATAGTAAGTAGAGCTAGTAAGTAGTAATTTTAATACTTTATATAGTAGTAAGTAAAGAGAAGATATATAATAGATAAAGTATACTATATAGTAGAGATATAAGTTATACAAGCGCGTAAGTAATAGATAATAAGTAGATAATATAAAAGTATTAAAGTAAAGTAGTAATATAGTTAAGATACTAGCTAAGAGTTATAAAGGTAGTAAAGTAAGTGTATTTAACTAGTATTATAATACTTAGGTATTACTTAGTTACCTTAACTTTAAATCTTATACTAAATCTATATCTAAATTTACCTTTATATTACTATAAAATCTATATACTAATCTCTCTTTCTATAATAATCTAAGTTACTATCTTACTTTTTCTTTCTATTATATTAACGTATATACTTATCTAATCTTTATTTTCTCTACTATATCTAACTACTATAAGCTATAGTATACTTATTCTAACTAGTATATTAATTACTAGTAAGATTAAGTATACGTATACTAGATATAACTACTAGAATAAATAAAACTAATACTCTAATAGGTATTACTACTAGAGATAGTAAGTTTAAGTAGATAGTATATCTAGATCTAGAGTATAAGTAACGCTATATTATATTATATACTAGCAAAGCTAGTAATATAAGTATCTTTATCTAAGAACTTTACTATATATAATATATACCTTATAAGCTACTATATATAGACTAATATTATTTATAGACTCTACTAGTCTACTAGACTTTTAATTCTATTTTACTTTTATATTAAATAATAGTAGTGTCTACACTATACTTATATACTATTAATAAGTTAATTATAGTAATATTAATATATCTAATATATTACTACTAAGTTTAGAACCTAAGTATAATAGCTTTATAGTTTAGGCGTATAACTATAAGTCTATAGATTTACTAGACGTAGTAGTTAAAGATATAATAGATATATTATAGTTAGAAGTATATAATAAGAATTTATATATATTTAATATTAACTACACTATATATATTATTAAGAAATAGCTAGGCGCCTTATCTTTAGAGTATAATATAGTAGAGAATAAAGGCGCATCTATTAATATAGACACTAAGAAGTTTAGTAAAGAATATAGTAATATATTAATAGCTAGTAATATAGATATATAGTAAGTACTTAGTAAAATAAAAAGATAATCTTAGTATAGAATATACGCGTAATATTATATTCGCTAAAAGCGTAAGTATATAATTACTAAGTACTTTCTACTTAAGTAGCTATAGCTATTTTAATTATAGTTATTTTAGTTATAGCTATTTTAGTTAGAAGTTAGGTAAATATTCTTCTACTAATATATTTATATTAGATTATTATTTAAACTTATATAATATACTTTACTTTTATATATAATTTAAAGCGTATCTTATAATTCTATAAACTAGTTACGTTATCTATCTATTTTAGAAGTAATTATTCTAGACTATATACTTATATCTATAGAGGCGTATATACGTGTAAGAATTATAGAGATATCTAAAGTAGTTAGATAATTCTAAGATAAATAAGAAAATATAAAATAGTATTATTAAAATAGATAGTAAAGTAGTAGTAGCTATTACTAAGAACTAACTAATAACTTACTTTTACGCGTAATATCTACCTACTACCTATATACTTACGTTAACTTACCTATAACTTAGATAAGCTATTCTACGTATAATAACTACTCTAGACTATATCTAACTTCTAGTTTCTTCTAAATAGTTTTATTCTCTTAAACTATAATACTAGAAAGAATACGCTAACTATATAGGTTACTTTCTATTACGCTTTACGCCTACACTATAACTATACTTTTACTATCTAGTAGTAATAAGATTTAATTATTATTAACTAAGAAGTATCTACTAATAAACTTATAAACTTATACTAAGAGTTATTTATTAGTAGAAAGTAGTCTAAGTATAGATAAGTCTATTAAAGTAAGTAGTAATAAAAATACTTATAATAGTTAGAAAGAATAAGATACTTATAAATAAAAAAGTAATAGTAGTACTACTATTAATAATACTAACTATAACTATAATATATTCTTATATATATACTATAGTAAGTAGTTTATAGATATTAAGAAAGAGGTAAGTAATCTACTTACTCTACTAGTATAGAAAGATAAATAGCTATACTATATAAACTTTAGAAACTAAACTTTATTTATATATAAGTTATCTAATAATAAGAAGATTATAATTACTAGATAAGTATACGCTTTTAAGAGAGTCTCTATTAATAAGAATACTATAGTTTATATAAGTATTATTAGGTAACTATATTAAGACTAGTAAGCGTACCTAGAGTACTTTATTACTATCTATATTTATAGCTCTAACTTAATTCTAGAAGTACTCTTAGTTAGTATTAATAGTACTAGGCTAGAACTATAAAAGATAAGTAAATTATTTTCTACTATCTATTACAAAGATATTTAACTTTATAGCTACTAGTTCTTTCTATTTACTAGTATAATACGCGTAGTATTTAAGAAGTTTCTAAGAGATCTATATTATAGTAAGAGAAAATAGTCTATAGATTTTCTTAAGTAGAGGCTAGAGTCTATTTAGTATATAGAGAATTAGGCTAGTAATAATAGCTTATTAAGAAGTGTATAATACCTAAGAATAGGCTATAAAGTATTAGTAGTAATATATAATATAATATAGTATTACACTATAAGCTATAACTTCTATTATATAGTCTTTTTTTATAATATTACTTTATATATATATTACGCGTACGCTATATATATATACTATTATTATAAAATAATATTATAATATATAATATAATCTAAGCTAGTAATTTTATCTACTTTATAGCTTATCTACTTATTACTTATAATATCTTCTTATAATATCTCTATATAATAATATTACTACCTAATTATATTTAGCTATACCTTTAATAATACTTATCTACTTCTTACTAGCTTCTATTCTCTTTACTTATCTTATACTACGCTTATCTACTCTATATTATATAATACTACTATCTATATTACTATATTACTACCTTTTACTCTACGCCTAAAAGATCTAGCTATTAGATAATATAACTTATATAATATATATATACTTTAACTATAAAGCTATTAGAAAGCGCTAATTATAACTATACGCTTACTACTATATTACTATCTTTTACTTTATACTTTTTAGGCCTAGCTCTTAAGTAATATAGTAAGCTACTATTTTCTTATCTACTTACTATATATATACTTTAATATTAGTATTCTTAGAAAGCGCTAACTATAACTACGCACTTATTCTTATATTACTACCTCTTACTTTACGTCTTCTAGGTCTAGCTCTTAGATAATATAGTAAGCTACTATTCTCTTATCTACTAATAAAAGCTTATAACTTAAAATAGCTATCTTCTACTATCTAATCTACTTAAACTACTATTTATACTCTTTTAGTAAGAGTATTAATAGCTATATATAATTCTAACTAAACTATAAGCTAATCTAATAAATAAAAAAAAGTCTAGAATAAATAAAATTAGAGAAAGATAGTAAAGTTACTATAAGTAAGTAAATAGAAGTAGATTTAATAAGAGCTACTATTCTTTTTACTAAATACTCTTTATATACGCTTCTACTCTAGTTACTACTCTAGTAAGACTATAAAGTAAGTAATATAGAAAAATAAGCTATTAGAGCTATAAGGTAGAGCGCTAGTTAATATACTATATACTAGCTCTATTATAGTTACTAGCATTTCTAATTCTAACTATATACTAAACTTATTTACTTCTAAGTTTATAGCTTTATATCTAACTAGCTATCTATTAAATAAAAAGTAAGTAGAGCTAATAAACTAAGCTACTACACTAGAAAAGGTAAACTACTATTATAATATAACTATCTAGTAAGCTAATATATATAGTTAAAGATATAAATTAATACTATAAGCGCTTATAGGCTATTCTTTAAGTAGATCTAGTTAAAGATATAGTAAAAGTACTTATCTACTACCTTTACCTCTACTATAGAGAAAATTAAGCTAAAAATAATAGATTTAGATAATTAGAATTATAATTACTACTCTTATAAAATTAGATAAAAGTAGTATAATATATATAGGTAAGCGCGTAAAATACTAGTATAAAAGAAAGAAAGTTTATAATTAATCTAATAGATACTTAAATATCTATTATAATATACTTTCTAGATAAGCTATATTATATATAGATTACTTATTTTTAGCTACGCGCTACTTACGTAAGTATTACATAATTAAGTAGAGCTATACGTATCTAGACGCGTATAATAATAATAAGGCTAGTATCTACTAATATTTTTAGCTTTAATAATTACTAAAATACTAACTATAAGTACTTTCTAGAAGCTTTTATCTTACTTTAAAGTACCTACTAGTTACTATATAAAGCTTTAGTAGCTTATAAAATTATCTCTAAAGTACTTTAAATACTTATAGTACTAGTTACTACTTCTAGTAAGTAGTCTAACTATAAGCTAATAGTCTATTAGTTTATAAGCTACTTAACTTATTAGTAAATACTTACTATAGCTATTTATATAAATTCTTTAGCTAATAAGTAGTAAAAATAAGTATAATAGTATCTAGTAGCTATAGCTACTAGCTAAGCTATTTACGCTTACTATAATACTACTACTACTACTACTACTAGAAAGACTTCTACTTTTTAGAATAAGAAGAAGTAAGTCTTAGGCGTAGTAGTGTGTAAAGAATAAGAGAAGAAAAAGAAGTAGCCTAAGCTCTCTATTAGTACTCTCTCTTTATTATATTTACTAAAAGTAATACTTTATATTAAATATATCTAAAGCGCGCTTACTAGTTATAGTAAAGAACTTTACTTTAACTAAGTAAGTAAAAAGAATATCTAGTATAAGTAGTATAGTTATAAATACTTATATAACTCTATATAAGTTTTTAAGCTTCTAAACTACTATTTACTTATACTAACTATTTATAGATCTAAGATTATAAAGCTAATAGCTCTTAAGTTTATCTACTCTCTTTAGTTTAGAAGTAAGTAGAAATAGAATAGACTATATATAGCTATTAAGTTTCTTCTAAATAAAAAAAGAGTTTATAGAATTAGTGCTCTACTAATATAAGCTAAGTAGTATAAAGTAGCTTATAGTTATATAAAGGCTAAAGCTAAAGTAGATAATATAGCTTTAATAGCCTCTAGTAAAGTTAAAAGCTCTAAGTAAGTATTTTCTCTACTTATACTTTTAGTTTTAACTAGTAAGACTAAGTAGTTAGAGTATATAGTAGCTTAATAGAAGCTTCTTTATACTAGCTATATAGAAAGATAGTAAGTATCTAGAAAGAAAATAAGATTTCTTTATTTAGTTATAAAGCGCTTAGAGTAGAGCTTAGTACTACTTTATAAATATATAATTAGACTTATTAATCTTTCTTATACTTATTACTTATCTATAAGCCTTAATTAGTATTTTTATAAGCTATTTATCTTAGATTTAGCTACTTCTTAAAAGCCTTAAACTTCTACTTAGATAAGTACTTAGTAAGTCTATCTACTAATATATTAATAGTAGGCTTATAGAGTACTTTAAAAGAGCTTTTACTATACTTCTAGTAAAGCTATATATTCTAGATATTAATATAGTAGAGCTTAGTAGAGATTCTTTTATTACTTTCTACTATAAGTCTAATAGTTTATTAATTATTATAGAAGATCTACTAAGCACTAGTAATAAGTAGCTAAAGCTTAGTAAATAAGCGCTTTAAGGCTATAGTTTCTTTAGTAATAGCTTTAAGAGTAAAAAGCTTTATCTTAGTAGTTAAAGTTATAATAGTTAACTAGTAAGTAGTCTACTATATAATTAGGCCTCTAAAGAGCGTTATAATAAATCTATAAGAAAAGTAGCGTGTTTTAGTATTATCTATAAAGCTTACGTCTCTATAGATCTAGAGCTTTTTATCTAACTTTACTTTCTTATTATATATAATACCTTTATATTATAAGTAGTATAGATATATAATAAAATACTCTACTATCTTAAGGTAAGCTAGAAAAGAATTAGTTAGAAACTAAGAGAGCTAGAAAACTATATATATAACGTTAGAGCGTATTATAATAGTAGAGTATAATACTAAGCTAATATACTCTTAATAGACCTTAATCTTCTATTTTAAAGTATTCTCTTAGTACTTTAAAAGCTTACTAGCTAGTAGAGATATCTCTAGAAAGTAGCTACTATTTTTAAAACTAAACTTTTTTATAACTTTATTAAAGTAGATATTATAAAGTAGTAAAATAGTACTTATAGAGTAATTACGTATAACGTATACTTCTAAGAACTAGTTTACTACTTTTTTATTATTAATTTTATAAGTCTTCTTAATTCTACTAAGTAGCTTAGTTACTTCTAAGTAGTATAACTTAGTAAATATAAGTAGAATATTATCTATATAAAAGAGTATAAAAACGCGTTAAGTAGCGTTATAGTATAAATAAAGCTTTTTTTTACTAGCTTATAAACTAAGCTTTAAAAAAGTATTTAAGAAGTTATTATACTAGAAAAGAGAGCTCTTATATATACTATAAAGAGCTTTCTTAAGCTTAGCGTAGTAGCTCTTTCTCTAAAAGCTATTTAGAAGCTTATAGTATACTAGTCTATTACTACTAATCTTAGCGTTTAAGAAGGCTACTATAATATTAAGCTACTAGATTTCTATATTAAATTTAGTAGTAATAGCTATTACTAGATAGAAGAATTATATAGTAAGTGTAGTAGTATAGATTAAGTAGAGCGTATTCTTAGCTTATATATCTCTATATACTATAAAGCGTATCTTATACTTTATAAAGTAGCTATTTTTATTTACTTTATATATAAAGACTTACTTAAGTAGTAGAAGATATCTTTTACTACTTATATACTTTACTTTCTTTTAGATATTAGCTATAAGTAGCGTATTAATCTTCTAATATACTACTATCTTAAACTTATTTTTATAGAGATAGTTATAAAAGTACTTCTAAAGTATTAGAAGCGCTAGAAGATTATTTTAATAGACTTAGCCTTTATTAAACTTATCTATAATTATAGTAGTAATAATATAATATAGTATTACGTACGCGTAGTCTAATAACTAATTAGAAGTACTATAGTAGGTCTTTAAGTTATTAAGCTACTTAGAGTTAAATAGTAAAGTATAGATATCTATACTTCTAAGATTATTATAATTATTATAACTACTTAGATAATACTTACTTCTATATATAGAAAGTCTATAGACTTTTTTTATATACTTACACTTAGTAGATAAGTTTTATAGATTAGGTAAAAAGCTATTAAGTACTTCTCTATTCTAAGAGATATTTATTACTATAAGTAATAGAAGTCTATTACTTTAGAAGTTATTTTTCTACGTACCTAATAAGCTTACTAATCTAGTTACTATAAACTAGTACTTATTAAGATTAATACGTCTATTACTAAGCTACTTAGTAATACTTATTATATTAAAAGACTCTAGTATAGCCTCTAGTAATAGTAGTTCTATAGCGCGTTTAGTAAGCCTTATATATACTCTCTATATCTCTCTAGCCTAGAGATCTACTTATATAAAACCTAACTTTTCTAAATAAGCTTCTAATAGACTATTAAGTAGCTTATTTATTTAGTTAGATAGTAGCTTACTAATATCTATATTACTTTACTAAGAGAGTAATAGAAGCTTATTATAAGCCTCTACTATATTTTTCTACTTATTCTTATAAAAAATATTAACTATAATATAAGCATTTTTTTTAGAAGGCTTCTACTCTCTACTACTATAGAAGAGCTACTTATTAAATATTACGTTACGTATAGTAAATACTTCTCTTAGTAATAGAACTTATATATAGTATATATTAGAAGCTTAATAGTCTACTAAATAACTAATATATTCTCTAAGTAGTGTTTTAAAGCTCTTTAGCTTACGCTTAGCTACTTTATTCTTATTTAAAAAATAAGCGTAACACTTATAAATATATATACTACTCTAATTAGATTATAGATTAGTAGAAACTCTTTTTATAAGCTTAGACTAGTACTATCTAAAGTATTCTATAAACTACTACTTTAACTTCTTATTAGAAGAGTATAGAGTATAGATATATAAAAGGCTTATATTATAGAGCTAAGTAGTAGTAAGCGCTACTTCTATCTAGAGGTACTTAGATAGATTAGCTTTCTTTTTTATTTTAATCTATTTAGTAATAATTTTTTATTTAGCTCTTTTAGCTACTTTATTAAACTTATAAGTATATAGAAAAGTAAGCTCTAGCGTAATACTATACTCTCTTACTTATACTTTATAGTATAAGTTACTATACTATAGATTAGTTAAAGAGTTATTATTAGAGCTAATTTTTATAATAAGTAAGTTATAATAAGTTTAGATAAGCGCTTAAAACTTCTTAAGAGCCTTTATTATCTTTTCTATCTTCTTAGAAAAAAGTAGATAAAGATAGATTTTACTACTATATTTATTTTTAATAAGTAGAATCTACTCTTCTTCTAAGTACTCTTTAGGTATATTAAAAAAGTTTTATATAATTTTCTAAAAGAGTTAAAGAGCTTACTTCTTTAGCTAATAAAAGATAACTTACTTTATATAAGTTAGAGTATAGAACCTATACTATACGCGTATAGGCTCTTTAATTCTTACTCTTTAAGTATTATATATAAGTACTTTAAGCGCTTTAGAGTCTAAGTATCTAGCGTAAGTATACTAAAAGTCTTCTAAGTTACTATATAGCTAAGAGATAAAGCTAGACCTAGTTTTAAATATTATATTTATAATAAGAGTATTATAAATAGTAATAGGCTTATATTCTATAAATATAAGGTTTAGCTTATACTATAAAGTAGCTACTATAGTACTTCTTACTAGTAAGCTAGTATAAAGAGTATTATTAAGACCTAGGTACTAGATTCTAGATTAATTAAAGTAAGCTTTTAAGACTATATTAATATAAAAGCGCTTTATAACTATAACGCTAGTAAGTATAAAATTAACGCGTTTACTACTTATAAGCTTAATAAAGCTTTTTAGAATATATATACTATAACTAAGAATAGAAAAAGCTTATATATTTACTTTAACTATCTTAAGACTTTTAGCTAGTTTAAAGTCTAATAATAAAAAAAAGTAGTTAACTAAGTAGATTACTACTCTATTATTAAGAATAGTACTAGCTAAAAAAGAGTAAGCGTTATAGTTTATAGTAGAGTAAATACCTAGTATTAGCTAAAGTATACCTAAGTTAAGAAGCGTAGTAACTATACTTATAAAGTACCTATTATTATTATATAAGCTTTCTAAAAAGCTTAGAATAAAGTATCTTTTACTAATAAGCTTTATATATACTTTTCTAAAGTACTTTATACTTAAGTATTTAATAATAGTATTTTTATTCTTTTATAAAAGCTATTAGAAGTACTTCTACTTAGCTCTAATAGTAGTAAGTATATTATAGCACTTTTTAATAGGCTAGTAGTAGATCTAAGATTCTAGAGTAGCGTAAGAGTAAGTAGTAAGCTTAGCCTAGTTTAGTAACTTAGACTTAGCACTAGCTTTATTAGTAGATAGAGCTTCTTTAATAAAAGTAAAGATTTTATATAACTTAGAGTAAACTACTTAATACTATATAAGCGCTAAAAAGAAGATTCTAAGCTAAGAAAGTATAAAGATCTTTACACTAAGCGCCTAAGTAGTAATTATATTATACTTTATCTAAATTACCTAGTCTATAGCTATTCTAGATATTAGTATATTAAGAAAGTTATAGATAGTAAGTATACTATCTACTTTAGAAAGCTTATAAGCTTTTATATATATATAGAGTGTATTCTACTTATAGTACTATTACTCTAGGTTAGTTTTTACTAGCTTAGCCTTACCTAAGTAAGTATAGTAGTTCTTTCTAATCTACTTCTTAGTTATATTATTATAAAGCTATAGTTATATTTTAAGAGACTTTATAATTATATAAAGAAACTAGTCTTAGCTTTTAGCTAGCTTAATCTATACTAGAAGTAGTAGAAGTAGATTAATAGTTACGTTAACTTACCTCTTAAGCTTTCTAAGCTTACTTTAGATACTTACTAAAAGAGTAGACTTAAGCTTCTATACTACTAGTTTCTTATTCTAGAGCGCCTTCTTATTATACTTACTAGTTTTTTTCTCTAAATAGATAGAATAATTAGAAGCTTTAAAAAGGCTATTTCTAGAAAAAAGTATTACTAAATTAATTTTCTTTTATACTTCTAGAAAGCGCGTATTAAATTTAAGCTATATAAACTACTTAGACTAAGTAGAGTATCTTTTAAGAATTATACTACTTATTAGAATAAGTATTAAGCTTACTAAGAAGCTATAGTTACTTATAGCTACTTATAAGAGAGGTAGTAAGTAGCGCATATATTACTAATATACTTAGAGATATTAGAGAAAAGCGCTACTATAGGCGTAGATAGTTAATATAAAGGTACTATAGTAGGTATATATAGTTAATATATAAAGAGCTAGTAATAGCTAGTTACTTTACTTATTATAAAAAGAAAAGTTAAATAAAAATTAAAGAAGTGTCTAAATATATTATTTATAGCGTTATTATTATATAGAGAGAATAAAACCTATACTTTAAAGTGCTAAACTTATAACTATAGAGAAAATTAAGCTAGAAATAATAGATTTAAGTAATTAGAATTAGAATTACTACTCTTATAAGATTAGATAAAAGTAGTATAATATATATAGGTAAGTGTATAAAACACTAGTATAAAAGAGAGAAAGTACGTAATTAACCTAATAGGTACTTAAATATCTATTATAATATCTACTACTCTCTAAAATAAAAAATCTATTATTATTACTATAATCTATAAGCTTCTTAACTACCTTAACATAGTGCTAAGTAAAGCTACTAAGTAACTTAGATTATTAGATAAGAAGGTATATAATAAAATATATATAGAATATTATAATATAGCTAAGACTATATAGTTTTAGATTAATAAATTAAAGAGTATAGATAAGTATAAAATATAGTATATAGCTAACTCTAACTATACGTAAATCTTAACGTACTATATAGATAGTCTAGAAAGTATACTTATAGTATTAGTAGTAATAAATAGTAGAACTAGCTTCTACTATAATCTAGATAACTATAGTAAGTATACACTACTATACTAAAATATATATACTAACTATAATAGCCTACTATTACTCTATTATTATTATTCTTAAAATATCTAGACGCTTACTTCTACCTAAGATAGAGTATAGTATAGAAGTAAAAACTAGTAATATTATATACTTTCTAGTAGCGTAATAATACTATAAACTAAAGATTCTCTCTAAATCTAGTACTAACGCAAGATAGATAGTACTAATACTATAGACTAATTAACTTACTATAGACACTATAAAGCTACTAGAGAGAATTAAGTTCTTTATAGTAGCGCTAGATACTAAAGACTAGATTAATAGCTAATATAGAAAATAACTAGACTAACTAAGCTACTACTAATAAGAGACTACTAAGTAATCTAACTACTTTTCTATACTAGTACTAATTATATAAATTAAATAATAAGCTAAATTTCTTTTTACTAATATAAACTATTTACTCTTATACTCTTACTTTAGTAACGTTACTCTATAACGTAATTTCTAGATCTAATACTTTCTACTTTATTATAATAAAAGTAGTAAACGTTTATATAGTTAGTAAGATTTATAGTAATATTAAGTAAAGTATATAAGTAAATCTTAGTTTATATAAATAGTACTATAAGTGCGTTAATTCTATAGTAAAGATAACTTACTATTAGAGATTTAAACTTATAGTAAAGATAAGTAGAATAAATTAGGTCTTATAGTAAGAATAAGTAAGATAGTAGATAAGCTATCTAACTTATCTACTCTTACAATTCTAGTTTTAACTACTCTACTTTTTATAAAATAATAGCTTTATAATATAAGTAATTAACTAGTATAGTAGAACTTAGTATACGTTATATTAAGAGTGTTAAGAATCTAGATATCTTTAATAATTTTAGAGTTAACCTCTATAATATTACTATTACTAACTTTAACTATCTTTACTATATAGTTTAAACTACTACTCTTAGCCTATACTCTAATAAACTTATAGTAGATATATAAGTAATACTACTTCTACTATAAACTACTCTTAATAGATTAAACTCTTTTATTTCTAAACTTAAAGAATTATAACTTTAAATCTTAAGTAATATTATTACTAAAATTAATTAAAGAGGTAAGACTAGTTAGAACTCTATCTAGCGTATTAGTAACTAGGTTAGAATATAAACACTACTAGTAGTACTATAAACTATAGTAGTACTTTTAACTATACTAATATCTACTATATAAGCTCTATCTACGCTATAATACTTTATATTATTAATAACTACTAACTCTATAAGCGCGTTAAAGAGTAGCTACTAGAATAATAATAAAGAGTTATAACTAGTACTTTATACTAGCTACTTATACTAAAGTAGTCTATTTACTAGTAATAAGTATAATCTATCTCTAAAAAAGTTAAAGTTATTTTAGTATAGTATACCTTTAACTTTATCTAAGCTAGCTCTAGCGCTAGTAAGTACTTTAGTAATATCTATACTAATAGAAAAAAGAACTACTAACTAGCTTATTTTACTATTTAATAATAAGAATAATAACACTTCTAAGCTAAAGTCTACTCTATTCTACTCTAGTAAGCGTAGTTACTAATAGATACTAGCGTTAGCCTCTATCTTATTAACTTATCTATATACTATAAAGTTACACTAACTAGTAAATAAAGTAAAGTAATACTATACTACTATAGAGCGCTTTAATATATATATAGTTATTAGTAGCGTAAGAAAGTATAATAAGAATATAACTATAAAACTATAATATATAGTTACTATAGCTTTAATATTAAATAAAAATCTTATTTACTATATCTACTTACGCGCTACTAATAGTAAGCGTCTAGCTAACTAGAATAATAGAAAGAGAGTAATTAGGCGCTTTAATATTAACTATATAAGCGTTTAGAATAAGTATTTTATTAATATCTTTAAGAGTAATCTTATAAATATTCTATATAGATTATAATAAGTAGATATATTATATATACTCTAGATAGTGTCTAAGAATATAAAGATATAATATATAGATAAGTAAAAAAAAAAAGCTAATCTAAATACTAAAGTTTATACTTATAATATAAAATATAACTTTATATAAAAATATATATAACTATAAGTATAGTAAAGTTAAAGTACACTAGAATATAGTAGTCTACTATAGTAAGGCTAGCCTAATAGTTGCTAATTATATTATTAGCGTAAGTTACGCTACTAGAGACTAGCTAAGTGCCTAGATATAGATAGCTAAATATACACTAGCTAATATTAATATACCTACTACTATAGTTATAACTTATCTAACTTTTATCTACTAAGCTTAATACTACTCTATTTATATATTTTCTAATAACTAACTAAACTTTATATATATTATAACTATAGCTAATAAACTACGCGTATAGTAATAACTTAAAGCTCTCTAAGTCTACTATATTAGTATTAGAAGCGTAGATACTACTAAGTATAAATAGATATCTAATATTACGCGTAACTTACTCTTAAGCTATATTAGCTATCTACCTTTTCTATAGTATATAAGTATTAGACTAGATTAACTACATAAAAAGACTAGACTATAGTTACTAGAGCGTATAGTTAGACTTATTAGGTCTTTACTTAAGATAAGTAATAGAAATATTAAAGTATAAAAGTAATAAGCTAATAGAAAGTAGTAATAGAATTAATTAGAAGAACTTAGACTAAAATAATAAACTTAATTATAGAGATATATAAAGAATAAAAATCTAAAGTAAAAGCTATTTTCTATTTCTAGTATATATACGCGTAACGCTAGCTTATAGATAAAAAAAATAAGTAAGTATATACTACTTATCTATAGCTATTAAAGCTAATACTATAAAGTTATTTAGTAGCGTAGTGTACGCTAAGTAGATAGTAAGGTATATATATCTTAGTCTCTCTTAAGATACTCTAATTACTACTATAACTAAAGTCTAAAGTCTTTCTCTAACTTATAAAATAAAGTTAATTTTATTTAGTTTACTACTATAAAGGTTTTATATATAAATAAAAGTAAGTCTAGTATACTTTATATTAGCTAAGTAGTAGGTAATATATCTATACTTTTATACTAGTAAACTATAAATACTAGCTATAAGTAGAAAGAAAAAGGTGTACTACTAGAAGGCTTAAGTAGACTACTATAGAACTTTTAGATAGAAATATACTACTACTAATACTTTTATATATAAATCTATAAGCCTACTAATATTATTTTATTATTAGCTATATCTACTATAAAGCTACTATTATCTAAGCGCGCTTTTAGTTACGCTATATAACACTAAAGTTCTTTTTACTACTTTACTTATTTAGCTAGTATACTATTCTTAGAATAATAAATATATAGAGGCTTAACTTATATAAAACTATTAGATTACGCTAAGAAGACTATACTAATATATAAGAGATAAACTTATAAAAAAGTATATAATTAGATATATAAAACTAGCTAGTTAATAAAAAATATAGAGATTATAATATTAAGCTTAGTATTCTAGAGTACTTAAACTAGAGGTCTAACTAGATATTAAGCTCTTTATCTAAGTCTAGATATATAATATTAGTATTTTATCTCTTCTTATTATAGTAGTAGAATAAGGTAGTAGTTAATAGATAATAATATAGTAAGTAAGAGCTACCTTAAATTAGTATCTCTACTTTCTAACTCTAATTAGTAGTAAAGTATATTTTTAGATTTATAGTACTTTAAAGTATTATAGTATAAGTATAAAAGTATTTATTATACTAGCGTAGAGAGAGAAGAAAAAGTAAACTAGTAAATATAAAGTAGGCTTTATTATACGCTTAATTATTATATATAGCACTATACCTAAAATTTCTATAATATTAGTATAGTACTAGAGATAGATAATACTTATAGTTAGTAGAAAGAGTAGAATATCTATATAGTAAAGAAAAGCTTACACTATTCTCTATATAAAACTTATTAATACTATTATAGTTACTTTTATAAAAGTCTAAACTTATCTTACTTATTAAAGAAATAGAAAAGCTTTATATAAAGGTAATAATATTAGTATATATAAATACTCTATAGAGAATAAAAGTAAGCTTTTATAATAAGCTATAAGCTATCTACTTACTTTAGAGATCTAAAATAGCTATTTCTTCTTATATAGAAGTAGAATTAATAAAGAAATCTTATTAGATAAGATAGAATACTACTATAGGTAATATACTAGCCTAGCACTATAGTAAGCTTTCTTCTTTCTACTATCTAAGCTATAGCTATATTTAAAACTTAACTTTAGTAAAGTTTATAAAGTAAAGACTTATTTACTAGATTTTAAACGTTTTTTTTAAGTCTTTTTTTTTATACTTATAGAGGCACTAAATAGTTAAGTCTTCTTTACTACTAAATATATAATTTAATAATATAAAAAGTATTAAAATTATAGCTTTTATACTTTTTAATATTAACCTCTTTATATTACTTACTCTAAAGTTAAATATAGTAGACTAATACGCGTAGTAGCACTCTAGTAATATAAAGAAAAATAGATATAGAACTTAGAATAGTAATAATAATAAAGATAAACTTCTAAGAGTTATACTAGCTCTACTATATCTAAATAGAAAAAATAAAGATAATAAGAATAATAACTACTACTAGAGCTAAGAAGAAAAAAACGCTAAAGATATAAAAGATAAAGTAACGCTAGCTAATAGATAATATAAAGTTATATAAGTTAAGAAAGATAGAAAGCTTAGCGCTAAATTATTTAGATTTACTTTTAAACGTAATCTATTCTTTAACTTACTAGGCCTTAGAAAACTATTATAACTAGTACTATAAGTATAGTAGCTATAGTACTAGTCTTACGCTCTAATAGAGTAGTAGATAAAGTAGTTAGAGTTTTTATTATTATCTTACTAAGCGTACTTAATATAGAGAGAGTAACTCTAACTTATTACTAAGTTAAGCTATATAGTGCTCTTAAGAAAATACTTAAAAATAAACTATTAACTTCTATAGCTTTATAATATAGCGCTAAACTTTAGCTTCTTACTTATTTTCTATCTAAGATTTACCTATTTATAATATAGATTAGAGAAGAAGTAGTAAAGTAAATAGTTAGATTACTATAGCTAAATTCTACTTATATTCTAGCGCTATTATTAGAGCTAGAGACAATTAATAATTAGAGATAATTTAAGTATATTGTAATTATTCTTCTCTAAAAGAAAGTTAGAATAAAATCTCTAGTTATATACCTAAGAGCTAAGTAATTACGTGTCTGTAATTAAGTAATTATAACTACTCTCTAACTTTAATACACTCTCTAGAGTAGTAAGAGCATTAATCTACTCTACTAAAATTAATTCTATTAAATCCGCCGTAATTAGTATACTCTAGCAGAGTCTAGGCTTAAGAATCTAGAGCGTAGTAGTAGGTCGCAGCCTAATTAAGCGTTTAATTATACTTAACACTAATAGTAGTAAGCTCTCGCTTGTTTAAATAAGGCCTAATATTCTAGGAATTAACTCTATTAGTTTAGGAATTACCTTATAATAGCCTAGTATACAGCTAATAGCTATAGAAATCTAGGCATCTAACTAGTAAGAGACAATTCTAATAGTAAGATCTAGGCTTCTAATCTCTTCTAGGTAAAGTTTGCAGCGCAATTAATAGCTTAATAAGCTACGCTAGCTTTCTACATAGGCGCGCGCTTAGGCTAGAATTAGAGACTTTATAATAATAAGTTCTCTAATTCTTCTCTTCTCTACTGTAATTATCTACTTCTATATTATTAATACGCTTAAGCTAATAAGCTAATAAGCTACCTATCTAATTAACTTGTCTACTTAAGATTCTTAGCTCTTAAGCTTTAGCGCCTTTAAGTTCTGCGCTTAATTCTCTACTCTAGTTAATATACTACTCTACTTACTCCTCTATTCTCTCTATTACTATAGTAAGTTTTTACTCTTATACCTAAATTAATAGCTAACTATTATAATTTAGTCTAACAACGTAACTTCTAACTCTAACTCTAGCTATAAGCGCTAGCGCTCTAGCTTCTACTACAACAGCGTCCTGCGCTCTAATTATAATACCTCTAGTAGTAGTAATTACAATACGCGAGCTAGCACTTAGCGTAATAGCGCTTAGCGTAATAGCGCTCTACTTAATAGTGCTCTATAGTTAAGCGCTTAACCTCTCTACTGCGCTTAACTTAAAGACGCTGCTACTTAAATTCTACCTTCCTCTTCTAGAATAATAGTAGCTAACAGCCTATTCTCTAGTAGCTTTATACAAGGCAATTAGGCTTCTAATACTTAACTATCTTAGAGCTTTATAAATCTTAATAATTAACTAGGTTAGAGCTTTAAGGCAACTAGTAGTTTTAGCAATAACAACCTCTATAAGAATTATAAGTAATTAGAGTTATACGCTAAGCGTACCTGCTTAGGTTATAAGGCCTCTTAGTTTAATAACCTTAACAACTAGAACGTCTAAGAGACTATTAAGCCTATTTCTAAGAGTAGTATCTTTATTACTAATAATACTT
The DNA here is from genome assembly GCF_023758075.1 of Alternaria novae-zelandiae. Classification (NCBI taxonomy): domain Eukaryota; kingdom Fungi; phylum Ascomycota; class Dothideomycetes; order Pleosporales; family Pleosporaceae; genus Alternaria; species Alternaria novae-zelandiae. Next base: position 480,029 of record NW_026056976.1, on the reverse strand, counting down.
TCTAGACTTAGAATTTAGGCCTTTAGTAATCTAACTATATTAAAAACTAAGGCGCTTAAGATTAAGAGAAGTAAGCGTCTCTAAGTAATAGTTATAGTTATAGTTACTCTTATAAGAAGTCTAAGAGTAAGGCTTCTACGCCTAAGACTTTTCTAGATTATCTATACCTAACGTATACTAGTTGTTAGCGTAAGCAAGTTAAAGTATTACTTAACTACAACGCTTCTTAAGTTTCTAAGTGTAAGCGTTATATTTGTTAGTAGCTTCTTAATAATATTTAAAAGGCTAATTATTTTAAGTAACTCTATTAGGTTGCGTGTTATTTGTTCTACAACTCTTATAACTACTATACTACTAATTAAAATCTACATAATTACTTTATAAGCTTAGTAGATTACTATAGTTCTAAAGTAAGTTTATAATTCTCTTCTCTTTAGTTCTTTTAATCTTTTACTAACTTAATAATAGCGCTAGAGCACTAAGAACGCTATTAAGCATTGTAAGCAGCTCTACTAAGATCTCTATACTTATAAGAAGTAGAAGAAAGAAGCTAAGAGTAGTTCTAAGACTCTAGCTAAATTATTAGATAGAACTTCTAAGTTCTTAGGTAAGAAGAGCTTAAAGAGTACTACGCCTATAACTCTCTAAGACTCTAATTAACGTAGTGCTTATAGTAAGTCTATAATACTAAGTAAGAGAATAAAAGAGATTAACATAAGTAGTAGCTAGATAGCTCTGCCTACACTTTCTACTTAGAGTTATCTATCTATAGCCTTTAATCTAATACTACAACACTTAGAATACTATTATTAGAGCTTATTCTAGTAGCTACTACTACTAACTTTCTAGCTACAGGCTTCTTAATTTAGAAATTAGCTACTGCAGAATTAGTAGTAGAATTAGTATAGTTATTATTAGTTTTAGTAGTGTAACTACTAGTCTTAGTAGCGTAATTATTAGTCTTAGCTGCGCAATAATTATTCTTAGTATTGCAATTCTTAGCTGCGCAGTTGCAGGTCTAATAGCTCTATATCTAGTATTATAAGTAATAGATTCTATTACTATGCTTAGCGTTAGCTAGCTAAAGCTAAGCACGCAGAGGCGCTGCTACGTACTAAGTATAATTAGATATAGCTTAAGATTTGTATATAGACTTAAGCTACTAAGACTACTTATCTATAAGCTTAGGTTAAGAACTTTAAGAATAGCTAGAATAGTAAGCTAGCCTTTAATAAGAATAACTATAAGAGTTATAATTAGAGAGATTAGCGCTATAGTAGTTAGTAAGTTAGTAGCTATATAGGTTAGTCTAGTAGAAAAGTTTAGTAATTTATCTACTTTATGCTTGCGTTAATTTTTAGTAATTACTTCTCTATAACTAGGCGCTAGTTAGAGTAACTAAGATCTAGCTTAGGTATAATTAATCTTTATAGTAGTAGCCTAAATAAAGATCTCTCTACTCTATCTACTTCTTAAGAATTAAATATTATAAATCTTATAAGTTAAGCAGCTATTTAAACTTCTTAAACTATTATTAGGTAAGTAATTTAGTTAATCTATCTATAGGCATAATTATAGTCTCTAAATACTTAACTTTAAACAATTCTTTAGTATATTCTTGCTGCAGCTACATATTCTAGATATTAATATACCTAAGCTAAGTATTAATACGCTTATTCTTTCTAACAACTAGTCTAATTATTTACTAATTATTACACTAGACTATCTAGAGTTTTCTAAGATTAAGCGCTAGCTTCTTAAAAAAGCGTCTAAGCGCTATAGCTTTCTTAGTAGTGTACTTAAGAGTAAGTAGCTCTACTTCTATAGTAGAGATAGTAACTATACTCTACTTTATAGCTTTCTAGAAGATTGCGCCTCTATACAATATAGTAATATATCTATAAGATAATTAGTAGGTCTCTAGGTTGTTAGTAAAGAATGCGTCTCTAGTAATTGTAAGATTAGGCCTATTATAGTTACTATACTAGATTATATTAAAGTAGGTATAGTAGAAATACATAATTACTTACTCTATAGCTTTCTTATACTTATTACTTAGGTTTATAAGAAAGTGTAAGAGCTTTAAAGTAGTATACGCTATATCTAGTTAGAGTATAATTACTATATAGAGTACAGAGCTAACTATTTCCTAGTATCTCTTAATCTTAGGCTTAGTTACTTCTCTAGTATTCTTAATTAGCTTTTCTAACAGCAAAGGCGTTAGAAGAAAAGATCTATCTCTAAGCTTAAACTTCTTAAGTATCTTGTCTATATACGTATTATAAATAAGTATAATTATTCTTAGATATTAGTCTCTAATTACACAAATACTAAGAAACTACTCTATATCTCTCTAATCTTAGATCTTGTACTTTCTAGAGATCTTAGCCTATATAGCTATTACGCGTTATTCTACACTCTTATAATAGAGTAATAGAATATTATTAACATAGAAGAGAATAAGAATCTTACGTTCTTAATTAAAGAAGAGGTAAAGCTCTTCTTAAGAAGCTACTATGCTAATAGCTCTTAGCGTTTCTAAGAACTTCTTATACTATAATAGTAGAGAGTCTTATAATCTATAGAGCGCGTAGTTAAGCTATATATAGAATTCTAGCGTTCTAAAGCTATCTAGCATCTTATAGATTACTAGGTTCTCTACTATAATCTTTACGTTAAGAAACACTTCTATAATATTAAACTATTTAATCTCTAGATTACTCTAGGCAGCAATTACTATTACAGCGTAGAAGAACTTTATAGTAAGTGTTGCTGTATAAGTTATATTAATTAAGTTCTTCTTCTAGAGATTACTATAAACTACAATTTAAGCTTTACATTTAAGAAGATAGCTATTCTAATTATACTTATAAGTCTACACCTATTTTAATAGAAGTAGCTAATTCTAGGCTTTTAACCTATAGATTTCTGTCTAGGTTCTCTTCTTACTTAGCTAATTAATCTTTCTCTTAGAGGCATCTTTAAAGAGCGTACGCATTAGATACTAGATTAGTTATTTCTATAATCTAAGTAGCTCTTAGAGATTATTACAGTGTTAGCGAGTAGCCTTTAGCTTATACTCGCTAAGCGCAGTAGCTATAATAATAGAGTTTATAGTCTTGTAGCTAGCTTAATTATTCTAGTCTTTTTAAAGACTAGAGAGGTAGGTCTTATAAAAGTTAATCTAGGCTTACTTATTAACTAAGCCTATAATTACTGCATTTACGCTATCTGCGCTATTACTCTCTAGTTAATTATTAGGCTAAGTAGGCTATTTACTCTTGCCTTTTAGGCGTCTTAATAGTTAATAGACATTTGTAGAAAGAGAGCGCTTAGGCTCTTTACCTACAACTTTTCTACTATAGCGCGTTCTAGAGAATTTAGTAGTTAGCTAATTCTATAGCTACGTTAATTATTAAAAGAAGGCTGCTAATTTAGGTAGCCTACCTTTTAGTCTCTTTAGCGCTTACTCTAGTTAAGCTAGTCTTTTATCTATTTCTGCTAAACTAGAGTCTATTGCAATAGGCTTAATAGATAGAGTTAGATCTTCTAATCTATATATAGAAGGCTCTCTACCTCTAGGCTCTAATAGGTTAGCTCTCTTAGGCGTGTGTACTACTCTTTAACTATTAGAAACTCTACAATTACTTTAATTGCCTATCTCTAAAATCTTACACTTAGGCATAGGTTCTAGAGTAGTAAGCCTAGTAGAAAGCTATTAATTATTAGAAATTTCTAATAGAACACTAGCCTTGTACTCTATCTCTATTAAATTAATAGAGCCTTAATTATATTTAATAGGTAGGCTAACCTTATTACTTTAATTATAGCCTACGTTACCTCTAAGATCTTACTTAGTAGTTAATAGCTCTACTGTGCTTGCTATTTAATTAATAGAAAGAATATTAAATTTCTCTATAGAATTAATAAGCTTGCTATTATTAAGCATTTTAACCTACTTAAGTGCTTAATCTCTAGTTAGCTTCTTTTTACGTTTACCTTAATAGAACTTCTACTTATTAAAGGTAACGTTACAAGTTATAATTACTTAATTAATTGCTAGTACTTATATATAATATATATTAGAAGCTTAATAGCTAATAAGATATTCTATATAGCTATAAGGCTTAACTTTAAAGTCTTAATAGTACTTTCTAGCTACGTAATTACTATTAAGTAGATACGCTTAACAGCTGTAAGTATAGATTCTACTCTAATCTAGGTAAAGATTAGTAGCCTAGTACCTAATCTTAGGTAGCTAATAATATTAGAAATACTTTCTAAACTATTTATATAATACTTAATCTAGAGATTAATAGCTATAAAGCTATAATAGACTTATTCTATAAAGTTAGACTACTGCGTTTATAATTACTAGCTAGAGCCTAGCTAGAAGATTAGCGCTTATGCGCATCTTAATTAACTTAGTAATAAGCTCTTAGCTAGCTCTCTCTACTAAGCTATTAGGCTTATAGGTATATAGCAGAGGCGTTATAATTACAATTCTCTTCTCTTTAGCCTATTTCTTATATCTTAAGTACTCTCTCTAAGGCAATATTGCAGTATTATTATTCTAATAGATTTCTACAATCTTCTACTAATAGTGGCGCTTAACCGCAGCTATAAAGCTTGTAATAACTTCTATTACAGAGTCTAGCGTCTTATTCTTTAGGTTATAATTATATAGCTTGCCTAAATAATCTTCTTTAATAATTAGAGCCTATTTATTAAGCGCGCAGCTTATAGAGAAGTTAAATAGGTTCTATAATACTCTAAAGAAGAGACGTAGTAATAGCTTACAAGACTAATAAGAGATTCTTTAAGATATATAGGTAGTAGTGTAGTTATTATACTTACTACGTTATGTGCCTATAATCTCTATATTCTAGATAGCTTTAATAAGAGCCTTAAGAGCTTACTTATCTAGGTAGCTAGATCTTTAGTGCTAAAGATTATTATTACTAGTGCGCAATTATAGAACTTATAAGTAGACAATAGCATTTATAATAATAGAATTAGAAGAATAGATAGAAGAGTTATATTTAATAAATAAGAGGTTAAATCTACACTTAAGAGTTATAAGAATAATAGACACCTCTAGCGTGCCTATTCTAATTATATAATTATAGCCTATATACTATATACTACTATTTCTAAGAAGCTTCTCTAAGACTATATTAGTGTAGAAACTAAAGATAATCTTAACGCTAGTAAGCGTAAGATTAGCCTTTCTAGGTTCTTTAGAGGTGCTAAGAACAAGACAAAGTACGCAATTTCTAATACTAATTACTAGAAGAATCTAGCTGCCTACCTTAACTATTTCTCTATTAGTCTTAATAAAGAAATTAAGCTTAACTAAGGCCTTATTATTAACTAGATAGACTACAGCTCTACTATTAAGAATTATACTAGCTAAGAGCGCGTAAGGCTTAAAGCCTATGCTAAAGATAGAAGGCCTAAACTTAGCAATTAGCTTTTTAGAGTAAATAATTATTAAGACTATATTACTAGAGTACTTACTAGCTAGAGCGCTTATCTTCTAGCTAGATTGCTTAATCTTCTTACGTAGGTTACTCTACTTCTCTTTATAATAGCGCTTCTAGATCTTTTACTTATCTTAAGCTAAGAGTTCTATTAGTAGAACGCCTAGTAGTCTAGATCTAGTAATTATAGTCTATAATTAGAAATAAAAGATAGGCTTCTACTTGTGCTTTACGTTAGGTTTGCAGAGGCAAGGCTTAAGTAGTAAGCTTAACTACTTCTTACCTAACTTAGTAGAAGTAAAGAGTTAACCTATAACAGCGTTAAAGATTATATTAGCTTTTCTCTTCTTAGTAGTAATTAATATCTTCTAGAGAACAACGCTAAACACCTTACTAAGATTACTAAGGCTTAACGTGTTCTTTCTAAGAGCTATAGCAAATAATTAATTATATTACTACTAGTAGGCCTACTTAGAATTAAACTTCTTAATTATAGTAAGAAAGTTAGTAATTATAAAAGGTTCTTTAACTTCTAAGAGCTTAAAGATCTTTACCTTCTAGTAGAGCATTAACTAGTTATTAAACTACTTCTTAGTAGTTTCTCTCTAGGTCTTCTTAAGATAAGTATAATACTTTGCGTAAACTATATATTGCGTAGTCTAATTAGTAGAAGTAAGTATAGTCTTAAGAGTCTTTACAAGAGATTAGACTATTCTTCTATTATTACTTATAGTTATAAGTAATAAGTAATCTAGCGTAATAGTGCGTATAATCTAGGTCTTAACATTATTAATTTTCTTACTCTTTCTTAACTACTACTTAGACTTATAGTTCTAGTAGGCTATAAGCGTAGTACTATTCTTAGTCTTATAATTATAATCTTGTAAAAAAGTATTATACTTATAAGTAGCTTTATTATACTTATTCTTTTAATTCTTAGTTAGCTTTATAGAGAGTAGAGCTAGAGCTATAGGCTCTAGAACTAGAAGGTTAGAGAACTTAGGCTTTTAAGTATCTATATATTTAACATCTAAGAGGTTAGAATTAATCTCTTTTTAGATACTCTTCTTATTATAGTGTTACTTAAGAAGCGCAAACTAGGTATTCTAGTTAGATTACTTCTTAAAAAGTACACTTATAGCTATAATAGCTATATTATAATTACTTATATCTATAGAGTTAGAGCGTAGAATTAATATAGAGATATAGAGAGGTAAGTAGTAAGTAAGTAATTGCGTAGAAGAAGTTCTAATCGCAGAACGTTTAGAGAGAGTAGAGTAGAAATAAGATTAATTAATCTATCTTCTAGTAAGCTTTAATGCGTAGTAGAAATTAGTTCTATAATTAAGTAGCTAGGCTTATAACTATTAGAGCTAGAGATAATTAATAATTAGAGATAATTTAAGTATATTATAATTATTCTTCTCTAAAAGAAAGTTAAGATAAAATCTCTAGTTATATACCTAAGAGCTAAGCAATTACGTGTCTGCAATTAAGTAATTACAACTACTCTCTAACTTTAACAGCTATTAATTCTATAAAAAGTAAGTACTAAATTTATTTATAATATAGAATCTATAAAGACTTATTAGTAAATAAATACTCTAGCTATAACTACGCTTAATAAAAGTAATAAGATTAGCCTAGAACTAGTTAGAAAAGACTATCTATATAGTAAGAGCGTAGTAGTTTACTATAAAAGAAATTAGTAATTAGAGTAATAATACTAAGTAGTAAACTTATATAGAAGCTATAGAAGGTAGTCTTTTACTAAGCTTATATATCTCTTTTAGAGAGCTTTATAACTATAATACTTAATAGTTATTATATAATAAGCGTATAAGTAAGATAGATTTATTAGATTATTAATAAAAGTATAAAAGTAGAGTAAGTACTACTAAAATCTAGTCTATAGAATTAGTAAGTAAGCGCTAACTAGTATAAAACCTAAAGTCTTACTAAAAGTATTATATACTATAGAGTAAGTAATAAATACTTTTATAATAGAGTAAGATAGAGAAAAGATATCTTATTTTAGTAAAAGTAAAAAAGGCTACTTTAATACTAATATTACTAGATAACTAAAGATAATTTAATAATAAACGTAAATATAAATAACGTAACACTACTAGTCTAATATTACTAGATCTTATTCTAGCTAAAATTTATCTTCTTTATTATATACTACTTCTACTCTAGTATTATTACGCTAGTATTACTAATACTTACTAATAATTAACTACGCTATAAAACTACTTCTCTAAAGTAGCTACTATTAATAGCTTAAGTTAAGTATATATTACTATATAATACGCTTACGCTAGGTATTAATTTAGGTATAAACCTTTGTATTTTACTTAATATAATACTAACTACTTTTAAGACTAACTATTTCTACTTATATAATCTAAATATAATACTTATTCTTTATTATACTAGGTATACGCGTAACTTTCTTACTCTATCTAAGGTAATACTAACTCTAGCTTTTTTAGTACTTATAAATAGTATAATATTAGCTATATATATAAAGACTATCTATAGTAATATAATAGATCTTTCTCTTACTAGCTAACTACTTACTAATATTAACTTAAAGAATAATAGATAAGTTATAGTAGAGAATATTTACTTTCTAGAGTAGAGTCTAAATATAAGAATATACTTTATTATATATAATAGTAATAGCTACTAGATTAGTTACTTACTACTTATAAAGCTACGCTATAAGTTAATAGACTATAATAAAATTTATATAGATATTAATAATAACGTAGTAATTAATCTATTTATAAATAGATATAATAAAAATACTATTAGTTTTAGAGCTATAAAAATAACGTAGAGTACTAGCTTTAGTAGAGAACTTATAGTAGAGACTAAATTCTAAAACTAGCTACTTACTAATATAGAAAGTAGTAGAGGCTTTACTAATATATATAAAAAGGCGTATATAGAGCTATATAGTTAGATTATACTTACGTAAAGCTATAGCGTAATTATATAGATAAAGAAGTATAACTATACTAAAATATAAATATAACTCTATAAGTCTTATAATATATTAAAGAGAAAATAATATATATATTTTTAAAAAGGTAGAAGTAATATTATACTTAGTAGTAGAATACCTAGAACTATAATAGTTTTACTAAGTAGAATATAAGTAATTTATAAGTTTAGTTAAGTACTACTAAAACTAATATAGATGCGTAATAGATAAGCTAAAGTAAAAGCTTATAATTTAAAGTAGACTAGAACCTTATAGTTAATATAGAAGGTTTAGAATAGTTAAAATAGTACTAGTTTTACTAAATAGAATATTAATAATTTATATATTTAAGTAAGAACTAGTAAAACTAATATAGACGCGTAATAAATAAGCTAAAGTAAAAGCTTATAATTTAGAGTAGGCTAAAACTTTATAGTTAATATAGAATAGTATAAAAAAGATAGAATAATAGTAGTTTTACTAGGTAGAACTTAGGTAATTACTAGAACTAAAACTTAAGAAATTTTTTCTAATATAGTATAGATACTACCTACTTCTATATCTACTAGTACTATAATATTATATATAATATATAGTACGCTATAGCTATACTACTAATATCTAGAGAAATAAAAAAAATAGTATATAGTTATTCTTAATAAGAGAATATATAAAGCTATATTAATAATACTATCTAACTAAGTAATATTATTATAAACGCTTACTAAAGAGAAAAGATAAGAACTATTAATATTAGAGGCGTTACTATAATATTTAGTAAAAAAGATATCTAGATCTTTTTACTAATTATAAAGCTACTAATCTATAATCTTAAAGCTATATAGAATAATCTAAAGAGAGCGCTTATAATAATTAAGAGCTAGCCTTTATCTCTCTTCTTATAGCCTCTTATATATAGTAGTAGTCTTACTTCTAAAATATAGAATATATATAAATAGAACTACTATTAGTATAAAGTATATCTAAGATAATACTTTATATTACTTTTACTAATCTATATTATTATAGATATATATAGATAAAGTAAAAGACTTAAGTTAAGAGTAAATATATAAGATATATAGTATATAAGATAAATATAGTAAGATTATTTAAAATATTAGAGAATAGCTATAAATACTTATATTAAAGCTTCTATTAGTACTAATTAAGAGAAAAAAAGTAGATATTAACTAGAATAATACTAATATAGTAAAGAAGTAGCTTAGTAGTATTAAGTATAATAACTTTATATTATATAGTAAGAGTAGAATAAGATTAAGAAGTATATATATACTAATAATAGCTAAGAAGTATTAGAAATATTAAAGATAATCTTAACTATAGAATATAAATACTAAAAATATAGTAGAGAATAGTTAGATTATAAATAATATTACTATAATTATTTTTAAAGATTACTTATTAGCGCTAAGTCTATATTAAGAAAAGTCTATATATCTAGAATATTAATATACCTCTAAAATATTAGTACTATAATATTTTAAGTAATAAAATAGTTTAAACTATTATTTTATATATTAAAAACTATTAAATTTATATTTAAAATAAGCTTCTAATATTTTTATATATAAATTTTACTCTTTAGAAAGACTATATTATTCTAAAGTTTAATAGTCTTTTTATATATATATAAAATTATAAAAAAGTCTATAAATAATATTATTATTATATATATATTATATAGAATAATATTTATAAGTAATTATTTTATAGAAAAAGTAAAAAATAATATCTAAAACACGCTAAAAGTACTCTAATATAGCTTAGAACGTTAAAAAAATTATATATAATATAAAAATAGTACTATAATATTTATAATAATATATTATTTCTATATATAGGTGTTAGTAATAATACTATATTCTATACTATAATTATTAGTAATAATATAAAACTACTAGTAAACTTTAGTAAAGTAGGCTATACATTAAGTTATGCGTTAGTAGCAATTTTAGCGCAAAAATAGTCTAACTATTAAACTTAGAGTTAGAAGCTCTACTTCCTAACTACTAACTGGGATCCCGTAGCTTTGGCCCTCGTCACGTTCCGAAAGGTACTTTTTCAGCATACGCGTACCTGCATGTCTTGTTTGCAGCTTTTCACCGCTTCGTCCGGCAGCGCTGGGGTGTCATTCTCCGCTCTTTCAACGAAACGTGAAAGTCGATCAGATTAAGCACGAAGATGATACGACCTTTTTTATGGCTGAATCATGGCAATTGGGGCAAGTCGCACGATGGGTACTTATGGCGCTACTCCGATGGAGTCTCTGTCTTTGGCTCTGCTGCAGCCTCACTTTGGAATGAGCGTGTGATTGCCACGTCGCTTACGGATTCCTCTTGCTCTACTGCAGAAGGGACTTGATCCTTTTTTCATGAGGCTTTGGTGGCGGTGAGCTGCTCAACCAGTAAGGTAATGACGCGGGCATCATTTGTCGGTGTCGCCAGATCGCAACCGACGTGTGACCAAGACCGACCGCTCAAAGGCGACCATCGTGGACTGGAATTTCGTTTTGGCGCCTCGACTCACGGGAAGCCTGACAACCAACAGTCGAACGCAGAACTGATTGGTGTGACTACCACTAAATAACGTCCCGAACAGCGACACGGCCTAGCCCCAACTCCCAACCGTGGGGTTGCAGATGATCGTCGTAAAATCGCGGGGCTGGACTGTGCCGCTGGGAAATGTAAGACGCGTCCTGCGCACGAGTAGTGCGAAATCGGAATTTGCTCCGAAGTATTTACCGGCTGCCCCCGTACTCGTTCATCCATTTTTCACATTACACGTCTCCTCAACATTGTTCTCCACTGTCGTTTACCTCGCCTATAATGTACCACCTAGACGGCAATCCGGCTCCTTCCGACCAAACATTGTTTCAAGATCTACTCAAGATCACCACATCGAAATGGCAGTCAATGCTCAAGAGAGATGCGACACCGGCACGACAGGAGCCTGCTTCGCGACCTTCCGTGTCCAGAACCTCGACTCAACTCTCGGTGCCGATATCGAAAGAGTAGAGACTCTCCATTATGTCCACGGACGAAACAGGTCGCAAAGCCTCCGCAAATCTTTTGTTCACGCAGCGTCGCGTCACTCTCTATTCGGAACGCTACACTCGCAATTGGAGTAATCAGGAACCGAGCGACACCTTGTCTGTTACTGACACCTGCGATCGTCATACTGGGCGGGTCAAGAACTGAACAACACCGGCGACCCTGATGATGCATGTACAAACATGATGGCTCAATGGAGTAGTGATATCGAATCTGTCAGGTGTACAACACGGCAAGTCTGGATGAGGTGGCAGCGTTCACGCACTATAACGGTTCAATCGTTCGTAAAGGTAAGTTCCCCTAATACACTTGCGCAAGCTACTTTGCTAACCTCGTCAAAGGCAGTCTTCTGTTTCACGTCAAAACGTACGTTTGTTCCACAGCGTGCCTCATCGCTTCCCGGCGCGCAACCCGCTACTCGCCGCGCTCCATCATCACATCCACCTCGCAGACTTGCAAACCGCTGGCTGCGCATACACTCAGGTCTTTCGTGGGAGACGGAATAGAACCGGCGGACAGCATTGAGGGATAAACTGTGGTGTTACGATACGCTGTGCAAGTGCTCCTCTTCTGCTCAGGCCCAACCATGTGTTCACTCCGAAGCGGTCGGTGACATATCTGCTAGCAGAACCAGGGAAAAGCCATGGAGCTTTGCTTGGTTGTCTGAGCGCGGTTGCCCAGTACTTGATCGACCAAACGGACACACCAATCCAATGTCCTCTTGCATTGCTTGATGGATCCTGCCTTCTCAGCGACAACGTACCAGTAGGCGCCAGTAGTTTAAAGAGGTCTGCCCTCCAAATGGTCACAATGCAAAACTTCATCTCATTGTTATATCGTCAGACTTACAGAACCCGTCATGAGCGTGGCCAACTCCGACCAACCATAGCCTGTGTGTCCGCATCCCTGTCAGGTCTTGCGCGAACGACATATTACATATGACTTGACATACTATGGGGCATCTAATCTTAGTCCGATTAGGCACGGAGCACCCAGGCCGATCAGCATATAAAGGTGTCTTAGCCACCCATAATCTAATGTATAGTGTACGATTACAAAGACTCGCCCAAAGATCGGTACAGCAATCTACGACCACAGCACATGGCTCGCATTATCGAGATTCGTATTATCAGTCATTTCGACCAGCTTAGGCCACGCGCTCCAATTTGTTTGGCTAATATAATCCATGATAAATCATGATGACCATCAGTATCTTGGATGGTACTTCACTGCACTCCCATCCACTCCAGCAAGTCTCAAACCCCTACCATAATGCACTTCTCCAATATGAAGAATCTTATCCTCTTCGCGCTGGCAAGTGTTGTCTCAGCCCATACCATTTTTCAGAAAGTCTCTGTCAACGGCGTGGAGCAGGGTCAACTGAAGGGCGTCCGCGCCCCCGATTCTGACTACCCTATCACAAATGTCAACGACGCGGCTTTTGCTTGCAACAAAGACATCAAGCATACAGATAGCACTGTGATAAGCATTCCGGTTGGAGCAAAGGTCGGCGCATGGTGGGAACTCCGATGTACAAACTGTATGGAAGACGAACACTGACTTCGCTGAACAGGTGGGGACACGTCATAGGTGGAAAGCAGGGTGCTAACGATCCCGATCATCCTATTGCTGCGAGCCACAAAGGTAGGTGGCGCTTCATGATAGCTCTCTCGGTCATGTAGAAGCAGATAGCTAATGTATCCACCGCAGGGCCGATACAATACTACCTTGCCAAGGTAGATAATGCCGCAACTACTGGCACCACAGGCCTTCAATGGTTCAAGGTTGCCCAAGACGGTCTGAGTAACGGAAAATGGGCTGTGGACACGATGATTGCGAACGGAGGTTGGCACTACTTCAACATGCCTACTTGTGTTGCTCCGGGCGACTATTTGCTGCGTGTCGAGCTCATCGCCCTCCACAGCGCTTCGGCGCAAGGTAATAAGCCCAGGCCATCGCACGATGAAACTGCTGATGTTCAACAGGCGGCGCCCAATTCTACATGGAATGCGCACAGATCCGCGTCTCGGGTAGTGGCACAAACAAGGGCTCCAACTTCGTCTCTTTCCCTGGTGCTTACAAAGCCAACGACCCCGGTATCCAACTCAGTATCTATGACACCACTGGGAAGCCCTACATGGGTGGCAAGGCCTATTCCATTCCAGGGCCTGCGCCGCTGACCTGTGCGGCTGGGCAAGATGGCGGCAGTGGCTCCACACCAGCGCCTCAACAGCCAGCTCCAGCACCAGAAGCGCCGGCTGCGGGAGCCGCATTATATGCGCAGTGTGGAGGCGCCACATGGACTGGTCCAACGACCTGTGCGCAGGGAACGTGTAAAGTAAGCAGCGAGCATTACTCACAATGCGTGCCGTAACATGTCCGCCGAGATGTTGTAGTGTATGTAGTCGACTGCGACCGGACAATTACGGCTTTCGGAATACTACTCATGCCTTGATCATTTCTACCCATCAAATCTCGCGACTACGGCATCTTCGCACATGTCTTTCAAAATTATCCCTACGCGTGAACTTCTTTTCGGGGATTGAACACATAGGGTTGGGACAATAGAAGTTTTGCGTTGCGTACATGTCTTTGTGAACGCCGCGCTCATGTCTCTTGAGATCAGCTTTGAGTGCGAAAGCTGATACGCAATGCCTGCATCGATACCGCCGTCGGTGCTTGCGGTTCAAGTGTACACTACGAGTGTGTTAGCTCCAGACCTTTTCAATATCTGCGAATGAAACGCCAGGCTGGGGACTTACTTCAACTGCCCCTGCGAGTGGTATGTCGTCTGACATGTGTCACATCGGTAAAGGCTCGAAGACCCATCGAAGTTTGGCGCTTGATCGCTCAGTTGGTTGGACGCCGGACGATCTCTGAGAGCTGTTTCTGAAGGCTCGTAAGATTGCTCACTGTCAGGTGGAGAGCTTGTGTATTCTGTGGGGGAGTCAAGGAAGGGGTTGTCAGCTTGAGCATATGAGGAGGGCCCCGCTGGTGAGACTAAAAGTGGTGATGAAGTATTGCTAATGGCCATGACCTGCAGTCTCTCCGAGCTTTCGCTATCTATATCGTTTTGGGATGGTCGTTTCTTTTGGAGCCATGGAAAAATGACTGGATTCGGGGTATGCTCTGCGTCCCATGGGCTGATGTATTGCTCGTCCACCAAAGAAGTGGCGGCTTGTCTAGCCCAGCCAAAATGTGCAGGCGCTACGGTGAGTAGTTGTGATGATCCTTCTATAGCTACATATCAGTGGAAGCTCCAAGACAAAGCATGGAGTTGACCAACCACTCTGAGGGATGATGCGTTGCAGGTAGGATCGCTTGTCGATGCCCAGAATCTGATCGGCCGTGATGGCTCTCGGCGGTTTCTTGGTTGCATACTTCTCCTGCCTCGCCCATATCGAATCCTTGGGTGGTGCTTTGGCATAAGGAGGTGGATCAATCCCGGGGCGCTTCCGTTCGCGCTCTAGATCCCTAAGTTTCCTAAAGGGATCGAGTTTTCGCCTTCTGATTCGATCTGCGAGCCATACCCACACTATAGGCGCTGCGAGTACAAATGTGACGGCCAGACATATACCAATAAACATCGAGGCAGCAGCTCTTTCTTCTTCTGGACTCTTGGACAGTGATGACTCATTGTCTGTCGATCGTGGCTCCAGTTTCCAGTCCAGTCGTGCATCCAACGTGAATGTTGCCTTAAGAGGCGTCGGGTAGGGAGCCATGGTGGCCGGTAAAGGCAGGACAGCGATGCACTCGCGGTGTGAAGCATTAATCTCATCGCTCTCTCTATATCAAAGTCACGGCCTGCCTGTGACTGAAGCAATGGCGATCCGAGGCTGAAGCCGGGAGGCATACATTTTCCGTAGGACTGCCGTGATTGGGGAACTCATCCTACCGGTTAGAGGGCATTTCCAGATACGAGGACCTTCTAGAGCCCGTCGATATGGTGTTATGCCGCTAAAGGTATGGTACTTGCCCCATCAGTCCTTTTGGCCCCCGGTTAATGTTGGGCCCACGCCGTTGGTGCACGCTTACGCATGTCGTGAACCCATCTTTGGGGTTGAATTGATCCTTCAGCCCTATGGTAGGAGGATAAAAGCTAGCCAAGAAGCCCTACGTTGGACTGTCAGGTGCGTCTCGCGACTCTGTCGTCATGTGTTGAATCGTGTTGGTCGTGTTGGTCGTGTTTTTCAATGCACGAACGTACCTACCTAGGTAGGTAGGAAAACCGGGAATGTTCCCGTCGGAAAGCTAGGAGTATCTGCCTGATCTTGGCGGCGTTCGATGCCACAACAAATGCATCAACACAACACCATCAGTATAGCTAGCCACGGGTACACGAGGTTAGTTAGTAGGCCGAGTTCCCCAGCGATGCACGTCCGACTCTTCATGATGTAGCAAGAGCTCTCGCCGCGCTGTCCTCTGTTGAGTTGCGACACGAGTCAGTACTTCCAAGGTTGCATTGGTAATCCTCCATCCCCCTTGCGGCGTCCCTTGCGAGTGTGAGGGATTTACAAATCCACATATTGTCTGTAGGATGCTGCGATACCCATGAGTTTTCTTGCTTCCTCAGAGCTGCTCCCGCCTGCACAGAATGGCCGACCTTTCAAACCTCAAGAAGCTGCGCCCATGCGGCAGACTAGAAACATACAGCACCGCGCGACACCATCTCGGGTTTTACAAGAACGTTGGCTTTACCGCAGAATATGTGGCATCAAAGAACCCTCAATCATCACTCGAACTGCGAATCTATACTGCGCTCCGAAAAGTTATTACCCAGCACCCGGTCCTGACAACCATCACGCTGAATGAGGATCAATCCTATCCCAACGTATACTTCGCGCAACTCCCTGAGATCGATCTACGCACCTGCGTGGAGATATGCGAGAGAAAGACACCATTCCCAAACGATGGCGAGGCGGACGAAGAGCTCGATCGATACCTAGTGCAGCAGCATAGCCGCGACTTTAATGACAACCTAGGCTCGAAGCCTTTCTGGCGGCTGCTGGTCCTGACTTCACCACAAGACACAACCAAGTTCATGGCGACGTGGATGTGGCACCATGCGCTAGCAGACGGAACGTCAGCCTTCTCGTTT
This sequence comes from Alternaria novae-zelandiae, assembly GCF_023758075.1. Classification (NCBI taxonomy): domain Eukaryota; kingdom Fungi; phylum Ascomycota; class Dothideomycetes; order Pleosporales; family Pleosporaceae; genus Alternaria; species Alternaria novae-zelandiae. Next base: position 463,382 of record NW_026056976.1, on the reverse strand, counting down.
CACAAATCATTCCTGGCTGGCCTCAACACTCCGGAAAGCATCGCGGATGCGATTGTCAAGTCTTCGTCTGCGGATTTAGCGCCGCCATTAGAGGACTTACATCCAATGACTATAACGTGGCCTTACTTCATCAAGGCCATTCTTGGTGCCTTGTTACCCTCGGTATTCGCAAAGCGACCTCCGAAACTATGGGCGGGCAACGCTATACAGCCGAACGCTACGCCGATTCCGCCACCGCATTATCGCACGCTAGTCCTGTCGAAAGCGACTACGGATAAGCTGGCTCGAGTCAGCCGATCTGAAAAGACAAGCGTAACAGCAACGTTGCAATGCCTTCTCGCAGCGTCACTCTTCACCTGCCTCTCAGCAGAAGACTGTGAGAGGCTTCACATTGACGGCCCGATATCGATAAAGAAAATTCTTAACGTGGAGGAACAGCAGATGACCATGACGATTGCCGAATATGCCTACCTTCACGAGCGCGTCGCATCTCGAGAACCCAAACTCAAAGATTCAGCAGGACTAGGTGTCTTACAGCAGTTCTCATGGGACACTGCACGCGCAGTGAAATCCACCATATCCACAGAAGTCGCCAAATCTGGCGTCGATAACCCCGTTGCGCTGCTGAAATACATCTCTTCTATGCAGCAACATTTCCTCGACCAATTAGGTAAGCCTCGCAAGTCTGCAGCAGAACTGTCCAGTGCAGGAGTATGGAAGCATACTCAGAGTGAAGGAGTATGGACTGTCGGTCGGATGGTGTTCAGCCAATCTCCCAATATTGTGGCCAATGCTTTGAAACTCAATGTTGTAACAGGTGGCGATGGAAACGCGACGTTGAACTTCTGCTGGGCTGAGGATGCTGTGGAAGAGCAGGTCATGCGTGATATCATCGAGGGAGTCAGAACTGGGATCGAAGATCTAGTAGAAAGGAGCCAGGAGTAGATAGCATAGTTGCATGTTGGAGGCGGCTGTATTGAGTTTTATCCGCTGGTCTGCGTAGTAATGATAGTTTCAACGCATGTGCACCATTGAAGCGCAAGGATAATCCATAATACGCCCTTCCGGGCGAACACAAAGAGGGTCTAAGAAAATTCCACGGGCTGTCCTGGGTTGGAAGCCTTATATTAGCACTTCACCTGTGAGCCGAATCACATACCGCTGTCGTGTTCAGCAGCGACGCCACAACATAAAGTGACTAAGAGTCATCATGCGATTCGGCAAAACATAGTACTTCAAGGAAGAAAACAGGTATATACGCATGAACTCCAACGCCAAATACCCCCCTAGTACATACAATTGAAGTACATAAGCCTCATGCAGCATGTCGAGGCTGCTGAACCCAACCCTGAAACACGGAACCATGCCAACACATCTGTCACTATTGTCGCTTCATATCCGTCGTTCCCTTGCTTCCTCTTCGATATTCCCAGACTTCCTGCCCTTGTCCATTCGCGTTCGCGCCTGAGCCATAGTATGTGGCATATGCTGCGTTCATGCCCTCATGGTGCTCTTTCGCGTGGCGCTTGATGGAGTTCCAGAGGCCCCGAGCTTTGCTCGGTTCCTTCAGTGTAGATGCAGATGACGAAACAACAGACGTTGATGATGAAGATGCCTGGACTGGTGTCTTGATGTATTCGAAAGAGGTGCGAGGAGTCGTCGCGGAAGAGCCTGACATCTTCGATATGTGAGAACTTGAGTGCGATTCTTTTGATCCAGATGGCTCTAGAGGCCACGTAGTGCTGTATATATGAGCCTTGCTCGATACGCCGATGTTGATGCCGATTTGCAGCTTGCGTGTCGAGAATGATGGCAAACGTACTCGTTTGATTACTGTGGATCAGGGTGCTTTGTCGTTTCTGTGGGACTGGTACCAAATCTGTCGGTTTGTTTGAGCCCACGTTGTAAGAAGAAGAATGTGCTGGTAATGTCTAGATCACTCCAGCTGCGTACAACACCATCTTTATACTCAACCCACAGCTCAGGCCACTGTACCGATTCAGACATCCGAGAATCGCACACCCTATGACTCCAAGGACCAACATGACTTTGCCGTCGCAGTGCTGACTGTTTCGGTAATTGACCTGAAAGGCGTGGGAGGCTTGTTTCAGCGGCTTTGCTTGTCGAAAACATGACCATACGCCTGAGAGGCGCAATGTGGAGACAGTTTGACGCCAGCATTGCGCCAGATGGGTCCAATGGGAGACTTGCGCTGAAGCCACTTTCTCCCGGAATACGCTAGTGCATGTGGACTTCCCGACGGGTAGCAAAGAATGCGCGGTGCGAGTGTTGTACTCCTGAGGCACGGGTGTAAAAGGCTAGTCGTACGAGAGCCAGGTCACATCGACATATGCCAACGACGCCGCAGGATCGCGGCGTACGTTTTTGAAGCTCTTGTTGGTATTCTGTCTTGCATGATGTGCAGGTTGGCTTGCGTGAAGAGCGGAGGAGGGTCATTTGGGTGTAGGGCGTGCGTCTTGTGCACAGGCGCGATCCAATAGCTGGAAAGTGGGGTTGGCGCGTCCTAGTGACGAACGCGCGCGCCCTGTACATGTCAATCGTCGGTGGCCGAAGCCGCTGTATGAATGCGATGCACGTTGAGCCTTGCGATCTCAGCAACTCGACCGTGCTTGGGGTAGAGAGTGCGGCCCATTTCAATTGCGCAACGTTGACAACAGCCTTATTGCGGCACAAAAACACATCAAGCGGCACAGAAGCATACGTGGGAACGTCAGCGATGAATAACATCATTTTGGACTATCGAACACCTGATTTTATGTCTAGGGCTTAACAACTGTCTGCCACGGAAGTGTGTTGTCGAAGAAAAAGGTTGCTTTTGGCTGTGCCGCAAGGCCTTCGCCCGTCATGTTGCACAGCTTGGTCACGTCACCGGCCTCTGCACGCTTCGCCTTGATGATATCTTGGTACTGAGACAGGGGGCAAGATGAGCCAGGGCCACTGGTGCAATCCACAACAGGGTAGACAACCTCGTTAATGCGAATGCGCATGTACGTTTCTTCAGAGGCGGTGCCGTTGTAGTTGGTTGCGTAGCCAGAGCCGTATGTGCTATTGTGGGCAGCAGCAGGACAAGAGAGGCGTTCGAATGCAACAGTTCCTCGCATCTTCACGACCTGAGAGGAGCGGAAGAGTCGGTCCGACAACGACATGTTACCAGGAAGCTGCTGTTGGTTGTCGAAAACACCGATCGCAGCGGCCAGCTGGTTGATTTGGCCATCATTTGCGAAATTGGCCATGATCTTTGGAGGGACAAAAGTGCCATTGCCCGTCTTGTAGGTCGCATCTGGACCATCAACAAAGCGTTGCACAGTCATGTCAACGATAGGCAACATCTGGTATTTCTCGATATCGGATCCCAGACCGGTGCCGTACCAATAACGCAAATCCTGCGCATACTCATACTGCAAGATCTCTTCCTGTGTGAAGATATCGCAAAAGGGGCTTCGACGGCCGGTGATCTGGGTCTCGAATCCACACAAGTAGGGTATTTGGTCGACTTGACTCGTTGTAAGGTTCAGGCCTTGAATCTTCCCGTTGAGCCTGGCGGCAATCGGGGGAAGGTACATAGAGTCCCACGTATCCTTGGCAGGACCTCCACCCGCGTCATCGTAGGCCTTGCACAGGTCGCTGGGAGCAAGAGTGTTGCCCCAACTGGCAGGGTCGCTCGCGTTTAGAGCATAGATTGTAGTGAGGTCCGTAGCGTTTGGCCCCACGAAACCTTGAGCGAACAGGCGTGCGCTGTCCCGAACGCGTGGACCAGACGTATAGTAGTTTGCCCACATAGTAAAAGCGGTGTTGTACTTGTACAGGTCGGGGTAACGAAGGCGCCACATTGTACCCATCTCGTGTAGTTCTTTCCAGCCGGTCGGGCTCAGATTAGCGATTTGAGCGTCCGGGTCTGAGAGGACCGGCTTCCAGGATTTGAGGAACGCGAGTTTCTCGTCGGTGATGGTGATGTCTCCGGCAGCTTGGATGTAATTGGCAAATTCAACCCACCCATTGTAGGCGCCACTATAAAGGTAAAGAGACAAAGTCAGCCTATGCCTCATATACAGCGCGTGCAGTAGTTACCGGTCTGGGAACCGCGAACCGTGACGGGAGAAGAAAGCTATGTGTTCTTAGTCTGGCATTCTTCAATCGCGGAATCAAGCTGCCCTACCTGCCAGATCGACCTTGCATCCTGTAGGTATATCGGACGAAATGCCCGTCACCTCTTCGCCGGGGAACCATTGTCCGTTGCCGCCGATATGCTGGAAGACATTGAAGTTGTCTTGGGCTGCAACAGCAGCACTGCTAGCGGCGAGAGAAAGAGCAAGAAGCTTCATGATTACCGTTAAGAAATGAGAGACGCTCCGAAGTGCAGATAGGAATAGAGCGCACGCCTATCATCTTTATACCCGACATGTTGATTGATGGTGGTGTTGTCAAGTTCAGCACCTGCTTTAGCCTCGGAGATGAGTTCTGGCGATGCTTCCTAAGGCGGTAAGGATGCTCAGGAACCAGCTGCACGTGGGAACATCGACGGCGCGGGTGGTCTCTTCGCATGGAGGCGCGGTCTGCCACAGCGGCCAAGGAACTCCATTGTAGGAAGCAATCCTTCGCCCATGCGAAATACGATGGTTTCGACCCGAGCTTCGCGTGAATTGCGGTTGACGAAGGTTGATAGCAGTGGATGACCATGCATTTGTCGCCCTTCGGAGGTGCATGCTCCGATTAGTCACGCCTTATCGATACCGCACCCGCGATCGCGGCATCTGACTGACTCAATCTTCAGCTATCTTTGCCAATAACACACCCGTAACGATGCACGTCTCCATGCCCCCTCGGTGACTATCCGAATCAAGCTCTTCTCAGCACTTCTATCCATCAGATCATGGCTGAATCCAAGCCGCGTCAACGCAAATTCGCGCCAAGGTCACGGACGGGCTGCCTCACATGCCGAACCCGGCGGAAGAGGTGCGATAGCGCCCAGCCTCAGTGTGCCAACTGCAAACGCCTCAACCTGTTATGCGAATGGCAAACTCCACGAAGTATCGTTTCGGAATCGTCTTCGTCCCAGTCAAGCTCAAAGAGCCCGGAGCGCCAGGTCGCAGTCCCACTGCGCTCGTCTCTTGATCCATGGGATGCACTACCGGGCGACGAAGGAGCGGAGCGGATGCATTTGTTGCAGTATTACATCGAGGCGTTTGTACCCAGTGTCCAAGTAGCACCTATTGCAACGAGTTTCTACACCAGCCTCTACATGCCTTGGTCTTTCCAGATCGAAGGTATGCTTGACGCTATCCTGGCTATATCTTCTGCTCAGTTGGCGAGGCGAAGCCAGGACGCAGAACGCGCCAAACATCTTCGCGCCGTATCCTCCCGCCACGAGAGGAAGTGCTATCAGTTCATCAAGGAGCGGTTGAACCCGTCGGGTGGATTACCAGAAGATACCTACCAGGTCACTGCGGTGATTCTCATCCTGGTAGGACTAGAAGCACTCAACGGTGTCAAGACTACGAGATGGATATCGCAACTGAAGAGTGTGCAACGGATACTTAGTGCGCTTACTCCGGAACAGAGCATCATGGACTGTGTTGAAGTTGATTCTCTGCATCGACACTTCACTTACCACTTCGCCTCTGCTTCGCTCATGGCACGGGTGTCAAACGCCGGAAAGGCCTGTTCGGCAGAGCAGGGCTTGATACCAATCAGCGCCGCCCTAATGCCAGGCACAATCGACCCGCTCATGGGCATCTCATACCAGTTATGCGACCTGATTTCACGGATACAGTATGTCACCTCTTCGAGTCCCGCGTTTCCCCTCGCTACCGAAGCGTCTTTCAACGTGATCGAGAAGGGTATACAGAATTGGGCTTACGACAACCCGTTTGCACTTGGCGTCGATACTCCTATAGCTCTCGACCTCATCGCCTTGGCAGAAGCCTACCGTTTAGCAGCTCTCATTCAGCTCTACCGCACCTCGCCTAGCCATTCAGCCAATATTGCGGGCTGTGCATCACGCGCGATGGAGTTTATCGCTCGTATACCACCGGGAAGCGCCGCGGAGTCAAGTTTGCTCTACCCAATATTTCTCGCTGGAGCCGAGCTAGATGATGAAGCGGCCATCGAGAAGTGCTTCCAGAGGCTAGAGGATATCCAGAATAGGAATCGGTACGAGAACGTTGAATGTGTCCAAAAGGTGTTGAAAGAAGTGTGGCGACCGAAGCTTGAAGGTGGTCAAAGAAGGGACTGGGAAGAAGTGGTAAGAGAGTGGAACTGGTCATTTACTTTGGGTTGATGCGATCCCGATGCAACTCTCCTCAGAAGCACCTTTTGCCCCGATCAAATGCTACGCTCTGGCGGGATGCCATGCGTACGTACCGGCTTGGAACCTCGGACATATCCGCTGTAAAAGAGCACTCATCGACTCGCTCATAATCGATGCCTCACTCAACGGCAATCTAAAATTTGCCCGGGTCGGGTGTGTTTGGTGATGGAGTAGCTCCTTCCCCGCATGACATACTGTATCTTGGCAAACCCCGCCTCCTCCTGCAGCCCCCATCGAGATGTCGAACTTTGCCCCGATTTGCTCGCATGTGTCTCTTTGGGCAACCATGGGATTCTCAGCTGTGCCCAGCGTCACTGATTGCTTGGCCACTTTCCCCGCTTTGTAGCCTCTCGCTATCCACTTTTGTATTCTACTGCGTAGCGTCTGCGCGACGTCGATTCTTCACTCATCTACCAGGCGATTGCGTTCGACTGAGCATCATTGTCTTACGCCTACAACCTTCTACTTGCTAATCTTTGATCAACATGGCGAATACCACTACTCCAACCATGGCCACTCCGATCGACTTTAACAGTGTGCTGGATACATCCAACCTAAAAGATCGTTCGGTGCTTATCACTGGCGCAGCATCTGGCATTGGTCTAGCCTGCGCGATAAAGATGGCTGAAGCAGGCGCAATAGTCACCATGGCTGATCTACACGATACGGCTGGGGGCGTCATCCAGGGTAAGTTCTGGCCGTGCGAATTGCCTGTGATATACATACTAACTTGGTACTCCCACCTCTGCAGATCTAACCACTCGAGGCCTCAGAGTGCAGTTCGTACAATGCGACGTGGCATCCTACGAGGATCAAGCCTCCATGTTCCAGTCTGCAATCATCTTTGGAGATGGGCAGATTGACATAGTGATCCCAAATGCAGGCATCCTTGCCGAGAAGAACCTCTTCGACATGGTGCCAGCCACGTTGCCAAACCCAGGAGACACACCACCAGCTCCTCCAAGCTTTGCTTGCGTGTCCGTCAATCTTGAGGCAGTATACAACACCTGCTATCTAGCACTACATCACTTCCGCCTCCCGCGCGCAGCAGCAACAACTTTCAAGCCCAGCATCGTTCTCATCGCCTCGCTTGCAGCCTATATTGGATACCCATATAGCACCACATACAGCATGTCCAAGTTCGGTGTTCGAGGACTTCTGTACAGCCTTCGCGAGCGCGCCATGCACTCTTCGATCCGCATCAATCTTGTTGCACCCTGGTACGTGGATACCGGCATCGCCAAGCAAGCCGACTTTGTAGAGGACAACGGCGCTGTTCTTAACATCATAGGATTTGTATCCATGGACAGAGTCGTGGATGCTGTGGTGAGGTTTGCTTCGGTTCAAGAGTTGTGTGGAAGAAGCGTAGGCATCTTCCCCAAGGGCAGCGAAGATCTTCTCGACGATCTGGAAGGTGGATACGGCGGCGCGATAGTGAGTAAGCATATGCGCGAGGTTCAAGCAGTCGTCGTGCAGGAGATGCAGAAACAGATGCAAACGTAGTTTATTGCCCAGTAGACCCGATATGAGAGATGTCTTCGCGATATCGGCTTTGTCAATCACGAGTGTCGACATCACATACTGGTCTAATGTTGAAATCAACCAGAGTCACGCTGATACTCATCCCACAATCTCTGATCGCATGGCCGTGTGGAGAATAGTACAATGTTACCACTGCCATGTGGGCCCGCGTTTGTACAAGCCATCGTACATGATGTACAAACATGCCTTGCCACCCAACATATACATTTTCGCCGCCAGTACTAGATACATTTGTGCTTAGCCTTGGTTCACGCGCGTAGCCATATGCCTGAGAAGCTTAAGAGAAGCTAGCTTCGGGACGCCGGAAGGGGCGTTTGTGAACGGATGCAACATCGCATCCCTCAGGACAGGCGAGGCCCACCAAGCGATCAACGCAGACCTGTCCATAAAATTTTGTCGGGTCTGTCCGCCTCAACCGTCCGTAGTCTTTCGCCCGCCGGTATGTTGTTGCGCCGTTTGCGATGAAAGGCCTGGGGAGTGTGAGAAATGCTCAAGTATATCTATGCGAAGAGAATGCCACATCGAACAAAACAACAGTAACAAACATGCCACACATCCAGGAACCCCAAATGAAACGAGAACCAAGAACCGGTATCGACATTCTCGTCGTGGGAGGCGGCATCGGCGGACTCACCTTTGCAATCGAGGCCCACCGCAAAGGACACGATGTGCGCGTTCTTGAACGGAATGACGAAGGTCAATACTCGGGTATGTACCTCCCATCCAACTATCGACTTCCAAAAGAACCAAACTAACAAACCGACAGGTGAGATCATCATGATCACCAGCTCAGCGCTCGAAACGCCCAAGAAATGGCCAGGGTTCTTAGAACGCCTCAGGGCCCTCGCATCGCCACCAACCTTTGACCTGCGCAAATACGACGGCACATTCATCCAACACCATGCTCCAGGCGACTCTGCAAATCCGTCTTTGAGCATCTACCGGAAGAGGCTGCATAGTTTGCTGAATACCTACGTCAAAGAGCTCGGTATACCCATCACGTACGACGCGAAAGTGGACGCATACTTTGACTCAAACACATCAGGCGGTGTTATTCTCAAAAGTGGTCAGAGGATAACTGCAGATGTGGTGATAGCCGCAGATGGCGTAGGCTCGAGGTCCCGCGAGATCATCGACGGGAATAGAGAGAAGCCGATTAGTTCTGGCTTTGTTGTCTACCGGACTTCTTTTCCTACTGGACCGGCGATGGGCAAGTATCCCCTTGTTGCGAGGGAGTTTCTGGGGCACGATCACCGTGGTTTCATGTATATTGGTCCCGGCGCGCATATGGTTATTTCTCATGACAATGGCGAGCTGTGCTATCTATTGACTTGTAAGGTTTGTAGTCGCTGGTTCATTGGCCTTGTAGATCGTTGCTAACTTCTATCAGGATGAGAACGGTACGGCAACAGAGAGCTGGTCGAAAACCACTTCCACGGATAGGATTCTGGATGTTGTAAAAGATTGGGATCCTTTTGTTACGGAGGTGATCAAGGCGACACCGAACAATCAGGTGCTCGACTGGAAGCTGATGTGGCGTGATCCACAGCCGCAGTGGGTGTCGAAAGGCGGCCATGTCGTGCAGCTGGGCGATGCTGCCCATCCCTTCTTGCCCACGTCGTTCAGTGGCGGCACGATGGCCATGGAAGACGCGTACTCGCTAGCAGCCTGTCTACATGTTGCTGGGAAGCAGAACGTTGCGCTTGCAACCAAGGTGCACAATAAGCTGAGGTATGCCGATATAGATCGTGGAGAAACACCAGCGACTAACTTCGAAATTGTAGGTTTGAGCGAGTATCCTGCGCGCAGAAACTAGGATTCAAGAACCGTGAGATCTTTCACAACACCGACTGGAAAGACGAAAAGGCGACGCCCACAAAGCAACACAAGATGGTCGGAGATTGGTTGGTCTGTCACAACCCCGAGAAGTATGTTTACGATAACTACCACAAGTGTGCTGAGCATTTGGACACGGGTGTCGAGTTCTTGAACACGAACATACCGCTGGGATACAAGTACAGACCGTGGACCGTCCGCGGGCTGCTGGGGGCTTCGGAACGTGGCGAAGTGGTTGAGGATGAAGGCGACTGGTCCTAAAAGAAGGGAAGCTTGCAGAATGCAGCGTTATCACTGTAACTGCTTCAGCTTATCAATTGGCCATGCTGGCAACATCTCTTCCCGATGTATATATATGGGCATCCGGCGGCAACTGTTGATGCTGATTAAAACTGCCGAACTTCATGCTTCTCTCTGCTGTGTCCTGCCCCCGCTCCCTGTGGCTTACTGTCCCGTCGCTCGTATCCGCCGAACTTATAGCATGCCAGTATGCCTGGCTATTGCTTGCCATTGTATAGGCATGTAGCATGCCAGATGCCAACTTGTCATACCTAGATATCTTCTTGATGGTCAAGCTCGCCATTTTGTCCAACTGCTGCCTCCGAGTCGTGGAACAGCCAAGCCGCAATTACATCTATCATAACGCTCGAAGGATACGCGCACATCGCTTCCTACAACGATGCCGGCACCTTGGTTGTGGACGAGTGCGGTCGGGTTCCGTTCGAGGAGCGTAGCATCGTGCGCGCGTGTAGGAGGTGCTTTGAGAGCGAGGACTGTGGCAAATTCGCTTGAAAAGGCTCCAGCCTACCCGGTGGTGCCAGTTTATGCCTATGATGCGAAACGCGCGTGGGTTCTGGAGCGTACGATGATGACGTTGAGCTTCTCATGGCGACATTAGGGAAGGCTCGCGATTGCGTGCTGTCGTGTTACAATACGCATGTCTTTAGCCAATATACCAAACACCTGTTGTATTGAAAGAAGGCAAGTTAGGCATCATAAAGCTCCCTTCGCGCAATGATCGCGTGGATTAGGAGTGTTGGTGGATAAACGTCCAATGACGACCAGCTCAACGTCCCCAAATGCCGAGGGATGTCGGAACGCTGCTCGGAACGGTTTGGCCCGGCTTGCCCTCCCATTCATCTAAGCTGCACTCCAACGGCAAGAATCTTAGTAAGACTCGAAAATTTCCCATATCAACCATGTGCTTCCCAGCTTCTGACCCAGGCCTGAAGTATTCGCGATATTGGGAAACTTCACCGTCGCGGCACTGAAGCATGACGGCCGATCGCGGAGCTCGAGGCCTTGTCGCTGTAAGTCAATCTCCATCATCCCCAGCGCAACGAAACTGACTGGGTACCTAGATAACAGGCGCAAACGGAACAATAGGCTATGCCTGTGTGGTCTACGCGCTGCAGACTGGCTATCGAGTGCGGTGCATTGTGCGCCGCGCCTCCGCCGTCGAAACGATCAAAACCGGGCCCTCCGTGCAGCCCTACCTCGACCTAATCGAATACGTCGCCGTGCCAGACAATGCGGTCGAGGGAGCATACGATGAAGCTGTTGCGGGTGTCGACTATGTTGTGCACATAGCAGGAGCATGGCCGATGCTCCATCTGGATCCTGACAACGACATCTACCATCCATATATCAGGTCGACGACGGGCTTGATAGAAGCAGGGCGCAAGTCTGGCACAGTGAAGAGGATGGTATTCACGCAGGCTGGAGCGGGGCTTGTTGACTCTGAAGACGGCGATACACTGGGTACGCGTATGGAACGCGTCTTGAACGGTACGTCTCTTTGCTTCTGCCCTCGCGCCTCAGTTCATGCATCGTACTGACCGATACAGAGGCAGTTCAGGTCTCGCAAACATCCCTCGCATACCGACCCCCTCTCAAATCCCCTCACAACGCCTACTGCTCCGCAAAAGCCCAATGTATGACCTACCTCGCTGATCTCCAAGCTTCCCACGAGCTCCCCTTCTCTATCGCGCAAATCATACCCGGTACCGTTATTGGCCCTTCGGAGTTTTGCAAAACGTCGGAGCAAGCACGTGCGCATATGGATCGACAGAGCAAGGCATTGCTGTTCGATGATATAGCCCCGCGGTATGCGTTTGGTTTCGTGCATGTGCAAGACTGCGCTCGCATTCATATCGAGGCGCTGGATGGGAGGGTTAGAGGCGAGAACCTGCCCAAGTGGTATGTTGCCGCTGGGACGGTGGAGGAGGGGACAGATGGGGACAAACTCTGGAACTCTGTGGCGGACATGATCGAGCGAGACTTTGCGAGGGAGGTGAAGACTGGGGCGTTCAGAGTGGGACGCCAGAAGGTGCCTATCAACATGCCATTCCGCGTCGAATCAAGCATGACGGAGAAGATGCTGATGAATGGTGACAAGATTAGGGGGTTAGAGGATAGCGTGAGAGAGGTCGCGGAGTGGTACATTCAACTCAAAAGAACAGAGGAGAAAGCAGATCTGTAAACTGGGATAATGTTGGGCACGAACTGAATCCATCGAATTATCCTGATATCATGCGCCCTACCACTTGAAGCTTTCTTCAAAGTACTCCACCCCTCTATAACCTTTATCCAACATCTGGACACTCGCTTTCCTAGCCTGATCCGCCATCAAAGCTGGCCCACAAGCCACAATCGCCAGACGTTGCTGGCCCGCATCTCTAGCAGCCTCTTGAACTGTTTCATGTACGTCAGGTCTGTGTGCCATGATTCTTACGCTCTTCAGGTCTTCGCCCAACACATCGTCTTTCGCCTCATCATCCCGAGTGACGTGCACTTCCATCTCGACTCTCTCATCACCCAACAAGCCTCTAAAGTCGCGGAGAACAGAAGTGAGGAACGCGTACTCGCGTACTGCCCATACAATCTTCACACTGCGTACACGTGATGTACTGGCCAGAACGTGGGCTAGGTGTGATAGCGGGACTGCGATACCCGTTCCACCGACTACAAACAAAATGTTTTGTGAACTGCGGAGAGGAACAGTGTGTCCATAAGGCCCTTCCACAAGGATGCGGAGTCTTTTGGGATGCAAGAGACAATGTGACTTCAATCGGGATGTGAAGCCGTCGTACGGTCGGACAAGGAACACCATGTTCGATGAGGCATCTGAGGCTTTAGACGAAAGGAGTGCATCCGACTCTGTGGTTGAAGCTGATGAAGTACGCGAGTGTTCCGGCCTCGCTGAAAGCGGCGATAGTGGCGTAGATGGAGGATTATCCGTATCTTTTGAACTGTATGCCAACGTGAACGGATGGCTCTGATGTGCATAGAACAGATCATCCAACACGTGGATGTAGTAGTAAGAGCCAGGCCTTGGGGCTACTAAGCTCTTACTACTATCGACTTCCATACGCACGAGGTTACTGCTAGGGTCATAAGTAACCCTAGCTTTGGTACTCAGCGGGCTGCGATTGAAAGCTAAGATTCGTGAGAGGCGCATGATCCGGTCAAAGACCCAGACACCAACGCATGGCCAGATGAATATGTTCCACTCGCCATTAGTGAAAATCTCAACATGGTAGTACATAGTCCAGAGGGTTGCGATTGAGAGCGCTATGTGCGTGACGAGGAAGAACTCGTAGTGCGCACGACGGATACCGTAGAACGAGAACGCCAAAAGACCGCACATGGCGATGGTTGACAGTTCGCCGTTCCAAAAGTAGTGCTTCGTCCAGTAGTTTAGGAAAGATGGCCATCCTCCGCGCTCCAGTATCATCAGCGTGTATCCCACACTGTGCACTACGGCTTGTACTGTGGCAACCCTTGCCGCCCACCGATGGAAAGCGTTGTAGGTACCGAAACCCCATCCAGTCACCCAGATCAAAAGATCATTGCGCATACCAAAGAGCCAGACGAGTGGGAAGTTCGCGAGCGATATGATTCCCGTACGATCCGATACAAAACGGAGGAATTGCACTGACTTCTTCGGCCAATAAAGGTTGCCTTCGGTGAGACGGTAGGAGCAGCTGCAGAGAACAACGTTGAGCGCGACAAAAAGAAAGATGGTAAGCGACTGGATCCGTGGTGGGATGGTACACCAGCCGTACGGTCGAGAACAACGATCACCAAAAGCGGCAGGTGTGGTAACGTATCGCCTGAGCCAGGTCCGAAGGGAAACCATAGGACGTCGAGGTCCAGACGTCCTGCCGGATTCGACTTCTGGGACTGTTTTGTATGACGTGTGGCGTTGTTCACTGCGTAGAAGTGACAGTATACGCGTCGTTACACCAACGGCCACTACTACGAGCCAGAAGTAGTACATGTACCAGCTGTGGGTATTATATTAGCGAAGTTGCGCCTAACGGGATACAGGCTCGACTTACCCATACACGAGATGGATCTCGTATTCCCAGAATGCCGCTTCCTGTACGCCACATTTAGCACTCCATAGTCTCATCGGCCGTACGTACAGGCAGGAACGTACCATGGTGGTGAAAGCTCGCCTTACAAGCTCATCACTTGGTATCACAACTTCATCAATGGTCGGAAACTTCAATGCCTTTTCAGCCGCCAGTCGCGTCACTCTGGCCTTGTCGTCAGGGGTCCATTGGTCCAAAACATCGCGAAAGGAAGGTAATGTAATGTTTGCGTGTGCTTCACACCAGGGTTTCTGGTTCTCGATCCATTTTTCTGTCTGGCCATCCTGTATGCAGAACTCGTCGAAGCACAGATACAGTGATGTGAGGCGTAATTCACTTTGGCATCCTCGGATCTTGCTCGAAAGCGAAGGGTCGGTGTCGTTGAAGGTTACATAGTTGACGCCGGTCTCACATGCCAAAGGGCAGTACTTTCCCGCGTACAAAGCATGTGATGCACCTGTAAGCGTGTACAGAATGATGGAGATGGATGAAGTGCGCATGAGTGGACGCGATGAGGTACAAGATGGGGCGACGCAAGCTCGGAGTCGGAGATTGGCGGGGTCGTGAAATCTTATCAGATGTCTACGCACGGGCCCGCGCTGGCATCAGGCGCGCTTCTTTCGCGTCAGCCGGGTTGTTGCTTCGAGCTTGCAGAGGGCCAGTGTCTGTGAGAACAAAGTTTACGCAGCGGCCGTACTCGTTGTCCTAACCTCCTGTGGCACCACGTCATGTCTCACACCGCCTCAAAAGCGACCTTCCTCTCTTTACCTATCGAGCTCCGCCTAGAGATTGTCGCATACGCGCTGGAACAATCTGATGCGGGACTCACGAAACTCCACGAGTCCAATGAGGGACAAACTTGTTCTACGATAGATGAGAGGTACAAAGCTAGTATCAACCTTGCGATACGGCTGGTTTGCCGCCAGTTCAACGCTGAGTTTCGTCGCCTTGCCATCCACAGTACCCTCTTTGTGCTCGCCAGGAACTCCACACGAGTTGCCGGTCAGCAAGTCGAAGAGCTTCTACAAGATGTAAAGAAGTTGAGGATTCACTGCGACCATGAGACCATCGGGAAATGGTACGAGTACCCGTTGAACAGGCAATGTATGCATCTCGATGAGCTACAGTTTGTAATGCCACTCGACGACTCTGCCAACCGGACAGCCCTCGTGGGTCTGCTCAGACGTCTGCGCAACGTCAAACAAGTCAAGCTCCTCTTCCCGAACCATCGTGTTGCAAAAGAGCCCTATGGGTACATCAGATTACTCGGCGAGTTGCTGAAAGAAGACCATTTCCAGAGATACGATGCCCGGAACGCCCCCAATTTCGAGTCTACACGTTGGGAGTGGAGCTTTGACAAAGAGTCTGGTTGGGCTGTATTTGTGGCTCGGGAACCTATGGCACTTATGCCGGAAGAGCATTACTTGCTGCTCATGAAGCCGAAGATCGAGTACATTATGGATTACATGGCATCATAGCACCAAAACGGTAGTAGTCACTGTGCGACACAGCACATTCGCGCCGTTATGTGATGACGAGGGAGAACCGCATGGATCCATAGAGTATGCTACCAAATCAACGGATTTCAACATTGATTGACGAGCCAAAGATAGTGAGGGTGCCACGATTCGGCCCAAGGCTTTGACGCGTCTTCACGTGGTCTCCAACACAGCTGCATCCCCGAGTGCTACGTAAGACTAAAACATCAGCATGGCTTAGCGGCATGGTAGAGTCTGGTATTATAAATGTCGCTGTGCGGAAAGAGGCCACAGTCGCTTACTGGCATTTGAGTGTGGCAGCTTAGCAATCACGCTGCTTCGGAGGCCCAGGAGATCCGACGCGGCCCCCACTTGCCCAACGATGCACTTGACGCACTGCATCGCGCCTGCCTCACCCCCAAGCGCGACTGCTATAACACCAGCCATGCCACGCCCTTCCAGACGCCGTCTATCCCCCATATCAATTCACCGTCCACCATGAGCGCTCCGAAGCCAATCCTCATTTCCGGCGCCGGCCTCGCCTCGCTCCTCCTCGCCCGCTCGCTGCACCGTTCCAAGATCCCGTTCCTCGTCTTCGAACGCGACGCGTCCATCGTCTTCAGAGCGCAGGGTTATAGGCTGAGACTCTCAGCGCAGGGTCTGGACGCCATTGAGCAAGTGCTCGGTCCGGCAGGATTCAAGACCTTCTACGACGCCTGCGGCAAAACTGGCGGGGCTGGATTCGCGGCAGTGAACCCGCTGACAGGCGAGACAATAGGTGGAGATGCTCCGAGCGTCAAGAGCGAGCCTTTGACCAGCAGAGACGGCAAGGTCGTTGGAGTGTCGCGCGGTGATATGCGCAAGCTGTTCATGGACGGCATCGAGGACCGTGTGGTTTGGAAACATCAGGTCGCAGCCTACGAGAGGACGGACAATGGTGTGCGACTAGTTTTCGCCGACGGTACCAAGTCCGAGGAGGGCTCTATGCTGATCGGGGGTGAGGGTGTCAAGAGTGCAGTCGCTGGTCAACTGTCCAATGGGGCGATCAAAGTCTATGATCTCGGCTCCAGAGGAATACATGGACAAGCCCCGACGGCAGCCTTCAAGGCCTTGGGCGAAGGTGTCTTCCGTCTTGTCGACGATACATCACAGCCGAACGGCGGCAAGGTCTTCGTCATCACAAACGTGCGCGCAGGCGACATGGACAAGCCCGACGTCAACTTCGGCTGGACCATGATCGGCTCTCCAGGCGTCATCAAAGCGCCGAACGACAATTACACGATTACTGGGCCACCTGCTGCACAGATAGCAAAGGCGCTCACATCGCACTGGCACGATCGTGTCAAGCCACTCTTCGATAACATGGCCGAGTCGGAAGCAGCTTTCTGGAAGATAACATGTTCGTCACCAGAAGGTGTACCGAAGTGGCCCAATGACCCTCGTGTCACTCTGGTCGGTGATGCAGTGCATGCTATGACGCCAGCAGGAGGTAACGGCGCAAACACAGCTGTGCGCGACTCGGCTCTGCTCGGTCGATTGATAGCCGAAGCCTGGGAGAGAGGCGATGGCGATAGATGGACGGGTGTCACAGAAGCATATGAAAAAGAGATGCGAATATACGCAACAGAGGCTGTCAAGGCTAGTTATGGGCAGGCTACAGGGCAATTCGGCATTGATCTTGATCTCAACACTGCGCCTACAATTAACGAATATGTCGCGCCAAACTGAGTATTGTTCGTTGCAGCAGACTGGTCATCAGTCCGAACAGGATTTAGCGTCACTTTCCTATGAGACGGCATTAGGTCGTGTTGACGAATGATACGCATCATCTTCATCCTTACTTTTACGTGCGACTCACGGTCACTAACGATACAGGGTGTTCTGGCTGGACAATTGCAAGCCCCCAAGTCTGCCGCGGGACGAATGTCGCGTCCTCCGTTGCCGATTGTAGATTCCGCCGCAGAGCCACGACTCATGTGTAGCTTCCCCGCATCTCCATCAGGCCCACCCCCGACTTCAAAAAACCGGGCCATCCAGTACGTGCGAAATTCCCGATAACAATGGATTCGCCGCGACCACGCAAACGCCGTGCCATCAATGCATGCGTCAGTTGCCGAACGTCCAAAGTACGATGCGACGGGAACCGCCCTTGCCAACGATGTGACCGGAATGGCGCAACTTGCCAATACTTTGACGCCGTAAAGGACGAAAATGTGTTGCGGATCGAAAGGCTCGAGAATGAGATGGCTGCTCTTCGTGAACACATGCGTATCCAGCGGCATCAAGACAAGAGTGTACGTAGGCCTGAAGACTACACTGGGATAAAGGAGGCAAATCAGAACATCTGGCGCCAATGTAGGCTCCAGGGTGTTCTGTTTCCTCCTTATTTGAGGCGGCGTCCTGCGCGAACCAGCGGAAAGCTAGCTGACCATGATCATGAATGCAGTTACCCATGGAAGATGCGACTGGGACAGTGCCAGAAATCGCACTCCGGTCTATGCCCAAGTGCAACGCAACGGCCGTTGACGCAGGTCTCATCACATGGGAACAAGCTGTCCACTGGTATCAAAGGTAGACAAACTCACTGCAATCCTCGAGCCCAGATCACTGATTTTATAAAGTTTCTTCTCGGGCAGTGTATGAAAGCCCCGATTTACCTGGTGAACTATACTAAAAGCCATAGCAATACCTTGTGCCCATCTTTTGCGAGAGACATGACAACATCGCATCAGTGGCTTCACGTAGCCCAATTCTTTTTGACGCCATAGTCAGTATTGGATGTCGCGCCGCCGAAGGTTTCAACACCAGGATCTATCGTCAGTAACATTCCTGCATGGACTCAATATGAGACGAATGCTGACGTTATATACCCATTTCTAGGCCGTCTCCAGACTCGAGTCCGTGATCAACTTACCGACCTATTCATCAACACAAACACCCCTACAGTAGAGGATATACAGGCCATCGCACTGGTGGCTGCGTACTCGGAGAACGCGTTCGTTCTGGTGGCCATGGCCCTTCGCTTTGCCATTCAGCTTGGGCTACCTCATGTTGTCGATCAGCTCATCGCCAAAAGTCACGCACGTTCCGGAATCGTGACCGCCCACGAGCAAGAGCTTTACCGTCTATCTAGAGTTTGGCTTGGGATCTGCAATCTTGAACTCTTGTGAGTATCATGTTAACCTGATTGGAGAGCGCTGCTAAAAACATCCAAGTTTCTCTCTAGATGGCGGTAAACTGCCTGGCCTTTCTCTTCAAATGTCCTCTCGAAAGATCAGATGTCTGTTAGCTCACCCAGAACGTACATCTACCGACATCCGCCTCCTCTCGCAAGTGGAGCTCAACATCATCCGCACGGAAGCTTATACAAAGATCATGGGCCGGAGTAATGACTATATGGGTCAACACAGCGAAGATCAACTCCGGAATACGGTAGATGAGGCTTGTGTTGAGCTGTCACTGTGGCTCGATGAATGGACCAACATTGCTCTGACCGAACCAGCGCCACATCAACGGACTCTTGCGTTGCAGAACTTGTGTATTCAGCAAGCTTGGGCGACGATGACCATGTACCTAAAGGCGGTAGGCTCTTCCGGGATCGAGAACATTGCGATCATGACCGAATTTCAGCGCGACTTCATACGCAAAGCCAAGGAGGCAGCGAATCGACACCTTCACTACATGCTTCAGTCATCGTCAACACCAACTTCATCGCCGGTGTCTCATGCCTCGACGTCTGGCTCAACGTATCTCAGTACTTTTCGCTGGACACTCGACTATGTCTGGGCTAAGTGCGCCGTCTCAGTCTTGCTGGTCCTCAAGTTAGCCATTCTCCTCCGCGACCCGGTACCTTCGGTCATGGCGCTGCTCAGCGACGCGCATCGCGTACTGGAAGAGCTAAAAATTGTTACCGTGGGCCACATCGCATATTTCCAGATCTTGCAAACCAGCATCGAGAAGTGTGAAGCTGCTCTCCGAGAGTATGCTGCGGAACAGATACCCGACCAGGACTCTTCGATGGCGGGAGCGAGAAGCAGTGTAGCTGAAGACGAGTTCCAGGGCTACGTTCCCAGCGAGTTCGTCTTCGAGTGGGGTAAGTTTGGACTGCAGACACGCTTGTGAAATCTATACTGACTTCGTATGTCCACCTCTGCAGACTTTCCTGGGCTCAATCTAAAACATATGCCGCTCGGATGGCAAGACCTCTTTGTCAATATCGACAGCTTGTTCTAAACCAAAGGCATGCTTGGAAGGCAGGCGGCTATACAAGAGCCGTGCATGTTGCGTGGATCCGACGGTCAAGCATGTCCTGGGAGTATCAACAGTGTTCACATGCACATGTCAATGGAGCAAATGTTGTATGTAAGTTCAGTGTATATTGTAACTAAGCTACAACTATCGGAAGTCATGTTTCAAGCGTCAACCCGTTGATCAATATACATAGATGAAGTCCTCGTTCTTGATGTCAGTCACATCATCGAACGCCTTGTCGCCCACACCGCTGGCTTGTGCGTTCTCAGCTTCCTCTGCATCACCCTCGCGCGCAGAACCCATGCTGGTATCAACGACAATGGCCGACTTCCCCATGCTCTCTCTTGTTGCCGCATGCTTCCGGTTCAGAAGCTTGATCCAGAACATTGCAAGCAGGATCAGGACGACGATCGCGATGAAGAGAGCGAGGTTGGCTCGGAGGCCTCGGTAGTAGTGTGGTTTCTCTGACGGTTTGAAGAGTTGTGGGCCGATGATGTTGCCGGCGCTGGCGCCGACGAAGAGGATGCTTGTCGTTACTTTGCGCTTTGTGTCGCCTCCTGTGTTTTGGCCTGACCAGCTATAGATTAAAGGTGAAATGCCGGGATAGAAAGACGTCAGCTGGAAGCACAGGGTTAGCAGGTTACATGTTTTGCGTTGCCACTACTTACGTAGTATCCGAGAAGAAGTACACCGCGATTCGAGTCGCCGCGGCCAACGACCATGAGGATGACGATGCCGGCGATTGGTGGTATACATAAGAGTATCAGCACGGGCGACTTCCGTTTCAGCCACGTGGCTAGCCAAGCTCCACCGCAGGTAGCTATAATCTGGATGACGCCGAAAGGCATGTTGAAGAGGATCGTAGCGAAGGGTCCAAACCCAAAACCTGAAATTCGAGCAATCAGTGGAGTTCAGACTTGCAGCTTGCAGGAACGTTGGACTTACTCTGGATGATCAGAGGCCCGAAAGCACTGATACCACCACTCGGGATGCTGATCGCTGTCAACATGGAAAACCAAAGCCATGTCTTGGGATCCATGAATGCCTCCAGTACGTGGTCCCACTTCCAGACACGAGATGCAACGCCCATCTGGTTCATACGCAGACGCTCGACAGCGACGAGCTTTTCGTGATCGTTGAAGAACTTGGCCTAAAGATTGGGGCACGAAGTCAGTATATCTCTCACATCAACTAGTACAGGGAAACCACTTGCCTCCATGGGTGAATCGGGCATGAACAACCATACAAAGACCGAAACGACGACTGTGAGGAGACCACAAAAGAGAAAGATGATCTGGTATGAGTACAGAAGATTGGACTGGATGTGGCCCAACCCGTAGCAGAGCAGACTGCCGAGGATGTTGACCATGCCCAGCATGGCGTACCAAGCTGCGTTTCGGTTCGTTTGCTCGCCACGCTTATACCACATTTGAACAACGGCGATGAAAGCAGGAGCTAGATGCGTTAGCGATAGTCTTCGCGATGGCTTGAAGAGTTGGCTTACCAACGGCAGCTTCGAAAGCGCCCAACAAGAATCGCGTGGCCATCAGCCCGGCGAAGCTGCTGGCACCCGCCATTCCGCATAATATGCAGCCCCAGGTGAACACCATTACACCCATGAACTTCCCCATCCTGAGCTTGACCAGCAACACGGCCACCAGCGGCTGTGCCACTAGCTGCGCAATGTATACGATACTCCCAAGCCATGAGTATTGTTGACTGTTGGGATCGAGGTTTGCATCTTCGATGAGGCCAAAGACGGAAGCGTAGGATAATGTGGTCTTGTCGAGTGATTGGAGGAAGTAGACGCTGAGTAGGATAGGCAAGATGACAAGATCGATCTTCTTCAAGACGCGTTTGTTCTCGGCGGATGTTACGACGATGCGTTCGTTCGAGGCGAGAAGTGCGGCGGCTTTGTCTTTGCCTTTGCCGTCCGTCGCATTGGCTGGCTTGTAAAGCGACTCCGTGGTTTCGACATTGGGCTTGGACGCGGCGACGTCGTCGGTCACCTCCGGTTTCGACATTTCAACAAGAAGACTACAATCAACCCAGGAAGAGTCTGAGATAATGCTGCAGTAGTAGGTCAATATGGCCCGACTGCACTTATACGCATCCCCACGGGGACCCCAGACGCTGATCTTGTCTCTCTTCGGGCTAGGTCTCGTAGCTACGGCCGAAGAAACCGGCAGCCAAGGATGGATGCCTTTAGCCTCGTGACGAGGGTAGGATCCTTCGGTTTTCTCCGATGGTACTTTCGGGCGAAGTTCAATGGCCTGCCTTGCTATAAGTACAGTATGATTCATGATGCTCATGATACTTGGCAAGAAGACAGGCATTGCCAACTGTTAAACCCGTTCTATATTCATCATGCCGATGCTTGAGCACGTCTCCAGCGGCTACCAAGCTGTTCCCGCAACGGCATCGTTTGATACGAGCGTTGAGTTGCAATCAAACTCGGGCTTTGTTTTCACGTTTGACGCTTTACGACCTGGACTTTTCCGAACGACTTTCACGTCGCCCAAGCACTTGTTGCCGCCGCACCGAGCCACACCAGTACCGAGCAAGACCCTGGACGACACGACTGCGGCACGGGTATCATCAAGCACCACCTCAAAAGCATTCGCCGTCGATGGAGTCACTGCCAATGTGGATTGGGAAGGGGGTGTACCCATAGTATCACTTACGCTTCCTGGCCAAAAGACACCCATTCATACCGATCTGCCCAATCGCTCCTATGTTGCTGACGGGCCTGGGGTTTCGCACTACACACGCTACAATAATGGGACTCTTCACCTTGGACTTGGCGAGAAGCCAGCACCCATGGATTTATCAAATCGTCACTTCGTTCTCTCCGCCACCGACTCTTTCGGCTACGATGTTTATCGTACAGACCCGCTCTATAAGCACATTCCTCTCCTGATCAATTGCACGCCAGATGGCTGTGTTGGTATCTTCTCAACGTCACACGCCCGCGGCTTCTACTCTGTAAGAGATACCGCTGTACACCTGCATCTGAGACGCATGCTGACCTCTTTTACCAGGTCGGCTCTGAGATGGATGGGATGTGGGGACGCTTCAAAGTATATCGTCAAGACTACGGCGGCCTCGAGGAGTACCTCCTGGTGGGAAAGACTCTACCGGATATTGTGCGCATCTACGCTGACCTCGTTGGCTATCCACTTCTGGTGCCGCGGTGGGCATTCGGTTACCTGGCTGGTGGTATGAAGTACTCCATGACGGACGACCCACCTGCTAGTCAGAGCATGATGGAGTTTGCTGCCAAGCTTAAAGAACACGACATTCCCTGCTCCGGCATGCAAATGTCATCTGGCTATACGGTCGCAGAGACAGAACCGAAGACGCGCAACGTGTTTACGTGGAATAAGCATCGGTTTCCTGATCCGAAAGGCTGGATCGATGCTTATCACAAGGAAGGCATTCGGCTCATTGCAAACGTGAAGCCGTATGTATTGGGCAGTCATCCCGAGTATCAAAAGCTCAAAGACGCTGGCGCATTCTTTACGGACTCTTTGACACTCGCATCGGCTGAAGCGAGACTGTGGAGCGCGGGTGGAGGTGAGAGTGGAGTCGGTGGCCATATCGACTTCACTTCCAAGGCCGGGTACCAGTGGTGGTACGACGGCATCCGCGAGCTGAAGCGTGTCGGTATTGACTGCATTTGGAACGACAACAACGAATACACTGTCCCACACGATGGCTGGCAGTGCGCACTGGATGAGCCAGCAGTTACTCAAGAGCCCAAGCGCGACGACTATGGCAACAGCATCGGATTTTGGGGCCGCGCACTCAACACCGAACTGATGGGAAAATCTTCGCACGATGCAGCCTTGGAGATGGAACCTGCGCAACGCCCTTTCATCTTGACCCGAAGCGCCACAGCAGGAACGCTTCGATACTGTGCAAGTGCCTGGAGCGGAGACAATGTCACCTCATGGCCAGGCATGAAAGGCGCCAACGCTCTGTCCCTCACCGCGGGCGTGTGTCTAATGCAATGCTACGGCCACGACATAGGCGGTTTCGAAGGCCCACAGCCCAGTCCCGAGCTTCTCGTCCGCTGGTGCCAGCAAGGCATCTACAGTCCGCGCTTCGCCATCAATTGCTTCAAAACGGGCAAGGACAACCGCGTCGGCGATGTTATCGAGCCTTGGATGTATCCCGAGGTGACTGGCATAATCCGCGACACGATCAAGCGCCGCTACGAACTCATCCCCTATCTCTACTCGCTAGCGCTGCATTCGCACATGACTGCCACGCCACCGCAGCGTTGGACTGGATGGGGATATGAGAGTGATCCGGAGATTTGGACCAACAAGATACTTACCGATGGCGAAACACAGTACTGGCTTGGTGATGCACTACTGGTCGGTGGTGTCTTCACTCCTGGTGCCGAGACTGCTAGCATGTACCTTCCCAAGGACGCTTCAGACCCTGATGCCGCGTTTCTAGACTTGAACAACAACCCACAAACGTATTACAGCGCGGGCCAATGGGTTGATGTTGCATCGCACTGGCAGTCTAGCATTCCTGTCTTGGCGAAAGTTGGAAGCGCGATACCTGTTGGACGGGCGGAACAAGTCCTCTCTGTAGGCGAAACAAACAACCCGGCGAACCTGCCCCTGGACGATTACCGTGGGGTGGAGATCTTCCCTCCAAAGGCTTCTTCCAACGGTAAAGTCTACACGTCTACTTGGTACGAAGACGACGGTGTTTCGCCGCCGCCAGCCAGGATCTCCAGGTTCATAGTCTCTTTCGAGTCAACGGCCACGCAGGTACTGGTGCAATATGAGGAGAAATTGCAAGATGGCTTCGTCCCGCATTGGAAGGACCTGGAGGTTGTCCTGCCGAGGGGCGATGAGAGAAGTGTTGTCTTCAATGGCGCGGATGCGGAGAAGACGGGAACCGACAAGTTGGGCAGAGGGAGGTGGAAGGGTAGTGTTGGAGGGAGGAAATAAGCGTTGATTGCAGCTAGCACAAATTGAGCTGCGGAGATTACATGTATACTCGCTTGTGCCGCTCTGTAATTAGACCCTGATGGTTTTGCCCCGCTAGACACGACACCGCATTTTGGCGGCCGATCACGGCGAATGCAAGGACCGGTGTATAGATGTAGGTCATAGATGCCATCCACAAATTAGATCATAAGACGTTTATTTGAAGCGTTTGCCATCCAACTAGCAAGCCTTCCTAGCTCAGTGGTAGAGCGCGTCACTAGTAATGACGAGGTCGTCAGTGAGTAACACCCCCATTCGAAGCACCAAGGAGACAACCGACGCTGACGTGCCGTGAAGGTTCAATTCTGGCGGAAGGCAACGACGGCAGCAGGCAGACGCCATTCCTTTTTGCTGGTGTCGTACTGGGGTTCTGTTGGAAGAATGTTCTTTTTTGCGGCATTGTGGTGGTTGAGGGGCAAAGTGGGGCTTATGCATCTTCATCCTTCTATTGCTTATGCGACAACATCAAAAGCAGGATATTGAACAATCACAGACGACGGGAACAGTCTTCTCCGACCCCTAGCTGCAACGGCGTCTCTCACAGCAGGCATGCGACAATGTCCCCAGCGTCTAGTCTTGCCACGACCTGTTGTCTCCTTTACCACCACCAAGAACATTCCCAATTTCCTCTACGATGCCTTCACCAAAACATTCCCATCTCTAACCCCAAGACGGTGAACTCTAACAAACTCACGCTCTGCTTCGTCTCCCCTACGCTTACCAACAACAACAGTACCAGAGCCCGTCGTCGGCTTCTCAGCACCAGGTTCCTTCGGCTTCTCATCACCAGGTTCCTTCTGCTCTTCAAGCCACGGATACCACGCCCTGACAAAATTAATATCACCCACCGACGGCGCCGTGTTAACCTGGATCGCCCACGTAGACCCAAAGCGCGCAGCAACAAGCGGACAAACACTGATATCGTTCTTTTCCCAGCAATTCGAATCCGCAGCATACGCATTCGAGGGATAAATCATGATGGAGCCGAGGTCAAAGGGGCCTTCGTCCATGATGGGAGCGTAGATGCTGTTGAAAGCGGCGTTCTTGATGTACTGGGCACCAGCTTCAAAGTTGAATTCGTTCGCAAAGCCCTGCTCAGTGCAGAGGCGCTCTGCGGCGTCTTGGTGGCCGGCGACGCTGGCGGCGATGAGGGCGTCTTTGTAGCCTACTAGTTTGTCGCAGCGGAAAAGGACGTTTTCGTCGCGGTCGAACCGGCAGTGTTCGTGAGCCATGCCGAGGACGTGGCCGATCTGGCTCTCGTGTTAGCGGACTTGGAGACGAGGTGTGTTCGACCAGCAACATGGAGACTTACTTCGTGGGCTACCCGATGTGGCTCGGTGCTTTTCGAGCCCATGACTATGTAATGACGGCCAGCGGTGGTTTTGCGATGATCATACCCAATGCTAGCGTATGGCGCTTCTTCTTCTGCCCCAAGGTGTATTGCTAGAGCGTCCGCGCTCACCTTTGGGTTCCACGTTCCAGGCTCTTTCTTGTCGTTGTAGTCATCGAGGTAGCAGGTCGGATACATTCTCTCATTTTTATCCTCGTTGCCGTCATGAATCTCCATCCACCCGAGGCAATGGCCGTTCGCAGCACTGGCTGGTGTCTTGATGGCGTCGGCCCATATCTTGAACCCCTTCTGGAGTGGACAGTCAAGTTCCGCTTTGGCCTTGGCGGTCGCAAAGCAATATCGAAGGAGACGAATCCGGCCCTTCTTAGGGATACTGATGGGAGGCCAGGGTTGCGCGATACCAAATTTGAAGTGATTCATGTTACCCTCCTGGGGGCCGATAGAGCCTGGATCGAGGGCGGCAGTTTCGGATCCGGTTCTACAGTACCGATTCGTGGAGGCTAGTACTAATGTAAGAACCCCTAAGAACAGGAGAAATAACAAGGCCAAACGCATCGCGTTGATTCCTGGTAGGCGGGTAGATGAGATTGTTTCTAGATGTAGCGGTAATGGTCGTAATTGTCAGGTTGATCCTTATGTACATTTCACTCGACTATGGATATGATTCAGCGTAGACGCAAGGTCACGACTCCACAAGCAGTGAATGTGCAGCTGCGTAGAAAATTATTTCAGGCAACGATGCCAGATAGGAGGTTGATGCGATCGCGTGCGCACACATCAGGGACCGTGCGAACGGCTGCACTACCACATCGACCTCAAATTGTAGAGTGCGTGAAATATTGTAGAACAAGTAGTCGGGCATCTCAAGCTATGTTGATAAAAGAAACACCGGGTGCAATGATGAAGGCTGTGAACCAATTCTGTGAGCATTTTGAATGAATGATTCCATGTATGCTCTACGCTTGCCATGTGATACCGCGTCATCTACGAAGACATGCCATGTAACGCCAGTCTAAATGCAGTATATGCTTGTGAAAACGAACTGAAAGTGAAGGGAAAGACCGCTGAATGATAATGAGGGTATGACGCTATGCAAGAAACAAAGAAGGGAAATGTAATGCCGCTAGGACTTAGATCTCACGTCCTTTCTTTTCCTGATGCTCCAATTCTTTGACGTACTTGACGAAAGTCTTCTTGTGAACCTACTTGCAGTTAGTATTGCTCAATCTCAACTTCTCACGTGATACGTACCAGGCCAGCGTACTTGCCATCCCTGAGCACGCATATATATCGTAGTCCGAGCTTTACAAAGCATTCGTATACCAAGTCCATCGGTGAGTGAACATCCAATGCAACAGGTGCTGGGTCAATATATGGAGTGAAATCACTTGGATCGTAGGCTTCTTGCTCTTCTTCGTCTTGCGGCTCACGCCCTGCAGCCCAATCGACTCGTGGTGACATGAGGCAAAGCGTGTTCTCTTCGTTCTCCAGCTTATCGAGCGCAAACTCTAGATCTGGTGCGGGAATGAGGCCAACAAGAACGCCGTTTTTGATGATGGACAGGCCGCCGTCCAGTTCACCTATCATTTGCAGTCCACGTTGCTTTGCACGCAGTTCGACCGCAGGGATGAGCGCGTCTTCTGAGATATC
This sequence comes from Alternaria novae-zelandiae, assembly GCF_023758075.1. Taxonomy (NCBI): domain Eukaryota; kingdom Fungi; phylum Ascomycota; class Dothideomycetes; order Pleosporales; family Pleosporaceae; genus Alternaria; species Alternaria novae-zelandiae. Next base: position 435,555 of record NW_026056976.1, on the reverse strand, counting down.
GATGATATGATCCTGTCTCTTCCCAGTAGTGATGTCACCAAGCTCGGATGTGAAGATGGGCCGAACTTTGTTATCGAGGAATGGGTACGAATTCATGTCTGTGAGCAGGTCGTAGATACTGAGCGGTTCGATGGCATCCGCCACCCATTTGGCGACCAGAATGCCGAGAGAGAAAGGGAGTACGTGATCCAGACTACCCGTGAGCTCGAATAAGATGACGGCCAGTGTGATACTGAGACGAGTGACGCCGGTCATTGTTGCTCCAGCAGCCACTAGCGCGTACACTCCAGGAACGACGCATGAACCTGGCGGACCGTCAGGCGAACACTCTCCGAAGACGCCCAGATGGTTGAAGCGTAGAGCAGCAAGTTGAACAGTGTGGCCGATAAAGCGCCCGGCGAGACCGCCTACGACCATGGAAGGTACATAGATACCGGCTGGGACCTTGATACCAAAGGTGACGACAGTCAGAAGAGCTTTGATGACAAATGCGAAGAACAAGGTTTTGAGTACGCTCGGAATATGCTCGAGAGTCGGACAGAGACCGTCGCCGGTGTCAGTGTACGTGTCGCACGGACTTGCCAGTTCGAACAAGAGTTCGGTGACGGGAAGTTTGGTGTATCGGTTCCAAAAACTGATCAAACCAGTCACAAGCGCAACCAGGAAGACCTCAAGGAGCGGATGCTTCTTGATAACGGGTATGCGACGGAATGTTCGTGCCCATATGCGAGATGCTTTGATGAACAATGCGCCGAGAACACCGCCCACAGCGCCGGTGAAGACAAAGGTCGCAAGTTCAAAAAACTTCCAGTCTAGATGATAACGAACCTCGAAAAGCACGATCTTCTTGGTGCCGTATGGATCCAGGAATTTAAGAGATAACGCAGCCGCCTATAAGCGATTAGCAAGGTCGAGAGGAGAGCCTAGCGACTTACAATGCAGCAAAAGAAGGTTCTAAAGAGCGTCTTGGACGGAAAGTAGTAGCTCACTTCTTCGAGACTGAAGAGCACTCCGCCAATCGGAGCGCCGAAAGCTACGGCAACACCACTAGCGGCACTAGCGCTGAGAATCTCCCTGCGTTTGCCGTCGTTGTTGCTATACTTTGAGAATATACGACACGCAATGTTTCCTATGCAAGTCGCAATGTGCACGTATGGGCCCTCCTTACCGAGACTGAGGCCCGATGCAACACTGAGGATCAGAGCCAGCGTCTTGACGAGCAGTGTGCGTACACCCAGATAACCGTGGAGAACGAAACCACTGAGGATGACCTTGACTTCGGCTACACCACTGCCAGCAGCGGAGTAGTAGACCATGGGTGGCCGTGCCTGGACTTCCTGGAACCTCGACTCTGGGCTGATGCTGCGCTTGCGGTCTTCTTCCTCTGCCTGATCAGAGTATCTCCGGACTTCTGCGCCGAGGTTTTCGTCGAGTGTGGATAGTGAGATGGCTGAAGGGATGACTGTTTTTGTGGTGAGCGTGAGCAGACACGAGGCCATGGAGAGCAAGATGACGGAGAGGACGAAAAAGCCATATTGGGTCTGGACGACGTCCAGCCTGTCATTGCGGACCGCCTCGGACCACTTGAGCCAGTTGTCGCATATAGAGGCACCTTGGCAGCACGCCTTGCGGCTCTTGTTCCAGCCGGTAGTGCAATAGCCCTGCTTCAGATCGAACAGCGTGGTCTCGGTGGTGTTGACGAAGTAGGCGCACACGGCAGTGAGCACGCCGATTAGGGCTACCAGAATCCAGCCCTGCGCACCGTCGAACCAAGCGGCGAGGCGGCCCCTGATGTCCTTTCGGCTCCGCAGGGCCTTGACGCGGTAGGCGTCGGCGATGTTGTCGTGGACCCAGTCGGTCGACGTGAACTGATCGTACCACACGCGGTTGTCCTGGAAGAAGGAGGCCTTTGCGGAGTGCATGCTCTGCTCGAGGCCCGCCCCCCGCTCGCCCAGGGCATTGACGAGGCGCTGGCTGAAGGTGTGGCCGCCGGTGAGGGAGCCCCGGCGGCTCCGCATGCGCGAGCTGGTGGGCAGCTGGCTGTTGTTGCGCGTCATGCCCGGGCGAGGGGTGCCCGGGGAGGTGGCGGGCAGGCTCTTGTAGGACCTGGCCCCCCGCAGATGGGGCACTCCTAGCAGGGCGGTCCGCTCGTTGACGCTGCCCGTCGACCTCGTGAGGTCCGTGTCCGAGGCACGCATCGGGCGCTGGGCGCTGAAGGTGAGCGTGGGCGACGTGGGCGTGGTGCTGCTGAAGGTGTCGTCGCGCTCGCGCTGTTCGGCGGCATAGTCATCGTCGGCGTCGTAGTCGTCGACGCTGTGGTACGACTGCATCGACTTGGGCATGGCGAGGGCGGTGGGTAGGGAGGCAGCAGCTACAATCGGGGCAGGGGCGGTCTATTAGTGTCGAGGGCAGCCAGAGACATGTCGCCGAGCAGAGGCCGCTATCATGGTCATCCGGAAAACGATGGCGGTGTCACGATGGATATGTTATGGCTGGGCACCATGGCTGCTCCCCACTATGCCGCGGATCCCTCCAGGATGCGTTGTTGTCCTGTGTCCGGGGCGAGATAGGCTCCGCCGCGGGTCCGCCAGCTGTTTCAGACCGGCTTGCGTGTGCAGGGCGGCCAGCGAACAAAGCAGCAAAAGCAGCAGCTCGAGCAACTCCAGCAGGCAGCGGTGCGCAGCCCTCGGAGGCTGACCTCAGGTGTCTCACCACCGCAAAGGGCGGTAGGCGCGTCCCATGTGATTATTGGGGTGCACCCGTGGACGCGATGGTGACGGAACGCAGGGCAAACGGAAGGTGCTAACCCTACACGGAGAAGGCGCGATGCCGTAGCCGCCAATCGCAGCCCCCAGCCCCACCACTACACACTGACGTGCGTCTCGCGGTCGGGAGAATTGGGGGGTAGAGGCTGCCAATCTGTCGTTTCTTATCCGCCCGTGCATCCATCTGCTGCTGAGCCGCTGATCTGAAGATACAGACGACGCAACTCGGGAAAGCCGGTTTCGGAACACCGGGATTTCGCCGAGCGAGATATCCAAGGTACTAGCAGACATTCCGGAAGGTCTGACGACGATCGTGCCTACATCTCTCTAAAAGCATTCAAGATGGTGAGTCCTGCTGGACATTGAGTGCCATTGGGACTGCGTGCTGATGACTGTAGCCTGCTCTCTATGAACAGTTCTTCCTCTTCGGAGACAGCATAACCCAGGACTCCTTCTCCCAGGAGCGAGGCTTTGCCTTCTCTGCAGCCCTTCAAGCTGGTCAGTCCAAATATCATCATGTCTCCCGATCACTATCCCATGCAAAACATCTCTTCGTAAAGCTTCCGCGGCGGTCATTGGCTCGGGCGACTGGGAATGGCACTAATGATTCCAGCAGCATACATCAGGCGACTTGATGTAGTCAACCGCGGCTTCAGGTTATGACGTCCTACCTTTACGACCGCACCGACAGCTAACACCATGACAGTGGGTACAACACCCGCCAAGCTCTCCAGATACTGCCCGCCATCGTGCCCCCGCCGGATCAGGCTAAGATTCGGTTCATGGTAAGACTTGTCCATGCTAGATGCAGCCCTGACTGACCATACAGACCATCTTCTTCGGCGCCAACGACTCATCGTTACCAGATGCGCCAAACAAGCAGCATATTCCTCTTGATGAGTTCATCAAGAACCTAAAGGACATCATGTCCCATCCGCAGATCAAAGCCCACGACCCTCGTATCATCCTAGTAGCTCCTCCCCCAATCAACGAGCATCTGTGGTGGCCAAGAGACCAGTCGAACGGATATGCTAGCGTGACGCGACTGGCGGGTGCGACCAAAACATATGCCGATGCAGTCGTTCAACTTGGCGCCGAGCTTGGCCTGCCTGTCGTAAATCTCTGGAAAGCCTTCATGGCGAGGACGGACTTCAAAGCAGATATTTGGAAGCTGGGCGATGATCTCCCGGGCTCTTTAGACGTCTCGCAGAATGACGCCCTCGTGGAGCTTATGTACGATGGTAAGGGTTTCGCAAAACCTTCCTGTTTCCTCGCCATGCTAACTGCACGTTTCAGGGCTTCACTTGAACCCAGCAGGATACGAGATCTTCTACCAGGAGTTGATCAAGGTCATCGCAGAGCAGTGGCCGGATCAAGTAAGTTCTGACTGTATGAAATGCATGAGGTAGATACTGACTTTGTGCCTCCACTTTTGCAGTCGCCTGAGAAGCTGCCCATGGTACTGCCGCCGTGGAACGATCAGGAAGCGTGGAAACAGTGGGAGAGTGCTCAGTCTTCTTCGATCTAGCGCAAAAGTGGTAGACATTGGATGTGGGCAAGCTTGATTTCAGCTGCGCGATCAAGCGGGGCTCTGGGGAAGTCGTGTCCAATCGGGCGAGGGTGCATAACTCCGGCGGCTTGTGGTTAGCAGCGTCACTCGACGAACCTCAGCTCAGCATCGCGTCAACAGGACGCAAGAATACACCAGCAGTCAGATTTTCCTGTTCCTATTTCCTTTCCTGTTCAAACTTTTCTGGGACACTGTACATTATCTCGCTCCCTCTAGCGCCGTCTCGGGAACCGCCTGATCTTCGGCAAAGACCGCTGTTGCGACCATCGTACCTTCTGCTCCAGTAGTCCAACTAATCACACCGCCCAACACCCAACGCCTGCTGTCTGAGATAGTAGCACGGCCGATATCTCTCCACAGATCTTGCCTTTACCTCCAAATTGCCCACCGAACACCTCGATAGTCGGCTTCAAACGCATTCCTCACAACCGACGACCCAGACCCGCGCACACCGCAAACGCCTACTCTACTAAACAAGAGAGACTGCCACAAAAGAACTGGGCTACTGGACAGCGGTCGCTCGGTGGTGAAGGTAGGGGAGTCCCCACGGGAAGGCTGGTGTCTCTTTGTTGAGCACGTCACCAAGGGATGAGAGAGTCACGGGCATGGATCCTCAGAGCGTAGCCTTCCAGCCGCGCGACGATTTCTGGCGTTTTCAAAGCGAAATGCTACGTGTGCAGGAGCACCAGGCCGAACTCGCCGATCGTGTCGCCCGCCTGGAGCGCAAGCAGGAAGACGACTCGCGTCTGAAGAACGTCTGGGGGACTTCATCGCCCTTTCCTTCGGTGCTGGGGGGAACACCCCAACAGGGTAAGACGCTTCATCTGAATTTGTGCATCTTTAGCTGAAAACTGTTAGTTCCCCTGCAGCAGCCAACCGCCGAACACTTCACGAACTTCGACGACCAGTCCAGCAATCTCATCGGCAATCTCCAACTTGACGCCGACGAGGAACCCCGCCGTGTAGGGGCCACATCTCGCGCGAACAGCGTCCGCTTCGATGAAACTGCCAATCACGGTCACTGGGCGCATGCATCGAGATCGTCGCTGGATTTGATACCCCGCACTGGTAGCAGCATAGGCGGGCATGTCATGAGCGAGCGCAGCTACTCCCACAAGTCAGACGGAAGGCAAAGTTCTGCCGGCCAGTCGGTGCATTCTATGGCTTCGGGTCGCGCCAACAGCCTCACTAGCTTTGGTCCGACAACGCCTCAAGACGTCCCAGGGCTGGCTCCTGGCTTGTTCATTCTCGGCTCCGTTCCTGCTATAATACGTTGCTGGCTCAACACCAACTTCAAACACGATACCTTGCTGTATGCAGCAGTCTGTTCAGGTTCATACACATCCTATCTGGACTGGTACACAATTGAACACCTGGGCTTTCAGGATCGGGTCATTTTGGACGAGGACCGGGTTCGCAAGATCAAGCTGTCTGTCTACCTTCCAGAGGCTGTGCCTGTTTCAGCATCTTCACGATCCGACAGCCCGGCGCCGCAGCTTCCTTCGATAGGCGTAGATTTCACCGTCATCGAGGAGCACGACGCTGAGGTGAATCCAAAAGCCATTCAGATTTTCCTTGGTAGCGACATGCTTCGAGCACATAATGCCGACCTCCTTCTTTCATGCAACCAACTGACTCTGTATGATGATGACCGTAACAAGCTTCAGGTACCACTCGTCCGTCCTGAAGATGATCGCGCGTTCAAGTGCTTGCACGCTAGCGGTGCCCCTACGACGGATCCGAACCGCGCTACTTCGACTCTGGCTTCAGCGCACGCGCATCACACAACTCAGATGTCTAGCAATTCACCGACCCGTGAGACGTATTCGTCCTTGGAGAAATCGAATGGCACAGGCCCAGTGACCAACTCTGAGGATGGCGGGTCAAGTGGCCGGAGGAGTCTCGAACAGCGTCCACAGCCAGGCCTCTCAGCGTCAAGTCGCTCTGACAAGGATGCTCAGGAGCCGGGCTCTGTAAGTGGAGCTCCACAATCAGGAGCACCGCAAGCCATCTGGAGCAACTGGCGCCGTGACCAAGCGGAGAAGACAAACACGGGCTCTCTGGATTGGGCCAACGTGGGTAAAACCGCCAGCTCAGATCCCAGCTACCAGCGACGTGATACAGGCATCAAAGTATTGAAACCTTCTAAATCCACGCGTACTCTGTCGACGTCAAACTCATCACCTGTGACCGGGCAGTCACGCTTCTTTGATGATGGAAAGCGCAGAGGCGAGAGCGAAGCAAGCAACCGTGCGGCGGCTCCTCCGGTGAAGAGGAGTGTGTCTGGGGACAAAGCAAGGGAAAATATGCCTGGCCTGTCGAAGCCTCGATCTGCGAATCCAGTAGGCGGTGCCTCTGCTTTCGCATGGCTGAACAGTGGCGGATCAAGATGAAACGCGATGCTGCGCTTGTATCATACGTAACACCAAACGCCGGACAGAATACAGACTGTTGACATGGCGTCATGAATTCTACACATGCATGTGCTGTGGTTTCCCATGGTGTTGTCTAGGCGATTGTGACATGCACCAAACACAAACAGATGGTGTTCTGGCAGCTTCGGACACGCGACAGGGGGGAGCATTCACCGCGTCGCCAAGCTCGCTTACCAAGGTAGTGTCCGCAAGGCTGAGCGGTCGGACAGCGATAGTGACGACGGCCCATGTCACGGCGCTGCTCTGATTTTTGCGGACATTGCGCTGTTACCCCTCGTTTGTTCACCGCCGTGCTACTGTGTTTGTGAAGAAGAGGCGCCATTGCCCAGGTACTGCGGCCCGCTGCATAGTCCTTGTCCGCCTTTTGCTTGCCCTTTCACCCTCGCTCGTCCGCCCTCTACCGTCTGCCCTGAAGCTCTTCGCGGGCTTCACGGTAGGCAATCAGCTTCAAAACGGCCTCCACTAATAACAAGAAGCGGAAGATCGTGGTCCCCGCACGAGACTCGTCCAACGGCGACGGCACGCATTCACCGAATGTGGGCAGCGTCGGTGTAGGGTCCCCTCGCTCCTCCCCGCAACCCTCAGCATCGCCGCCACGCTATCTGCCACCGCACCTGCACGACGAAGTCCTGGTCGACACGCCCGAACCAGGCACGCTCTCGGCGCGAGACAGCTACACCGGGGCCAGCTCCCCCAGCGAAGCCTACGCCAATTTGACCCTCGACAGCCGCGAGGGCTCCGTCACCGACCTGGACCGCACACGCACCACCGAAGCACATCCTCAACGGCCCCCTCCACGCGCATCCTCACCCGCTAAGCGCCTCCACTCCGACATGGACGACAAGCCCGACGCACACGGCACGCGCACCAACGACGCGCCCTCGGCCGCCCGCGCCAGCAAGCCCCTGCCTACCAGCACACCACAGCGCAGTGCACGCGCAACTTCCGTAGAGATGGCCGACGCGCCCGCCGGCAGCAGCCCCGACGGCGACGGCGACGATGACGCCACTGAGCAGCAGGGGCTCCCAGACATCGACGTGCAGGTGACTCGCGTCATGGGCATGATGTCGAGCGAGGCCCTTGTGGAAGGGCAGGAGGGCTACATTATTTCCGAACAGTGGCTAGAGCGCGTGTGGGCAAGGACGTCGGAGAACAGAGGCAGGCCCAACGACTTCAGCAGGAACGCGACCTTGGGTCCCGTGGGCCCTGTCGACAACTCGCACCTCGTCGACCCAGAACTAGCGCACGAGAACTTGGTCGACCAGCATGGCGATGACTTCGTCGCGCTCAGCAAGGAGACAACCATGGGCCAAGACTTCGAGATTGTGCCCCGCAAAGCGTGGGATCTGGTCCTTAGCTGGTACGGGCTTGAGAAGTCGAGTCCCGTCATACGCCGCTACGCCCACAACACGGTACCGGGCCAAGTCAGCGAGGATATTTCTTACGAGCTGCACCCTCCTATCTTTACCATCCAGAAAGTGCGAAAAACTCCCAACGCCGCTGACAGCACGAAACCAGCCGCAAGGTTCGTCGCGAGCCGCTACGAGAGCTTTGTAGCCTTTGTCGACGCTGCCAAGAAAGCCGCAGGCGTTGACCCCAACAACAAAGTTCGCATTTGGCGCATTCTCACGCCCGCTCCTACAGACCAGCCACAGGCAACACAGCCATCTGGCATATTAACACCCGACGCGTCTCCCCAGAACGGATCTCCTGTTACACCCGCACCCACGCAACGGCCTACACTCGTTATGGCGGCCGACAGTTTCAGTGCTCTTGCCTTTGGATCAGAGCGTGAGCTGGTCACAGGCAAAGACGAGACGGCCAATGAGACGTTCAACGCGTCTCTGACTTTGGCTGACGCTGGTCTGACCCAGGACCAGATCATTGTACTTGAGGAGCATGACGACAAGGGTGAATACATTGCCGACACCACCAAAACAGCTCCCAAGAACAAGGCTGGTGCCCTGACTGGCAAGGGCCTGCAGAGCAACCCCAACAGTGGTAGGAGCACTCCAACGGGAGGCCCCATGACGCGCGGAAGAAAGCAGAATGGCAAAGTCCGTGGCCACGTGGGACTTACGAACCTTGGCAACACCTGTTACATGAATTCCGCTCTCCAATGTCTACGGAGTGTCGAAGAGTTGAGCATGTACTTTCTGAATAACAAATGGAAAGACGAGGTCAACATCGACAACCCCATAGGCTTCAAAGGTGTAATTGCCAAGTCGTACGCTGGTCTTTTGAGCTCCATCTATGGCTTCGACAACAGCTCATCTGTCTCGCCCAAAGACTTCAAACTCAAGCTTGGTAGGGCGAATCCCATGTTTTCTGGTTATGGCCAACAGGACTCTCAAGAATTCGTCAGCTGGCTAGTCGATGCGCTCCACGAAGATCTGAACCGTATACACAAAAAGCCGTACCGAGAGAACCCTGATTCCGATGACAATACCTTCCGGGACCCTGAGGCAGTCAAGCAACTCGGCGAGGTCTATCGGGAGAACCACCGAGCTCGGAACGATTCTGTAGCCATGGACTTGTTTAGTGGTTTTTACAAGAACACCATGGTTTGTCCGGATTGCGAGAAGGTCAGCATCACGTTCGACCCATACAGCCAGCTTACACTGCAGCTGCCGGTAGAGCAGTCTTGGTCCCATACCGTCACATACGTGCCATTGTACGGGAAGCCTTGTCGAATCGAGCTTGACTTTGACAAAAATGCCACTATCAAAGCCTTGAAGGAGTTCGTCGGCAAGCGCTGCGGCGGCGTTCCAGCCAACCGTATCATGGCGTCCGAGGTGTATAGTCACAAATACTATCGACACTTGGACGATGCATCGTCGATAGCGGAGTCGAATATAGGAGCACGGGACGAAATATATTTTTACGAGTTAGAAATGGCCCCAAGTAATTGGCCTGCACCTAAGAAGAAGGGCGCCAAGTACCGGATGACGCTTTCGCAATCTTCCGACGAGGAGATTCCGGAGACCGTTTCACCACTCCACGATCGCGTCATCTTTCCATTGTTCCACCGCATCCCAAGCACATCCTCGTATAGAGCCACGGGGCAGTCTATGGCGTTATGGCCAAGCTTCATTGTTCTCACTCGGGAGGAAGCCAAGGATTACGACACAATCCTGAGGAAGGTTCTGTCTAGAGTCGCTGGGATGACTAGTCGCAAGATTCTTAGTGAGCTCAGCGGACCAAAACAATCCCGCCCTGGGTCTGATGTTGTACTGACAACAGAAGAAGATGCGTCGCCAAACGATCCACAAATCAATGACGGTTCTGTTGAGGGCGAGGACATTGTGGAGGTGACGATGACGGATGCAAAGGATACGCGTTTCGCTCAAGTCGATGAGGCTAACCAGGTTCCGGAAGTACTTCGGCCGGGTAGCTACATTCATCCGGAGTTCAGGTACGTACAAGCTAGTTCCAGGCGAAGCTTGTGACGCAAGGTCGCAGCTCCGGGACCGACCTTGGATTCGCGCAGCAAAATACTGACTTAGAACAGGGCACTTTTCGAGATGAAGCACACACGAAAGAGCTCAGAGATTGTTACTACAGGTTGGAGTACCGTCGATTATTCGAAGCCACTTGAGCCTATCACCAAACGAGTCAGGATACCACCAGCTCGAGAAGAGTCTGTACAATCGTCCGCTGCTGGAAGCGAAACTACGTCTAGCGACGAAGACGAGGACGTGTCACAGTCCACGATTGTCGACGCCGACGCAGCGATTGATGCCGCCAACGTCAGCAGCGACGAGGAAATGCAATCAGTCGAGCCGGCAGCACAAGAGTTTGCCCGTTCGGGCCGTCAGAACAAGAAGAAGAGCAAGAAAGCGCGGAAGCATGAGCGCAAAATGGAGCGAAAGCACAAAAACAGCAAGAACTTCAAGAGTAAGAAAGCAGGCAAAGTGCCAGACCAGCCGAACTACCCTGACGAACCTGACGACGAGTCGGATGAGAGATTGCTCCGAATGGGCGAGGCCCTTGTCCTTGATTGGAATGCCGAGGCCTATGATGCTCTATTTGGCGCCTCTACGACGGACGATGACAGAGGTGCGGACGTCATGAAGAACATAGAGGTTCTCGATGACACAGAGCTTCGCGAAAAGAAAGAGAGGCGCGCAGCTCGTCGCAAAAACGGCATCAATCTTGATGAATGTTTTGTCGAATCTTCTAAGAGCGAGGTTCTTTCCGAAGATAACGCATGGTATTGCAGCCGTTGCAAGGAGAGGCGTAGGGCGACAAAGACACTCGAAATCTGGACAGTTCCTGACATCTTGATTATCCATCTGAAGCGCTTTAGCGGGGCGAGAAACCTGAGAGACAAGATCGAAGATCTGGTTGACTTCCCTGTAGAGGGACTAGATCTGTCCGGCAAAGTCGGTTTCCCTGAAGGCAAGGATCTCACCTATGATCTCTTCGCAGTCGACAATCACTACGGTGGGCTTGGAGGCGGTCATTACACGGCCACTGCTCAAAACTTCTTCGACAAGCAGTGGTACGACTACAATGGTAAGCTTTACCGACCGCATATCCTTTACACACAGTCACATTGATGCTAACTTCACTAGACTCCATAGTGTCTCGGTGTGAATCCGGCCGCAAGGCCGTATCGAGAAACGCCTACCTTTTGTTCTACCGCCGGCGTTCCCCCGTCCCTTTAGGCCCTCCCTCTCTTCAGCAAATTGTAACCGGCGACAACAGCAATCCCGACTCTGATGAAGATGCAGACGACCAACAACTTCGCTCTCGGTCACCGGCGGGAAACGGCTTGCGCCTCGACGATTCGTCCCGCAATGGGTCGTCGAGCGCTGGCGCAGTCGCAGCGGGAGCCGTAGCCCTGCGCGGGGGTGGTTATCAGCACTCAGCAGCCGCGAACCGTCCAAAGAACGGAGTCGCAGCCGGGAGCCAGAGTGACGATGATGAGCTACCATCCTATGGCGACGATGAGGGCTACGCTGATGACGGTGCTTACACGTCCACTCCTTGGGAAATGGACGCTGATCAACCAGCTTGGAGCTTCAGCGGCCTTGGCAGTGCGAACATGGATCGCCGTAACGACTCGGATGATGACGGTGCCGCGTCTGATACCGGAGCGATGGGTTCCGTAGGTGATGGAGAGATGAGCGAAAGGATGCAAGACTTTGATGACGATGGCGGTGTCAAGAATGGCTGGGGTGGTGTCGGCACACCCGTCGCACAGCAAGATGATGAAGTTGCCGAGATCAGGCTCGTCGGCGAAGACTGAGCAGACGAAAATCCTACAATACGCAGGAGGATTCGTGTTCCCCTGAATGGCAAATCATTGCATCTTTCGTTTGAGTGTATAGGTCGCGATCGTGGGCTTGGGAGACGAAAAGGCTCTCGTTAGATTAGATGGACATGACTGATGAACAAAAGGAGGATAGCATGGAAGGGTTGTACATGACGAACGGGACGGGATATCAAAGGTGGGTGAGGGTCATTATCCTCAGGGCGTTTTGCAAACATAGCATTCGTAGGCGCATCCGTAGGCGTATCAATGAAGATCTTGCATCGTTCACCATACTATACAGTATCTTGAGATTGAGTCTCTCACGCCGCGCACTACTCGATCAGAACAACACCAGCCACGCCATCATCGCATGAACCGCACAGACCCATCCATCACCTCGCGTAGAGCAAGAGCGGAGACAGGGATGCCGGATATCAGGAAGCACTAATGGAGTTGCGCGCAGCCAATGAGCAATTGACTCCAGGGGTTTCTACCACCGGTGTTTGAGGCTTGTAGGTTTGCCAGTCTTGACATTGACGTTCTGGTTCTGCCATGACGCTGTTTCTCCTTTTCCTTCACAGCCTAGCGAACGTGGCGGACATGGTACAAGGTCCGCGGAGTAGGTATAAACGGTGTATACGGCGCTATAGCACATGATGGCGTGCGGCATACCGGCTACAAGCGTGATGGTACGCAACGGTTTTCTTCTTGAATGGAGCGGTTGATAAACGATGTGAAACGCAAAATCGGAGGCACGTACCTGCCCCCACAGCAGTTTATCACGCGCAGTACGAAAGGCAATCGCGTCACATCCTCCAGAAGCCCAATATCCAGCCGCAACACCAGTATCCTCGCATACTTACCAACACAAAAAGCCCATGGCGTTCCTGGAAAGATCGAGGTTCTCTGGCGCAGGAACAAAAGCGGGTAGAAGCGATATACAGCAAGGATGTATATTATCAATAGATCCAGGTCCGCCTATGACGATCACTCCTGGCCGCATCGAGACAACACTCCGAACCGCATACCCGGAACCTGTACCAATGTAGGAAATGACGATGACGAGCATTTCCTCATGCGAAACTAGGCGTTGAGATTTCTTGTCATGCTGTAAACCAGTTTGTACTCGGGGAGGGTACTACAGGTAATACTATAGGGGCGTATAAGAGGTATCGTGTTCTCGTTGAAATTGACCAGTCTCTACTAAAATTCACTCGCTCAGTTTCGTTCCTGTGTATACTTTACCTCTCTCACTATCTTCATAGTTTTCACCACGACCAACACCAAAATGCGTTTCTCCCACCTCGCCGTCTTCGCCCTGAGCGGCCTATCGCTCGCGAGCCCCGTCGTCCAGCAAAAGCGCCAGGAAAGCAGCAGCGTAGAATCCCTCCTCACCGACCTCTTCGCCACGGTGCAAGTCTACACCGGAGCCATCAGTACGCCCCTCCCCTTTTGAGCCATCAGCCAAAACAAACCACCCATCACCTGCATTATACTAACAAATGCATCTTAGATGCTACCCTTGCGCCCCTCTCCGCATCCTCATCTCTTCTCGAAAAGACGGCCGCAATCCCCAAAGTAGGCGAGCAACTCAACAAGATCACCGCCGCCATCACAGATTCGACAACGCAAATCCGCGATCTCGCTCCTGCAAACGCTACGCAGCCCATGGTGCCAGCCGAAGACAACCAGAAGCGGTCTACCTCTACCGATCTCGTCGACGTCTCCCAGCCCAAGGAGAAGCGTCAGTTGATCGCCGCTGGCGCCCTTCTCGCGCTCATCATTGTTGAGATCTTTGCTACGATTACCGCTGCAGTGGCGATTTTGGGTCTCGCTGGGCTTTTGGTGTTTATCAACCCGTTGACGAGCGCGTTGAGTCTTTTGATTCTAGCGGTTCAGTTGGTGCTTAATGTTGTGCTTGTGGGTGTTATTGCGTTGCTGAACAGTGTGCTTGGTGCGTTGGCGCTTGGGCTTAGTGGGTTGTAAGGGATCAGTTTGGTTGTAGTGGTCGGCGGTGTATTTGTAGAGATATGATTAGATTTGTTATGAGATTGTAATACCTGTCTACTTCGGTGTCAGCCCAGTGATGTTCCGGTGTCTTCAAGTGACAGTGTGAACCTGGAGTGTAGTTGACGGATCGCCATCCTGTCGATCCGCTTGTTCGCCGCACTGAGCGCGATAAGCTTGCTGTGACGATTGCACAGAGATCGCTAAGTAGCAGTGATGATTCTGGGAAGAGTCTCATCATGCGAGTATCGCTATAGTTTGACGTTTAGTGTCATGGTCCGGGTGCGTAGACGTTTTGACGAAGCGTAGTTGGCAGCACGCAAGCTGTTGAGATGTACGTGACTTGTCTCCGTTTATTCTAGATGCATGAAAATATACTAGTAGACGTCTTACATACCCTTTGTGCTCCTTTGTTGATTGCTCCTTTGTTGATGAATGATCATTGTGTGGCAGTCGTGATTGACCTCAAGCGAGCCAAGCCTTCCCATTCACAGTTCAGGAAGTCACAGTCACGTCAGCTCCTCACCACTCACGACGACTCATATGAGCGGCAAGCGTCGTTTCTTCATTCTCAAACGACCGTACAGTCACACCACATGACTCACATCATGCACCGCTGGAGCAACCCTTCCAGCAACCCATACCTCGCTAAACAGGTAAATAACCTCGCGCGATAGTGCACCTCTTACTTCGCAATGCCGGCATATCTCTTCGCACTACCTAACGAGTTGTTGCTCGATATCACGGACCATCTGCCTCGTCTACCTCGGGACCGACGCGCGGAACTCGTCTCGCTGGCAATGGTGTGTAAGCGCTTTTGTAAGTGGATGCTAGAATGACGTCCAGCTTGCCGTCTCACTGACACCTTATAGACGATATCGTAGTAGACGTTCTCCATAAAGATGTGTGCGTCGACATAGCTAAAGTACACAAACTCGTCTCTTTGTATGCCGCCCAACCCAAGCTCGCGCAACTAGTCAGGAGCATTGACCTTTTCCGGGACGCCGACACCCACGACGAGCGCGCTTCCGAGCGCAAATCTCGAGGGAAGGAACGGGGTATTTATAAGCCTATCATGAGGTCGTCCGGCATTACAAGGCGCCTCCAGCGGATGCTAAAGTATGACTTGCGTCGAAAGAACGTTCAGGCAGACATGGCTCTTCTCCTACTACAGCTCCCCAACATACAGCGCTTATTGCTAGGAGGGTTGTCGCATGGTGATATCCGCTTCTTCGATCCAGTGTTTTTCAACACGTCGGCCTCCACCGCAGATCTAGCTTCTTCAGACGCCCACCGCTGTCGGCCCTATCTAAAAGAGGTTATCAGAAAGCGACTCAAAACGCGGTTGAACAAGCTGGAGATCCCTTTCGGTGGGCTATGGGACTCTGTCAACAGGCATCGGACTTTCGATTTGAGCGAGTACGCTCACCTCACACACGTGACCACATGCGCCGATGAATTGATGACGCCTAAATGGAAGGCATGGGGATCTGAGCCTGACTACGAACTTGGCGTATTGCCGAAGACATTAACCCATCTTACGCTCGGAGGTACATGCTGGGACTTTGACCGTCTCCTGACTCATCTCGTCACACAAAAAGCCACTGGAGTATTGCCGAGATTGCGCAGCTTCACCATCTACACCCATCATCAAATGGGACAAGAGGGCATGGGAGATGACCGCGCAAAGTTACCCAACCGTGCGCGATCGGATCACACCGCTACGCATGTCTAGGCACTCCAAGATGTCGGAATAACAGCAACACTAAGACACACCGGTCCAAATCATATGCGTTACTTCTGTCGGCTGAACATGATCGACACTGGTTATCGGTCCCGTCATGTGCTCGGGCAGCTAGAACCTCTAGAGATGCGAGGATACTTCGAGCATTGGCGGCATCGAGCGACTGATATGGAGGTAAGACGACTAGCGCATGAACGTATGCTGGAGCAAGAGGAGCAGCCAGAGGCATATGAGCCGAGTACACACGGAGATAAGAACTCTTGTACCGATGTCGGCGAATATAGTGAGGCTGAATGGGATGAACTCGCAAACCTGGCCCTCAATGACTGAATAGATGATCTTGACATCCTCCAACATGTTCCTTAGTTCGTTTCCCAGCACAGAAGCGCCTCTTACAGCCAATGATATCACAATCTCCAGTGTGCTCATGTTCAGCATCGTGTCTTTCCAGTTCCCTCTCCGTGAGCAGCCTGTCGTCGTTGCAAGTCGCGCATTTGTGTATTAGCACAGCTGCGAAAGCTTTCTGGGCGTCGCCTGGCTTGGGTGGCGCGCAGGGATCGCGCCATCGAATTTGGGTCGTAGATGCTACGAAGAAGTCGTCGAGCCATTGCGGGGACCTGGGTGGTGACGGTGTATTATCCGAAGTTGTCCCACGGTTGGAGTTGAATTGGAATGGAGCATGGGGCTGAAGGTCCGTCGCGGTCACGGTCGCAGTCCCCGTGACTGTGGCACTAGACGCTGGAGAAGCCGCAGCAACATCGACCGTATCGCATTGCATCGGGTCCTCTGGAGACACATCATCATCTCGTGCAAGCATCATACTCGGTAGTGGTTGTGGGTCCAGCAGCGCAATGACGAGTTTCTGGTCGAAGCTGTACTTGGGTAGATCGACGCCATCTCGCATAGAAACAATCCAGACGATTTCATCCTTCTCTTTCGAGCTTAACATCTTCGTCTTTACGACTCTGGTCATCGTATTCAAGAAGTACTCGCTGATAACAGTGAAATGGGCTCTTTGAAAGATGCTCTGAACATGTTCTGGTACCATGTTACGCATGTTGGGCATGAACTCGCCCGTTTGACGCGTGCACGCCATGACTTGATCATAAGTCTGCGTCTCGGAGATGGGGAAAAGGCCTGCAGCCCATGTGTGGGAGGCATCATTGACGCGCCTTACATGTCTGCCTGAGATCTTAGCGACCAACACTGACATGACCTCGGTACGAAGCGGCTCTTCGAAAGATTCCGCCGCTCGAACGTATGGCTGAACACCGTCCGCATCTTCGCATTCTGGGTCGGCGCCGCCATTGACAAGCATTCGGAGACGCGGAACGATATCAACAGCTGGGCAATCCGCGATGCACTTCCGCAAAGGACTGAGGGCGTCATGAGCTGCGCTATTCGGATCGACGCCCTTCCCAAGAAGCACTTCAATATCGCGTAGCGTGTCGGTGGGATGTCGTTTTGCGTCCGGACAGCAGCCGAGAACTTCGGATAGGAGCGAGGTACCATCGTTAGTAGGCGTAGGTACAAAGGTGTCAATGAGCCACCGCGCAAAAGTTGGAGTCGAATGCCACAGCGCTTGGTGCTCAAACTTGTCCCGACACAGAGACTTGCAAGGATAACCTCCAAAAAACGGAGGGAAGCTAGCACCCTTGCAAACAAACAGCCGGAGGCATTCAAGCTCGTCTGAAGAAAGTTCGGCCGCCCAATAAGGGCGATTCTGCAATGCCATGATGAACATGCTGAGGTTTGACTGGGCAACAAGTTCTGGAGGCTTGCGGTGAACATTTGCCCCAGCACTAAGAAGCATTTCCAAAAGCGTGTGGCAGTTCTTGCGTGCCGCTGGGTCTGTGTAGATTTTCATTCGATGTAAAAGGCATAGTTGCAATGCTGTGTGAACGCCAGGCTTCTCAGGCGATGGACCAGCATCTTCGACGTTGGCACCTCGGTTGAGAAGGATGCGCACGATGTCAGGTACATTCCAGAAAACTGCTTGACGTAAAGGAGTCCAGCTTGAGCCCGGAAGTCCATTGACCTCTGAACGACCTGGTTGGAGCAGTGCTTGAACAGTGTAAGTGCGCCCGTTTTTGATGGCATTATGCAATGCCAAGTCTGTTCCAAGTGGGTGTTTGGAACCTTTTGCGCCGTAGGCAAGTAGGACCCAGATGATTGGTCCGCAAGGCATACCGCACGCAATATCGAATACGGTCTGATTTGGATGCTGCAAGATAACCATCTCGCTCAGAGCAGGGTGGCCAACGAATCGTGCGTCTGCTTCATCGAAAGGCAGACCAATTGGATGGTTGATGCGATCGACATTGTCGACAATAAGCTTCTCCAACTTTTCCAAATCGCCGTCTAGGACTGCACCGACCATGTCTAGTACTATGTCGGAGGCTTGCCTAGAATCTTGCGACGATGTCTCTTCGAAGGATGGCCGGAGACTACGATATGGTCAATACACACTGAGCGCACGAATCTGGGATGATCAGAGACCTACATACTCTTGTGGCTGGTTCAATAGACCCAGAAAAGTTGGCTCTGCGACCGTTCCGGCTTCATCAGCGATAAGAGTGGGTAGACTAGCTACAACTTGCCAACCACCCGTCTTTGTACAATGCTCTCTGGAAGTCGAGTCTGTCGAAATGGGTTCTGCGAACTCGCTTGTCTCGTTGTCGTTCCCAGCGTTGCCATCGGAACTCTGCTCGCTGGGAAGCCTCGCTTTGTGACGCGACTTCGTGGCTCTTCGCGGCTTGTGTCTCATGATACCCCACTCTTTCAGCCTCATTCGATATGCTCGAGTCCTGTATCCCTCGTCAGCTACGCAAAGACGATAAATCATCATCTTTGCAAGTACTCACGAAGCCCGGAACTTGTGTTTGCGTTCCATGAGCTCCTTGACCTCTTCTAGAGGCTTCTTTTGAACGAAAGAAAGCTCCTTGATCTCATCCTGCACCAACTCCCAGTCTTTCGTCATCCTTATATACTGCGGCCCGCAGCCCTGGTATTGCACCTTCGGTGGGCAATAGACACTGGTCAAGCACAGCAGGAGTGCGAAGGTGCGGCCTCAATACCGTGCGCCGGTAGCTAGCCAGGATAGAGGGAAGAGCCTATGAGACTCTAGTATCGATGCTAGGTGCGGTACTAGGACCAGTACCATGAAGGTCATCGTGCGATCCTGGAGACATGTCGTGGTTATAACGACACGCACGAGGAGACGCAGAGTGCAAAATTAGGCCTGAATCCAGCTGACGGAACGCGAGAGTGCAACTCTAAGGCTTTGTGTCGACTAGGTGGTGGCGTGCATTGAGTCCAACGCGAATTGAGTTTAGTGTATGCGGCACAGCCTCCCGAGGTCCGGCCTCGAGCCTTGGCTTGGCGCCCCTGCGTCGAAATCGCTCACAGCCCCAAGCTCTTTCTTACCCTGTCGAATACAACAACGCGTAAGAAGCAGATCGCATATTTAACTGAGGGTCGAGAAGTCTACAAAGCTTTTACTTCATGCAGATTGCTGTCTTTCGTACTATCGTAGGCTGCAGTAATAATTATTGCTTAGACGTATGTGCCTAGGCGTATTCAGGTAGAATCAGAACTCGCAGCAACAAGGTCATCGAACCGAGTCCAACAGGAATAGCTTTTGTGTCAGTTGCAGGATCGCTGCGCGCCATTTCGTTGTAGACACGCTAGCCAAGATCGCCAGTCAGAGCACTCCCCATGTTTGCGATCAAACAGGCGGAGCCAATACTTATCAGTGCAGTCACACCGTCATGCTGCATTTTGGTAACATTGATCAAGTCACAGTCGACCATCCACTGCTCAAGGAATGCAAGTTGCGATTAACAAAGGTATCATATGTACGAAGCGACGCTAAAACAGCAAACAAAAAGCCATAGTCCAATTCTAACGACCGCCGATTTGGCCCTTGGGAAGAGGCTTTACCCACATGAACATGCAGTTGAGCGCAATGATCATGATGCCAATGATCCAGAAAACCTGCGCATAGTCCGTCTTGTGGTAGCGGAAGATGATGGCAAAGATGATACCACCAAAGTTACCAGTCGCGCCAACGATACCGGAGAGGATGCCTTTGGAAATGTTAGTAGGTCTTCTCTCAATGAGTGAAGCAATTCGACTTACCATTAGCGTGAGGGTGGATGTGAGGTACGAGCGCGAAGTTCGCACCATTACCCGCCTCAAGGAATATGGCCATGACCGCAATGAGGCCAATCATCTCGCTGAGGTTGTGGGGATCCACCTTTCCAATGACGATGCACATTATACCAGACATAACGCCGACGAAGTGGATCCAGAACTTCTTTGCCCAGAGGTTGCGACCGGTAACCTTGTAGATAAGATCCGCAATAAAGCCACCGAGCGGTCTGGTAACAACGTTCAAGAGACCGAACATAGCTGCCCAGCGTCCAGATTGTGTTTGACCAAGGGACTGGAAGTTCTTGAGGTAATAAGCACCAAGGATAGAGTTGATGGCGAGTTCACCGCCGAAGGAGCA
Organism: Alternaria novae-zelandiae; assembly: GCF_023758075.1. Lineage (NCBI taxonomy): Eukaryota > Fungi > Ascomycota > Dothideomycetes > Pleosporales > Pleosporaceae > Alternaria > Alternaria novae-zelandiae. Next base: position 415,261 of record NW_026056976.1, on the reverse strand, counting down.
GAAGTAGCCCGCGCAGAGCATCAGTGTCTGGAGAGAGAACATGACCTTCAGTCCCTCTTTCAAAGTAGGCTTGACTACGACTTCGTGCTGGAATTCGTCCATGACTTGAACATCACCACGTCCAGCCTCTACGTCAGCGGCCGGTTGCTCTCGCTTCTTTTCGTCGTTGGAGGAAATCGATCCAGTGGTCGCAGGCTTGTCATCGAGGGCACCGGTCGTGGGGACCACGGAAGCTTGGTTGGTTTGATCGCTGCTAGACACCACGGTTGCCCCACGCTCAGACCACTTTCCGGTAGGCGTATCGTCGGTCAACAGCAGGAGACCGGTAGCGCATGCACTGATCATGATGAATGGAACGATGAAGGAGACTCTCCATGCGACGTGCGAGGAGAGACCCTGGTCCCTCTTCAAAGAGTCGTAGATAGCGGGCATGACGAAGCTAAAGAAAAGTCAGTGGAAGCTGCTTCATAGGGGATGTCCCGCTTACTATGTGATACCGCCGCCAGAGTTACCCCAGCCTCCGACCAAAGCGTTGGCAGTTCCGACAACATTTCTGTCGTAGAATCCAGTTGTCCAGACCTGGCATGGTACGAAGGTACCACCGAGAATACCAACAAAGAAACGGATGAAGTATAAACCCGTAGCGTTGTGTGCAGTGCCAGCGAGAGCGGTCGGGATAGCACCGGCGAATAACAGACTGGCAAATGTAATGCGCGGGCCGAAGTGGTCGCACATGGGTCCCGCAATGAAGCGGACCAAAAGTGTTGCACATAGCGCGACGATGTTGGAGTTGGCAATCTGATCCTGTGACAAATGCATGTCCTCCTTGATACTCTTACTCAGCTGTGGGGATGTTAGTCTGTACAATTCGGACAGTCTCGTGGGTTGCGGGTGACCATACCAGAGGTGGAAACGCGTACCTGAAAAGTATTAGCACTCAGCAACGGAGAAGACCCACATGTGGGGAACGACCTACCATGACCAGAAAGCAATGAAGAAGCCTAGGTAAGAGAAGAAGAACACACGACCATATTTGTTGATCGGATTCAAGACGGGAATAGATGTGGCCTTCTTGTTGTATGGGTTGATCTCTGGTGCCGACCAGAGCATGTTGATAGCGAACGGCATGATGAGTACCACCCGAGAGGTCGAGCCCTACTACGATACTGATACTTCTGAAAGGTAGGTCGGGAGAGTGTAAAGCTGGCGATGCTTTACAGACGCAATATGGAAGTTGGGAGCGGGCGCTTGCTGAAGCCGTGGCTCCAAACGGAAGCTGGAGGTTATATAGATTGATGCACAAACTCCAAAAATGATACTTCCGCGGTGAAGCACAGTGACGCACGGCTAAGGTTGTGGCGCAACTCGTTCCCCAGGCCAAGTGAGATCAGACTTCTCCGTGTCTGAATTCAGTAATATTGGCGGATTCGTTATCTTCGTTGGCGATGCCCAGCAGCTGCAAGCCCAATACTTCGGAGAAAGTATGCTTTGCCGCGCTCTCGGGTGCAGGCGATGTGTGCGATGAGCGCTAGGGCGTCAACTTGAGATCCACATGCTGCTGTAGCGAATTGAGACTCTTTCTCGACTGGCTAAAATGTAGCATGAAAGGCTGAATGTCGATGCGATGAGTCGTGGTTCGCTGGGGATGAGGTTTGACGCGGGATGGTGGGGGACGGCAGGGGCGTTCTCTTATCTCTTGGCGCTAGCCAGGCGAGAGACTAGACTCACTGTAGTCGATGCCAGCAAGGATCCTTATCAGAACGTCTGGAGATAATATGAGTTGCTGCTTTTCCGCGGTCAGCATTTGACAAAATGCCTGTGTCGCTAATACCTCTTCAGCCTCAACAGCTTCCTGTTCCTAGTACGAGCATACTGTTCGTGTCGAAGAAGTGGCGTTGACAAAAACGACTGGAAGTAACGCAGCAAACAACAATGACAACTCAAGATCAAGACTTACTCTTGCTTCTGAAACGTAGCTTTGCTTTTGACTTCTGGTGATGGTACAAACTTGATGTGACGGGAGTTGTGTGTCTGCCGCGTGCGTGTGGAGACGTGGCCCGATAAGCACAGAGCTTGGTGCAACGGCAACTATACCAGGCATGTGGGTGGATTCGCGCCGTTGCACAACTCTTACAATCCCAGCTTGGATTTGAGATCGTTAATTGTTTGTCGATCAGCTCCTGTCAGGATATTGATGGCCTGTGAAACATGCTTGCACCAATCAAGCGAAGGTTCAGTGCCTTATCTCGCATAACTGCAGCTTCCGCCCCGGCAACACGGAGTACGCACAGGGACTCTTGGAGCACATCGATGATCTGGGAGGGTATATGATCCTCAAACGCCTAGAGTTCAGTGCAACGTCATCCGCTCCTTGGAAACTCGGTATTTGAATCTCACAATGCCAAGGCTCGTCGATACTTGGAGGCCAACACTGGATGGATGTGACGACTTATCTCAAACTCCAAGAGGTTCTCGCAAGCGGGGGTTCTAGGCCTAGATCCTGACGTACGGTGGCTGCTACAGTCACTGCAGCGATATCGGAGGAAACGGGCCGGAGAAGGCATGTTGGGTACTGAGATGCTGAGCAAGAAGACGAAGCAACTCCGGGAATATCGAAAAAGATGGTAGTGTAGTGTGGGTAGGCTCCACAGTGGGCTCAGCTGCAGCCTTTTGAGCCTCATCCGCGGAGATCCCACGCTCATCCTGAGACAGTGGTACCCAGCCACCCCGTTCCTCGATCTGTCATCACACGACTTTGACTGAATACTCTCCGAACACCTTGGTCAAAAGTTTCGGGTCATACGGAGGATTTCGAAGAGTTAGCTGCTGATGTGAAGCAGGACCCGGAGGATGTCTACGTTGTTAAACACTCCTGCGCGCTGCATTCCCAATACTTCCTCGCCGTCTGCACACCCACCCCGTACATTGCAGCGCCGCACACCACCAGCACATGCATAAGCTGATGGCTACTCCCAATTACGTCGCAACGCCGAGGGTACCATCTCTCAGGCACTCTCGCAGCGTACAACAAAGCTCCGGCGCCATGACAAACGCCTAGTCCAAGATAGTAGCCCAAGCTCATCCTACTATCCATCTCTTCCACGCCATAGACGTGGGTACCATGCGCTATTGGAAGGAAAGAAGACGCTCCCAACAGGAGATAAAGCGCCGTACGGAGATGACGAGACTGAGGACCAGAAAAGGTGGGGTGCAGAGTAGTGAGTGCGCAAGCAAGGCCCACGACAGTAGCGAAGATACTGTAGGCTTCCTGTAGTACAGGATTGTATTTGAAAGTGAAGTGTGTACTGGCAATTGTCGTACCATACAGTGGTATCACGATACCAAGGTAATCGAATCGGCCCGTCCAGGTGCGAACACTTTCGCTGTGATCGAGGAAGATGTGGTGTCTATCAAGCGTCAGTACCATCTGTTCTTCAAACTCAAGGCATGAGGGTTGAAGATGAGTATCAAGAGGTACTTACAAGAACGAGAAAAAGAAGCACGCTATGACAGAGGTAAAGTAGACGTAGACAGCTTCATCGTCGCCGCTTCTACTGTACCTATCTAGGTGACTCCGACGAGCAGACAGGTAGAACACGACATCGACCAAAAAGAAGGCAACGGTACCCAGGATATGTGACCAGATGTTGACTGTCTCATTGTGGACCTGGAAGACGCTCCTGAGTGAGTGATGGTAAGAGAACGTTGCTTGTCTAGTGACTATTAGCCCCAAGCCGTGTGCCGTCTACGACGCGGAAAACGTACCGATGGGATGTGAGTATGAACTCGTTGTCTCGCTGCCAGGGCACTGCGTTGACGCCGTTAGCTCACGACGTTCCTAGTACCTAGGTATCCACCGGGAGTTGCGCAGAGTCGAACTCACTGAGATCATCCCAGCCTATCAACGCATCGGAGTTCTGGGTCTCATCCGTACGATGAGTCTCCTTACCGTCCGCGTCAAATTGAACATGTCGCAATGTCGTTGATGTTCCATACCCGTCGCCATGGTTGCTTCCCTCCAAGATCCCCGCTTTCTCTCTAGCGTCTTGGCGTGTCTGTGATGTCATACTGCTAAGCTCACTGAGGCTGATGCCGACTCCAACGAATAATTTCTCGATGTTTTCAAGGTTTTATGAACGGCAGAGCGATCTGAAAGTCGATGGCTAATGCTTTTGTGCCGACAAAGACATGCCCTACTCAATAGTCACCCACAAGTTCAATCACCAAGCCGCCACGCTTCCGAGCTATGCACGGCCGTGACGCAGTCAATGAGTCCGCGGACCTCTTTCGCCTCTCATTTTCTTATGATGCGGCCAAGATGTATCTAAGGAATGGGAAATGCTTCTTCCTGTCGTATGTCGTATCCTTGGGGACTGTAAAATCTGGGCAGCCCTTGCTCGCCCGTGTGTTTCTGTATCGCGAGGATACTCAACCACTACCATGTTAGTCCTCTGCTTTCTACGCATGTCCACGTCACTCATAATTGAGGTGAGGTTTGCCAGATGAATACTTCTCAACCAGGCAATCTGCGCTCAAGTGTTGATTGCAGCAATTTTGGAGTGATAGAGGCACAGACTTTGAGCAAGATAGTCAGTGCCATGCCAGGAGAGCTGAACAAATCCACCTCGGCTTTCGCATCGTTTGATGGACATTCGATGTTGTCTGAAGCAGTAGGTATACAACTGACTCAGAATAGTTCAGGTGGGCACTGCATGGAGCGAGGCGTGGATGGCACCAATCTGAGATGCGCACAAAGGTACGGCACGAGGAATCGATAGCTAGCAAACAAGGATGATTCTCGGCTCAAGTCTTGCAATGCTCGCCGTTTCTACGTTTTGATACAGACATCATTTCTCATAGCAAGACAGAAAGTTCAGGATGGAGAGCCAGTCAAGGTTTCCGTATTATTAATTCAATCACCGCGCTCGATCGAGCGGTTACTGTTCAACAATCATGCACCGTCATTCATGCCCAACAATGTACACCGAACCATATCCAATGGCACCCAGCAATCAAGAGATAGGAGTAGTAATAGACAATGAGGATTCCACGCGCATCAACATCGCGCGAAGATAGAGCACGGAGAGGGTCAAGGTCAGAGAAGTACGGTAGGACGAATGGCGCGGACTTTCGACGGGTACTAGACCAGGATCGCCGTGCCTAGTTGGATTCTGAAGGAGAGGCATATCGTATCTCTTTTCGATTATGGGTTTAGAAGTCGGGAAATAGGTGCCCGTGGCTATTCGGACACGTCAGAATGTGGTCTACAGTATAAGGAGGACTCTGCACGCACGGGTCATCTCCTGCCTGACCGTATGCCTCCGTCTCCTCCGGATACTTATCGAATTGGCTGGCATCGCCAACGCCAGCTCGCACAGGTGGCACGTAGGGTGCATCAATGTCCTTCTTTTGTAGTCGGTCCCACGTTACTTCGGCGAACCAAGGGTGGTTCATAACGTCCTTGCTGCCGCCGTGCAAGTTGCCCAGTCGCTTGGTGAGGTCGGGTGTGATGAGCTTTTGCAGCAGGTCGTGGGCGTCAGGATGGATGTACGGTGGGTACTTGACTCTCGACTTGAGGATGTTTTCGTAGATCTTCATGGGGGAGCCACCGTCCCAGAAGGGAGTGAAGCCGCAGAGCATTTCGAAGATGAGAATGCCAAGTGACCACCTGGCGTTGTTAGTGCGACTCGAGCCGGGGGAGACATTGCTACTTACCAGTCGACGGACTTGTTGTAGCCTTTTGACGCGACGACCTCTGGCGCCAGGTAGTCAGGCGTACCGCACAGCGTCCATGTGATGTCGGGGACCTCTTTCGCGAAGCCAAAATCGGTGATCTTGAGATGGCCATGGCGATCCAGCAGCAGGTTCTCGGGTTTCAGGTCGCGGTAGATGATGTTATGCGAGTGCAGGTAGTCGAGTGCGAGCGTAACCTCTGCGGCATAGAACTTGGCGACGGGGTTGGGGAAGCGCTGGAGGAATTAGTATCAGATACATGATGCCTGGCACGGATGCGACATACCTGAGACTTTCGCAGCAGACTAAACAGCTCGCCTCCTTCGACAAAATCCATGACCATGTAGAGGTTCTTGGAGTCCTGGAAGGTGCCCCACAGGGTGATGAGGAAGGGGTGCTTGACCTGCTGCAGCATGCGGCGCTCGTCGTTGGTGTGCTCGACCTGCTTCATCTTGACGACCTGGGCCTTCTTCAGCACCTTGACGGCATAGAAGCGCTGGTTGTGCTTGGACTGGACAAGGTGGACGCGGCCGAAGCTGCCGGTGCCGAGGGTGCGCTGGATGGTGAAGTCGGTCAGCGAGTACTTGCCCTTGGTGACGCGCGCCTGGTTGAGGGGCTGCGTCTGGAACTGGACGGCGCCGGCATGCTTAGGAGCGGCGGCGTGGGCAGGCGTGTTGCTGGGGTGTATCAGGTTCTGTATGCTGGGGACGTTGTGCGAGGGCGTCGGCGGCTGGTGTTGCTGCTGGTGGGCGTAGGCGGGGTTCATCGAGTCGGACGGCTTGGAGGCGGCGGCAGGCGCGGCCGGGGCCGTGGAGCTGGTGTTGCTCGCCGTGTTGGTCAGCGACTCGTTGGTCTTGGTCTTGTGCAGGTGGAAGGAGCCCGACTTGCGCGACGTCGTGGGCGTGATGGGCGAGTGGGCGTCCTTGACGGGCGACGTCGGCGAATCGAGGTCCTTGGAGCCGTTCGAGTCCTTGGTCCGCTTCTTCTTGAGGAAGCCCAGGGTAGGCATTGGAGGGGCGGCGCGACGAGTGCGGCGGCGCGGCCCTGCCTGTTCCTCGACGCAGCTCGGGCGATCTCAAGCACTGGGGCCAGGAATGCGCGGGGAGCTCGGGACGGGGGCGCGGCGCAGACGGCAGCAGGCGATGCGCTCAGGGGCAGAGGGTGTGCAGGTGCGCGGGCATCAGCAGAGCAGCGAGGAGTGTCGGCGGCGTGGGCGGGCGAGGCAGGCTTTGGGCTAGGTGATGGGTGGAGGTTGGGCTAGACAGTAGACGCTCGCTCGCGGGGAAGAAGCGTCGCAGCTACCACGCGCGGGCGGCATTGGCAACAACATGACGCCTGCGGCTCATCAAAGAGCCATGTTTCACGCGCCTGCACTGGCACCGTGTTTGCGCCCGCAGTCAATGGCATGCATGCATCCAAACTAACATGTCAATGTCTTCATCCCTTCATTACATCGTGTCATGCCCGCCCGGGCTGCACGCGAAGCATCGCTGCTTGTTGCGTCATGCGTACCATGCACCGTGCCCAGGTGGTCGTCCCGGCTGCTATACCCAGCCTGCCTATACTGCGAATCGCTTCCTCGCGAACCCGTCAACGCCTAGCAATGCGCGCCAATACACATGCATGATCATACCCAACGCCGGCCCATCTACAAACACCCCAAAAGACTATTGCACAAACATGACTCGAAAGCGCTCAAATGGCACACGTTGCATCGTCAAAAGAAAACCTGGCCGTTTCACAGCTCATCAGCCACCGCATGGGTTTCATCGGCCCCACCAGACACCACGATCGGCTGGTACGTCTCCAGGTCAAGGCCGCACACTTCCATGCGCCGTTGCCGGAACCTCTCGTACAGCTTGCTCCACGCCTCTTGCGCCTGTGCGTTCTGAGGCCGCAGCTTGGCGCGTTCAGAAAAAGGAATGTCGTACTCCGGTCCTGGTATTTCGGGATCCGACAGCCTCACGAACGTCGTCGCCTGTTCGAACGCCGTCGCGTTGAAGTCGTCCACGACATTGCGCAAGTTCTGCGATTCGTAGACCACGTTGCCCATGGACAGCGACCACTCCGAGATCAATGAGTCCGGCACCGTGAATGTCTTGCGGAACATGTTGAGGTCCGACGTCGGATTCGTCGTGCGCAGTGTCCTCAGCTGGTTGTAGCTCTGTTGTGACGGGTGTATCATCAGGAGTGATGTCGACATGTCGGTTCGTTCTGGCGTGGCGGGGTACGCTGCCATGGGCTCTGACTTGGAGAAAGCCAGCAGCGAGTCCAGAGCCGATGCGTCGAGCAGCACTCCCGGACCTTGCAGGTAGAGTAGCCGCTCGTAGTCTACCAGTGAGTACAGGCTTGCTAGTGAGTAGGAAGAGGGCAGTGTGTCTGGCTCTATTAGTAACTGCAGCGGGCAGCTTCCTGGGCTCAGCACTCACCGTCTGCGCCTTCCACAATAGGCTCCATGGGCATCAAAGTGACGCCATACCGCCTCGCCGCTGTTCGCAGCAGTCGCCGTGTAGTCGACATTTGCGGGCCGTATTTGTCGTCTTCAGATTCCACCAGCCACAGTTTGGGAAACATCAGTATCCTTTTGGCCGGGCTCTTCATCTTGTGTAGATCAGACAGCAGCATCACGGCACTGCAAAGTTCCACATGCTCTCTCACCACCTGCACATAGCCCAGGCGGCTCCAGTCCATCGTCTGCCCCGCAATGTACTGCGCATATGTCTCGTCCACCTCCGGACGGCCGCCCATCGGTCTTGCCCATTTTACGTCCAATGTCGGAGGTTCTATCGGCTTGGGCGGGGGCAGAGGCTTGGGTAATCGGGGCTTTATGGCGGCTTGTAGAGAATGCACGTATCGTTGCTGTAATACCCAGCCGGAAAGGAAGAGGGCGAGTGTGAAGAGAAGAACTACCGGCGGCTGTCAGCGAATGCGAGTGCGTACCCGTCGTGGGCCATGCGTACCAATGGCTGCCGACAGGATGACAGAAACCTGGCTCGAAGTAAGGAGAAGTCTCCCCATAGCTACAAGTAAACGCTGGATGCGAAGGGTATAGGAATGCTATGATGGTTCAAAAGTGTGCATGTAGAATGGCAAGAGTAGCTCGTGCAGGAGAGCGCATGCAGTGGGCGGGTGTGACGTGCCCCGTGGATCTAGATTTCGTAGGGCTGCATGTTGATCGCTGGTGTTGAGCAGGCAACTATCGATTGCTGGCAGCACCCCGGCTCAAATTATCGCAACCATCAACGCGAGCTTCCTCCGCAGCACCGCAGCACCGCCGAACCACCAGACCGCACAATACTGCACGCGCATTCCCGAAGATACCCAAGGACCATTCCGATCTCAAACTAGCCACGAAACGACTGTTCGGTCTACCCACATGTCCAAACCGCAGTTCGACCGCGCAGACGCCAGCGCGCTCCTCGACGACCGAGGCTATCGCGGAGCCCTCATCAGAGGGCAGAACCCGGCGCTGCTCTTCGAAAAGGGTGTACGCGAGCGCATTACCGAGTCCTATTACTGGAAAGAGCAATGTTTCGGTCTGAACGCTGCGACCTTGTGCGACCGCGCAGCCGACCTCAAGTTCATCGGTGGCACGACTGGCATTACGGGCAAACCTACACCATTCTTGTGTCTAGCGTTCAAGATGCTGCAGCTAGTTCCGGACAAGGAGATTATTCTCGAATACCTCAACTTTCGCGATGACGAGGAAGATGGAGCACAGGACGGCGAGGTCAAGGAAGAGGAAAACGGCCACACATCCGAAAACGAGGACAAAACCAAGAAGGCGCTCGATCTAAATGCTGCAGGCAAACTCGGCGACTTCAAATACCTGCGCTGCCTCGCTGCCTTCTACATTCGCCTTGCCTGGGAGCCCGTCGAAATCTACAAAACCCTCGAACCCCTCCTCACCGACTACCGCAAGATAAAACGACGCCTCAAGGATGCTTTTACCCTCACGTACGTCGATCAGTTCATCGATGACCTCCTCACAAAAGACCGCATGTGCGCGACGAGTCTGTGGAAGTTGCCGTCGCGGGCGAACTTGGAGGACTTGGATATGTTAGAGCCGAGGGAGAGTCCGTTGGGTGACGAAATCGATGAGCTGGATGAGGAACTAGACAGAAGGAGTGATGGAAGTGCGCGGAGCTACAGAAGCAGGAGCTATGACAGCAGGAGCAGGAGTCGGAGCTACGACAGTCGCAGTCGTAGTCGCAGCCGCAGCAGAAGTCGAAGTCGAAGCTACGATAGTCGTGATCGCGAGAGGAGTCGCAGCCCAGGCGAGCGGAGCCGGTCACGGAGTAGGACACATAGTAGGAGTGGGAGTCGCAGGCGCGATTAGAGTCGCAAGGACAGCGTGATGCTAGCATGTAAGGCTGCGCATCGTATTTAGCTTTATACCCATCTATGTAATGAAGCGTTCAGTTACTATTGCCATCGTCGCATGAACACCACTCGATCCTGCGTTGCAAGTCGCACACGATGCCACCACTCCCAAGGCACGTGCAAGGTTCGGCAAGCTCTCTAATAGCATTATACTAGTCAAAGCGGCGGCCTTAAGCCTTACTTTGTATCACACTTTGTAGAGATTAAATTTTCTTCTATCTAATTGCTAATAAAGCTACTAACTTAATTATCTTAATAAGTTAGGATTACATTTTGCCGCACCATGAGAGCGCTTCCGACCCCAGCCACAGCAAGATATATGCAACGCTCACCCACCACGTCGCTGCCACGCAGTCTCCCAACTGATACTGCACAAAGGCGCCCAAGTCAGCTGCAGGTTCCCTCCCTATAATTCGAACCCTCATGAACTTTACGATCGAGAAAAGAGGAAGGAACACAACCCCTCCAGCAAACGAGAGCACAGTCCACGATGGAGCCCTGGACGCCTCCTCTTTGAACAGCCTTCGCCATGGGAGACAGGAGAATACGAAACTGCTTATTATCCACCCCGCACCAGCGACAGTGAATACTGCGAATGGCGCCTGGATGCACTTCAAACATTGTTCTCCAATGCTATCTTCTAGCACGCGTCGAGGCCGGACTTGAAGTGCTCGGCAAAGCTTCCTGAGGAACAGCGGATAGCAAAGTCTTGCCAGCGCCACAGGGAGGGCAACACCAGCAACATTCGCCATTGAGAGCCCATGTTCAGAGCCCGATACCACGAACGTCATTCTGGTGAGCAGTGAAAGTGCACTCAATTTAACTCCAACATTGACTTGCTTGCTCATCCTCAGAGCACTGGGAAGAGATAGCACGATAGAGATCCACACCCTCTGAGGGTGAGCAAGCGCTCGAGGCAAGATCCATCCCACGGCAACCGATATGTATGGCCAAACAGATGTCTGTCCCTCCTGTAAGGCAGGTTCTCCGAAGGCCAGAACGAGGTGTTCCAGTAATGGCAATGTCTCGTCACCTTCACCCTCTTTCTCTTTCTTGCCAAAAATTTCCGTGAGGTTGTAGATGTATAGCAAAAGGTGTACGACCACCAGTAAATTTTGAAGGTGTTTCTTTTGTCGTGAAGTTTGTCGTCGCACGAAGAAAGGGGAGCCAACTAGGATGATTGGGATTGCTGGCCCTGGGATGCGTAATCGACCGAGTGCCACTGAAGGGTAAAGAGATGGCTCGTCGCTCGCCATGTTGGGGAGACTACGAACACTCGAGCGCGAGTTTCTTCTATATTGCGCCTTTTCCAGGCAGCAGTCGGTCTTGTGTCCGCGCGACTTCCGACGGTGTCCGGGTGGAGTATTATTAAATGCCGTTTATCCCATGTATCAACAGTACTGCCGAGCTTTTTTCTTTCTACATAGGCAATAGGGAACTTGCGCCAAGGAGTTCGCATTGTTGCCGCCATTGCCGTCTTGACCTGCCGAGGTATACCGAGCTTGACGGTCCGAGCGGCCCAACGGCTCAACAGTGTCAGCGATCCTGCGTTGCGAGTCGCACACGATGCCACTACCTAGGTACTTCCAAGGTACGTGCAAGGTTCGGTAAGCTCCGATAGCATCATACTAGGCCTGCACGTTGAAGCAACTTCGACACCACCGAGCGCAGCTGTCACCACTTGTACTCCATCATCACCATGCCTGACTCTGCACCCCAACCCTCCACCCTCCTTACTCTTCCTCGAGAATTGCGCGATTTGATATATTCGTACCTGCAAGCTGAAGGAGAATCTGACTGGTGTGAAACCAGTCTTTTCCCTACATTCTGCCTCCTGTACCGCGTCCACAACGCACCGACTCTCGCGCTACTTCATGCTCATCCTCGTCTGCGAGAAGAGTCTCTTGAAATCACTGAGAAACAAGGAGTCTTCGTCACAATCTGCGATCGGGACCGCCTACGACCCTGCCCTGTAGATACACCGCATCAATCACCACCCAGTCGCAAGCGTCGCACGCTACCTTTAGACACACTCTTCACCCATTACATCAGGCACGTCGCGATTCTCGTCCCCAACAGCCATGAAGACCTGAATGAGTGGACGTGGAACACTACGCGGCGTTTTGTCTCTGTGCTGGCACAGAAAGCTCCATCTCTAGCAACCATCCGAATCGACTATCAATACCGCTCCCAAACCCTACTTCAACATCACAACAACACCTTTGCACGGTTTGATATGTCTCCATATATGCTCGTGCCACCCCCCTGTCTAGACACGTTGCAGCTCGTACAGCGGGTCGAAGGGTACCGTCTCGAGCAGGAACCGATTTCCGAAGATGAGCATCGGAGTCAGCGACGTCAGCGGCGTCATCACAGGTGTCTAAAATATGGCTGCTACTTGTTCAGCAAGGCTGGAGTAGACTACACGTCTCATCTTTGGAAGCCTGAAGATATTGATGGACGGCTGTGGGCCGAGCCGTATGATGTGGATGATTGGAGAACGCCACTACCGGCTTGGGTGGTCAATCACAAACTGAAGGACTGGAGGGAAAAGCGTGGCCACGAGGAAGCTGTGGCTTGGTTCTGAGATCGCTTCGTGATCGAATCTCCACGACTTTGACAATCGATTTGCAACACCTTGCATTCCGGCAGGTGCTGAAAATTTCTACATGCGGCTGGGGTTTTGGACTCTATCATGCGCTGCCGCACGTAGACGCCATCATTGCAGGTTCAAGAGGACTTCTCGCTGGCTGTCGACCATTCCAGCAACCGAACAAAATCTCCCTTTTCGCCTATGTTACAACTTGACTCTCACTTCCTCGTCCACTCCCCATGATAGAATACGTCCATCAGTAATCTCGCTAGTTCCCAATTTTCCTTCCTGATATTCTCATCAATATGGATCTGGCGCGCAAGTTCTTTTCGGACTAGACCGAAAGCCTCGTAGCAACACTCACATCCCCTTCGTTCGACACAGCTATCTCAGATGGTATATCGAGGCTATCAACTGAAGCATCAAATATCTGGCGTTTCCGTCTCGCCAGGCTCCAGGGCTCCTTCCCTTCGCATTATGCGCTAGTCGAGACCCACTTATCTCGAGCGTTTGTCAACAACATCAACAGCAATATTGACTCTCTCGCTCAGAGCACTCACCCACCAGAGACACTTTCCGCTCTGCTATTGACACTCGCGTCCACTATGATGTCGGGCGAACGCAGCCGCCGGGATGCGATGAGGATGGCCCTCATGCCTCACTCTGAGACCATAGAGGGTAAGTAATCCGTGCCCACCTTACAGTAGCTCTGCTAACTCTTCATAGACTTCAATAAGAATTACCGAGCACGAAAATACAACATGGGAATACTGGCTAAAGCCTATGCTTATGATGACCTCGATGAAGAGGAGCTGGCGTGTATTGCCAAGCAGGAAATCGTGGTCCAGAACATGGAGGCCCACATGAGGAAGTGCGCCGCATACTTCCCTGGCTATGCACCCTTTGCCAACCTCGGTGAAGGAACATCGCATCAGGTAGGAGACTTGCTTGGTCCGGCCGACGGAGGCAACCCCCAGCCCGTGCAGGAGAAGGAGAAAGAGAAGCCGGTCCTGGGAGGTAACTCTCAGCCCGCACCGAAGAAGCCGATTCTGGGAGGTAACTCTCAGATAGTGGAGGAGGGGAAGACACTCGGAGGTAGCTCTGAACCTGTCAAAGAGAAAGATCTACTCGCAGGCAACTGTGAGCTGGAAGTGGAGGAGGTTGGAGGCCATTCTGCGCCGATGGGGCAGCAGAATCAAGGTGATAACCGTGCGCCCAGTGAGAAGACTAGGCGATGGATTCAAGGCATCGTAGCCCTGAGGAAACAAAAGTATCTCAGGAGGCAGCATAAGGAGCAGATGCGCATTGCCGCTCTGGCTCGAGAGCTGAACAAATGAAGGCTCCGAACTATGCCAACTATGTAAAGTTGTAGTTCTGAAAGATCGGGCTGAATACATCACGATAAAAGAGTGTCACAAATTAACACGTGTGTTGTCATAATACCTACGAAATGCCTCCCTTTGCTCTTGAAACTCTTTCCTAGCCCATGTATTCTTCAACGCCCGACAGCCCTTGACTAACTGAGATCCTGAGATCTGCGCATCGCTCCGAGCATGCGTTAGAATCCTGGTGCTATCGGGCAAGATACTGTTCACATTGACGTCACCTCTCCATGCGATTGTCACTCCCGTTCCGATTCCCTTTCACCGTTTCGGATGATTGAACAACTGTCCTTACATGGATTGCTATAAATCCAACAGTCTGGGCAACATATCGGGGATAAAGAGTCAGTCGCATCATCCCATCAATATGCCCCACATTCACCTTCCCGACAGGACGGCGCATATGAAGAGCAACATCAACGACTTGGCGCTGCCCACCGGCAGTCGCGCGCTGGAACCATTGTCATCTGCGAATCGGATACATCGATGCGAGAAGTTCTCAACGGATTTTCTAGAGCGGCATGTATCTGTCTCGGTGGGACATACTCCTCCAAAACCCACTACGAACCATTCCCATCGCAGTACATCAACACTGAGACATTCTAATTACCGGATCAGACACAGATATCTACAACAACATGAAGTTACATTTGCTCCTTTTCCAAGTTGTCGCGGTGCAAGCTGCGATCCGCTTTGGTTGCAGCAGTGTTTCTATCCAGCGCCTGGACCCGTTAGTCGAGCCTGGTCGTGTACCCTCGTCTCATGTTAGTGTCATGATCGTAGTGATGACCATATACTAACACAACTGCAAAGGTACACCAGATCGTCGGTAGGCTGGACTTACGATACAGCCTCTGGTTCTCTCATTGACGTTTCCGCAGGCGGTAATGCTTTCAACGCTACGATGGCCGGTGATATTGGGGAACAGGGCAGCTGCACAACATGCGCATACACTGAAGGTACGTCATGCGTTCCTCACTCCAGTTTCTTTACAATCGCTGACATTGAATGTAGACTTTTCCAACTACTGGACCGCGGCGATGTACTTCAAACACCAAAACGGCTCATACAAACGCGTTCCAATCTATCCAAACGCTCAGCTAGGTATTCCGACGACATCGCCTACACTGGAGCACATTGAAAGGCTAAACCTTATCAGGATTCGATGGTCAAGATGCGGACCATATCAAGGGAGGTATGACGGTATACTACACCCAGAAAGACTTCGAAAGCTCAGACCTCGACAATCCCGTGAGAGCCTTTCCGCCGGTGAGTGATGCTATCCAGGCCCTCGGTGGAACAAGCGATTAATTGGGTCAAGGGCTTCCGCATGACCGTTGGTAACCCGTCAACGAACACACTCAACGGCACAAAGAAGGGCCTGGCATACACGTGCTTGCAAACCATCCTCACTAGAGGTTATGAGACTCCTGACTTCCCGAAAGAGCCCTGTCCTGCCGGTATCATGGCGATCCAGGTAAGCAATGCTCCTAAGCAGACATTATGATCAGGGTACTGACAGTATGGCAGTAAGTCTCCCTGCGATGTTAGCATGCTCCTGCAAACAAGTGCTACGCACTTGCCGCCAGCGCGTATTTTCCCAAGAGAGACTCATTCCTTTTTCCACGAAACCTACTAATTGCGTCTTTCATGTGTAGCCATTTTCCCTCTTGCTGGAACGGAGTCGACCTTGACTCTCCCGACCGTCAGTAATCTCCCTGTGCGAACTGTCTGTGAGATAAAAACTGACTTCGTACACCAATCTTTAGATCAATCCCACATGTTCTCGACGACACGAGGCGGCTTCCGCCCGGCGGACCCGTGTCCTGCATCGCATCCCATCAAGATGCCTCAGCTAGCATACGAAACAATGTGGAACACAACTGCCTTCGCCGACATGTGGCCAACCGATGGTTCGCAGCCGTTTGTGTGGAGTTATTCCGATAGCAAGGGCTACGGTACTCATGCTGACTATGTGTTTGGGTGGAAGGGGGACAGCTTGCAGCGGGTGATGAACGATAGTTGCATGTTCCATAATTGTGGAAGTCCGGGTATTCAGGGTGTGCTGAAGACTCAGACTGTGGAGGAGATGAACGCTTGCGCGGTTGATAGCTCCGTCGACGAAGAGGTGGATGGGTGGCTCGATCATCTGCCGGGGTACGAGATGGAAGTCTAGCTCGGTACCTGTTGATGGAGGTCTGGTCTTTTTCATATGTAGTGGCCAGGCTTAGAGCGGGGATGTCGCAGGCACGGCGTGTCTGGTTCGTGTTCACAGATTGCAGCACGTTCGCGGGTGCCCAGTGCCCCGGCGATAAGCTAAGATAACACGCTAGACTCGATTTGAGCAAGCTTGCACGCGTCTCCTGTCTCCGCATTGCGCCTTTCGCCATCGCTCCGACACTGTATTCAAGCTGCCCGGCTTCATGATCTGCTATGTTCTGAGCCGTGACGAAGTCATCACGGTATTGAAGTGCCCGGCTAAATTTCTGTGGAAACATCCTCATCGCATACCATACCCCACATGCTCTTTTCCTTGATTAACTTGTCCACCCGACGATCATCACCTACGATTGGTGACAGGTGCCTGTCATTTCGACCACCTGGGCATCGTCGTACCAAACACTACCGGCAGATAACAAGTGCAAACCAAAGCAGATCGAAGTCTGGTGTTCACGGCTGCTCGAAAGCACCACCCCTGGCTCGGTAGTGAACAGCCGGCACAGCAGTATCGGACATATTGACGAAGATGCACCCCAGTCTTGGCAGAGTATGTTTCTCGCTGGGAGAGGCGGGTCAGTCCTTGACTTACGCTGCTGTCAGTGAACCCCAGGCGATCTCGCAACAATGGCTGATTAACGAGAAACAGGCGCGAAGAATCACGCGCACTTGATACCAAGACTTCCATGCTGGGCCCCTACATGCAAGGTAGGTATATTATAGATACAGACCGCTGGGCCTGGTGGCCAGATACTTTCTCCTATCTACTCATCAGCTCCAGCATCATGGTCTCTTTCGCGGTCTTTGCCGCCGCCGTGCTAGGCAGTCTGCGTCTTGCTCTCACTGCACCGAGCGGTATTGCCTCATTCATCAATCATGAAACAGTTGGGAAGCAGCTCGAAGCCCGTCAAGGTGGCTACTACTCCTTTTGGTCCGAAGGAGGTGGCTCGTTCCGTTGCAACCAACAAGGTGGCGGAAAGTACACGTGCAACTGGTCAGGACAGTCTGGTGGTGGCTTCGTTGCTGGTACAGGTTTCAAGCCTGGGGGTTCGAGGTAAGAGCAGCAACGGGTCCAAGACGATTTCGAGAGCTGTACTAATGGATCGCACTAGGACAGTCAAATACTCGGGTACATACGACGCCAAGGGTCCTGGTTACCTCGCCCTCTATGGCTGGACGCGCAACCCTCTCATCGAATACTACATCATCGAGTCGTACGACGTCCTCGCCCCAGGTGAGCCTTGGACGCGCAAAGGCAACTTCACTTTTGAAGAAGGCACCTACGATCTGTACACTAGCCAGCGTGTAAACAAACCGTCTATTGAGGGGACTCGTACCTTTACACAGTTCTGGTCGGTGAGAACAGAGAAAAGGGTTGGCGGTACAATCACTACGCAGAAGCATTTTGACGCGTGGAACAAGGCTGGGATGAGGTTGGGCGGTCACGACTATATGATTCTTTGTACGGAGGGATTTGCGAACGGGACGCTGCTGCCAAGTGGAAGTAGCAGCATCACTGTAACTTAGTTGGTGGGAATTGGCTCTTGACTAGCCTCGACTTGTGGAGCTGTAGAACATGAACGCATTCTTATAGTCTCAATCGTGCGTGTGTCATCTCTCGGGATAGAGGGGAACCTGGATAATCCGCTTGATTCATTTACGCTGCCTCTATCCACGCTCGCAGGCCAGAAACGACTCCAAGAATCCGTAGGAATTATTATGAATATAATGTCTAGATAGCTTGCTGTATCATCAGTGAGTATGCATACTGAATCACCAACCTATGCGACCGCCTACACTTGGTTGTGGGAGAAAGACCCTGGATTGCACTGCTCAGATCGTACGATATGCGGGGTCGTATCCAAAAGGGAACGAGTAGCAAAGTGGAGCCGGTTGCTGTCGCCAAATAGACATTTTGATCCTTCGTGCTCGGGGGTCGGCCGCAATGCGACACATCCACGTCAACCTAGGGGGAAAATGTGCACCGAGGAGCCTACCTTACCACCGACTTTTCTAGTTTGCTTGCGATATCCTGGTGTAGTCTGCGGAGCAGTTCAATTTCTCCTCTTGCATGTGGTGACTCTCCGCGACCAGAGGTGTTGCCTAGCCCGTGGCCCATGCATAAAGTGGAAGGATGCGCGCCATGGAGTTACAAAGGTGCCAGGGGCGGCGCGACTAGCGAACGCACATGCCCTGGGCCACACCACCACCGATTGTGAGGGTTGAGAGAACCGCACTCGTAGTGTACATGATACCATGACTGTTTGCACGTACACAGTCACGAACATTTAAGCCTGCTGGATTTGGGAGAGAGATCCCATGCCGGGACGACTACGTATATACTGATGGCTCCGAGACGGTAGGCCGGCATCGAGGTATACGACGGGGCGTATTCGCCTGTCAGCAACCGCGCCCAAGGGGTAGATAAGAACAACGAAGACTCCTTCGACGCGCCCTCTTGCAAAGCCTCTTTCGCATCCAGAACACTCCTCTCATCCGCTCGTTTCTACGCGCATCATGGCAGGCACAGTCCTAATCACCGGCGCGAACGGTTCGCTAGCTTTACCATCAGTCAAGTACCTGTTGGAAGCATACCCATCCTTCAACCTGGTTCTTACCGTCCGAGACAATTCAGAGAAAGATGCAAACACGCTAAAACTTCGTCGACTTGTAGCCCAGCACCCCGACGGACAAGTGTCTATAAGAAAGCTCGATCTCTCCTCACTGGAAAACGTTCGGGTATTCAGCAGAGCGCTCCTTGTTGAGATTGAGGACAAGCAGCTTCCACTCATCCGGTCGATTATCTGCAATGCGATGACATGGAATTTGTCCGGCGGGCCGAAATATTCGAAAGACGGATACGAAATGTCGATTGCGGTCAATCATCTTGCACATTTTGCTTTGTGTTGCAGGCTCATGAGTGCCATGGACCCAGTTCATGGCCGTATCGTCTTTTCGGGCAGCGGCGCACATCGACCGGAGGAAGCAAGCCTCGTCAAGGGATATCCAACTCATATCCCAAACGATTTGGAACTATTGGTTCATCCAAAACCTGATAAGGAAGGCGAAGAGTTGGGACGAGGCTTCCAAAGATATGCTGTGAGCAAGTTGGTCTCCATCATGGTGATGTACGAGCTCAATCGTCGCCTGAAAGCAGTAAGTCTCCCGTTGTCGAAGACACTGCTTGGCTTGCAGCCTAACTGTTTCATCAGAAGAAAGACGTAGAGTCCATCCGCGCGGTTGCGGTGGATCCTCTGGATCTGATTACATCGCGGGCGTTCCACCAGCCGCACGTTCCGCGAACAATTCAGATCATGGCTACGGTCGTGACTTGGTTGTTGCCGTTGGTTGGCTACTTCCAGCCTCGATTGGTGACCGTCGAGCAAGCTGCAATCGCCTTCGTAGATGTGGCAGTAGCCGACAGATTTGATGGGCAGGAGGGGTACTTCGAAGGGAAGAACAGAGCCGAGAGCTCACAGGACAGCTTAGATGTGGATATGCAAAAAGCTTTGTGGTCCAGGAGCGTTCAATGGTGTGGGCTAGACAGAGAGGATGTGCCGATGGGGTTGTAAAGGAGAGGTTGAGTTGTCAGGAACGTCTGTGGGCGCTCTTAGTGCCAGTCGGCGCGATCGCCGGAAGCTGGGGAAGCCTCAATCGCAGCTCCACCAACCTCTCAAATCCCTCATCATGACTTCGTAACGATGCGCACCATGTGCGCGAAGCGATATACGCTCTACAACTGATTCGTAGTTTTACCCTCCCATGACTGTACGCGTCTCTAATATCGGCCCGCAGAGTTGAGCGCGTATAAGCACCACCCGAGACACCGCTACGACGCGTGGCCTCAGCCGAACCTCAGCGCCATGTCCAACGGGTACGCAGCCACTGCAACACGACGACACGCACCACGTCGATTGTGGCACAGCCGAGTGTCTAAACTTGACTTGCAGACGAACCGACCCACAAAGCCCGTCACGACACATTCACAGCCAAGCTCTCAGCTGCCGCTTGGCAAAGCTTGTTCCTTGATTTTGTGAGGGATTTATTGGCGCCACAAAGCTTAGTTGAGCTTAGCCACGCAATCAGTGCATGCACCTCGCAAGGGTTGGCATGCTCTAATGCAGATTGTTACGACAAACGTCTACGTGACACCAATCAGAACCAATGAGACATGACCGTGAGCAAGCTGAGCCACCCCAGCCGCGGCCGTTTTCATCTGTCACACCGTCCAGACTTGCATCCTGGGTTTGCTCGAGAGATAGCGGCGTCGGTGAGGCGGTGCAGCAGGGCCGAGCGACCAGTTCCAGGCCTGACAACTGGCAGATGTTGAAACATGGACATGCATGCCTGAGGGTCAGGGCTTGATGTGTGCCACCGATGAGGTCGAATGACAAGGCGCGCAGGCCGCAATGACGGAAGCTACTATCCTGGAATTATCGAGCTGGGGAAGACTGTAACGCCTGCTGACCTGCGACCTAGTGATATAAAGGGTCGTGGACATCCGCGAAGGAGAACACTCACTTCCCACCACTTTTTCACTTCGCTGTCTACGAATTTCACCTATCGCACCCACACACAAATACAGCACGTTTGGCTCTTGGGCTCTCGATTCTCTTCACATCCAACAAGACTATTACAGTAAGTGATCCAGGCATGCTACCAGCTACGCAACTAACACTCCGTCCAGTATCACCTCCACACCAATACCATCAAGATGCCTGCCAGTGTCGCCTCTTCCATCTCGACTATCATCAAGCCCTCACCAGCCCCGAAGTGCGGCGAGTCGTGCGACTGCTGCGGTTGCGACGAGTCCTGCTGGTGCACCGTCATGTAGGGCGAGGATACCTCATACTCGGTCACGATGTTACGATCGACTTCTTGAAGGACACCTAGGTGCTGTCAGCTAGCGAACATCGTCATAGGAAGGCTTGCTACAACCCGTTGAATATAGCCACTGTTTTCTCTTGGCTTGAGTCCAATTGCTGTGCTCTCGAATCACTACCTTATCGACTCCCATCTGACCTGCAACGCTATTGCCATACATCAAAACCTCGCTACATCAAGTTCCTACCTGTTAACACCTTTGTTGACCGCGAAGTAACAACATCCCGGACATGACTCGGTTGAACACAGGTGTACGCAAAAGTGACGTAATTCCTCCATCACAAGAGCGTACCTAGTAAACGTTGCAACAAACAAAAGAGCCTCACGGGCTCTTCCAGTCTTACAGCATACAGCTCCACGCTTTCTTGATACCAGAATTCATCTCCCACTTACTCATATCACAGAATCAAACGTTCAAAATGCCCCCGTATGTCGCCCGCGATGCTGTCCTGAGGACTTCGAAGACGCTTTCGCATCTGTTGAGACCTACTGTTCGCTTTGCTCACACACAGCGCAGGACTTTGCCTGACTTCTCGCTTGAGGGCAAGGTCGCTGTTGGTAGGTAGTCAAGAGAGTCTCTTGACAAGCTAGCTAACTTGCTATAGTTACCGGGTATGAGATCACCAACCCTCGCCATGGGCGGCTACGATCCGTGTCGCAAGGTTTTCCTGCGTAGAAGCATACATCATCTTCGAAAGTATTCACTTGTCAACATTTACTGGTGTGTATGCAGCAGGATGCGATACGAGTCCTAGCTACCCCTGGTGTCTCTCCCACGAGAATCCGAACACAGTTACAATTAAGCTAATGTGCCATACAGTGCTTCTCAAGGTCTTGGTCAGCAGATCCTCGCCGCCTTCGCCCTTTCCGGCGCCCATGGAGCCATTGTAGACCTTAGGCAAGAAGGCGCCGACAAATCAGCCAGTGCCCTCATTGAAGAGGCTAAGAATCAGGGCCTCTCGCCCCCGAAGGTGCATGGCTACGAATGCGACACATCGTCCGAGGAAGGCGTCAAATCTACGTGGGAGAAGATTGTCAAAGACTTTGGGACCGTGGATATCCTCGTTACGAATGCTGGTATTACTGGTGGTGCACCGGCCGAGGACTACCCATTTGAAGACTTCAAACGAATGATCGACGTCAATCTGACTGGAACTTTCCTCTTCTCTCGCACAGCAGGTAGATGGTGGATCGACAACAAGGTCGACGGCCGCATCCTGATCGTCTCGTCAATGTCCGGCTCCATTGTCAACCGCCCGCAGAAGCAGTCGGCATACAACGCTTCCAAAGCTGCATCGGCCCATCTCATGAAGTCACTGGCGTCAGAGTGGGCGC
This sequence comes from Alternaria novae-zelandiae, assembly GCF_023758075.1. NCBI lineage: Eukaryota > Fungi > Ascomycota > Dothideomycetes > Pleosporales > Pleosporaceae > Alternaria > Alternaria novae-zelandiae. Next base: position 392,734 of record NW_026056976.1, on the reverse strand, counting down.
CGCATGGCATCCGCGTCAGTGCACTGAGCCCGGGATATATCCAGACCGAGGCTAACGAGGGGGAAGAGATGGAGAAGCTGAGCAAAGAGTGGTTGAAGGATATTCCCATGAAGAGGATCGCCAAGCCAGAGGAGTTCCGCGGGGCGGCCGTCTGGTTGGTCAGTGATGCTAGCAGCTACGTCACGGGTAGCGAGATTATTGTGGATGGGGGATACACTATCTGGTGAGACTTGCTGAGAGTGGGACTATGTACGCACACATCCGAATATTCTTATCATTTTGGCGACAGGCAAATCTTCCAGTCCCAAATCATCTCGATGCAACCCACTCGGGCAAATCGCTCGTCTTGTAGCGCCCTTTGTTATGCTCAATCGGTCCTGGCGTTGCTGTCGCAGAAGAAGGCGTATCCTTTTGCGCCCTATCGCCAGAGTCATCGATGATCGCTTTTCCCTTCTCCCTTGTCTTCCCTCTTTTTAGACCCAGAACGAAAGCCGCGACAATAGCCAAGAGACCGACCAGACTACCAACTACCGCACCTGCAATCACACCTGGACTTGTACCGCGCGGAGCTCTATCGTTGCCTGACGGTGTATTCTCGGGGCTCGAGGTTTCACGGGGTAGGTTGGATAAGTCGCGGTCCGAAGTGGTCATGCTGTTCGAGATAGCCGTGGACTCTGCTCCTGAATTCGATGTGGTTGTGAATGACGACGAAGAAGGCTCAATAGCTCTGGAGACCGCAAACATCATGCTCCGATATCCCCACGAATAGTTATCCCATACATCATCGTCGCGATGCTCTTTCCATCGAAACACATGATTACTGCCGTTGGCGCGATCGTCGGGGACATCGACCGTCCAGTTCCACTGCCCACTTTGCCGCACATCGGTCGTATCCAGTTCTATTGCGAATATCGATTAGTTTCTAGGGGCGGCGGGATGAACAACGTCGATTACAACGTACCAAGTAGTTTTCGCACAAATGCGTCGTTGGCATAGCCTGTAATCCAGAGATCAAGGAGAGACTCTTCGCCGACGGGCCCATCACCCCAATTCGGCCAATTGTCGTCCCATCGGATAGTTATCTCCTCGCCTTTGGACCAGAATCTCTTCCCGTTAACCCAGTTGGGGTTTGTGAACTCGGCTAAAACAGACGCCGCTAGGTACGACAGGCATAAGAACGCCTTCATCGTAGAGCTGGCGGAGAGGAAGTACAGAAGCAAGAACTACTTCAACAGTAAGCTTCATGACCCCCTTAATCACTAGGCGGCTGGTTGCGGTGGCTGTCAGCCTTGCCAAGGCTCCCGTGCCGTAATGATGCAGATATCGCAAGGCGCATGAACCCCTTACAGATCGTATTCAGATGTCGCCAGGAACAATAGCTAAAGCCCATGCTATTGTATTACGGAATCAGGGTGCGGCTCTAACTCAGACTCGGGACTGGTTTTGGTTCGATGTATTGTCTTCTTATACAACGAGTGCTGATCATGCGGCAGTCACAGAGAAGTCAATGTATACAAATGTCCGGGGACTCGATCTGTTTTCTAGGCGTCCTTGACTACCTACGTCCCAACGCAACCCGGATAATCTTCAGTACATCAACAATACTTTTGCTTCGTCGCCCAGTCACACATGACTTTTCCGACGCAGCTGCAACAAGCGCACACCTGTCATGTACCGCTGTGGTCAGCGCCACAATCTCCATCGTCAGCCTTTGAATGCCTTACCTTCTTTTGTTTTACCGCGTTATCGCTCCCATCTATACATGTCAAGGTCTGCGCGTTCCACCGAAACTTGTTGTAGCAGGCGTTTGCGTTGATGACCGCGGCGCAGTCGTCGCTCCGTGCGACTTCGGCAGTGCACTCTGGGTATGTTTGGGCGGCGCTGAGAGCGAGAAGAGTTGCCAGGACCGCGATAAAGAGCACCATGACGGCTACAGATGATCGAACAGGTGAGAATGGTAGGTTACCTGGGAGTGTTTGTCGGTGTGTGGTGCCGCTTTGCTCTGCTCAACTATCTGTCATCGGACGTCACTGGCACTGAGCATCCGGACTCATGTATCCGATTGCAACTCGTGCCGGTTGCTTGGAACAATATATCCGGAAGTACTATGCAGCTTGCGGTATTTTGGAGGAGAACGAATGCTGGTTACACCCACGGTCAGCTGCAGTCTCTGTAGGCATCGGACGGATCGTCCCGCGTCGTGCACCTTTTCAGCTCTTGTCCTTCGACCACTCTAGAGAACACTCATTCCAGGCGTCTGCTCATTTGAAGGCTCCAGATGAATGACCCCCTTCATGGAACGACGACGTTCGATCTTCCTTGGCATCTGAGCTCGCATTCGCTACGCGATATTAGCTTACATTACCCTGGCCTTCGGCTCTTCGCATCGATGCTCGTAAAAGACGGCAGTTGGTAGTATCTTGGACATCAAGTCGTGGCACCCATAGTATGAAGGATAGACTTGCCATGGGCTGCAAACTGCTGTTTGGTAGCTGTCGATAACACCGGAACGCTGGAGACCACAGGGACGTAACGACATGAAACTACACATCTTCGCCATTGCCTTCGGGTTAGTCGCGACTGCGAAAGCAGGCCTTTTGCGCTTTGGCTGCGCGCAGTTGACAGTCCAGAGACTTGACCCGTTGGTGAACCCAGGCTCGAATCCCTCGCCACATCTTCATCAGATCATCGGAGGTGTAAGACCACCCATCTCCAAACAAGCATTCTACTGCTGACACAGTCAGAACTCCTTCAACGTCACCATGGATCCAGCCAAAGGCCATGATCTGGCGACACAATCGACATGCACCACGTGCGAGTTTTCCGAAGACTTGAGTGAGGACTAAAACACAGTTCTAGATGACGGAGAGACGCTAATGAGATGACTGTAGGCAACTACTGGACCGCAGTCGTGTATTTCAAAGCCAAGAACGGCACCTTCAAACGCGTACCCCAACGAGCGCAACAAGGCATGGAAGGTACCAACGGCGGCATGGTACGTACCTTCTTCTTACCCCATCACAGCCAACGCCTAACATGCATGCAGGTTGTATACTACATGACCGACGCCCTCTTCAGCACCTCGCAAACCACCAAAGTAACAGCCTTCAAGCCCGGTTTCCGCATGCTGATCGGCGACGTGTCGTACCGGTCTCGCGAGGAAGCGCGCGACTTTCGACAGCTGACATATATCTGCATGCAAAACGAGGGTACCCGGGAGCCTGAAACACTCGAGTTCCCGAAGCAGCCTTGCCCGGCCGGCATCATGATTAACCATCGGTTTCCAACTGTAAGAGTTCCGACTTTGCGATTGTACGTTGCATGTATGTACTGACTACTTGCAGTGCTGGGACGGCGTGAACCTCGACTCACCAAACCACCGCGAACACGTCTCGTATCCCGCGACGGGTACATTTGAAAATGGCGGCGCGTGTCCATCCACACACCCCGTCCGCCTGCCCCAGATCCTGCTAGAGACGGTCTGGGACACGAAGCAGTTCAACAACAAGGCCGACTGGCCAAGCGATGGTAGCCAGCCTTTTGTCTGGTCTAGCGGCGACGCGACTGGCTTCTCGACGCATGCGGACTACCTGTTCGGCTGGAAGGACGACTCGCTGCAGAAGGCTATGAATGGGAATAATTATGTGTCGGCGCCAACGCTGAAGAAGCAGAATATTGCGACGCAGAATAAGTGCAATGTAAAGGATATGGTTGGCGAGAATTTTGATGGTTGGCTGACGGCGTTGCCGGGTGGGATGCAGGTTGGTTGAGGCACGTCTCTATCAAGGTTTGGTTTGTTGCGTCGAGGTGTTGTGGGTGTATCATCAGTTAGGAAGTTCTGACTCGTTTGCAACTATGGCTTTACTACGAGTACGGTTCATGATTCATCGAGGATCAATACGATCGTCAAGCTTCCTACTGTGCGATGGATTAACAGATCAGATTGATATCTGACAACGGACATTTTGAACACGTTCACTTATATGCTATACCACTAGGGTAGCCACCGAAGTAAATATGTGACAAAGGCGTCCTAGACAGATGGCTGACTTGTCTTTCAATATTTCGGTCGTTGTATCTCCATGTAAAAACTGATCCAGCATCAAGTAAGCAGCCAACCCTGGCGCTCTCAATCGGTTCCTCTGATACCTTGTCAAGGATGGCATCTTGTAGCTCAACAGGGAGCTTGCGAAGAGGAGCCGTAGTGGGACTGGTCTGCGTGGCTTGGAGAAGGAGCTCCATAGCTTCTTCAGAAGGAGGATGCACCCCGTCAAATAGACGCATGGGTTCCGTATATTTTTCGAAATCCCTGCTTATCCGAAACAGAATAAGTTCCCGCACCGAGAGTATGAGGTAAGTGGAAGTTCTTTCCGCCGAACCAGGAGTGGACACAATCTGCTTCCCGAAATCATTTCGAATCAGCGTGACCGCGTGCGGAGTATGCTGGCATATGACGATGGCCGTTCCACCGACCCTAACAATGTGTCCACTTGCAAAGTCCCATTCTGGGAGACTGTCTATCCAGACCAGGTAGCGGCTAATGCTTTGGTGTGCGAGCGTTGCTTCTTCGACGGCAAAGTCCAGGGTAACAATCCTGACAATAGCATTGGCAAGCCTCCGAAACGTAGAGTTGTTGTAACGACCGCAAAGGACATGCCTCCACTGAAATGCAAAGTCGGCAAGTATCCTAGAGACGAAAGCCTTGCGCCGCTGTAGGCGCGGCAGGTCGATGTTCTTGCGTCTCATTTTCCAGAACACCACTGGGCGGCGTGCTGAGTAGACGGATTGTAAGGCATGTTTGGCAAGTGTCGGCGGTGGTTCGCAAGGCTCGAAATCGGAAAGGGTTATGGAACGCTGGCGAACAAGGTCGAGAGGAACCCAAAGGTTGCGATCTGTCTGGTCCAATCGCAGAATATCGCGATCAAGGTCAAAGGTCCAGACCGCTCTAACGTGACTCCATCGGCGGTCGTTAAAGGGTGTGAGGAGGTCGTCCCGCTGTTGCCAATCCCGGGCAACCTGCGAGTATAAAACATCAAAGGTAGATTCTACGTTTATGAGCGCTTTTCGCCGTGCATGCCGGGCGATGATGATACTACGCACCTCTTGCTACGCCCGCAAGCCTGCTCGAAAATAGTTGCAGCATGGCGTCATCTTCGGCAGAACGATGTCCAGCAAAATAGCAGGCCCCTCGTTCTACGTTAAAAGAACAAATCGTGTATAGTATTGTACTGGTAACGTACCTTGCAAGTTAAGGTTGATATACGCTGCCATGGTGAGCCGTGGACGGGCGCGAAGTACAGGGACGGTTGAGCTCTGTGTGGAGGTAACAATAAATTCGGTGCAGTCGGTTTGCGTACATTGGCAGGCTTGGCAACACGCCACGTGTGGAGATTGAGACGAGATGGTTTGGGAAAAATAACGGTGGGAAGGAGAAGGCAAGCCCTGGAGAGTGCAAGATGAGGAGGTCCGGAGCGTTAGTTATGGCGACCATGTTGCTGAGTCAACCAACAACAGGATCGCTAGGAATTGCGCGTACATTTTCAGCGGATGTCGAGGCCGCGGGGAAATAGTCACTAAACTAGAAGTAATGAATTTTGTGCCATACAATGCCGCTAACCCAAACACCTTGCTAACGAAAGCAAGTTCGACAGACAGACGATACGCATACACAGAACAGCCCCCCATCATCGTACATCGGCCCCTACCAACAGCTCGCCAGCCGGATAATGCCACTCATATCCCTGAGATCTTATCCAAACGACGATTTCTTTGCAACACCCTGATGAGTGATCAGATACATATAGTCCTCATTCAGTTTTCTAACAGCGTCAGCACCAAGCATGAGAAAGTTAAGGTCCTCATGTTCAAGACCTGGCTTCCTCAAGCTCGAGCTCTAACTGCCTGATGCGCTCATCCTTTTCACGGTCCGAGGGCTCGGAGCTGGCAACCTTGGTCTTGAGCATCGAGACTTCGCGCAGAAGTAGTGCGATTTGATCGGTTTGGTCCGACATGACCCTGTTTTGCTGCTCAAGCTGTGACTTGATGTCGCCTAGTGCATCGCGGAGAGCGGAAGCAGGGCCACCGGCGCTAGGTGTGGAAGTCGTAGCGGCCGCAGTGGGCGTAGAAGAGGCAGGTGCAGCAGATGAGGTGGGTGTAGAGGATGCTGCAGGTGTGGGACTGTGAGTGGACTTGGCGCTCTCAGGTTCCTTGGAGATAGTGGGGCCCTTAACCTTCTCTTCCTGGCGGGAAGCAGTGAAAGTGCGGCGCTCTGCTGGCTTGGGAATCTCTTCGAAGCTCGACGCGCTCTCGTTGTCCGAAGCATCCTTGTCCGCGAATTTGGAAGCTGCCGACGCCATAGAATCCTTGTTGTCCTTCATAGATGGGGGTGGACCACGAGAAGCGACTGGTGTAGGTATGGGCTCGGGCGCAGGCTTGGGCGGCTCGGCCTTGACGGGGGATGGCTGACTGGTGGCCGGCTGGGAAGGCTTGTAGTCGTTTTCCACCTCTTTGGGGGCTTCGCCCTCATAGACGCTTTCAAGTGAAATCTTGGGTGGCATTGCAGTCTTTCCGCTGAACCAATCGGCAGCCGAAACACCTGGCTTCAGACCTGTCGTAGGCGGGTAAATATCACTCTGGAACATCTCGGAACGGCGGGGGACGATGAATGATACGGGCTCGACGTAGGCATCGTTGACAGTCTTGAAGCAGCGCAGGACCTCGTTCTCGTGCAGGTTGATACCCCGCTTGGGAAGGAAGGCGATACCGCGCTGAGGGTCGCCGGACTTGTATTCGGAGAGGTACTCGAACTTGTCGTTCTCGTATTCGTAGTAGCGGATGTTGCCGTCACTGCGCAAGTTAGTGTATGGCCATAAAATTGGGAGGTCAGACGTACCCCTTGCCGGCGAGGTACAAGCACTGTGTACCGTCGTCCCAGAAGGGCATGCAGACACCGGAGATGGAGTCGAGGATCTGGAAGCCGCCAATGGGCTCCTTGGGGTTGCGCGGGTCCCAGAGACCGAGTTGACGGTCGCTCATGCGCGAGAAGCCAGTGGTGGCGATACGGTCGGTCTCACCCATCCACACAGCGCGGCTGTTCTTGGCACCAGGATGACCGGGAACCTCCTGGGCGGGCTTCTCCTGGCGTACATCCCATACGCGCAGCTTCTTGTCGCGGCTCGTGGTGACGAGGAGCGATCCGTCGGCGCTCCATGAGAGCGATTGGACAATGTCGTTGTGCTTGAGCGTGAGCTGTGGCAGACCGGCCTCGACGTCCCAGAGCTTTACGGTGTAGTCGCCAGACGCGCTGGCGAGGACGTTCTCGGCGGCGGTGTTGAAGAGGACATGGCCGACCTTCCTGTGGCAGTGTTAGATGCGAATCTCGACCGAGCGCATCGGCGTACCTCATGTGGCCGCTCAGCTTGGCGACAGGCGCGACATCAGCGGGCTCCTCGGCATCGGTGTGCAGGGTGAAGTTCTCGGGCACCTTCCAGATGCCGACTTTGCCGTCGTCAGAGGCCGAGGAAATGAGAGAGTCGTTGAAGGGAGACCTGCGCGCGGTTAGCGTCGTACTCGGCCCTGTCACGCCATGTGCGTCCATACCAGTCGGTGTCGAGGACGGCGGCAGTGTGGCCGCGGAAGAGAGGGAGCTGGTCGGGCGCCCGGCCGCGCTCATTGATGGGGATGACGGCAAAGGCGCCACCGCCGCTGGCTTCCCAGTTGACCGAGATGTATTCGGGGTTGGCCTAGGGGGGTGAGCGCAAGTACAACGGGGTCGCGTGCGGGAGAGCTGACCTTGATCAGGTTGGTGTCCCACGCATTCTTGGAGATGCGGAGGTTATCGTAGCATTGCTCCTGCAAGACGGTCAGTACACGTGCGTGCTAGATCCATGGATGGCATTGGAGCGTACCTTTTTGGTGCCCTTGCCAAAGACGTGGCCTGGCAGGCGGTGTTAGCATGTTGGGCTGGCGGGCGTTGGACATCAACACTCACGGTACTTGGACGCTCGCACAAATCGGCCGGCCATGGTTGCGGGTGGCAGTGACGGGGGTGGTGGCGAGTGTAGGAATGACAGACTCTCGGGCCTCGGGCGTTGGGCTATAAGAGGCGCTGCGGTGGGTGCGAGGGCAATGCGACGGTTTCGAGCGCGTGTTTCGAGTCCTGGGACGCAGTTGCCCCCAGCATGCCTATGCAGGCGCCTTGGCGGTGGGCCCGCGATGCCCGCTCCAATCTCGCCAACGGTCCCTAGTCACCCTCGTCACTCCACCACTCCACCTGCAAATCCACCAATTTGCAGCTGTTTATGCAGCCCCAGCCCAGCAACCGCATGTTCGCAGCACGATCTCCAACTAACGACTTAGCACAAGATGCCTGAGGCCGGTCCCGAGGTCACGAGAATGCAACTTCTGTCTTCACATTTCTTCTTGTGCTAGTTTCCTTCGACTGTCCGTGGTCAATACTTTGCGTCTACTACTACTACTACCAACAAACACTCAAACCATATTCAGGCAGACCCGTCCCTAGATATCCTCAAACACCTTCCTCTCCGCCCTTGCTTCAACCATGCCTAGCTCTTCGCACCTTCCGCGAAGCCAAATCGTCCACTCGTCGTCGCCAGCAGCCAGAACCACGTTTTCTTGCGGGTAGACGACCCACTGTATTCCCGAGAGAGCTTTATCCATACCCTTGTTGAAGAGCTGCGTTTGCTCCTTGCTCCACGATTGAAACATGTCGCAGAGCTGTTCGCGGACATGATCCTTATAAGCATTCTCGACGAGGTGGGTATACCGCCCCATGTATTTGCGCCGTGGCCGTCGACTCTTGCGATCGACGGTTGCATCATTAGGAAATTTCTCCGAGCAACCATCCGTAAGACGCAAGTATGCGATATACTGATCAACCGCTTCGACGAACTCAGTTGCCCATTGCAAGGCTGTTGGCGCCTTGTTGTGGAACTCCATAGGATTTTCCAAGTGCGATGATATCAACGGAACGATGTGGTACAGCATCACTCCTAACCCCATGCCCACGTCGAAGGGCTGAGCCGAATTAGTACGGATTCCGGCAATGATTGCTGGTATTTTAAAGTCGTATCCCATCTTTCTAAGCGCGATGGTGTTGAATGGGTGTTTCTTGGCTCGTTTGACTGCTTGCTCTGGTGCACCGGTAGTGTCTGGTGCGTGCTGGACTCCATCTATCAGAGGGCCCCCCGCCCTTTTAGCGCCCTGTGTCTGTGGAATGGCCATGGCCGGCAGTGAGTGCAGATTCGAATTATGGCTTTTCAGGTGGATGATCTCGACGTGTAAGATAAAGATTTTCCCTGGCAGGCCACGGGTGGGTGATTTGTTTTCGTAGTGTTTGCGCTGGCATTGTTGAAGTATGTCTTTGTCACAACACGTTAGCTTTGCTGATAGCATGGCTTTGAGCGTTCTCATGTCCGGTGATGTCTTTCGCTACATTGTGTGATGTTGAAACTACTCGAAGCACTGGGGTCGTTCAGAAGCGTAGACAGGTGAACTGGGGAACATAGCCATACACCTACCCAAGTCTTGGACGACAAGGCTGAGCACATGTGTGCTGCAGGCACTTAGCCGCAACCGAACCAACACCGACGCAAGTCAGTATGCAGTCTACTATCGCAAGTAAGCTGGCGGGGAACTTCTCGAAGGAATGGAAGCTCCCCAGCCTTCCTCGAGTAACCAATCTGCCGTTGGTGAGACCTACATCAACGTGTCTCATATCAACCCCATGGAGACACCACTTTACAGCACGTGCGACTGTCGCGACAGCGCACTCTCTTCTACCGCCAACGTCCTTTCCATCTTAACATTCGCGTACATTCTGATAGCTGGCACTCTCTACCAGGTGGCTGCGCTCTATCGAGTGAAAAGTGATAGCGACTGGGCTGCAGTGCAGGCGCAAGCGACACGACTACGAGACTTTGCATGGTCGATAGAACGCAGAGACGCTATCAGCACTGAGTTCTTCAAACGGCTCGACGATCTCGATAAGGAGATAGCAAGGAAGCTTCCTGGCAATGTCGCAACAGGGAAATGGCATCTGGTATGGCGGCAGGCAAGGAGCACCTGGGACAGAGCTGAGATAGAAGAGAAGCTATACAGTCTGGCGCAGATGCGGTATGTTTTGACGGGAGTCCTCTATTTTCCCATAGAGTGAGAGGAATAACAAGCTAACGCTCAGTCCACGCATCAGTCTACTATTTCTCGAGAGTGGATTGAATGACGTTGAGCAAGACAACAAGCCGACGGACCAAGTGCTAGACAAAGCTCGCACCCAGCTCGAAGAGTCGAAACGCCTGTTCCTCACTCAACTCAGGAGCGAGCCCAAGGAGCGGCGAAGACGAACGCTAGATGCGATAAAGAGCGAATCCGGGGAACGAGGGCGCGCAGCTTGGGAGGAGATTGAGGATGTGATCAAGAGGCTTGATGCAGAGGATGTGGAGCGGCGTGGAACCCGGGGGTTTGTCGAAGGCGTTTGATGAAGTGCGGAGCGCAAGAGACGGGGGTTCCCGCTCATAATACGATTCAAAGCGCGTCCATGTCTGTAGATTTGCGCCCGTATCGCAAACAAAAACCAAAGTTCAAAAAGATCCAAGTCAAAAAGCACGATGCAGGTGGTGTTGAGAGGATGGCACACCGCTGGTGGCAGTGCCTCGGCTCACGGGGATAGCGGCAATGAGCTCCTCATGGCTTGCGTGCGGAGAAGCATAACCCTTTGCCTCATTCTACCCAGACTTCCTGACCTCCTGCATGCTCATCATTACATAGACGGACCAATCTCGCCATGTCTGACGAAACCGAGAAGCCCACCCAGCCCGAAGCGTCCAATGTGACTGACACCCCTGACGTCAAGGAGGTGGTGGATAAGATAGCGGATGCCGCACCCAGGGCGGATCCGAGGGACCTGGACAGGACCGACTTGCTTGCAGGCGTCAAGAAAGTGGACCAAACGATTCTGAGGCTGAACAAGTACGTCAGGTCGAGCGTGTGTCGTTGTGAGGGTCAGAGGCATGAGCTAATGTAGGGCAGACTCCTAGCTTCCCCAGGCGGCCTCTCCGCATTCCTCTCCACATTCAACTACTCCCTCTACATCCTCGCCTACGTGCAGACCAAATCGCCGTCCATATCCAGCTTCGCGACAAGGCTCCTCACGCTGATCCGCCCCGCTTGCGACGATGCAAAGATCTCCGCCGCAACGCTATTGAACAATGGGACGGTGCCGCCCATCGCTGCGCTCGCCGTCCTCATCTCGAAAGCGCGCACAACGCTGAGGCTGTTTGGTCTCTTCCCGCTGTACGCCTGGTTGCGCTCGCTAGCCTCAGGCCCCAAAGCCGGCACAGATGTCGTGCTGCACCGCATCGCCATGCTGCAGGCGAGCAGCTACTTCTCCTACCAAGCCCTAGAGAACATCTCCCTCCTCGCCGACTCGGGCGTCATCTCGCCCCGCTTCATCTCCACCCTCAATCGCGGCGATTCGACGACTGCCCGTTTATACCTGTATGCCTACCGCTGTTGGCTAGGCGGCGTGTCGTGCGACTTCCTCCGCTTGATGCGCGAGTGGCAGCTCGAGGGCCGCAGGAGGGTGACTAGGCAACAGATGGTTGCCGATGGCCGCGCGATTGCGGAATATCAGGACGAAGAGGACAAGAAGTTTGACAACAGGTGGTGGACCGATTTTGTTATCGCAAGCGCGTGGTTGCCCATGGCGCTGCACTTCAGCAGCACGACTGGAGGCTTGCCAGGCTGGAATCTGGGATGGATGGGTGCCTGTGGTTTGGTGGCTGGAAGTACGAGGTTCAAGGCGCTCTGGGCAAGTACAGCCTAGGGGATTTGTTACCATGGTAAGAGGGCTTACTGGGTTTCGGCACAATTCACATATATTCGAGCGTTTAGCTTTTTTGACAGTTGAGGTATTCGAGCAGTATGAGCCCTTACGTTGTCCATGTCATTTTCCACAGTCCGGTCATGGTGACCATGTGCTGCCGCGGCGATTGCGCCTGCCCTAAACGCATCTTTATGAGCGATACAAGCCGTATGCGGAATGGATACGGAACGCACCTGCTTCTACAATCGTACACTACATGGAGCTAGCCGTACAGGGAAAGCCCAACCGACTATCCAGAAGTGGGGAAGTGACTATCTCCCAGACACGATTACGTCGGCCCATCCTGCTCCCGCCTGGGACCACGAACATACAGTCGACAACGCTGGCGTCACCACACGCCCACAAGAATTGGGACTCACTACCTTTTGGAACACCTTCGTTGAGCTAAGCTGTTCCTGAAACATGGCAGGCAATAGTGTATGTTCGCGACCACCAACGGCATGACATTGACTGACTCATTTCCTGATCTAGAGTCTTGGTCTAAATCCTCAAGACTTTAACATTGTCGAAGCTAGTATCGGTCATCATCTAGAAGCTCTCGACGAACAACGGATTACCAGCGTGGATCTTGTCATCAGCTGTCTGAATCGCATTGCCAAGTTCGACACTATCCAAGGTCTGAAAGCCTTTACGGTATTCAACGAGAAGGTCCTCCAAGATGCAGCAGCTTCCGATGCTCGGCGTGCCCAAGGTCTCAAGCCTCGACCTTTGGAAGGTATACCTTATACGATCAAAGACAGCTACAAAGTTGCCGGCATGACAGTCACAGATGGCTCACCTGCTCTGAAAGGTGTCATGTCAAGCGGCGACTCTGCAATCGCTGAGAAGCTTCGAGCTGCGGGAGCGATCTTGATTGGAAAGACTAACATGCCACCGATGGCTGCGGGTGGTATGCAGAGAGGCATGTATGGTCGTGCAGAGTCGCCGTATAACTCAAAGTACCTCACTGGCGCCTTCTCATCTGGGTCTTCAAATGGTGCTGCAACCTCTGTGACGTCCAGCATGGCAGTCTTCGGCATGGGCAGCGAGACCGTCAGCAGCGGACGAAGTCCAGCGTCCAATAACGCCATCGTATGCTATACGCCGTCGAAGGGACTCTTGAGCTGTCGCGGATTATGGCCTTTGTACATCACATGCGATGTGCCAACCCCGTATGCGCGATCCGTGGATGACATGTTGGAAATACTGAATGTCATCGCTACTCCAGATGAAGACACATCCGGGGACTTCATACGCGAACAAAAGCATGTGCAGATAACTCAGCCTCCTTCGATCGATTACACTACTCTACGAAACGGCGAAGCGCTGCGAGGTAAGAAGATTGGGGTGCCGAAGATGTACACTGGCCAGAAAGACTCAGATCCGCACGCAAAGCATCCTTACGTCTCACCAGAGGTCGTCGCAATATGGCAACGGGCAGCAGAAGATATTAAGTCCATGGGGGCAGAGATTGTCTACACCGATTTCCCTCTGGTAACAAATTACGAAAACGACTCCGTTTCGGGTGAAGCGAACAACGTCGATGGACGTCCCGCGAACTGGAACCTCCTCGAGCGAGGCATTCTTATTGCCCAAGCGTGGAACGCTTTTCTCGTAGATAACAATGATTCCAACATCAAGTGCTTAGCCGACATCAAAGATCCCGCGATGCTATTCCCAAAGCCACCAGACTACAAGCCGGATCGCTTTCTCGAAGTGAGGAATTGGATTGATTACCCCGGTCTGCCCAAGATGGTCCAAGATGGTAGTATACATGACATCCAGGGTATGGAGCAAGCTCTCAAAGCTCTCGAAGCCCAAAGGAAACGCGATCTAGAAGATTGGATGGACAAGAATGGGCTGGATGTCGTTGCATTTCCTGCGCAAGGCGACGTCGGTCTCGCAGATCTTGAATTCGACATTGACAGCACGACACATAGTCTCCAGAATGGCGTGAAATACTCCAACGGTAATCGCGCGATCAGGCATCTCGGTGTACCTACTGTTAGTGTACCCATGGGTGTCATGAGCGACAAGAACATGCCTGTGAACATCACATTCGCTGGGAAGGCTTACGAAGATACCAAGCTGTTGGAGTATGCATATGCGTTTGAACGGGCGACCAAGAGACGTACACCGCCTCCTCTTACCGCCCTACCCACCGATATCATCCGAAAGGCATTCTCCTCGCCACCCAATAACAAGCCTCTTATTGAGTGCGTCGCAGCTGTCTCCAACGCTATCTTGGGCCTCACTATCCAAGTCTCCATGGTCGCCAACGGTGGCTCTGACCATCCATCGCCAGCAACGTCACTGGAGGTCTTCGTAGACGGGGAGGCGGTATTTCACGAGAACGCCAACAAGTTGGAGTGGAATGTTTCGATTCCAGATGAAGTTCAGAGGCCGGAAGTCCTGGGGTGGGATCTCAAGCCGTTGCAGAAGAGAGACATCATGGTCATCGTGGTTGTGAAGAGGCAGTTGGATGGGGAGGGCCTGCAGAGGGATGCAAGGGTGCTTTGGGTACCTGTCGATGAACTTGGTGAAGCGTCTGCTTGAATATCTGCAAAGACCTACGGCGGTACGATATCCCCCACTCCCATTGACGAACCACTTGGTATGCCACGCGATTACAGAAGCGAAGACCTTCCACTTTAGTAAATGTGAGCTGTCTGAGTGACATGCTTGCCTGAGATAGCCTGGCCGTCCATGATGCCGTGTACATACGCGTCTCCAACAAGACGAAGCTCATGATATCCATTCTCGACTTCTTCCGTGTTTCTTTTCCGCATGACAAATGGTACGTTGCCGTTATAAAAGACCCAGATCTGGTCTCCCGGCGAGGTAGTAGGCGGGCCCATACCGAGGTAACCTCTCTTTGTAATGAAGAAAGCATGATTCGGTACCATACCACAGAGAGATTCAAATAGCCCGCTCATTCCGTGTGGAGAATAACTGGACTGGTGGCCTTGTTGCGAGAATTGTTCATTGTTGAGTGCGCGTTCGATCTCGAGAAATTCCGAAGCGTGTGTTGCTTTCGCTCGTTCGATAGGATACTCAGCCATGACGAGATCACTGATCATGGTCCGCCACAGGGCTTCGCACGACTGTGCCGGATCACGTTTATAGCTATCTCGTCCTTTCACTAG
Source organism: Alternaria novae-zelandiae (assembly GCF_023758075.1). Taxonomy (NCBI): domain Eukaryota; kingdom Fungi; phylum Ascomycota; class Dothideomycetes; order Pleosporales; family Pleosporaceae; genus Alternaria; species Alternaria novae-zelandiae. The sequence goes on along the minus strand of NW_026056976.1, from coordinate 377,707 downwards.
TTGTCTTGCGTCCGACATTATGTCCCGTATCTTCCGATAGTCAAGGTCCTCCTCATCAGAAACTTCGTATACGCTGTTGACTTGCTCTACTTGGTCGACCAGCAGACCTGGTAAGGATAAACAAGTCCAATCACTTGATACCTTCGGTACCGAGCCTCCCTTCTCGAGCTCTTGTTCGCGCTCGATTCTACCACCTGCCGAGAACTGCCTGTATCGATGCGAGTGATTCCACCACTTCAGCTGGCGCTTGCCTACACGGTTGGAGCATGCGAAGTCGATCGACCAGCTCGGTAGACCGGGGGTGACATGCGGCATCTCGCTGGACGCAATCAGAGGCCTAAGACCTTCTCCAAATAGCAGTAGATCGCTTGTAACCATTGCAAATAATAAAGATGCGGGTATCGAGTAACTACGCGCTTGAGCGTGTGGAAGAGTCTCTGTAATCTGACGCGCATCAAGCAAGCCCAATAGCCCATAGATCTTATCGCGTGGATCGGTAGCTTTCCGATGGCGCCAGCGCATGAACAAGTCTAACCCCGACTCGCCATCAGTCGAATGTAGAAACCCATTGACAGGATACAGAAGACTACGGAGAAGTGGGGTATGCATGATGCGCTGATATCGAAACCTGGGTGGGAAAGAGCGAAGATTGTCGCCACGCAGGTGCTGTACCACTAGGAGTATGTTGCGCCGTGACACTGAGAGTGGGCCCCATCTGAACTCAGCCGAGTGGGGCAGTATTGACTCTTGAATTGTCCAGATGCGCTCCCACCAGGTATTCCCATACATAGCAAAGGCTGCAAAGGCCTTCCGAGCCGTCACGCCTGCGGCACCTTCTTGAAAGAGCGTGGGGAGGCCATCCTCGGGGTCAACGCCTTTACTAGACAAGTCGTGGGCCTCTCCTGCTGATGCGTTTCTAATTGCTGGTCTGTTGGCCACGGCTTCGAAGAACGCAAATACTGCGTGTGTGTCCGCCCCATCTATGCCATGTTCGGCATATTGGATCTCACCCAGCCATAAAATGCAATGTGCGCATTTACTGTAGATTTCTCGCATCAAGGCAACTTGGCTGGCCTTCTCTTCCATATCCCACTGGTTGATGCATATTTGGTCAACCCATAGCGTGCGAATTTGGTTTGGATAGCGTAAGCGTCGAAGAGCGTCGTGGAGGTTTGGCGAGATGTTGATGGGGCTTCCTGACACTTGAAGACTTCTTTTCTCGACAGCATCACCCCAAACATATGATAGCGCTTCGTATTGCGCATCTCCATCGACACTAACGTTTCGGATATGGCACTCAATTGTTTCGTCGGGAAGGCCAGGTAGTAGATCCAAGACGCGGATCTCGCGGTTTTTGGGGCGTTGAGATACTATGTACCTAGGTAAGTCAGGTGATTATCCAGTCGTGAAAGTTCATCAATTTACCTGAAGCCTCCATCGCGATCGAGCCAGGGAGAAGATCTATAGATCTTTCAAACAAGATAAGTGTAGCGAAAGAGTGTCCACAAATGAATCACGTGTACGGTAGCTGCTGCATGATGAGCTGCCTGATCAGCCAAGAGCGGGCTGATCAAACAGAGCCAAGAAACATCCCATAGCCTGCATGTTCAGGTGGTGATATAGAAAATTGTAACGTACAACACTTGCGCTGTTCACGACAGCATTCTCGTGGAGTTCTTAGAAGCTCAAGCATGGCTGCTCCGTGTGGGCGTAGGAACGCTGCCAAGAGTGGGTCCATGGCGCGTCATCTCTCGCGTCAACCAGACCTCGGGAAATGTGCCCTCTTCACCTCAGTTCACCCCCACCAATTCGTACACGATATGGACGCATCTTACAGGACAAAGCTATCGACGCGCTTGTGCTGATCCAATAGTCAATCTCCATCTCAATTCTCCTCTTTTGTTTCGCCATGGCCGTTCATGTTGGCTGCCCAGGTGTAATCTCAGCACATTCATCATTTTCACAAACAAGAAGACCAAGCCGATGAACTACAGTATGTTCAGGGCTATCTTCAGCAGCCCCAGAAATCTTTGGTTCTCTTAGTCACCTATTCCGGCCTTCCTGTGCTAGACTATTCCACCTTCGCTCGTGCTTTTCGGAGCCCGGTGTATACTCAGGTGTTCCAGTGGGATTGAGCAGTTTTATATCACAAGTGTCAGAATCCTGTCAAGACGCGCTTCATCTTCCTACCGATACAGATGATATCTAGCATGCACGACGCATCTCCACAGTCCGCATATCGATCGTGACAGGTATCCCTGTTGACTAAGGTCAGTAGACAGCGACCGGCAACATGACTGTACGGTCTTTGTCTCGTGAATATGTCACAAAATCTACAAGGTGGTTATGATCAGAACACCCCATTATCTCTATTTTGACGCGCGGACCACAAGTTGCGTCATCGCTTCAAGGAAAGCTCTCACTGACTGAGCGCACTGACGGTTCTGGACGGTCTTTAACTGCTCCAGGCAACGTTGGTAGGAGTGGTGAGCGTTTGCAAATTTCTTTCAGGGTCTTGTTGAAGGCTTTTCATCAGCCCTCACTGCTCACCAGTGCCCATAACGGAAGTCTTTCGTCGATCACACGCGCCTGCTGACCTTCTTCACTCTACCGCGCCTTGGTCAGATGATTCGAATCTTCTACTTTCTCTGCACGTCCTTCATATCTCTGCTGCTATAAAGAGCATATCGTCTCCTCTGGCTTGAACGATTTCTCTCACTCTTTCGACTCATAATCTGCCCTGAGACCAGTTCAATATGGAGCGGAGTCAGGACAGCGATCAAGATCGGTTCGGGTATGTAGTCACGAACGACGCTTTTCAAATGAAGGCTTACAATATATAGTGCGGCGCAGACTCAGTCATCTAGCACGTCCCCAGTGGCAGACAGCTCGCCGTTATCAGAACTTCCCGAAACTCCCTCCCTAGAGGTGAGCAGCGCGATGCGAGTTAACGATGGACGCGTCGAAGCGCTCAAAACCGATGACGGCGAAGAGTCTACGGACGAAAGTTCCGACACCAAGAAGCCATACGCATGCCAGTATTGTGGCAAGACATATGTCAGCGAAGCGAAGCTCAAAGTACGTATCAGAAGCCCACGTTTCATCTTCACGTACTGACCTAACTATAGCGCCATACAAGGGATACCAGATCCAAATGTGCAAAGAGTCGCCTCGGGGGTAGCATGAGTGACAGCGTCTTTGCCTGTCCACGGTGCGATGCCCAGATGTCCAAGAAGTATTCTATAGAGGTTCGTCGTTCGTCCATATTCTTCAGATAAACACTGCTAATTTTGAATCAGCGACACATCAAAGACTCATGTTGGAAAATTTGCGACGAGTGTTGCAAGGCCCACGAGTCTACATGCGATGCCTATTATACCGACGACGCCTGTAAACATTGCCTGCAGCAGGGACTTGCATGTACCAAGCACAAAGAACAAGTGTCCGACTGCAACCCAGAGTTACTCACAGATACACCCACACAGCCGTACAAATTAGCTCCTAGATCTAGTCGCGCTGGCACAGTTGCCAAGGACGACAAAGGCAAGCGTAAGGCCACCGACTCACCGGGTGCGAGTCCAAAGTCCAAGCCGGTCGCCAAGCGTGCAACTGCTGTTGCCAAGAAAGAGACGACTACAGCCACTGGACCAAGTCAGGAAGCTGGCCGTTTGTATCCTCCGTTTGCGTCGCAGTCTGACCTTGAGAGGTCGCCCCAGTATCATATGGATATCGAAGAGAACAGTACGTGTCCTCCAAAAACTCCTTATCTTGAATGACTGCTAATGACCGCAATTCCAGTTGGCGGCTTGAGATCCTCGACGCACCTACAATCGCGCGATCACGTTCCATCTACACTACACCCGCAGTCGACACTCATGTCCCAGCACGTCCAGCGAGATCAAGCCCGAGGACACCCAGTTCCGCAGCAGCAGGTTCCCATACCACCCTTGATACCCGGCCAACAATACAATGGTCGCGATGTCATGACTCCGCAGCAAGCTCTAGCTCGCTGGCCAAATATCCACAATAGTTCTGGTCTTATGACATATATTGTGGGGCGGAATGGAGAGGTCCTGAATCAATCTGCGATAGATGGTGATGAGTTGCTCAAGAAGTTGAATGCGCAACAGAGACGTATCGCAGCCATGGCAACTCGACACAACAACGGAGTGCGTGTGCCTATACCAACTCGTCCAGCGCCACAGGCACCGGACGAACATCGCACCCAGTTCAACCATGTGCATTCCCCTGAGTCTCGTTTGACGCGCTTCCGACCCATCCAATCCGCCAACTTCAAGGTGTATGAGGAAGCTGCTCGTCGTAACATCCGGCCCAACGAGTTCCTTGCAAGCGCGCCTGGATCTCGCATGCCTTCTCGTCAGACCTCGGCCCAGCCAGCCGCCGACTTGCACTTGCCGACACAAGGGCAGCTTCAAGGGATGAATACGGCTGCTCCGACTACGAAGAGACCGGTAGCTCGGGAGCTCACACAGCCAGTAAGTGGGATTCTTTCCCGACTCTAACATCTAGTCACTGACAAGTTTAGATTGCTTTACAACGTTCTGCTCTACCCGTAGCAGACGAGAACGATCCCGTAATGACACTTCGTATTCATAGCAATACATACGACATCAATGGCACTCCCATTTTCTCCATCCTCACGATCCGCGCGTCGCAGAAGTTTGGCCCTCGTTTGGATTACTATTGTCAACAGCGAGGCAAACAGTACGGCATAGACTGGGTCTTCATATACCAATACGCGCTAGGTGGCCCGGATGATGACATGGGAGCACGTTACATCAAGATCGACTACGATATGATTTTCAGCGATGTTCATGATCCCGAGCGTCCCGACATCAAGCTCCGAGATATGGACACCATCATGATCATGAAAGCCAAGTCCCGCCTCGTAACCATGATCGAGCATGGTCGGAACAGGATTGAAACTCCGCTATCGCCAACTGGTTCGCAGGTTTCGGAAGACAATATCGACATTGTTGACGGCGAGACCCCGATCTTCCAGAACGCCGGCACCATTGCGAACTGGAACCGCATCGTTGAGAGTAAGATGATGGAGTTGCGCAATCAAGTCAACACCTTGACATCTGAGAACCAGCGCCAGAAGACAGAGTTGGCTAGGCAGAACCAGATGCTCGGTGATATGATCAAGCGCAACAATGCATCGATGCAGAGCAGTCATCCACAGGCTACTGGTCGTGGTGTTCATGCCTTCCCCTTCGTTGGTCATTCAGCTGCAAACCTCCATCCCGGCATCCAGCGTGGCCCTACTGTCCAGCGCAACGCGTTCATGGACCGTCTAGAAGCAGTCCGAGAACCCACTGTGCAAAACGAGTCGCGAAACCGCATGCAGCAATACCAGTTCCCAACTCATCACCCCGGCATGCAAGGTCGCCGGCCCACTTACGATAGCGGCGAGCGTGAGGCGTTTCCGGACTTCCAGAGAATTGATGCGGCTACGACTCAGCCTATACAGTTCGCTGCATACGGAATGGGTGACGAGATGAATTCGTATGCTCCTGTTCTGCAACATGTACAGGGCGGGAGTGATGACATGGGCGCTCCGGTGATGAAGGTTGAGGATGTGGAAATGGAGGAGTAGGACTTCAGTTCTAGCTACCGTGACACGGGTGCTCCGTATCCGTCCTGTAGGAGGCGTTGAGTTGTACTTTGGGCGAGAGAAACGTTCTGATGGTCACACTTCAGGGTGTTCAGCTCCGTGCCGTCAGATCTGCACGCATCGGCGTTAATGCCACGAGCCTGAGCTTCGTGGATGTGGTCTTCTGATTCCGCTGTCTGGACTAGTGACACGCTCATCTACCATGGGCAACAGCATGTACAAGTCTTTTCTAATAATAAACGTCTCCACTCGCTGGCTTGACGAGAACTTCATTCGCAGTGAATCGTATGATGCATGTACCAATCTACTCGGCTGCTTTGAGTGTTCTTCAACCCGTGACTCTGATGCTTCGTAAGACTTTATCGAGAAAATACAAGAAGCTAACGTGGTATTACAACAATGCTATGCTAACGCTAAGCCGACAGAAGTATGTATAGGCAACGGTGCATCCGACACCAACTCCCAAAATGCCCAATCAATGTTCTATAGTTCCCAAACGCCCAGATATCCAATCCTAGAGACCATGGTCCCTTAATCACTAGCATACCCGCCCTCCTTGCCGCATTTGACATGCACCAACTCCGTCTTGCCGTCTCCATCAACAACAAGCGCCGTCAGCTTGCCCCCACTAACACACCCCGTATCCAGACCATAAGAATACTCATGTATATTGAGACCCTTCTTTCTGTTGTGTCCGTATACCACCGTCGCCCTATCCTCATGCTTCAGCTTCTCCTGGCGATGATTCCAGAACTTCTCCCAAGGCGTGCCCGCATGTTTGCTACTCGGTATTCTCGTCTTAAGATCGATAGTCCGCATGTTCATAACGTGGAAGGGGTCTTGGTGTTCGAGCGGGGTGTCGGGGACGAGGCCGGCGTGTACGGTTACGAGAGTGCCTAATGTCGGGACGGTGCCGACGCGAAGGATGACGGGGCATTGTCGGAGGTATTCGATTTCTTTTTTGGTGAATTGTTTCGCTAGCTTGCGCAGCTTGTAGTCGCCGTGCGATTGGCTGACTTCGTCTACAAAGTCGATGTTTGCGTCGGGGGAGTCGTCAGGGGTGAATTTGAGGACGTGACGATCTTGCGCGTCGGCGATGGAGAGCAGGAGCTTGTCTTCCCAGTTTCCGCGCACGCAGGAAGCGCCGATCTTTTGGGCGAGCTTGATGACGCCTGGCGAGTCTGGGCCCTTGGCTATCATGTCGCCGGTCATGACGAGGTGGTCGTGCTTGTGGTTGAAGTCGATCTTCTTGAGGAGATGCTCCAGTTCCTTTCTGCAGCCATGGACATCGCCGACGAAGACGAGTCTGCTGTGCTTCTTAGGCAGATGCTGCTCGTCCATGTCGCTGACCTGGATCATGCCCTTGAACTCTGGCCGGACATTGCTGCCGTAGCTCATCGTTGGTGCGTTGTCCATGAGATGCAACTCCGTTCTGTATGCTGTGTGTCTAGGCCCAAAGTACGTCCACCAACTTATCAAAAAGAGAACCGCGATGACGAGATACGTGACACTGTGGCGCTTTATCCTCCGGGGGATTCGGTCGGTTGTGCGTGCGATGGCCGCCTGGAACTTTGGCGGAATCAGGAAATCGTCGTCGCGTGCGTAGAAGCCTTCTTCTTCGTCGGATACGTCAAGGTCGTCGCGGTAGTCTGGTATCTGCTCGATGAGGGGTCGCGGGCGGTTTTGCGCATGCGCATAGGGGTGATCACGGTACGACGTCATCGCGATGTTTTGGTCGAAGGGGAAAATCTCGCACTGCCGTCGTGTCTCAAGATAGTCTTCACAGCGAGGAAAACAGGCACTGTATACGACGACGTAGAATGCGAAAGCAGTGACAGCGTTATGCCAGTCCTTTTTATTATGGCCGAGCGGTCATTTGCGCTTGGTGTTTCTTGCGCAGGTCCTTCCTGTCGTGGCGGTCGAGAATTCTAGAGGCAGGGTCGGGGCAATTATACAGTAGAGGGTGCCAGGAAGTCATCGAGGCATGATCAGGCGGGCGAGGAGCCTCCATAAGAACGCCGCTGCTGTTTCGCGTTTGTCGAGCCCATCTAGCCTTGCTGGCGGACCCCAGCGTCGATCCCGGACTGCCGGCACGCGGACTTGGCGGGAGCGTGGGCCGCTACTTTAGCTACACACGTGTAATCCACGCGTGTCTGCATCCTATTTCGTGGCAAAGCATCTAGGCAGTGAAATAGAGCAGTCGCTGCGTTGAAAGCGCGCCCATTTCGATGCAGGTGGTGCGCCGTGGTCCTGGGCATACGTGCCGCTTGTATCCTTTCGAAGCTTAGCGCTACCTGACCAGGCAGTCGCGAAGGATTCACGCCTTGACAATCAGCGCGATATCAGTCCGACCCACCTGGGCAACATCGCATGTTCCTTTTTTGCTTCAGGCCTCATCATGTTGTTTTCCAAAGAACCAAACCCGCTCAAGGTGGTCGTCTTAGGTGAGGAGCAATCAGGCAAAACATGTTTCATTGACATGGTATGCGACCGTCCTGTCGACATTACCCACTGCTGTTTCTCCTCCAGTAGCATCATTATTGACACTGGCTCTAGTTCCTCGAAGGGAAACATTTCATTCGCCACAGCGCTGTCGACTCCGAACTACTTTCAAGGACCATCTCGCATGGTGATGACAGCTGGAGCTTTTCTTTTATGGATATAGATCTCCAGGGCTCCATATCTCCCTCATATCGTCGTGTATTGAATGAATACATTGGGAGTGCTGATGGCGTCGTTCTGGTATACGACATCACTGCCCAGTGGTCTTGGGATGAACTCACCGGACATACATATCCACACATCTACCACTGTCGCAACACCATATTCACCAAAGACGGAACGGAAGGGAGGATGCAAGGAGTAAAGAAGAGATTCGGTTGTGTAGTAGTGGGAAACAAGAGGGACGTGGTCGATGAGAACGCATCAAAGAGGCAGGTGAAAAAAGACATGGCGGAACAATGGGCTGCAAGTCAGGGTTTCCGGCATTTCGAGATTAGTTCCAATGAGCGCGGGGAGGTAGAAGATGTTATTAGAGCCCTGGTGGATAGTGTGCAGAGAGCCAGGCGTATGGATGCGAGAGATATTGGAGATAGTAGGAGAGACGGTGAAGGGGGGATAACGGGATGGGGCATGAAGGTTGTAAAGCGGTTGACCAATGGGTAAGCTGAAGTCCTTGCAGACAACTGTCATCATGTTCACGAACGACGATCCTTCGGACAACAGGAACTGAACTATTTCAAATATCACTGCGAAGCAATGACGTAGAGATGCGGGCTTATCTCCGCCTAGACAAGTACATTATCCATACCCCATCACGTCCCCGCAGTCCGCGCTCATACATCAACATCAGTCTGCATGCTCTGCAACCTTTGAAGACATTAGAATACGAAATTAAGCCCAGCGACGATGTCCAGCTCCACCGCAGAAATGTCGCCACTGACCCTCATATCAGCAACACCATCGCCATTCGCACGCATGAACCGCATCGCGCTCACTCTAAAAGGCATATCCTTCGAGCTCAGGAATGAGATACCATGGCAAAGCGCAACAGAAACACCCAAATACAACCCATTGGAGAAACTGCCCATCTTGCTTCTCCCTGACGGCCGACCGCCAGTCTACGATAGCGCGCACATCCAAGAATACATTGTGCGCAAGTATGCAGACAGAGGCCCGAAGCTAATCACCGGCGACATGGACTTGGATCTACAAATCCGACAAATCGTTGTCTTGAGCGTGGGTTGCATGGACGCCATCGTGATAGCCCGGTTTGAAGCTCGCCGAGAGAAAGACAAGCAGTCGCAGCTTTGGCTCGATCGACAGAAGCGGAAGATCAGTGGCGCAATGCAGGCTTTCGACGAGATGGTTCGGAGTATAAGAGAGCAAGAGAAGGCCTATCTCGTTGGTGACGAGATGACGATTGCCGATATTGCGGTCGTTTGTACTGTAGGGTTTATCGATTTCGGAAGCATGAGCCCTGGTTGGAAAAGCAAGTACGAGGTGCTGGCGAAGTGGTTTGAGGAATTGGATCAGAGGAAGGAGTTTGCGGAGACGAGACCCGTCATGTTTGATCTGAAAGAGACTGTAGTATAAAGGGCTACAGTATGGCTACAAGTTGGTCGAGTGTTGGTATCGCAACATCCAAGCTACTTCCTGGCCGGCTCATTCTGTGGCACATTGTTGTCTTCGCTCGTGAGCTCAATCATACTCTCTGAACCAATTTCCTCGAGCTGTAGCTGTGGCGGGTACCAAATGTAAAAGCTGATCATAACGAGGAGCATCAAGACGCCATCGAATACGTATACTGGCCACTCGTTCGAGTTTAGGTAGCCGTCGTGTCCAGCGATGAATTCGACTAGGCGGAAGATGTTTCGTATTGAGATGAGAACAGAAGTCCCGTATAGCATCCAGAGCACACTTTCCCAAGGTACATCGACAGTTTGGCCAGTGTTGCGGAGGTGGAGTGAGAACTTGCGGTGGAAAAGAACGCAGCACCACATGAATCCGGCAAAGATGAGGACTTGTAGACCCAAGCCTGTGACGATAACACCGTTTCCAGCGTTTACCAATTTCGGCTTGGGAAGGAACCCCGCCCCAGTTGATTGGATGTTGAGACAAAGAAGGTCGCCTGCGATGAAGATTCGAGTGCACCATCGAGGTGACACATAAGAGAAGCGTTCGCCATGCGTGGCTCGTACTACGCGCGAGTAAACCATGTACAGTGTGCCTGCAAATAGACACGGTGGAAGGAGGAGGAAGATCGCTTGTAGAAGGAAGGGGACTAAAGCGCCTGTATGATGGGTTGCTATTGCGCGACACGCATAACCCATGGGCTCAGCTGGATATGTCAGTCTACCAACGTACGCATGCCAGTCAGACCAGAGTCAAGGAATACGTACAGAAGCCACCGGTAATGAATGGTATAGCGTACCATGTCCGATGTTTGTACGCTTTATAGGTATGTGCTAGAGTCAAAACGAGGAAAAGAATCCCAAACGTAATGGCTGCTGCAAAGTTGGGCACGTATTTCCAAAGGTAGGCGCCTTTGTAGGTTTCAAGCGCCGGCATTCTCAGCGAGGTATCGAGCAAGAGCGTGCAAAGGTAGTAAAAGAATGCTTCAAACGATGGCACTGCAGAGACAGGCAACCCGAAGTTTGTTTTGAAATGGAAGAGGGATTGTGAGTACGAAAGCAGTACAAGCAAAACAGTGGAAGACTACTTGTAGGGAGATTTTACGTGCACCCAGAAGATCACCCGCATGTTGTCTTGCTCCTGCCTTACGAAGCGCCAAGAGCCTGCCTTCTGCTAGCCATGACGCTCAGATACCCACAGGGCAAAACTGTGCAGCGATCGATGTATAGCCACATTGCATGGAAGGAAGTGGCCGACCGAAATGAGTAGAGCTTGCGAGTTGCTGCTGTCTTAATGTCCGTGCAAGTCTTTGTTGTACTGAGAATGGACTAAAACAGTTCGTTGAAGCGCAGGGTATCATCGATGGGTTGGTGGAATGGATGAGAAGAGGGCTGGCGCTTGACCCAAACAGGTTTACACGCGTGTTACGTCAGCGAAGGATGGCGCTAGTCAGGAGGCCTTACCCGAGAGATCAGGCCCCTCTTCTCCGCCAAGCGCCGTTGCTCGTCCATGCTTCTGATGTCTGCACGTATGTAATACGCGTGTTACCTGATCACTCACAGTCATGGAGCCAACATGCTTCGGCGCAGTCACAGGAAGTCCAAAGGCGGGTGCCTGGAGTGGTGCGTCCTTTTACCCTGGTCTTACAATGTCCTTCCTCTCCTCTCATTTGACTGACACTTCCGTATAGCAAACGACGGCATATTAAGGTGAGCTTTAGATCCAAAGCTCTCTTGAAGCTATTGGTAACCCGATACTTGTTAGTGCGACGAAAACCGCCCTCGATGTCGGCTATGCACTGTTTCAGAGCGCGCGTGCAGCTTCACATCCAACTCAGCCCCAGATGCACACCCTCGATCCGTAAGCCCAGGGTATCAGTTTGACTTCAATGCTTCAGTTACACCCAACAATAACTCTCCGACAAGTTCTGCGCTCTGTGACGGTCGCACAGCAGATACTCCATCGACAAATGGTAGCCAAACGTACCACGAAGATCACGTCAATGTCGGTCACATGGAGCTCCTCCTGCACGCTATGCTGAACGAAGAAATGTACAATTTTGCCGTCGGCTTTGAGAAGTTCCATCGTTCTGGTATCGCTCTCGGTTTCGAGACTGCTCTGCAGGCGTCATACCTCATGCACCAGATCCTCGCCTTTTCCGCCTGCCATCTGGCACATGTCAATCCAGAACGCTCAGCCTACTTTCGTCACCAATCCGTGGCTCTACAGACACGCGCTGTTTCGCTATTCAATTCTGCCAGAGTAGATGTGGACCAATCCAATTGTGTACCGATACTGCTTTTCTCTTCAATGCTGGGTCAGCACCTACTGGCGGACACCCTTGCGTTACGTCCTTCGACCGGTATCGACGGTTTCATCACACACTACGTGCAGTGTATAGATATGCACAGAGGTATCTATACCATTGCTACATCCGCGTGGCCGCTACTCATGAAGTCGGAGCTCGAACCGATACTTTCATTGAGTAGGACCTTCACTTCTCAGCTCCCAAAGGGCGATGATTGTTCGTCTATTAGCAACCTCATCGACCACACTGACGACTTGAGCCAAGAGGAAAAGCACGCATGCCGAACTGCAGTGCGCTACCTTCAAGTCGGGCTCGATGCCGTGCAAAGCGACGAGGATTCGCCAATCAGTCGGTATCAAATGATCTGCGAGTGGACCATGCTGGTTCCCCCAAGATTCAACAGACTCTTGGATGCGAAGCAGCCTGTAGCCTTGGTAGTGCTTGCTTACTACGCCATCTTACTACACTTCGGCAGACATTTATGGCAAGTCGGCAATGCTGGACGTTATATCTTTACCCTAATCGAAGGGTATCTGGGCTCTCCATGGGAAACCTGGCTATCGCATCCACGAGCGGCGTTGTCAGATTCATCCTTAGGATAGATCCGTGTTCATTGCAAGGCTGCACGGGTACAGGGGTGCACGCCACCGTTATATAAGCCGACCAATCGTGCCCAAAACGTTTTTCCTCTTACTTGTTCGGCTCGCCAGCTTCCTAAATTGGTATTCCGTTTGCTTCCGTCAGCTGTGCATATGCAAGGCAAGCACCCACGCGAACTCTACCCAACCGCCTGCAAGCATTCAATGAACCGCTTGGTGGGCACATGGAAGGCTGTTCTATGGATGATGGCGCTCCGCGGGCATGATGCGTAATCACGAACGAGAATGTTGCATCGCTCTTACCGATGACAGCTTTCATGTGCAGGGGCTGCCGAACCATGAGGCTGTTTAAAGGCCGTCCGTCGAACCTGCACTGAACAGCGTACTCCTCATTCACTTTGACGCCTCTCGCCCAGTTCTTTCTACACTGTCGCAAGAGCGAATTACTCCAACATGAGCGTTCCAACCCCAGTCTGGTTCATCACAGCAGCTTCAAGCGGCTTCGGTAAATGCTTGGCCCTCGAAGCCCTGGCGAGAGGCCACAAGGTCATTGCCAGCGCTAGGAGTCTCTCGCGCATCGCCGAACTCAAAAACGCAGGCGCCGATACAGTGGTTTTGGATGTCACATCCCCGCTGGAAGAGCTTGAGAGGGTAGCAAAAGAAGCCAACGACAAATACGGATACATCACCCATCTTGCCAATGTTGCAGGCTACGTGCTCGTAGGCGCTGTAGAAGAAACCTCGTACGTGTCTCGTCGAGCTTGACATCCAGGCTAGTAGACCTACTGACGACATGCAGCCCGGAACAAGATCTCAAAATCTTTACTACGAACGTGCTCGGTACCCTCAACGTCGTCAAAGCCTTTCTACCCCATCTACGTGCCACATCTGGCCATCGCACCATATCAAACTTTGGATCGGTGGTATCTTGGCAGGGCGGTGCGGGCTACGCTCTATACGCGGGAACGAAATGGGCTGTATCGGGTATCACGGAAGGACTGCGCGCAGAGCTCGCTCCCCTTGGTATCTCTGTTACCGTCGTTGAGCCAGGCTACTATCGTACCGCTGTTCTTGCAGAGGGAGTGCAAGTGCAGAGCGAGAAGCATATCGATGTGTATGAGGATGGCGACGTGGGAGAGCTGAGGAAATGGCTGGAAGGGAAACATGGCACACAGAGAGGAGATACTGCGAAAGCTTGTCGGGTTATAGTCGATGTGTTGACTATGAGCGGGTGTGCTGAAGGAAAGGATATACCGATAAGACTGGTATTAGGAGAAGATGCGCATCAAGTGATTAGGGAGAAGTGCGAGAGCACCTTGAAGCTGTTGGACGAGTGGGAGGGTGCTGCAACCAACACTGATTTTGATTGATGGGGTTTCGACAGATGTCGTCTGTGGCCTATGTGGTGAGAACATTTTGGTACACGAGGAATACGCGGCAGATTCTGTAGCAGTCTAGCAGACTTTTGATAGATGTCTATGGAGAGGCTCATTTATGGGTAAACATCCATAAGAATTGGTACGTCATAAACGGGAGTGCCTCGCAGGCTTGTCGGCTAGTCATGCCAACTTCCATCTCTTAGCGAATTCTATGCCCTCCGCAAGCGAGCCGACTCTTGCGTCAATAACGTATCCTTGTTCCGCGAATTTGATACATTCATCCCATAGATCTTTCAGCGGGACGGAGAAGGTTTCGATGAACTCGTTCTCTTCAAGCTCCGGCTGTGGGTTCTGGTTCTCCGGGCGAGACATGTCCACTGTGACGTGAATCATCCTGAGGTTGGTGTTGCAGAACCCTGGATCTGGATGGAGATTAGTGTGCGTATGATGAAATGTATGCGTAGCGCTTGTATGTCGAATGTGCACGGCCGTTGCCTGTGTGGCATCATCACGCAGAAGCTTTCCGGATGCAAAAGAAAAGATTCAGGAGCGGCATACTGATGACGTCGCAAGCGCCATTTCCGAGCACTACTTACCATTAAACATGATTGGAGTAACCCGAAACTAGAATGGGAGACATGTTATCAGCGTATGCTTGCATGGTAGATGATAGGATTTCTTACGGTCTTATCTGGGACGAGCTCTCCAACATAGCCCGTTTCCTCCTTGAGCTCACGGATGGCGCAGGACTCTGCAGTCTCATTCGGATCCATCAAGCCAGCCGGAACTTCTATGACGGTCGCATCAACGGGCGCACGCCATTGCTTTTGCAGCAGAATCCGAGGCTCATCATTGGGTTTCGCTGGGTCCTGGAGGATGGCTGCAACGCCTACGCCGTCGATATCGGATCCCGGTGGTCGGGTGAGACGTTCTCCGGATTCCCATGTGCGCTCAACACCTTTTGGGTCAGTGTAGGTGATTCTAGAAATTGTCAGCAAAGTGTTGGCTAATGGGTGATGCAGAGATCCGGCGAGGCCCTGGCGTGATTTCGTTGTGAATGCCATAGACTGAGATGTATTGGTGCTATTTGAGAATGGTTTGAGGCGTCCAAAATAGCCGAATACTTACTTTTTGAGTGTCGCCCACTTGGCGTCTTTGTTGTCAAGTGGCTCAGTCTTGACGACTTTGGAATTATCAGAAGTCTGAAGGGACGAGACCATTGTAGCTGTAGGTTGTTGTGCAATCCAACTTAGCCGGCGGACTCGTGCTAAGTAGGATGGAAAGTGTGTGAGGGGCGCCCTTGACAAGGGTAGCCACTAGACAGGGTGCGTATGACGCCATACATCGCGAGCTGCCAAGACCTCCCACCTCGAATACTCAATAGCTGTGCGCATGACATCCCCAAGATTTGAGTCGCTCCTACCATTTGAAAATGATTGTCATACGCCGTAAGCTTGCTTGAGATGCTGTGCCTGTGACTTCCTTCATAACGGTCTATTGGACGTTCTCCGCGAAGATAATGCGCGGCCAGTGGGCGTTGAGATTGAGGTATCGGAGTAGACAATCTCTCTGCCTCGTTACATACACGAGCCGTAACTCGGCGCTCGGGCGATTCTGGGGTCACATTGGAGGCGCATTTTCCAGGCCTCAACACTGAGGACACGCGACGCAAAAGAAGTCATCGTGCGGTTCAGGGGACAGAGGCAAGTGTAGGCTCTTGGCACTGTTTACAACAAGACGGAGCGGAACCTTGGGTGATGACCTACGTCCCGTCCGTGGGACCTAAGTTCTCTATGACACCACCACACTTGGCTGTCCGAGTGATGGCGCCCCGGACTGAAAGTTACAATCGATAGCGCGACGGAGCGTTTGCCAGGCACCCACGATTGGTCATGTCGAACCCACTGGCGACATGTGCAGAGGATGCAATTCCCAACTTGGCATCCTACTCCTTTTCGCATAACAGGGTGAGATGAGGTTTTGTCCCTGAAGCTGATACTATAGGCATAGGCGGCGCCGCCGGCGCGAAAAAAAAGTACGAGGTGGACTGGCAATAGTGGAACCGCTCAACTCCAGGTCCCGCCAAGCTAATGCCTGACCCTCTTTCCGCCAACGGTCGCCGTATTTCCAGGCAATGCTAAGGGCATCTCATTCCTCTGACGCCGGAGAATGACGGCATTGTCAGTCTGCTCGTTCTCATGCATGTGCTCTATTTGTTGGTCGTTGTCTACTGCCATCGGAAGCCGAAGGCAGCGCGCTGTCCGGAAGTCGGCAACCGCGTGCTAAGGCACATCGTACTCGCTATACACCGCGGGACAGGGTTCTGTTCCTCTGCATGCATCGGTCGTGACAGAAGCTACCGCGCCGCTGGAGGAGTCAGAAGCGGATAGCCAACGTTTCGTTTCAACGGATATTGGCCCATTGCATCCTGGTGCGACAGGTCTTACTCCTGTCACGCATCTTTCAGCGCAAGCGTGCGATCGACTGCAGCTGCGCCCTGCACCTGCTGCATCGCTTGCGTTCTTAACACGCGCCTTGGTGTTTGAGGTCTTGACTGTGACCGTTACACAGAACATGCTGATCGACTCGAAGTGGAGGTTCGAGATCGATAATCGATGCTACAGTTGTTGCCGAGCTCCCGGGAGATTGCAGTAAGCGGAGGCACTCCGGGAGATGGGCATCGCATGGCGAGAACGCGAGAAAAGGATGCCCTGCGTGGGTGTCGGGCACATTGTGCTGAAAAAAGCATCTGCAGTGGCCAGTTCCGCAGGCGCCAGGTCCAACTTGGAGTCCTGTTCCCCTGCCAAGCTCATCCAAGTGGGACCGAATAGGCCGCCTGAACAGCCGCCATGCCTGTTCCTCTCGCTGTCCCAACTCGCCGTCAGGGGCACGACGGGACGAGAAGCGAATCATGCTTAGATGAACCGTCAACACGACATGGCTCCACGCCTGATGCGCCACAGCTGTGCCATCACAGGCTCTGACTGCTCGGTTGCCGTCACTGCCGCTCCTATTGCCATGGCATCATCAGCGCCACGCCCTCTACTTTGCACACAGAACACCACCGGATGGATCAATGCCAGTGGAGAGACTCGTCATTACGCTGTACGAGCGCCCAGACTGACATCGAACAAGAGCTTAAGAGCTTTTCCGAATCTTCGGAGGGCACTGACACGAGGGCAGGGCTGGCTCTGCATGGACATGCCGGGTCACAACGCCTTCAAACAAACCCTCAACTAACTCCGTTAGCGCACCTGAATCGCTTTCCGTTTAGGGCACCGTGCTTGCTTTGATTGGCCTCGACGCTCGCTTCACGAGCGGGCATGAGGACCTAGGCTGTCGCCTCCGCTTTTAGATCTCAACCATGCGTGCCGACGTCGTGTAGATAGCGCCAAACTACTGAAGCAGTCAGCGCGCGCCTCTGAGGCTACGCTCTTTTACTCTTTATCCCCCGTAGCTCTGCTCGTCTTTGCCTCGCTCTTCCAAGGACTTGCAACCCCAGTCACTCTTTCTTGTGTATCTTGTATACACGTCCTTTCGTTCCGAGCATCGTCCTGCACTGCGCCTTCCGTATTTGGATTCCCACGGCTTTTACCCGACACTCATTTCGCTACCTACGCAACGATAGACACTACTTGGATCGACAGTAATCGGTTTAGCCTATACATCCAGTGTACCGCCTACGAGGATATCAGCAAAACACATTCATAATTCAAGAGCACTGTCCGCCACCGCGAAATATTAATCATAATGTCGAACTGGTTTGGCGACTTGCAGTTGGCATACAAGTACATGTGAGTTGTTAGAAAGATACAGAGTGTTGCAACGACTGACACTGCACAGTGTTGTCTTCTTGTCACTGTTGGTCATTACTATCCTCGGTGGATTCATCAAGGTGTTATACAACCGTCAGAAGTAAGTATCAATATTGACACCATCTTGACGTGAACTAACGATAGCAAGGTTGAAGAACGCGAAGCAAACCGAGCTAGAGGCTGGACCCAAGGAGGACACTGTTGAACTGAACCAACGCGAGAAGGATGAGGGTGATCTGTTTGGTATCCGCGCCATCGAGGCCGGATTCTACGCCGGAGTCGCCCAGTCGCGACCCACCTCAAGAGCAGGATCTGTCATGGGCGATAATCCAACAATGAGCACCAGCACCTTGGTCGGAGGAAGCGTCAACTCGCCGCTCATGAAGGGACAGTCCAACAACAACAGCATGCTCAGCCTGAACCTCAACGCCACCAAAGAACCATCCACACGACGAGCTTCGCCGCCTACCATGAAGCTCCGCCCATCTGAGGCCGAGCTCAGTGGAAGACGCAACCACAACGGCGCTGTCGACATGTCTCTTCAAGTTCCTCCTTCGCCCGGTCACCCGCGTAGTACCACCTCTCCTGACTTTGGTGGCTCCGACAGCGACAGCGACGGTTTCACATCTCCCCGGTCCATGTCACCAGCCGATTTGAACCGTCAGCAATACGCGCCAGCTCTCATGGTATCGCACCACTCCGGAGATGCGAATGCCATCAAGTCACAGCAAGGATCCTACCACAACTCGCCTGGTCAATCACCAACACCGCTTTCGCCCCACAACCCACCCACAGCCAAGTTGCCATCTATCCCTGGCCATGCTTTGCGGAAGGAGTCCCGCTCTCCATCGCCCGAGTACGACTACCCTCGCGTGCAGGTCCACGAGCCGAGTAGGTAACGCGATTTCCTGGTGCGTTGTCTGTTGTACTTTTAGCATTTAGTAGATATATATCGGGCCATCCCTAACTTTCTTCCAAGACTCTGAACCTTCGTCACCCGCTCTCCAACCCCAACTACAGGCACGAACTTACTCGCCACACCATGAACGAGACGGAAGCGACGCGAGCAGCATCTACAGCAGTGGCAACCGGCTAAGCACTTTCCAAGCATACCAAGCATATCAGGAGGCAGCGCAAAAGAAGGACTCGCATACTCAGGTTTTGCAAAAGCAAAAGGCGGGCCGTTCAGCCTCTGCCGCCTCAACAGTCGAATCCGGCCACACATCGATCCTTGCGTCTACTGACGACGAGACGGAGCGCCGTCCCCAGTCAAGCAACCTGCTTGCACCGGGTCAACAGGGGCAGGATGCTCGACTCAGCGAGTTTTACGAGGCATACTACCGCAACTCGCACCTTGGCCCAGCCCAGCCTTCCGACGGCAAGACACAATTCGCTGACCGGCAATCCACCATCATGGAAGTCGATACCCCGATGGCATCGCCGATGTTCCCCCCCTCGAGCCAGCGCCCCGGCTCTGCCTTCTAGACGCCTTGGATAGCAATACCGCCAAGCTTCAGCAACACATCAAGACGTACTCATGATCTTGTGTATATTCGTACATATGTACATACAACTTCCACCGGTCGTCCCTTCCAATTCTTACGCATTGCGGAGGCCCCTTATTGGCGAGACGTTTCCTTGGGCCTTGAAGGCGTACTGGCACATTCTTTGGGGCTCTTCGTTCCTAAATTTTCTTCGTTTGGGCGGATTATCTGGCACACATTGACGACACAATGGCTTGCACGATCCGGGGATTAATCGGACTTGGGTGGGCAAAGGCAAAAAGGCGGAAGGTTCACCACGACGAGACGCATGCTTGCTTCATTATCACTATATACCTACATCACACCATGTACTGGCTTTATTTGTAATTTCTATTAACTACCGTAGCGTACGCGGCGCCATTTGTGCAGCGCTTTGAATATACTCAGCTCGGCAGAGTTGCTTTCTGGATTCTCAATGTATAGAGTTTGTGCGAAACGTATATACCACATAGAGAGGAGATTTGCATCGACTACTTGTCGCTGTGGTGTGCCTGCGACGATTCTAAGTTTGATGCGGGTGCCTGGTAGCCAACGCGTGAATGCTATGCAGGTGCATGTCTTTGCCGACCCACCCTACAATCGCCCTTCACGAACAACACATACACCTTCCGGAGACCGAAGACCCGCCCGAGGGCCAGACATGGTTCGAGGAAAAGCCGAGCAAGATCGGATTCCGACAAGATGAGATGATCTTCACACCACATCGCCCAGGCGGGAGTGATACCCCTGGCAGAAAGGGCCATGGCGGTGAGCGCGATCCCTGCAATCAATCTCGCGGCTTAAGATCGTGAGGTCGCCACTCGGATTCGTTCTCACGACGACGCGGTTGCATGCCGGACCCTTGATCTGCACGAGACCTGACGTTCCGCGAAGTTTATTTCTACCCTCGCGCCGCCCGTGTGACGTTTCGACGAGGCTGATTGACTCTCCACACACACACGCTCCTTCTCCACGCTGCACATCGCCCAGTATTTATCGCGGCGCCTCACCCGCCCCACTGAGTTTGGAACGCACCTTCCTCTGCGCAATCAGCTTTACCTTTTACTCAACAGGGTCTTTCAACAGATCCCAGCAACCGCAACCATGCTCACAATGTACTCCGGTTCCAAGCTTGCGGAGCTCCCGCCTGGAGTTTCTGCCTCGCCGTCCCCCCAGCTGCGACACAGAGGCACATCGACCCAATCCGTCCCTACCATCGAACCCACACACACATGCGATTCCCGCGAAGAGAGGCGGCGCGTGCACCATGAAGCCGATGTCGTCATCATCGGCGCGGGCATCGTGGGGTGCGCAGCTGCTGTCGCATTCGGCAAGCAGGGCCGAAGCGTCATACTGCTGGAGAAGAGCTTGAAGGAGCCGGACAGGATTGTAGGAGAGCTGCTACAGCCCGGTGGTGTCAATGCTCTGGAGAAGCTGGGCATGAGGGGTACGTTGAATCATTCCTAGCACACGTCTAGGGTGAAACGCTGACAGCAAGCCCCAGATTGCCTCGACGACATCGATGCGATACCCTGCCACGGCTACCAGATCTTCTACGGCAAAGAGGAGGTCCACATTCCCTACCCCGACAACCTCATCACCTCCGGGCCCTCGAGAGCACCCGAAGGACGCTCCTTCCACCACGGCCGCTTCATCTCCAAGCTGCGAGCAAAGGCCCAGTCCACACCCAACGTCACCGTCGTCGAGACCACCGTCACATCCGTCGTCAAGAGCGACTACACCGGCCAAGTCGTCGGCGTATCATGTCAAACCGCCGGGGAGCAAGACTACTACTTTGGCGCCGTGACCCTCGTAGCCGACGGCTACGCCTCCAAGTTCCGCAAAGAATACATCCCCAACCAACCCGAAGTGCGCAGTAAATTCTGGGGCCTCGAGATGATCGACGCCGAGCTGCCCATGCCCAACCACGGCCACGTCATCCTCGCCGACGCACCCCCCATCCTCATCTACCAAATCGGCACACACGAGACGCGCATTCTTGTCGACATACCCGCGGACCTGCCTTCGGCGAGCCCCAAGAACGGGGGTGTCAAGAACCACATGCTCAATGTGGCGCTGCCCCAACTCCCCACATGTGTCCAGCCCGCCTTCCGCAAAGCAATCGAAGCGGGTAAACTGCGCTCCATGCCCAACAGCTTCCTACCCCCTACGACGCAGAAACAAGCCGGCCTCATCTTCCTCGGCGATTCAATGAACATGCGCCATCCCCTGACCGGCGGCGGCATGACAGTCGCGTTCAACGACGTCGTCCTACTATCCAACCTGCTTTCCCCCGCCAACGTACCCACACTCGAAGACACCTCTGCCGTCCTCGCCGCCATGTCAACCTTCCACTGGAAGCGCAAGGACGGGTCATCCGTCATCAACATTCTGGCCATGGCGCTGTACAGCCTCTTCGCCGCCAACAACCAGTACCTCGAGCTGATCAAGAAGGGTTGTTTCAAGTACTTTCTGCGCGGCGGAAAGAGCGTCAGTGAACCCTGTGGTATGCTTGCGGGACTGATCACGCGTCCGTGGATGCTTGTCTACCACTTCTTCTATGTCGCGTTTTACGCGATTTACGTCAGGTTGCAGGAGGTGCCTATCTGGAAGACGCCGTACACGATTCTAGTTGAGAGTGCGATGGTGGTCTGGACCGCTATTTGCGTCATTGGGCCGTACCTTGTTGCGGAGGTGAAGAGGTAGTGAAGCCGAAGGCCAAGAAGAAGAAGTAGACGGCATTATGTATATACGCTTCATGGAGTCTCATTACAGGACTTGTATATAGGGGCATGGGTTGGCGTTTTCGGTATAAAGCGTGTCTAGAAAAACCCCTTCATTTTGGGAGGTGGTATCATAAGTAGAACAGATAGTTAATACGTAATTATGACACGAATAGCCTTTATATTGGTTTGTTTGTTACATCTTCCCCTCTGTTGCCTTCTCGCGATCGAGTATCAGCGATTCATCTCTGTCTTGACTCTTCTTATCTCACCCCACAACTGCTCAATTGACTCCTCGTCCCCAGTTTCCTGCCTAGGCCCAGCCATGGCATCTACAAGTGCCTTTCGAGATGACGCAGTCGTGACGTCTCTCGCATCGTGTGGTTTGCTCAGAACAGGGTATTGTGTGTACTCTGGACGATTAGGAACGAGCGCCTGTGAGGTAAGTGAAGAAGAAGAAGAAGATGGGGGAGACGAAGACGTTGGCGGTGATGTTGTTGTCGTTGTTGTTAGAATCGCAACAGAGGAGGCTATCAACATGGACGTGGACACGACGACGGACGTTGTAAGAACAGCGGTCGTCGTAGATGAAAACAGCGTAGTCAAAGTCGTGGGAGTACCCAGCGTCATCGTCCCTTCTGATGCTGCCGTCGCTGTGGGATCCGAAGTGCTCGACTCAACGCTCGTCGTTGAGATGACGGGTGCGGCGGAAGTAGAAGCGATAGCAGTCAGGGCATCACCGTTCCTGAACACTGGTGTCCAGTCCGCAAGCCCTGGTTCATACACCCCTCCTCTCGCTGACGGCGGAGTGAAAAGCGGTCGTGGATTCCACAGCATCTCATGGAACAGCCATGCCACCGTTTGACTTGTCGAATTGGGGTCTGTCAACGGGAACGAGGTAGTCTGGCCTGCCTTTCTTGCCGCGCCGTAGCTTGTATACGGCCAGTGCTTCGGTAGTTGCTGTAAGTACTGCGTCGGTATCGCATATCCAGCAGTAAGCGTACTCCCAAGCCATGACGTCTCTGTGTTCTGAGCCGAGCTGGCTACCGTTGTAGTAGCTTGATTTACATCTGTCTTTGTGAAGCGATCGGCTAAGGTAGATATCGAGGGTATGTTGCCCAGCTCGGTGTTATTGTCTACGGGCTCGTCGGTGGACTTGAGCCAGACGAGGAAGAGAGCGAGTAAATCGTATAGGTTCGGCACTGCGGTGTTGCAGAAATTATGGATCTTGTACCGCATTTGTAGGCTGGGTTCGCTGTTCTTGTCTACTTCGATGCCGGCTTGCTTCATGCATGCGTAGCACTGCGTTACGTTGTCTGTGTTTTGCGCTTGGTAGTTCGTGAGGATGCTGTTTGTTCGGTTAGAGGAAGCCGGAGACGGAGGTGGTTCGAGGGACGCTTACTCTTTGTACACAGTTCCTCGATCGTTGCAGAGACAACGCTGGTAAACTTCGCTTCGTCCATCGTCGCCGTTGGGACTTTTCAGCGTTCCAGAGATGTTGTAGCAGTGCGCAAAGTCCACGAGGATAGAATCGCAGTACGGTGTCGCCCAGCAGGCAACTGTGGGGGGCACACTGGCCGGTAGTACGGACTGAGATGGCTGAAGGCTAGATATCTGAGTGCTGGCTGCATTGGATGATGATGTAGGGAAGGAAGTCGTTCTTTCTACCAACGATGCTGTGGTGTAGCTCCCGTGAGCGTCGTTGGTCATAGTATACTCTGCCTGACGACCCTTCATGGTATGGCCGTATCCACAAGCTGCATGATACACAAGGCCCAACAGAATATAGACAAGCAACATCGTTATTCCCTAGTACGGGGTTCTGGGTGGAAGACCAGCCAACCGGGAAGGATCGAGTAGGTAGCTCCTCAAAGCGACCAGAAAACTTAGGTTTATTCTCCGTGAACACTCAGTGGGGATTGGCCATGGATAGTATCCGTAAGTCCCTGGTACTCGTCGTGGAAGTAGCATGTCTCTCAAAGTTGTGAGATTCAACACCAGCTTTGTCGTTTGCACGCATCGTTTGGGCCGTCATTCAAGTACTTGAATCAACCAAGACTGTGACTCCTCCCATTCGTTGGGACTTCAGTGTGCTGCTTGTACATCGTCTGTGAAGGGCACCGGGGCGGCGTGAAGACGCGATACCAAACGCGCCAGCTCCGCATGAGTACCGATCATCACCATTCCACATGCAACGCGCATCCGACTCACGTTCTTACGCGAGGTCTAGGTTGAAATGAGAACCCTGCGTTAGAGCGTGTAGAAACGGGTACCAAATAATTGTGTTATTATGTAAATAGATAGATGCTAGATGGCAAGCAAAACTGGAATGTGATGACAGACCCGAGAACGGATTACAGATCTGCGCTCGTCGCGATCTGTCATCCGTGAGAAAAAGAGGCGATTACAGTAAGATGAGCCCTATATGTATGCGAGAAGTTGCAGTGCAGGTATTGTCGCCACAGATGGATGCGACGCTGCGATGAGCTGAAGATGGTGGCAAGCGCCGAGGCAACGCCGCGAACGGCGAAAAGCGAATAGGTACATAGAACCGAAACTCAAAACTGATTACGAAGTAGGGGTCGAAGAGACGATTAGAGATGTAGACATGATAGGGATGTGTGAAGCAAAGAGAGCATCTGCTCGTGATCCTGGGCTGCACGAACAGCCGCTGCATGCAATGATAGACCGACAGAAATAAACAGGGCGACGTGCCTGGTTAGTGGATCTCCAGATCTTCAAATTCGACGTATAAATTTCGCTGTTCGTTGCTGAGTCCCACACGGTGTCTGTGATCCCACATGGTGATGCCAAAGTTTGCAGGTCGACTCGCGTAGACGCCAACGCGTACGGCCTTGTCTTCTACACCCCAGAAGAACCAAGTGACTTCTCTCAATTTCCTCCAAATCCCCGGTTCTTCCTCGTACGACACCCACAGCGCGTAGCCGATGCGCTCCATCTTGACGCGCAGTTCCTTGAGCCGTTGTTGAAGCGGAGGAAGCGAACTCAAAGACCAATCGGCACCTTCACTATTGGCGGCTACAGCTGTAGCGTGGCATACGTTGCCGCAGAACTCAAGCCCGACTTTCACCCACTTGGGTGCTGGCGCAGGAGCGTCGTATGGTGGTGGCGGCCCACGTTCTAGTTGGGGGCTGGGTCCTGACTCGTCTGTTGGGCTGTGTGAGGCTGTCGTGCCGCAGCTTTCAACATTCTCATTACTTGAGGTTTGCGAGAGAGAGATGGCGGAGCTCGGCGTCGCGCTGTCGTCCAACCGGATGTTTGCAACATTTGGGACCTCTAATGTCGGCCTTGCGGTTGTTGATGCCGTCGCTGTCTGTCCCGGTGGTGCGCCTGCGAATATTACCAGCCCTCCTTGATCCCATTCAAGCTGCCAGTCTCCCTTGACCGTGACTTCTGCTACGATGAAGGGATTGCTCAAGGCAGTGTAGAGCATGGGAGCGGTTGAGATGTCGCCCGAAGATGGCCTTCTCCATAGATCGGTGTTTGGGGGCGCAACCAGAGTAAAGGAATCCAGCCATTCTGGTACGACGTCGTCTTCAATGTTGAGGGGCATGAAGGAGTCGCTCGCGGGTGGCATATCGTCGGTGATGCGCTCGATGCGCTCGCGGTCGGTCGGCGGAGATGAGCGCTCGGCGTGGCTCTGCTCTGTTCTACGAGTGGTTTTGATGGCGTATGTATAGGTGGTGGATCCCGTAGCTCCGGCAAGATGCCGAATCGTGTTGAGTGTTGTCTAGCTCTGTGTGACCAAGCTCGGATGGTCATTCGCTTTGGCAAAAGCAAGGATCCAGCTTACGTCTGACTTCGGCAGGATGTCAAATAGCCAGAGATCTGCATGAGGGATCGTGAGAAGCGCCCGCGCGAGACTCGTCAAGGAAGCCTATCGCACGGTCAGCACCAAACCGTTTCATGCCCCTAAGCGCCGTATACGACGCCCGCTCGTTTACGCCTCCCCCAGCTGTGGTGTGAACAGGACACGTGCTGACGCATTGATGCTACGCGCGGTTCTGGAGCTTACCTCGCTGGCGCTGCTGAGGGAAGAAGATGGTTGTTTTTGTTCGGCTCAGCCTGGAGTTCCGGCGCAAGCTATGCTGCTTGAATCATGGGCCGGTACACAGGTCAGGAGTGACGACAGGTCTCGCGTGAGACCTACCTCGACGCTGCTTGATGGTTATATAGCCCGACTGGTGCAGTGCTTGGCTTCCCGCCTAGTTGCAAGTGGACGTCCATCCAAGCTGGGAGGTGCCGCCACTGCAGACGCTCCAGCAGCTACACATCATTGCCATCGCATTCCAGAGGCGGGGATCAACCTGTCGCTAGCATCGTCTTGCGTCGGTCCCTGCGAGGCCCAGGGGAGGAGAGAAAGAGCATTTGTTGAAGGTACAAAAGTCTCCGATGCGGCAAGGTGAGGTGGCCAAAAGCTATTTCTCAAGCCCGCGCACCGCCGACCTGGAGCATCGAAAAGCTCTCGTCTGAACACGTCGACGCGACGCGGGCAACGGTCGTTTCGAGCTCCCTGCAGCGCATTCCTCCAGAATACTAGCCGACGTGGATTTCGTGTATCGGGGGCAGAATGCAAGTGTTCGTGGCAAGGCAAGAGCGATGTGCTGGAGGGTTCCACGACAGGAACTATGTTCTGCATGGCCCCTGGTAACTGCACGAACCCTCGCTGTCATTGGGCTTGTCTGGCCTACGTAATCGAGGCAGCTGCGAGACGTGCTCCGAAGACGGCAAGAGCGAACGGCGACACATGACAACAGCAACGGGCGTGGAAATTGAAACGACATCAGAAGTTGTGATGACGACTGACAGCAGTACGCCTTGCTCGACATGCTGCACCTCAATGGCGACTCTTCAACGTCATCGATATCCTGCAACTCCATCTCGTTGTCGGCGGATCGCATCGAGGAGATAAGCGCAGGGTGCAGGAGCTTTGTTGTCACTCGAGCCAGCTCACGACATGTTCTTGGACAGCATCACTTGTGCAATGCGCTGCTGTGCGGTATGTGGTGTGTCCACGAAGCAGCTATCCGTGGATGCGTTGTCCATCAATGGCCGCCCCGTTTAGTCGACATCCCTCGGTCGTCCTCCTTGTATACCTACGCAGGGCGTTCCCGTTAGTGGTCAATCTTCCATGCGCAACTGCATATCGTTTTGACGCTGTAGATATTGGACGAACTGTTGATCGCAAATTTCGACACCGTTCACGATGGCAGCATCGCATCGTCATTGGCTAGCAGAGTCGACGCTTTCACGCACGACATGACAGTATATACTGTGATTCACCCTCTCGGCTAGAGACAAACTGCCGATGCATCCATCGGTGAGTGTATTGGCTGTCGTGCGACCAAGCAGGCAGTGATGCTGCATCCCGATAGGCGTATGCTTGCTGACAACAGTAGTCGCAAGTCTGCCTGGTCTGCAGGGGAGCGCATCATCGGACTTGTTCCCACACCAACGACAAGATCATGTCTGCTTGAATCGCCGCAGTGGACGGTACACTGGCCAGATACTGCACTGGCGTTCCATGGCACGGCTTTCCGAGAAACCAAGCTACCGAAGCTGTGCAGCCATGTAGATGCGGTAAAAACAGAATAACGACTTGGCTGTGTTCCAGCTAATGCATTGGGTTTTCGTGAGGGCCGACTTCACCTGCGAGATTGAGCACCTCTCAAGATCTGTAGACTATGTCAAATGAGCCTACCGCTCTGACGGATCGACAACCGAGTCGCCAGCTCGCATCAACCGGGACCCAGTAACTCAATTTTCAAAGCATACGGCCTGTCCCTGGTTCTCGAACGAGATGTTGATGAGATGGCATCCAGCGGGCAAGGCATCGTGCAGCACCGGTCCAGAGGTAACTCAGCCACTCCATCAAGCTTTGTACTTGGTGTGGCATAATCTCCCAGAGAGCTCCTCAACAGTCGACGTGGTTCGCAAGGTGCGAGCTAAGGTGAATCTACGGCTGATGAGGGAAACCAAGCGCTCGAACCTTTGCGCCGTCCTCAAGGCTTCAGGGACCAAAGCGTGAAATTAGAGGGATTTACCTGTTTGAGATGGTACAGACGGGGAATTGGTGCTCTCTGACGGAAATGCAACGTCATATCTCATCTTTCACAGCATCAGCAGTCATATTGTCAACGAGAGTTTGGCAATTTCACGTTCTGTGACAGCTCATAAGCGGTCAGTGGCGGCTAGGTTAAACCATGTTGCCATGGAGTCGGCGAACCTACGCTCCTGTCATCTAGACTTTGTCACAATGTACGGACCGGTGAGCGATCATCAATTGTCGAAACATCTAGAGCCGGCCATCTGAGATGACGTTACGAGGAGGATAGCACGGCTGGTAGTAGATATACTATTGAACAGCATAAGCAGAAAACCTCGGCCTGCACGAGATCCGGAGTGGAATAAGGTTTGCATTAGTGGACGACATGTGATCTAATGTCTGGAGAACCAGAGGATGGGTACCCGGCATAAGCCGAAAAGCTTCCGAGCCGCCATTGGCTAGCGTGGCGGGTTGTGTAGTAACGCGGCTAATGCAAATGTCGCAACCTCACTACTCTACCGTGGCCCGCCAGAGACGTTTGCGGAGCCATGGCTGCAATCACAATTAGGTTGTAGCTGCATGCCTCACTACTGAGGCGGACATCGAGGCCGGAAGTTTGAAAAGCCTGTTATTCGGCCGATCTTTACTTGCATAGCTGCCGCAATCGTACGATGCATGGCTTGATAGAACCTGGGATGGTGAGGGCCAAAGATCGGCGGACAGGGAACAGCCTCGGAGAGAAGACCAAGAAAGTGGAGCGCAGACCAGCCGTTTGTAGTAACTAGCCGCGGATTGGGATACTTTTCTACTTGCCTGGATAGCGAGTTCAATCTAACATGTGTACTTTGATTAATAGAATATGAGAGCCAGATACGGTAGATGCTGCAGCGGCACGAGTGTAGAGATTAGTCAACGTGAATAATGCCATGGATGACTTGCAACGTCTCCCGAGCGAGACGAGATGGTAAATCCCGATACTAGAGACTGGGACCCGAACGCCATGAAACGTGATGCTAGTGGAAGAGTGTCAATCCCTACCAATATGTCTACCAACCGCTCTTAGGCCTTTTGATAGACATTGATGCGACGAGGGAGTGCGTCCGACGAAGCGCAGAGGTGCAGACCGTGATTGGCAAGGAGACTGTCAAACGATGTCTCTGGCCGTAGTTGCAGCTCCTTGAGGGTCTCTTGGAAATGCGGAGCATGATTGGGGCGAATGGCCTTTTGATATGAGTCCCAGGTCTGGAGCTCGATGACTAGGTAGCCGCCCGGTTTCAAAGACGATGAGCACTTTGCGAAAAACGTCGTCAGACCAGCGTCTCGATGTTCGAGGTGGATCCATTTAATGACGGATAATGCCAGGATGACATGGTATGAGTCGGTAGCATCTTGGTCAGAGGGCAGGACCCAATCTGCAGAAAAGAAGGTTACACGCGGCCAGGCAGCTGACGCAGCGGAAGACGTGTGGACAGGCTTGCGGTGCGGTTCAATCCGGTAGCCATGAGTGAGCACGGCCGACATGGGAAAGTAGTCGACGACGGGTGGGTCGCAACTCGTGGGGGGTGTTGCACGGGAAGCGCGCAAGGCCAGGAGCTTCTCGGCCTGGGCAATCAGCTTGGGATCGATATCGACGCCAGTGACGGCAGCCGCGTGGAAATCGAGGGCTGCAGTTGATCAATATCGAGTCGATGGTGGTAATAGTCGGTTGCAGCAAGTGGCAGGGGTATCCTTCCTGGACTTACCTAGTTGGATCGAAACGCTGCCAGCATTGCAGCCGATGTCGAGAATGTGCTTGTTGGCGAAGATCTCCGGAATCGTCGCCGCCAGGATGTGCAGACGTGGGTCGCGAACGTGAGTCGCTGAGGCAGGAGGCTTGGCCCCACTATAGTCTGCAGGCCGTCAGCACGAATCGAGGCAGGGCAGCAATTGCCGAGCAGAGGCCGCTTTGAGCCACGGTAGAGGGCACGTCAGAACGCCCACAGCCCGTCTGGGTGAGGTGGCCTCGCACGTACCCACGTAGTTGCCGAAGTGAGCAGCCATGCGGGCAGCGTGTCGATCGAGCCCTGGAGTGGCGACGTGATTCAGCGCAGAGTAGTGTTGCAGCTGTGGGAGACGACGGGGCGGTGAGGGAGGCGTGGGCGGCGGTTGGGTGGTCGCGTAGAGTAGAGGGCAGAGACGGCAGGTGCCCGGGCGGACGATTGGCTGCGACACGTGCCAGGGAGAGCAATTGGCGGACTCGCTCACCGAGGGCAGCGTCGTCGCGATGGGTGGTGAGGGGTAGCAGAGGACGAGTGTGTCAAAGTAGACATGCGTCCGCCTGAGGTAGCACACGGCGGAGGCGGCTAGCCTAGGGCGCGCGCACACACGCAGGTACGCCGTGCGGGCGCAATATCAGACTGAGCAGCGAGGCAATAAGAGAGGCGCTAGGACCGCTGCAACGTTGTTACTCGGGCAATCTGTTACTCAGACAATCCAGCTGTTACTCTAAACGGTCGACTGCCGTCTGATGTGGAGTAGACCACGCGAGACAGTGATAGAGTGGTAGTGGTAGTCTGGTAGTGGTAGAGTGGTAGACAGATAGACAGATAGACGACAACTGCCGTCCCATGTCCAACTGCTCCCATGTCCAACTTGGGCGTCATGGGGTTTGTCCACGGGTGCCTTCCATGACTGCAATATGCTGCCACTCTCTCCAGGGCCGCAAGCGAAGGGCCGTGATTCGTGTCGCCGCCATGGCAGCGATACTGGCAGCATACTGCGTGTCTTAATTGTCTGCTGTTAACGACAACCGTCGCCCACCGCGGTCAAGCGCAAGCCACCGACCAACATAAGCGGCCGTGCCCGTTGCCCATCGAGTCCGATAGCCAGGTGCGGAGGCTTTGTCTCATGTCACTGCTGGATGGGCGCATGCGACGGCAGCCGTCTTCCAAAAGCCCGGTAGCCGTCCTGACTGGGTTCACCAACCCAAGTGGGTGCGCGGAGACGGACAAGAAAGGCGTCGCAGGGCAGATCGCTTTTAGCCGCACCGCTGCAGCCTCGCCATTCGCCGCGCCCGCTGACAGATGGGCCTCCAGGCCGTTCCCAGGTTCGCGCTGCAGCCACTCCTGACCTCCATCTGGACCCTCGCCGAAAGCGTCGCCCGCCAGCGCCCACCGACCGAGTTACGTGATATCTGGCATATTGCTCCATATTGGCTGCCGCCGGGTTACAGTGTGCAACACCCTGGCCCGCCTTGATTCGAAACAGACGTGCCTGCGAAACCGGGACGCCGTTGTTTGTCGACCTTTTACCCGGCCGCCAGCCTGCAACGGACGCCCCACGAAAATACTGCGAAGCCAGTTCACTGAGCTAGACTTCCCAAAGTTTCCTGCTGCATGGCGCCCGCTGAGGCCACATGCACCAGCCAGACGCCATCACCATCATTTGATCATGCCAGTCGGCCATGACATGTCCCCACTCCGTCACCTGCGAGCAGTGCCCATCTCCCGGCCTTCATATCGCTTGCACCCAGCCCACGTCAGAAACCTGGGGACTAGCACCGCTCCGCCAAGCTCGGATCCGCCCTCCCATCGCTGCACTTATCGCTGTCCTTGTTGAAATTTATGCTCCGAGCCGGCTACTCTTGACGGTTGGCGTGAGGCTTGCGAGTGAACAGGGTGCTGCGGGCCCACCCCCGTCTGCATCCTTTCCCCTTCCCGGGCGCCCGTTGTTTTAAGGCGTCTGAGCGCCTCCACTTCAACGTCGCCATTGCTGAATCCAAGCATCCGACCGTCGATCTGGCTGCTGGCGATCCAGATACCTACAGGGTTGACTACAGGGAACCGTCAACTATAAACTACTCACGCCGCCACACTCGAGGCAGTGCTCCCACTCCTGACGTCTTGTCCAACACTGCACCACGACCCGTTGCTCCCAATTTGAAAAGAGCCTCCGAACTGAACACAACCCTCATCCCAATGCGGCTTCGTGCATCGTGTCCTGGCCCGGCCAAATAATAATACACGCATGTCCCAACCACCTCCACCTCCGCCGCCGTCGCTCCCTCTGACAACATCTTCTCGTCCTGCTCCAGATATGACCGAGACCCAGAAACTTCCCATCTTTTCGCCCCCTGGCTTTCTCGACTACTCCCATCGCCGACTGCCCCCGCTGGAGATCCCGCCAGACGCTGTACCACCACGCCCGGATCACCAGTTCCGCTCCCCCATCAATCAACTGCCCTCGATCCATGCTGGACTGCCCCCACGACACGACTACCCTCAGCCGTCCTCGTTACATAGAGCAGCAGCCCCCGTCGAGAAGCTACTGCAGCACTCGAATCCTTACACCCCACCTAGATCAGACCCACCATATTCTCCCCAGCAATATGGTCCCCCCATCTCACCACGTTCCGAGTTTGACAGCAGAGGGCCGCGAAGACTAACTGAACACCGGTATCCGTACGAGGAGCCCCGCCACTATCACCCCAACCAACCCCACAGCCAACACCACGAGCAGCCCTACTCATCTCTCACTTCACCAGTAGAAGCCTCGCAGCAAAGAGCCTACCCTCCACTGCCCTCGCCTGGGTATACCCCAAGCTATGCATCAAGTAGCACTCCATTCCGCGGGTCCGTCGGTTCCCATCAGCACTCACAATCACATCGCGGCTCTCTAGCGGCGCCATTGGGATCTATTTCGTATTCAGAGACCCCTGCGACAGCCCCTCCGCCCCAGAAAC
Source organism: Alternaria novae-zelandiae (assembly GCF_023758075.1). Taxonomy (NCBI): domain Eukaryota; kingdom Fungi; phylum Ascomycota; class Dothideomycetes; order Pleosporales; family Pleosporaceae; genus Alternaria; species Alternaria novae-zelandiae. Next base: position 344,801 of record NW_026056976.1, on the reverse strand, counting down.
AGCATCGAGCAATTCCGTTGCCGGGTTCGATACCACAGCCTGTGTACAACGAACAACTGTAGGAACACCTCCCGCCTGGGTAGGTCAACGTTGACTGACACAGATAGGAATCTAAACTACGAGCTTCGTGTGCGACAACAACCCATCGCTGCGCGAGCATGTGGGTTCGGAGAACGCGACCGCAGGGTGATTGACCCTCCGCCAATCATCCAGCTACTAGTAACGGATCCGAAGACCGGTGCTGCTGAACAAGAAGAGCTTCGTTACTCGCTCAACGTGGTTCATTGCACGCTCTGGAACGCAGAAGGGACGAACGAAGAGACGGCACTCATACAGCCTGACCGACGAACAACGCGACGACTAATGGGCCAGCTCGTAGCTTCTCCGTCTGTAGCAAAGGATGAGCATGACGCCGAGGGTTGCTTTTTCTGCTTTCCAGACCTCTCTTGCCGTACACATGGCAAGTACCGACTCCGGTTCGTCCTCATGCGCATCGATCCTATGAACCTCCACGTGGGAGGGTTCTCGCCCATACTCACCGAGGTCTTGAGCGATGTCTTCACAGTCTACACAGCCAAAGACTTTCCGGGTATGCGACCAAGCAGCGCGCTCACCCGGGCATTGAAGTTACAAGGGTGCAATATCCAAGTGAAGAAGGGCAATGAAAAGGCACTGGCACGCAAACGACTCACCGCGAGCCAAGAACACGACAATACGGAAGAGGACGAGCTGAAGCGACGGCGCAGAGAATGACAAACTCGCCACACCTCTCAGGCATCTACATTTTCATGAGCATCATCTACAGCGGGCGATGTGGGTTATTATTTGGGTTATCTGGAGCATCTTTTGCAGATACCGATTTGCATCTTGACGACATGATGAACGAACCCTATTCCCCTCGGACGTTTCATTTTAGTTCCAAAGTTGCCAGCGTTGAGAACGTTTGCATGGCGTTTATACAACACAGGAGGGGTCTGAAGACTCGGTGAGGCGGTCACATTGTAATGCATTTGATATTCGACGGACAGGAGCACGATACCATTTGATAGCTCGTATTTGAAGTTAATATAAGAAGACACTGGGCTTGAGACAGTTTTTCTCAGGAAATGAAGCTTCGGATTAAGATTCGCTGCAGGATCATGGTCGCTGGAAGCCTCAAGCCTCGAGAGGGCGCTAGTGCGGGCGGATCTGCCCCGCTAGAGGGTCCATGCGCCGATTTTCTTTCAAAGTTAACGCGTGCGAAATCTCGACTTTTCTTCCTTCCCTCTCCTTCCCCATAACCGATTGAGGCACCAAACAGCATCATGAAGTACGTGCTTGTGTCTGGCGGCGTCATCAGCGGCGTGGGGAAGGTAAGCTGCAGGTTGCCGCGCCTTTGATCACCACTAACGCGTACACACAGGGTATCATAGGTAAGCTATTTGACATGGGCCAGAAGTGTCGCGCGTCTATGACGCTCCACGCGAAGTTTGACTTTCATGAGAGCATACCAGCCTCTATGAGACCATCGCTATCAGTGTGTAGCCGAAGTGCACCACTGTACATCATCTTCTACGTCAGGATCTTATTTTGCGTGCTGTAGCTGATTGACGCGTCGCAGCCTCCTCTACAGGACTTCTCCTCAAGACAATCGGCCTCAAGATAAGTGCAACGGACTGACGCGTTTTACCAAACATACTGACGTCTCAGCACGTCTCGTCGATCAAGGTCGACCCGTACCTCAATGTCGATGCGGGAACTATGAACCCGAAGGAGTAGGCTTCACCAACCGTACCGTGAATATAGACTAAAAAAAACCAGGCATGGCGAAGTATTCGTCCTCTCCGACGGCGGCGAAGTCGACCTCGATCTTGGCAACTACGAGCGCTACCTCAACATCACCCTCACCCGCGACAACAACATCACCACTGGCAAGATCTACCAGCACGTTATCGAACGCGAGCGCAAGGGCGACTACCTGGGTAAAACCGTACAAGTCGTCCCACACATCACCGATGCGATTCAAGATTGGATCGAGAAGGTCTCGCGGATACCCGTCGATGACTCAGGCGAGGAGCCGGACGTCTGCATAATCGAGCTGGGAGGAACCGTGGGCGACATCGAGAGCATGCCCTTCATTGAGGCTATGAGCCAGCTGAGGAGGCGTGCGGGCAGAAACAACTTCATGCAGATTCACGTCTCGTATGTCCCGGTCATCCACGGCGAGCAGAAGACGAAGCCTACGCAGCAGGCTATCAAGGCGGTGAGGAGTAACGGTCTGATCCCAGATTTGGTATGTCGAGCCTTTCACGTTAACCGTTACTTTGGATGACTGACAGTACTAGATTGCCTGCCGCTGCGAGCGCGAACTTGAAGCCTCCGCTGTCGAGAAGATCGCCCACTTTTGCCAGGTCGAGAACGAACAAGTCCTTGTTGTCCGTGACATGCCATCCATCTACCAAGTACCGATGCTTCTCGAACAACAAAGACTGATTCCGATGGTACGCCAATTCCTTGCTCTCGAGCAAGTTTCAGTCTCAGCGTCAATGCTGCAAAAGGGCAACCATACCTGGGCGCAATGGCAGTCGCTCACCGGCCACGACACTCGTTTCCACGACCCGGTCACGATCGCACTCGTCGGAAAGTACGTGGAGCTCCAAGACTCATACCTGTCAGTCATCAAATCGCTGGAACACGCTACGATGCGGTGCAAGAGGAAGCTGGACATTCGCTGGGTGGACTCAGACCATCTGGAGCCCAAGTGTCAGAAGACAGACCCCGCAAAGTACCACAACGCTTGGCACGAGGTCGTCAAGGCATCGGGTATCCTGGTACCGGGTGGCTTCGGTCAACGTGCCACAGAAGGTATGATTTCAGCGGCCACCTGGGCGCGTGAGCATAAGAAGCCGTACCTTGGTATCTGCCTCGGCATGCAGATTGCCGTTATTGAGTACGCTCGTAACGTTTGCGGCATCAAGGACGCAACCTCCGAGGAGTTCAACGGCGAGGCGCAGAACAAGCTCATCATGTTCATGCCAGAGGTAGACAAGAGCACTATGGGCGCATCCATGCGTCTCGGTCTCCGTCCCACACTCTTCCAGCCAGGCAGCGAGTGGTCTCGTCTCCGCGCTTTGTACGCCGGCAAGGAGGAAATTCTAGAGCGCCACCGTCACCGATATGAGGTCAACCCTGACTACATTGAGACGCTTGAGAAGGGCGGTCTGAGCTTTGTCGGCAAAGATGAAGCTGGTGTACGTATGGAGGTTATTGAAATCAAGGACCATCCCTGGTTCGTTGGTGTCCAGTTCCACCCGGAATATCTGTCTCGCGTCCTGGACCCAAGCAGACCCTACTTGGGTTTCGTCGCTGCTAGTGCTGGTATGCTCGATGAGATTACTCGCGACTACCAAAGTGGCGCGACGAATGGACTTGATGCTGAAGGCATTGCCAACGGTGTGAGCGGCCTTAAGATCAACGGCAACCCAAGCTTCTGAGTGCAGCCCCTCGACTGTTCATAAATGATGATGCTAAGCAAGACGTCGCGACAAACACAACGGAAATATTCAACGCCTGAACTTGAAAGGTCTGATTTTGGAGTTGGGATTGGATGGAAACAACATGCAGGTTATGTATTTATGGGAGAAGCATTTACTGGCCCTGGACGAGGTTGACGTGGCATGTGCATATGATACCTAGACAGTATAAGAGACGATGCTCTCAATGTAGACCATCATTATCAAGACGATACCTTTCACCTCATCGACGCTAGTAATTTACTTCGTTGCCAAGAAAAAAAGCAATGCAATGTGTCCAACTCCTTTGGGCGCACATCGGCTGATCCGCCTTGATGAGATTTCCTATTAACATAAACCGAGAACCCCTTAATCTCGGATCTATACACATATGGTCGCCATAACACCATCCATCTACTCTGGAACCCAGTCAGGACCCTCAGCCTGGTAGAGCGTTGGTTTCGGATTAACACAAAGCCTCCCATTCTCATTCGGCAAACCGTCAATGCTACGCACATTGAAGAACTCACTGCCCACTGCCCCAGTAGCCCAGAAGAGATTAAAAGGATCATACTTGCGCTTCGCCTCCAAGAGACGCGGGTAGAAGCTACCCCAAAACGACCACTGAAAGTTGGGCTCAAGGCGGTCTCCCTCGGAGAGGTACGAACCGGAGCCGGGCGTGAGATCGCGCCACTTCTGCATAACGCCATAGGTCATGTTGAGGCGCTCCTCGACAATCTCCGCAGCTGGATTCGTCATGTTCAGCACAGTCCCGGTGATGATGAAACCGAGCATGTCTCTCCAAGCTGGATTGACAGAGTTGTCAGGGCGTCCGCCTTTCTCCCATGATGGCGCCATGTTGTAGCCGATCAGCGCCATACCTTCGTCGACGGCTTGCCAGAGGGCTTCGAAAGTCTCGTTGAAGATGGATTCGTTGGCCCAGTTGGAACGTGGGATCATGCGCGAGGTAGTGGCTACACCGTTGCTATTAACAGCCTCCACGGGGAAAGAGCCGTTGTACGCGTCGTAGAAGCCGTTGTACTGCGTCCATTCGGGCTCGACAGCGATCCCAAGTGCGGTCATGTCTTTTACCCAAGGGTCGACCAGAGCTTTGGCTTCTTCGACGGTTTTGCCGGGAGCGAAGAAAGGCGACATATCCATCATGATGGAATCGGGGCCCGGGAAAACTTTCCAATAGGCATAAGTGTTGTTATCGGCGTTCTGTGGGAAATATTTCATGTAGGCTTTGAGTCCTTGCTTGAAGGCTTCGGTGCTGACGTTCTTGCCTGTGGTGACAACCCAGTTGGCGGAGGCAATGGGTTGGTCTGGATGTACCTTGACGGTGACGGAGGTTACGACACCGAAAGTCAGACCGCCACCACCGCGTAATGACCAGAACAGCTCGGGGTTGTTGTTTTTGTCAGCAGTCACGTAGCGACCGTCTGCTAAGACGACCTCCATGGAAAGCACATGATCAGCGCCTAAGCCCAGGTGGCCAGATAGTGGTGAGTGGCCGCCACCTTGGATCCACCCGCCCATTGCGCCAACCGTAGGGCCTATGTAACAAGCAAAGTCAGTGTATATCCCAAGACATGTCGAGATAGTAGATACTGACATTCACCGCCAAGGACTGTGCCACCGAAATCTCTCGCAGCAGCGTAAAGCTCAAAGCCTTGCGCACCTGAGCCAGCCTTCATAGCCGGTCCAGTGTAGTCTTCAGACTCGTAGTTCTCGATGAATGCAATGTCTTTCAATCCATGAGTCCATACGCTAAGAGAGCCAGCACCACCGCTCTTGCCCTAAGAGCTATCAGCGATTGGAAGATTGGGTATGGATGAAGCACTTGCAGCAAAATCGTGACCTGTATTTCGGACTACAAAGCGAACGCCCGTGTTCCGCGCGAAGTTAAGCGCCAGCTGGATCTGAGCGGTAGTCGAGGCATTTACAACGTAGAGAGAGTATCCTCCTTGGGTGCACTCCTTACTATCGTAGAGCTGAGGTGGTTGGCATGTACTGCCTTGGTACATCGGACTTAGCATCTCAAGTGGGTCGTCGAGCCTGTTCATATACGTTAGTCGATGGCTATGAGGAGGCAATCTTCAAAGGCTACACACTGGGAAAACGGATCAGTCCACGACTTGGTCATGGCATCGCAAGCGCTCTGGTCTGCACCAGCCAGGCTAGTGTTGTAGCAGACATGTGCTTGGGGGAGAGGCTTCAGTAGAGCACCGTTGGTGATATCGTTGAGCGCCGACCAGCTCGCGTCCGCCGGCCAATCTTCATCGCCAGGGAAGACCTTGCATTCGCGGCCGTTGAAAGTACTCTCTGTCTTAGGGACAGAGTCGCTGGCAATATTGTGCGCAGCAAACTGGAAAAGCGACCTTGCGTCGGCTGATACCGAGGTCAATGCTTCCTTAAGGGTCGCATCCGTCAAGAATGATTGTTCCCATTCGAAACGGGGAATTGCTCCATCAGCTATCTGCTTGATGTTCGCAACGTTGCCTGACTGGCGATCGGCAAGACGCATGGGGGGTTCCGCAGAACGAGGCTGGAATCTGGCGGCGGCGGAGGCTACAAAGAGCACGCCAACGCATAAGAAAACCATGATTCCAGGAATCAAGCCGCGATAAGGATCCGTATATCGAATCGAGAGTATGTAGGAACATCGATTGCAAGTACACCTCGATGAATAGAGTAGCCACTGTACGAGTGGAGCTTGCCACCCACTTGATTACCGAGCTGTCACCCACTCGAAGTTGACTTGCATCTCCAGACAGAGGTACCCATTTTCCGCATCCAAATGACCTTGTTCGTGCAGCGCAAGCCAAGTCTTGGATAACGCTCGCCGCGGTTCGGTTGCATCCACAGCCAACACGCCTCTCGAAACATCCCGAAAGCACGGCATGAACCCTTGAGCGAAGCAAGCTCGGCGATGTGAAAGCCGTTGGACTGGAGCTAGATGGGGTATTGTCTCCGCGAAAAGGAGACCCACTGTATGCAGGACCGAAGGATTCCTATACAGCGGATAAAGTATTAGCGTCGAAACCGGGGGCGGCACGGTGCGGCGCGGGTAGAATACGGTTGATGGGAATGCTGCAGACCTCATGTTTATCTGGCTGTGGTCACGGCTTGAGATCCGAGACCAGCAAGACATGGACTGGATTTATTAGTTCACATCATAAGTACAAGCCTCGGTTATAGCCAACAATACCATGCATTCATAGGGTATCACCACCATATCGCCACGCTAGATGTATGCTTGCCTGAACGCCTGCAGCTTCTTCCTAGTGCGCCGTGTAAATGCCTTGTTCACCTCTGCAGTTTGATCCTCGTTCCCGCTTGGTCGCCTATACTTGCTTCACGAATGCTGGTAGAAAGTTAACGTCTGTTCTGAGATGTTGAGGGGTTTGAACTTACTGGCATCGATCTGTACAACCTGGGGTAACGCTAACCGAATCTTGTTCCTGTATAGCGCCGGTTGTGCCCGTTGAAGAGGGTTGCCCTCGAAGTAGACCGTCTCCAGCTCTTCCTTATCTCTCAACTCCTTCTCGACCTCTCCAAAGTCGCTCAACTTGCAGTTACTTGCCCAGAACTCAGTGAGGTGCTTGAGACCATTCAGTCCCGATAGATGTTCGATCGGGTTCGCGCTGATGTCGATGACGTTCAGGTTGACGTTGTTCTCCAGACCTGACAGTTCTGTGAGGAGGTTGTGCGAGATGTGCAGTTCTTCGAGGTTGACGAGCTTCTCCAGACCCGTTATCGAGCGCAGGCGATTCGACTGAATGCTGAGAATCTTGAGATTGGTGAGGGTGTCCAGGCCTTTGATCTCGGTGATCTTGTTCTTGCCCAACCATAGCTCTTCCAAGCCCGTCAGCGTTTCCAGTCCTTCAATCTCGCGTACCCTGTTCGCCCCGAGCTCGATCTGCCGCAGGTTGGAAAGCCCGTCTAGGTTTTCTATCTTGCTAATCTTGTTCTGCACAAAGTACAGATCCTTGAGCTTTGTCATGTGGTTCAGGCGTTTGATGTGCTTGATCTTGTTGAAGGAGAGGTCGAGCGAGGTGAGTTCGGTGAAAGCATCGAGGCCTTTAATGTGCGCTATGAGGTTGTCGTAGAGATCAACTTCTGTGAGGGTCGGCGCGACTTCGTCGGGTATCGCGATGCTTTCTATGCGGTTTTGGCGCAGGCAGAGACGCTGGGAGGTTAGGCAAACTCATCTACAACCCACAGCATAGCGTACCTTCATCTGCTTGAACCTCTCCAACCGTAACGCCGACATGTCAGCGACTTTGGAGTGCACGATCTCTATGTCGTCCTCGTCTTCCGGTGTATCGTCGAGCAAATCCTCGTCTGCAGCCAGCTGCTCGGGAGGCGGGCCCTCGTCGTCTGATACTTCTGGGTCGCTCACAACCTGCGCATGTGGGTCGCCGGGTTCGTCGGCAATGCTCATCTTGTCTATCCGCAACTTCCCGTCCCAGCCGTTGCTGTCGCGTGGCTTGTGGTCGTCTATCTCTTCGTCGCGTGTTTCGTTCGCGTCGGTCGCCGCCGCGGGGTCGCGCTCGCTGTGCGGGGCAGGAGTTGGCTCAGTCATGGCGCGTGAGGGGAGAGCGTATGGGGAAGCGACGGAGATGGCTTGCTGGAACTGGGTGTAGGTATCGACAGCTACTTGCAATATCTAGGCAGCCGTGTGTGGTCTGCAAGTGATTGTTGGAGCGGCAGGTTACGTCGTTTGGAGCTAACCTCTGCCTAAGCAAGGGTCCAGCGGCATGACGATCGCCAGCCATCAGACACCAACGCTCCACCACCGCAATCAACGCAACTACAAGATTCGTTCGATTTGTATGACTTCTAAGTAATCCAGCCTATCCGATCATCGCACGTCTGATCCATAGTACGCATGTACTCTTCAAGCCTGTCCACGATCCAACCAGAACGAACCAGACCTCCCGCCACCGGCTCCTCCATCTTTTCACACCTCGAAGCGGCAGTGGAATACTCTGAGCATTGTAATGTCGACGCTCGACCCAAGCGCACTTCACGCGACACAAGACACCTGGAAGGGCGGTAGGAGAACTGCAGGCAGCGGATGTTCCTTTCGCATGCCGATTTGCAAGCTTCGAAAGAGCTGTGCACCTCCTCGCCTTTCAAAACCTCATTGCTGAAGGCCTTATCGACGGAATAACTGTCCCATTCTGATCTTTCCCTGCTCAGACTAGGGTATATATATCCCTTGAACACATCGGCATGCCTCAGAGGAGCGCTCCTTGGACGCCTACGATACCACTCTTGTTCGAATTCCGAAAGAGACCGGATCTCATTCTCTGGCATATGATGGTATGTAATCGCGGCATAGCACCACGGCTGTCTGTTGATCTTGGTAATGTTGTGGTCGAGCGTTGAAACGGGATCACCCTGGAAGTGAGGAAACGCCCACAGCAGTGACACTTGAGCATCCTTCAACGCTTTTCCGAGCACCATATCTCCAGCCCACTGCTCAATCGTGTACTGATTCAAATCTTTCATATGCGATTTCCAATGATGGATCACCTTCCTCATTGCTGGTGCCGACAGAACAAACCCCGAGCCGCCGTGAGCAAAAAGCACGTCGCCAATATACATTTGCTTGCCGATGTAATGCGAGGCCTCTGCATCGAACTGGGACAGATAGTCGAGCAGGTTGGTCCACATCAGGTACGTGTCAAGTTCAACGAAGACGAACCACTTTGCTTGCGGCATCTGGCGGAGAGCTTTATCTATCATAGGCAGGAACTTGAACTTGTCGAGTTTCCAGCCAGGGTTGCTTAGCGACCCCGATGCGCCACTTCCATCGTGTGCGATACCGTCCATGGAGAGACCATCTCGGCCTTTGGTTTTTAGCTGGTGGTAAAGCTTAAAGTCTGGCACCGAGTCTTTTAGATCCTGGTCGAGCTGGTCGAAAACGTCGTGAATATGATGTCCCCCAAATTCTTCTTCAAAGTCGGAATAAATGGCGTAGTTTGGAATGCATCGCAACACGGTAGTGAGATGGACCGGCAGCTTCTCGAGTACCTCGGTGGCACCTGTGCGAAGGACGACCAATACTTCTTTCGCGATGGCGTTCTGAGGACAGTACAGTGGGGTCTGATGCTGGCTGAATATACTGGCGCTGGGTGTCGATCTTCGATATGAGCGTATGAAGAAGCCACAGATGAGCAAGGCGGCAACAGCAGTTCGATATCTGCGTCGGAAGTTGCCCCAGGACCTACCTGCAGCCATTGTCATTCACTCAACGCAAGTACATTGGGGCTCGTTGGAAGGAACAAGCTCAGTCGACTTTATTGGGGTTTGCCCCTTCAATCCGCAGCTCTGCGTGTCAGTATGAGCTTCCCGCCCGGCGCTTAGCGCTGATAATCCTTGTCAGCTTCTGGTCCTCCATTCCGATGCAATCAATCGCTGCGTCACACTCGAAAGCCAACCCACACGCATCTCCGGTGCCCTTCTCAAAGAAGGACAACTACGCTGGCGTTATTTCAACAGACAAGTAACCGCTGGCCTTCTTCCCCCGATACCATTCGATCTGAATGGCTTTCCAGACGAAAAGGAAGTAGCGAAATTGAGAGTGAGCAGTAAGTGGCACAGCAGAGACAGTGGCGTTTGGGCAGAACGGTGATTGGCGGGAACCGAGTAGGCGAAAGCAGACAAGGACCTGCATCATTATCGTCTTGCTTCAGACAATGCATCTCAGCCAACCGCTCACCCGTCCTACGGGATTCAACAACTAAACTAGGAGATATGCGCACTTAACCGGCGCGGCGTGGTGGAGGGCTCCCGCCTCTAGGCTCTCGGTGTAACCAAAGGCGTATGTGCAGAGCACTCTTCCGCTATGTGTCCCCTTGTTTTCGCTTTCATACCATCAGCCCTTTTGCCATAGTATCAGATAACTATGTGGAGACTCATCGTCAGGCTGTGGGTCATGAGCTCGACGTTACTCGCCTCTCATGTCTCGCCGAGACAGGAAGAAGAAGGAAGAATCTGGACAGAGCCTCAGGACTCAGGCGACGGCGGATTCATCTTCCCAGTAACGTACCCGATCGATTTCCGCGAAGGCTCCAGCATCAATATATCATGGTCGACCACGTACGAAAACATCAATTTATACTTTTACCAAAGAGGCAAGGTCGCGAATTCGGTGCAGCTCGCTGGTGAGGAATCATGCTTCTTCATTATCACATAAAGTACTAATGAGACTTTAGTCAATCTAGCAAGTCAATGGTACCAATGGGAGGTACGCGCGGAAGAGACCAACCTGACAAACCCCTTCGTCTTTAGAGTCGTCAATGCCCAGGGCACCGACGAGGAGCAAAGAATATACGGCTTTTGGAGTACTAGCTGGTACATCAAACGGACTGGTGTCGCAAGCGAATCGGAAGCAGTTTCGTCTTCGTCTTCGTCCTTGTCGTCATCGACTTCATCGGTCACGCTAGACCCGGTTTCTTCGCCACCAACAACATCGTCAACAAGTCCCTCGTCGACCACATCATCAACAGACACCCTGACAACAGTGGCCTCAGATGGAGTAAAAGACACGGAAGACAAGGGTATCGGCAAGAACACTATAATCGGTCTGACGGTCGGGCTCGTGGTCGCGGCAATCCTCATCACTGTGGGAGTGGTGTTCTGCCTTCGAAAACGCCGGAAAGACAAGACTGCTTCAACTCCTGCGCCAGTATCCGCAGTGTCTTACGTCGATAATGCCCCTGCTCAAAAGCAGTCTGGTTATCATGCAGCGCATGAGGTCTTTGCGCCGCCTTCCGAGTTGCAGGGCGCGCCACCGCTCTATGAGCTTCCTGGTCACAGATAGTAGGAATACGACGATGGTCGCATTGAATTACAGGAATGAAACTTGTAAGCTCCACACCGCCGTACTTAATGCCAAAAAGATCGCAACGATCTATGCGACTCATATTCCCTTGCCAGGTCGTTTCGCTAGTATGCCCTGCATCTGGCCCTCGCTTCCATCGTCGTACGCACCCATCATACTTGTCTTCCTTAACTGCAGGCGTTTTCTCATCTTGGAGACGTCGTTCGAGCAAAAAACTATCTTCAAAAAAAGATGGCAAAAACATACAACAGTCACCCACCTAACTACTAATCTGCCGGTACAATGCTTGTATATGGCTGAGCGGACGGGAAGCCTAATTCTCATTGTCCTATGGTCGTATGTGAAGGTGAAGCAAGCTTAACTCATTATAACGGTAGTGCGTTGGATCCGAGAGGTCATGGAGAGCTCTGGGAGGTACGCCAGGTGGCCCGCTGCTTCAATGTGCGAGACAGCTTGAGGAACGAACACGAACTTTGATTGCAAAGGTTCGGTTGCTATGACCAAAGGGCTGACGGATTCTGCGGCTTGTCGCGGTGCTCCTACACCAGAGTCGCGTTGTAAGTAGTTGCGGCTATCTTGAAGGCAATCTTCTCTAAAGCAATCTCTAGATCGGTCCTATATGTGGTATGACGCTCACTAAAAAAACGAATAGGTTCTACCACAGCGTCAACACGACGATGCAGATATCCAGTAGCTTGACGCTGATACGATAAGTTAGCCTGTGTACCTTTGAGGCTTCCCAGACACTGCGCAGATATGTACTCACAGTTTTCCACTCGCGATGATCTTCATACATGCGGTCGTATATCTGCGACCTGTTTAGTCTCTTGGATTAATCTCGTCGTCGTCGTTAACTTACGTATTGCTCGGGGTGGTTATCACATTTAATCCAATGGAGGAAACGAGTGTGGACATATTCCAACTCTTCGTATGCTTCCCACAAGTCTCTGATCAATCCAGTCGGATCGTAGGTCCTATCGTGGAACTCTTTCTCGTCATACACGAATTGCCTTCGTATATAGAGCGTCGGTAAACGTTCTTGGAGGTAGTATTTGATGAGCTGGGACCATAGAGACTTTGTTCGTTTTTGGATGGCTCCGCCTATGCAAGTCGCATACATCCGCACCAACGGGAATCCCATCTGATTACCCAGTTCCACAAGCGCAGTCACCAGTGGAATTCGGGTGCTTACCTCCATCTGTGCGTGCAAGATAGAGGAAGCTTGGAGCATGGTCTCTGCCGGGTCACTGTAGTCAATCTTTTCAAGACCGCCTCCAATCTCGACTTCAGTTACCTGTCCGTCGCGTCCATAGAGTAAGCCCACAGCATCTAGAAACACTCGTTGCATGCTTTTAGCGTAGTTGACTACCACTCTCGAGCGGGGCGCGACCAGACCTTGCAACCCATATACTTTGTCTTTTGGGTCGTGGCAATCGCTTTTACTGAAGGTCGCAAGCAGACTCGTGTAAGTGTACTTCTTTGCCGAGAGCGCGTGTTCGACCAGCCATATCACCTGTTGCGGTATACAGTACCGAACCTGTGCCAGCAGTGGAGATGAACTTGAGAGACAAAATCGCCTCAGCTCTTCCCATGAAAGTATAGTCTCTCCGCACATGATCCGGATATATCGGGCTAGCATGATCTCTTGTACAATCCAAAGTCTTTTCCAGTAGGTATTGAGAAAGAAGCATCTGAGTGCGGCGGCCGGCAAGCTACTTGACTTTGGCTCAGAGTAGGGTTTCTTGTTGGGATCGCATTGCTCCTCGGTTCCAGAGATCCGACGCCGCCTTGGTCCTTTCGTAGGCGACAGCGTGGTTCTATCTTCGTAGTACCGCCTGAGACCGGACTTCAACACCGTCATCGCCGCTTCAACCTCGGAATGACATGGCCCGAGCCACACGTAAACGTAGGCGGCCCGACTATAGATCTCGGACATCAGCCTTACCTGATGGTTGCGTTCGGTGATCACCGTTTGATTGATGCAGACCTGATCGATCCATAACCATTGTGTCTCGGCCTCGTATAGACCGTTACTTTGGAACTTGAAGAGTCTCGTCCTGAAAGTTTCGAGGAATGCATACAGATTTTGACGTACTTTCAAAGGCTGACCGTCGATGTAGATGCGCCGAAGCGGTGAGCTTGGCCCCCATTCATACGAAACCGCTCGATAGTCGGGTGTTCTGTCGTCTTCGAGGTAGGCATTTCTGAGCTGGCATTTGATATCGCCAGAAGACGCGGGAGTAATGCAGACCAGTCGAATTTGCTGCCTTCGAGTGTCCAGAGGTTCGTGCTTGAAGCAGTGACTGACGTCGTCCGCGCCTTCCATGCTTCCGAACGCAGGCCGCACTAGTCCGAACAAGTACTAATTCGAGGTCTAACACATGTCAGAGAAGCCCAAGGTAAGCCCGTGACCGATCTCTTAGGCCTTTTCGGCTGGAAAACAGATGATAGGGGTATTACGTCTCAAGTTGTAACGGAAGATGAAAACCTAGCCTTCAGCACGTTTGGATGTCGAAACAGCGAGCGGATGCGGGGTACAGGCAGCGATTATTACTAGCCGCTAAAGAATATACCACGCCGCATACCTGCAGCTCTTGCAAAACCCCATAGCAAAATGAACTTGGAAATCAGACGACCAACTACTCGCCCTTCTTCAAGAACGTCAAAGCAGCAACAACATACCCCTCCATGCCCACCGTCAACGTAGGCTGCACAACCGGCGCAAAGAAGGGACTATGATTTCCAGGAACATCCTCACTCAGCCTCCCTTCCTTCTCCGCCTTATCCCAAACCGCAGGATCCGTCCCTCCATACAGGAAAAAGCAACTCGGCTTGCCAATCGCAGTAGCGAGGATACCAAAGTCTTCTGAACCCTGTAGACGCGCAATGTCCGATTGATACGAATGCTTTCCAGGCTGAAAGTGCGATGAGAAAGACTGCTCAAGCGCGTTGGTAACGTCAGCGTCGTTGAAGAGCAAGGGGAACTGTGTTGTTGGTGTCAGGGTAGGAGTGTTTGGGTTGTTGGATGCTTCGGCCTCGGCGGCGATGATACGTTTTACGCTAGCGAGGACGCGTTCGCGGGTTTGGGGTAGAGCTGCGCGGACGTCGATCTTCAGGTTGGCTTCCGAGGGGATGATGTTCTCGGCGTCGCCTGCGTGGAAGGCGGAGACTGTTACCACGGCAAAGTCTAGGGGGTCTACTTCTCGCGCGACGATGGATTGCAGACGCATTATCGTGGATGCGGCTTGTAGGATGGGGTCGATGCCGCGATGGGGTGTAGATGCGTGGGCTTGTCGACCTTCGATGCGAAGTCTACAGGGATTAGTTTGAATGAGGAGTCAAGAAGAAGGGCGGATTTACTGGAATCGATCAGCCGAGCTGGCGATTAAACCATGCTTCGTACCAATAACACCGGCTCTTTCCGGCATGACATGTGCACCCACCACGACATCCGGCTCTTTGACTTTGTTATACAGACCATCATCCACCATGTTCTGCGCGCCACCTGCTCTTTCTTCCGCTGGCTGGAACACCAAGATCAACTCCCCGCTCCATGCCTCTTTACATTTGACCAGAGTTTCCGCCGCCGCAAGCAGCGCGGTAATATGCATGTCATGGCCACAGGCATGCATCACGGGCTTCTCAACATCGTCCACATCCTTCATACGCGCTGTACTGGCATAGTTCAGGTCTGTCTTCTCTTCCACGGGTAGCGCGTCAATGTCAGCACGTAAGAGAAGGGTCTTTCCGGGGCCATTGGAGAATGTGGCAGCGACGCCGTGGCCGCCGATGGAAGAATGAATTGTGAAAGCTTTGAAGGTCTCGAGATGTTTGACAATCGCTTCCGCTGTCTTGGCTTCCTGAAAGGACAGCTCCGGGTGCGTGTGGAACCACTTGTCTACGACTTCATTAGCGATGAAATCAATAGATTACAATGATCACTCACAGAGCTCTTCATATGAAGCCAAGTCTGGCTGATGTGCCTTGACAATCTCACTTATGGAAGGCATATTCTGCGTCAATGCTCTTACGGCGTTTACAAGAATGGGTGGCTGAATTGCAAATGATCTGTAGTCGGTCGCTGATATATACGTCCAGTCTTACGGTAGATAGCTCGGTAAACGACCTGCCTTTGTCGCGTTAGCATTTCCCGTCGTGATACCCATGCTGGATTAGTGTTGTTCTGACAAATGCGGTTCCCGACGGGGAAAGTCGAGGATGACGTATGAGCGTGCGTTGGGTTGTGGGGTAGCGTAGTTGATTCCGACGCCGATACCGCCGGCAGCAGCGCAAGACCATACGAGGCCGATAAGAGGAGCCGTGGGTTAAAAGTGCGTTTATTGATGTGAGTAAGCTGGAAAGTGATACGTTCGTTGATAATAATACAATGATGTGCACAACGCCACACGAAACCCTTCTTCTAAACCAAGAATGCGTACATTTCAAACTCCTCGCATGTGGCGACAATGACCGACGGCTGCGTCAAAAGGTGCGCGATTCGTCCATTCCAATATACAGCATGTGTAACAAGCTCGTAGAGGGAGGGAGGATTGGGCTTTGCCATTCTACGACTCTGCCATGTCCTTGTCGTGTTCTTCAAGCTGCCTCTCCAGACTTCCCATGAGGTCTGGTTCCGAAGTTGGTGCAGAAGGAGCAGCTGATTGAGGTTGCACAGGCTCAGCCTCAAGTTTGGGTTCGGCCTCAACTACAGGCTCAGGCTGGGGCTGGGGCTCCGGGACGACCACAGGCGCTGGTGCCGCGTCCACTTCCACTTCCACTTCCATTGATGGAGCTGGGACTGGAACCTCGCTTGGAGCCTCCTCGGGAACGATGGCTTCTGTGGTAGTAGTAGAAGTCGAGATCTGGTTCATGGAATTCTGGCGACTATGGGAGACGGCAGAAAGCGGCAGATCAGGTGAGCTTGACTGGTCACGTTTCGGCGTCTGCAGCGACGTGTCGATTGGAGCGGTTTCGATTGCGGTCCTCTCGATCGTTGCGGTATCTTGAGAGGGCTCGTTGGAAGCCGGCGGCGGATGGCTTGCTAGCGCGGTGCTCTCTGTCAATGTAGCGTCCGCAAAATTGGGGGCTTCGGTCGCTGGAGCACTGGGTGGGACTACAGAGGACGCCTGAGGGGTCGCTGGGTTGGAGGTATGCTCCATGTCTTGATCTTCATCTTCCGAGCCCTCCTCGCCAGACCCCTCTTCTTCCTCGCCACCGGCGTCTGCCATTGGCGTATCACCTCCATCTGACGGAGCTACCGATCCGTCCTCTTGTTTGACGCCTGGTACACCCAGCATGTCACCGCCGGCAGTTGATGCTGGCGTCCCTTGCTCTGCTCCTTCGACAAAGACGACCTTCTTCTTGCCTCTGCCTGGGCCCCCACGCTTGACCTTCTTCTTAGGAGGTGGCGGCCTCCGCCGAGGTGGCGTTTGTTGTAGGATGTCATTAGCTACGACGACACCTTCTGCATTCACAACACCGACTCCCTCGACGATTGTTCCCGGTGCCGCAGTAGCTGGCGCAACTTCAATTGCAGCATCTTCAGGCTGGACTTCGCCTTCTACAGCCTGTCCTTCTGGTACGAGTACCTTGTAAACAGCCACGTTGCCATCCGCATCAAGTTTCTTAACCTTGGTTTCCCGCAACGCAGGTTGCGCAACCTGACCATTGACGTATGGTGATGGGAGACCTTTCCTTCTCTTTGCGAGATACTCTGGTTCCGAAACTTCTAGATGCCGTGCAACTTTGACGTACTTCTTGATAGTGAAGCCGGTACGGATCTCTTTAGTCTCTTCTTCCTCGTCTTTCATCTCGTTGTCGTCTTCTGGGGGAGCCGGTGGTTTGTACAACTTCCCGGAGCGTGCTGCTCGCAGCAATTGCTGAGAATGCTCAGGCAACATGTGAGAATCTCGAGGCATGGGCAGCTCGGGCCAAGCATCTTTGTCCAAAGGCTTGTTGTCGGCCGAGTTTGGCTCAATGGTGATTTCAGCTTCCCGATACTGACTAATGGGCAATCCTTCCAGCACATTGTGCTCTATCTGGCCGCGTCCTGACCTGTTGGACCGATCCCTGTTCCGAAACTAGTTAAATCATGTCAGCTTGAGTCTAGAACAGATATGTGCACGTTTGGACGCTGTCCGGACACGATGCGATGCCATGGCTGCATCGTTGCGCGGGAGGTGCAGGTACTAAAGAGCTCCTCATCACCACTCGTTAAAGCAAGCGAATCTAGAGACTACTCTCTTATCGCTCGGTCTTCCAAGAGATAATGGCGCGTCGATGATAGTCGATGGAATATCAAAAATGCGATGCACGTGATAGAGATAGCGGTGTTGCGTCGCGCGCGTGCAGAGGCTGGGAATTGATGTCGCAGACGCAGCTCAAGGACGCATGCTCGAACAAGGAGATGGGATGACGTACCGGAGCCATAGTAACATGCGATGCCCTCGATGGGCTTTAGGGCAGGCGGTGAAAGTGGGTATTGATGTCGGCGCAATGCAACGGGAAGTCGCGATGCGTGAAGGGGAGGCGCGTCGCTTTGCAGATGGCAGGCGCAACCGTGCGCCGCTATACCCCTTCGAGTGCGTTCGCGACTCCGGGGCTGAGCACCGGCCTATGGCTTGAAACGCAAGTAACAGGCCTCCTCTTTGGTCTTCTTGTATCGATCGTCGTACCAGATGCATGGTAATTTCAATCACACGACACTCTACTACTTGACCAAAACCATTTCTGGTCGCCATTCGCTGGTTTTGCGAGGGAGCGCCGTAGGGAGCCACTTACAACTTCCGTATTTCAAACGATGCCACGCAGGAAGAAAAGCATCAACGGAATCGTGAATGCAGCGACGCGTGATTGGGAATACCGTAGGCTTGAGCCTCGCCAGACCAATTGATCCATTTCGGACCAACTATCATCGATGGTGATTATATGCTTTCAGGCATTGGAGACTATTCAGAGATCTCTTACAGTCATGGGTATTGCCGATACGTGCAACAAGTTGACCTTTTTTCAGTCTGAACTCCATTTTAAAGAGTTGAGCAGGCCCAATATAATACAGTACATCATTCTCAACGTGTCATCGCCGTTGAGGTAGACGCAGCTCCTCTGCTGTCGTACAGGCTCTCTCCTCCCCATGCAATGTACGCCATAGTTTTACGATCATTTCGTCTCGTCGTCCATACCCGCTCTCTTGAGCGAGGCACTCAATCCCAGCCCTGGTCCTTTACCCGGACAATGTCACTTCTGTCCCCTTTTTGCTTGCCCTCTCTTCCACCTTCGACGACCAATCGGTCGATCTGGTAGAATTGGCTGATCACCGTTTGCCTCTGCGGAATGAGTCAGCATTACATCCTGCGCATCCAACCTCGACTTCATGATTCGAGCTTCTTGCAGCGGCACACTCAAAAGCATACATCGCCGAATGGCTCTCCAGGGCGCGACTTGCTCGTCTCTGCCACTCCTTCCGCTGCGCACTGCGAACCTCCACTTCCATTGCCAAACCACAGGGTATATATCTCACCTTTAGCATCTGCAATTCATTCAAGCCCTTCTGCACCAACTCCTGTATTGTCCGCTCCTCGGTTATGTTCTTGCTGTCTCGGAACGCATCGCGCGTTCTCCGTTTGGCATACTCGCGGAAATTGTAGGCGGCGAATTGCCCGCTTTGGCGCAGTAGGGAGCGGTACTACGTGCGGAGGTCAGCCAGTGTTCTTCCATAGTCCATGAGAAATAGGCGCGCTGAAAGCCTGTGTATCTCAAACGCAGAGTTACAGAGTAGATGTGTGGATTGCGACACTAGGGCGGCGACACCACGAGTGTAGGCTGCAACGGATGTCCGGAAAAACCGCAAGGAGGATACGTACGAGTGAGCGCACTTGGTAGGCCATGTCGCCTTTCGTTGCCTGTGCTAATGACATGGTCGCGGGTTGTACAGAGGAACGTGGAGAGTAGTGGTGCACTTGGGAATAAAAGTCGCTGGTTAGGTCATAGGTCTTGGGCAGGTCGGAGGAAAGCTACGAAAGTCCGAGCATACAGATTGCCGCAGCCTACCCCACGCTGCATCGCCACAATAGTCTGCATCGAACAGGAGATTGAGCGCTGAACGCACATTTTTCATTATGCCTGACGAACTAATATTTTACAAGTAACTAGTGTCCCAGAACTACTGGAATCAATGGAAGCCTTGCGGCTCCGGGTCTCCATGAAAGTGGTATACCCAAGTGACTTCGCACAAACGCCTCCCAATGCAAATAAAGCCATCATCATCTCAAGCGACTGTGTGATGTCTGGAGAAAGAAAGCAAGACCTACTCGTAAGCCTACTTTTGGCGGTGCTTCTCTTGGATCTTGCGGAGTTGCTCCTGGACGTTCACGTCCCGCATCTGCTCTACACGAGCAGTATTTTTGGCAGGATCAAGCTGACCATCGTACGACAGTGCAGCCTTCTTCCTCCGAGCTTCTTCCTCTGCAGAGATCGGCAAACCAGTAGCGCCATCGTAGATATCCTCACGTTGACTAGCAAAGCGTTTGAGGTTGTTCGCGACGTCGGCGGTGTTAATGGTTGTAGAGTATCGGGCTTCGGCCTTGTCGCGCTGTTCTTTCCAGCGCGGATCAAGCAGTTCGACTAGAATACAGTGTTAGCGATGATCTTCTGAGGGACAGGAATGGGGTCGGCTTACTTCTGATGTGCTCATCCATCTCGTTCGCGGGAACTTGCTGCTTGCAGTTAGGGCACACGGCCATTTGAACGTTTGCCTTCTTTGCGGCAGCACGGGGAACGTAGTCTGTGACAATGCGACCAGGTGCTCCTCTGGCAGCAGCCTGAGCGCGTGCGCGCTGCTCGCTCTCCGCTTGGCGCTCTCTTGCCAGCCGAGCTTGCTCTTCCTCGCGCGATATCTGTGCCGGCGTTCGGTAGTCAGGCATAGGCGGAGGCGCGTATGACGGCACACCGTACGGTGGCTGCACGGGCGGCGCTGCGGGAGCGTAGTTTGGCGGCATCTGAGATGGAGGTACCTGCTGCTGTGTGACGTTGTAGTAAGTCATCTCGTCGGGCATGGCCTCCTCGAGACGCCTTGTCGAAAGTGAGACGGCTGCCTTTTGCTCGAGCGACTGCGACTGCAAATCGTTCAGCTGTGCCGGTGGAGGCAGGTCCGCTGCATCGTCAGCCTCGTCAAAGAGCACAGTCGCGATGACAGTGAAGTCGTGCCAGTCCACAGTCGCATACTCTTGCTTCTCAGCCTCGACCTTCTTTTCCTCTTTCTCTTTTTGGGCGGTCACGTACTTGACGTACTCCGCACGTCCCTTGGCACGATCTAGCACATGGAACCGGTTCTTGATGTTCTGTTGTAGCTCCTGGATACGCGCCTCGACTGTCGCCTCTTCCTCAAGTAGGATCTTGTACTGCTCAACAAGCGATCGGAAGAACTGGAAGAAGCTGTGGTTTGGTCGGAGAAAGTCAAACTGGAAGTTGCCAGACTCACGGTTGCGCAGATCCTTCAGCCAGTTCTCACCCACGCGGGCCGTGTATAGAGCCGTGAGCTTCAGCACCTCCAAGTCCTTTGCGCTGATGTTTGGCATGCGCGCAGAGAAGCGGAACCTGGGCGGTTCTGGGGGGCCCTTGGGCTTGTTGTCAACGACTTGCTTGGCACTTCCAATTGACCGTCCGTGACCCTCCTTCAGTTGCTGGAGATACCACAGGAAGTAGGCGTTGTAGGGATCCTCTTCCATGACGAAGACGAAGTTGCGGTTGTTCGCGGCCGAAGGATCGGTAGTGACACGCTGCTTCAGTCCGTTGAAGTGTGATTCGCCTCGGCGGGCAACGAAGTCGGCCGTCTTCGCAATCGTTTCGCGCACGTTGGGCGGGGGGATGACCAGGTTCGACGGCGGCTTCACGTCGAGCTCGACAGATGCCGAGGCGACGCCATTGCCGTTGGGGTTCGCCATGGCGCGTGTGGTCGGTGTACGTCTCGGCTTCGAGTGATGTCGTCGGCAGTCCTGTATATGAGTCGCGAAAAGCAGGTGAGGTACTCGCAGATTGCGCGGGGCAAGAACAGGGGAGAAATTCAAACGCCAGTGACCAGATTCCCGTCGCGATTACCTACTTCCGAGTGACTTGCGCGTAGATCGCGTGGGGTGAATGTGGACGTGATTGTTGGTAGCTGCGACTGGGCGTCGACATGCGGGAGATCGCAAAGTTCCAGGGTAGGCAACAAGATGTTCCGCGCCGGACCCCAGCCACAGTTGCGCCACAACCAAGCCACAGCTTTCGCAATGAAGCACTCGGCGTAATACTCAAGACGCCCCGGCTTGCAGACGGCTGTCGGAGGTCAGACCACTGCCGCTGGAGGACTAATCTGATTTCTCCAAACTGGTAGATTATTGGGTGGAGTGAATGCTAGCCCTATGTACCTGGACCTATTTTCAGCTCTCCCAGTTGGGAAAGGGCCGTCGTAAGGAACAGCTTGCAACTAGGATTAATCGGTACGCAACCACTGCTCCTCGCGGGACTCTCTCCCCCTAGCCTGAACCATTGCGCATACCACAGAGACCTCCATCTCTTCCCCCCTCACCTTGATGAGACTCTTTTCCAACTCTCTTTAACTCTCTTTGCAACGACGTCAAGGCCGCGGGCGCCTTCAACGTAGACTGGAACTCCGCAACGTTCCCACCTTTTGGTACAGCGCTCCACTCGCCAGCTGATCGAGCCGCGACACCTCTTCACATCCCGCCGTCATGGCGAGCCTCTCGGCACCCAACGCCTACCTGGGCGAGAAGCCCAAGTCTCGCAGATCCAAGTCGCGTTCCAAGTCGCGCTCCCCAGCCCCGAATGGCCGCAAGCAGCCCAACACACAACAACAGAAGGTCCAAGGCTACACTTCCGAGGGAGTGCAGGACCATGATATCTTCAACCTCCCTGGCTCGGACTGGTCACTACTGGCCGTCCTGACCTTCATTGCCGCCGGCGTTCGACTCTTCCGGATTTCACAGCCTACCAGTGTTGTCTTCGATGAAGTTCAGTAAGTGTGGTCACCATACAACAAACTCAACAGACATGTTGGCTGACTGATTCCAGCTTCGGTGGATTCGCATCGAAATACATCAAGGGCAGATTCTTCATGGACGTCCACCCTCCGCTCGCGAAGCTCCTCATCACACTGGCAGGATGGTTGGGTGGATTTGACGGAAACTTCGACTTCAAAGACATCGGCAAAGACTATCTGGAGCCCAAGGTCCCATATGTCACCATGCGCATGCTGCCCGCTATCTGCGGAGTGTTGACGATCCCAACCATGTTCCTCACCCTCAAGGCCGCGGGTTGCCGTACTACCACTGCGGCTCTGGGCGCTGGACTTGTCATCTTTGGTAAGAGACACTTCTTGGGAGGTGTAATGCATACTGACTTCTTGTAGACAATGCGCTCGTCACCCAGTCCCGCCTCATCCTCCTCGACTCGCCGCTCATCATCTTCACCGCCGTCACCGCACTCGCCTGGACAAGCTTCATGAACCAGCACGAACAAGGACCGTCCAAGGCCTTCCAGCCATCTTGGTGGTTTTGGTTGGCTGCTACCGGTGTCGGGCTCGGCGCAACAGTCAGTGTCAAATGGGTCGGCCTCTTCACCATCGCCTGGGTTGGTAGCTTGACACTGGTACAACTCTGGGTTCTTCTCGGAGATACCAAGAACGTCACGCCACGCCTGTGGTTCAAGCACTTCTTCGCACGCATGTTTTGCCTGATCGTCATTCCCGTCTCGTTCTACATGGCCATGTTCGGAATCCACTTTATCTGCCTGGTCAACCCTGGTGAGGGTGACGGCTTCATGTCTTCCGAGTTCCAGGCGACACTGAACTCCAAGGGCATGCAAGCTGTTCCCGCCGACGTCGCTTATGGAAGCCGTGTCTCTCTACGCCACTGGAACACTCAAGGCGGATATCTCCATTCCCACAGCCACATGTACCCCACCGGCAGCAAGCAGCAACAGATTACCCTCTACCCCCACAAGGACGAGAACAACATCTGGATCATGGAAAACCAGACTCTGCCAATCATGCCTGAAGACTACACTGGCCCAAACCTCACAAGCCCCAAAGCTTGGGACAACGTTGGCCCTACTTATATTGAAGATGGCGGTGTCATTCGCCTCTACCATATCACCACCGACAGACGCCTCCACTCGCACGATGTTCGTGCTCCTGTTACCGAGGCCGACTGGCAAAACGAGGTTTCCGCCTACGGTTACGAAGGCTTTGAGGGTGATGCGAACGATCTGTTCCGCATTGAGATTGTCAAGAGCAAGTCTGATGGAGCCGTGGCAAAGAAGCGCGTCCGAACTATCCAGACCAAGTTCAGGCTTGTTCATGTCATGACTGGTTGTGCGCTATTCTCACACAAGGTGAAGCTCCCTGACTGGGGTTTCGAGCAACAAGAGGTCACTTGCGCTCGGCAAGGCACATTGCCCAACAGCATCTGGTACATCGAGGGCAATGTTCACCCCTTGATGGTAGACGGAGAGGTCGAAAAGGTCAACTACCGCAACCCCGGATTCTTCGGCAAGTTTTGGGAGTTGCAGAAGGTCATGTGGAAGACCAACGCTGGCCTTACTGAATCGCACGCCTGGGATTCGCGCCCTCCATCGTGGCCCATTCTACGCCGCGGTATCAACTTCTGGGGCAAGCATAATCGTCAGATCTATCTTCTGGGTAACCCGGTGATCTGGTGGAGCTCGAGCGCGCTCATCGCTCTCTACATCGCTATCAAAGGCTTCGCCATTCTCCGTTGGCAGCGCGGCTACCGTGATTACAACAACGTCACCTTCAAACGTTTCGACTACGAAGTTGGTATGAGCATTCTCGGTTGGGCTTTCCACTACTTCCCATTCTACCTGATGGCGCGCCAGCTGTTCTTGCACCACTACCTGCCCGCTCTGTACTTTGCCATCCTTGCACTTTGCCAGATCTTTGACTTCGTGAGCTACCGCTTCAGTGTCTTTGGTTTGAGGCAATACCCCGCGATCGGTCAAGCAGCGGCTGTCGGTTTCCTCGCTGTCGCTATCACAGTCTTCACTGTATACTCTCCCCTAGCATACGGCAACGCATGGACCAAGGATGCTTGCAAGAGCGTTAAGCTGTTCGACACTTGGGACTGGGATTGCAACAACTTCCTAAACTCTGTAAGTTCTCTTCGCATCACGACTGGCCAATTTCAGCTGACAAGTTGTAGTACGAAGCATACAACGTCATGCACTCTGAGCCTGTAGCATCCATCGCCGTGCCTTCATCAGCAGCACCTGCTCCTCCGGCTCCAGTCGCACCAGAAGTCGTCCCTGAGGTCAAGCAAGAACAGCCCAAGGAACAGCCAGAGCAACCAAAAGAAGCGAAGGAAGAGAACGTGATGTCTGAGCAAGCGGTAGTTTCCCCGCCACCTCAGGAGGCCCCCAAGGATCTACCTGTTGTTTCCAAGGAAGAGCGTATCGAGTACCGCGACGAGAACGGCCGCATCCTCAATGACGATGAGGTATCAGCACTTGCTGGAAAGGTCAGCTTCAAGACGCGTTACGAGACCCGAACCCGTATCGTCGATGGCGAAGGCCACGAGATCTACGAGGGCCTTGTAGACTCGCATGGTGACGCTGAAGAAAACGGTGTCGCACCTCCCCACCCAGACGCCGAAGGCCGTAACCCTGAGACACAAGAGCAGGCCAATGCTCCCGAAGCCAGCGAGGCACCACCTACTGTCGAGGTCGTGGAAGATCAGCAGAAGGAGAAGAGCATTGAGCAGCATCAGGACGATGCTCAGCCAGCAAGTGAGGCTCAATCTGCAACGCAAAAGGATGAGTAAATCCTTTTTCCTTCTTCCCATGGCATTTTCATGGTCTCATTTCTCTCTTTTGTACCATAGGGACGGATACATTTAGCAGCGTACGGAGCTGGTGGCGCTCGGTCTTACACGACAAACACACGTAACGGCAGATGGAACGTGGATTGCATTTGCCTTGGATCTTGTATGATTACATATAATGTGTTTTGCGAAAATTTGACATCTCACGTCGTATTTGTCTCCGGAACTGAGTTGTACTATATGCATAAAGGCAAGCATGGCCACACTGCATGAGTGTGGAAGGCAGGAGAACGTTGGCAAGCACGAGAAAAATGGCGAAATCATTGCGCCTAGGACGCAGTGGCTTGCAAGGCCGGTGCGAGGCGCTAGACCTCCACAGGTCCTTGTCAGTTTGCAGTAATTCTTGCGGCTCGGCAACGAGGACACGATAAGCTAGTGACAATGAGTTGCAGACTAAGCAGAATTGGGCGCTAAGAGGTAAAGTTGTAAACACAAACCTGCGCAGCTAAAATCTAAAAGCTAACTTAACCTTAGGTTAGCGTTCTTATATAAGTACTAGAGTTAAAAAGCTTATTAAAAATAGAGTTTATAAACGCATACCTCTTTTTATAATATATAGCACTAAGATAAGTTTAGAAGTACTATATATAAAGGCAGAGTTATAGCAATAGCATATAAAGAAGAGTAAGTATTAATAAGCTTTTCTTTTTATACGTTTAGAGAAAGTAGACGCTCTTTAGCTTTCTTTTATTAAGTATAGATACTTACGTAATGTATATTATTATATATAAAATTTCTTAGAGCTATAAATAAAATAAAAGTTAGTAGACCTACTAGGAATTATACTATAGACCTTAGAAATACTAAGCATTAAGCTTTAAATAATACTTAATATATTAGTTCTTATTCTCTTTGTACGTTAACTATATAACTTCTATTATACTATAGCTATTATACTCTTTAAGTATACTAATAGCTATAGTTTTAACTTAACTATAAAAATAACACTTTAGAAGCAAATGTTAAAAGGCTATTATAACTTTAGAAGATATAAGAGAAGGTTTATAGGCTTACGCTATACTAGGTATATAACTACTCTAGTCTTTATAGTATAGTTACTACGCGTATACTTTTATCTAGCGTAGTATAGACTATAGATATTAATACTATTCTTTTAGTATTTCTAAAAGCTACTATAAGAAAGTGTAGAGAACTTTATATATATAGAAGAGAGTAAACTCTACTATAAAGCCTTTAAAGTATTAAAGCGTAATACTACTAATATTTAGAGTAGTAGAAATTAAAACTACTAAGAAATAGGTATAGAGTATCTAAAATTATAATAGCTATTTAGTGTAGGCTAAGAAGAGTATATATACTAGATAGTAACTATAGTGCAAAATCTACTAAGGTATTATAGTAATAGAGTAGAAAATAAGAAGGTTATAAGAGCTATACATTTCTATGCATTCTATCTAGAATAATTAGAAGAAACTAGATCTTAAGAAGAAATAGGCTGTATATAAGGCTACTATAGATTAGCTATAGTAGTACTTTAAATTTTTATATATTTAGTTAGAGAATATTAGATTTTATATAGATAAAGTTATAGATATCTAAGCGTAGATACTAGAAGAACTAAGAGCTTAGAATAAAGAGCTAAGTAGATATTAAAAAGAAAGAAAAGAAGAGCTAAGCGTGCTAGAGAGATAGAATAGAAGAGAAGTAGTAGTAGAAGAAAGAGAATAAGAGAATAAAGCTCTGCTTATATAACCTTATTCTTTATATTATATTTAGCCTAGTAGATATAAAAAGTTACTTAGAAGAAATAAGATTTTAATTAAGAGGTCTAGAAATATACGTTCTTACTCTTACTTCTAGAGTTTAGCTTAGTCTATCTAGCGTTATACTTAGTGCGTAGAGTAGCTGCCTAAATATAGCTTTTAGGCTCTTCTAGTGTACGCCTCTACTACTATAGCTTATTACGCTTCTTTTAGCTCTTTAGAGGCGTAATCTTAGTAGAGATAAGAGTTTAAAGCTTAATATTCTTGTTGCTACGTTTATAGTCTAATTAATATTCGCTATATAGAATATAGAATAAAACTTATTCTCTATATATATATCTTAACTATTATTCTTCTTTCTAAAGTTACTAGTATAAGACTAAGATTATCTAAGAGATATTAAGCGCGTTCTAACAGCTATTTATAATAATATTCTTAGTCTTAATAAGGTATTTACTCTAAATAGCTATTTTTTATATAGACTTTTTCTTTCTATAACTTAAGAGACACGTAAAATAGTAGTAGAGTAAGAAGTATTATAATTATTATACTTATAGGCGTAGAGCCTTTTACTAGATATAAAGCTAAGTCTAAAAAGTAAAGTAGTTAGTATAGAGTAAGAAAGAGGCTAGAGAAGAAATAGTAAAGCTTGTAAAGTATAAGGTTTTAAAATAAAAAGTAGTAAGTAGGTAGTAGAATATAATATATAAAATAAAAATTAAAAGCTAACTCTACGCTGCCTAAGGCAGCTACTAAGAAGGTAAGAGAGAAAGCTTATAGATTTAGAGGTTGTAGCTAAGAGTAGAGATATTATAATAGACTCTAACGCAGAGAAGAAGAATATAATTAGAATTAATAAGCTTTAAAATAAAAGACTAGAGAAAAAGCTAGAGAGAACTTATAAATTCTAGCTAGCCTGCTAGTTACTATAAAGTAGTAGTGCTTTAGAACTAGGCAGAATTTCTATAGCAAGTAGAGAAGTAGATAACTAGTTAGTATATAGCACTATAAGATAGAATCTTATAATAAACAAGGCTATAATAGTAGAACCTAGACATTATAAAAGTAGTTAAAGTAGTAGATTAGATAAACTTTAAATATCTAGTATAGACTATATTTATATACTACGCAACTGCTTTTGCGTTTACTTACGCTTCTTTTGTACTTACTATATATAACTAGAATTTAGTTCTAGTATTGCGTATTAGCTATAGACGTGTTATTATAATAATGTAGACTTATAAAGATAGGCAGCAGTACACTCTTCTTTATTATTAAAAGTAATAAGTCTTGTTTTCTATTGTCTATAGTAATTAAATAGCTATACCTATTAATAATAAGAAGACGCTCTAGAAATGCTATATAATGCAACCTACTATATTAAAATTAAAGTGCCTAAATATTATCTTCTAGAATTAGAGAAGTAGTAGTTTATATTTTTTAAAGGTTTTAGAACTAATATACTCTACCTAGCTACCTACCTTTTTAAGCTCTACCTATTTATTCTCTATATTCTATAAGAATTAATGTTAGAAAGACTAGAAAAAATAAGTATTAGTTAGTGCATACTGCAAAAAACCTCTTCTTTATACACTATATCTCTAATATAGATATCTTATAGAGGCAGCTATATAGAAGAAGCTCTCTATCTTTAGTACTATTAGAGCTATTATTACCTATAGTAAGGCGCTGTAGTACTAAGAGTTAGTAGCTAGAATATTAGAGATAATAAAGTATAGCTTATAGACTATAATATCTTATAGCTATAATAGTAAGAGCAGGTATTACTATTACTCTAAAAGTAAGACCTAGTTAATATAAGTAGATGTTGTAGAAGCTATAAGTTCTTAGAATTACTAAAGCTTTTCTTCTATTATCTTAGAGTTCTTAGGTTTTTTTCTCTAATATAATTACTAGTAGGCACGTCTTGTAGCAGCCTCTAGAGCTAGTAAAGCTACTCTTAGGTAGCTAACTATTCTACTTTTTACACTCTTTAATTTCTAGAGCTTTTGCTATAGTTACGTAAGTTTACTAGGTTAATAAGGTAGAAGCCTATTATATACTAACTAGTGCTATCTAGTCTTTATCTAGTGTAGCACTATTACCTTTATCTCTATTAATAGCTCTATTAAGTATAGGTAGTAAGAGCAAGCGTAATAGAGAGTAATAGAAGCTCTAAGGTTGTTACTACTAGACTCTATTATTTCTGCGCAGCTTATATAGTGTAGAATTAATAGAAACCTTATATAGTAGCTTAGAGTTTATAGAAGCTAGCTTATTATCTAGAATATTATAGATATTCTAGGTTCTGTTAGTAGTAACCTTAGAAATAGTAGGCTTATTCTATTACTTCTAGAACTTTCTACTAACTTCTTGCGCGCGCAGTTTAGGTAGCTTTCTATTCTTCTTTAATTAGAGAGCTATTACTAGTAATAAAATATATTAAAGAGAAAAGTAAAAGGCTATATAAAGAAGAGTAGAGATTACAATAGATATAGAGCGTTATATTTATATTTACAACGCGTTAGTTGTAATATAGAGCGCGTAGAGAATTTTAGAGTTACAAGATAGAAAGACGTAGTAGAACTATATAGTTTATAGTAATAGGCCTAGAGAGCGCTAATCTATATACAACATAATATTACTAGACCTAAAGAGAAATTTATTAGTATTTATAAGAATTTTATTATAGAATCTATAATCTAATAACTACGCTAGAGCTTATATCTATAGCTTCTTTTGTATGCGTAACATAGACTATTCTTATTAGAAAAGAGATAGAGGTAGTCTACCTAGCTATACGCCTACTTGTTAAAAACGCTAATTATATACTAAATAATTATTTCTATATTAAATTTCTTACTCTAACCTCTCTATTAAATAAGTATAATAATATTCTATATCTTATTTATTATATACTACTATGCAGCCTTTTATTAAAAGAAGTAGCTACTATATAGCTAAACCTCTTTACTAATATTATGTAGATTGTAGTAGAAGTTTTAGAGAAAGGTTATATAGCTCTACAAAGTATTAGCGTATAAAAGCTTAGTGTTTCTAGTAAATAGTACTAGCTTCTTCTATTATCTATCTATAAGCTTTAGTTAGTTAGATATAGTAAATAGTATAAATAAGTATTCTCTCTTAATTCTAGAGGTAGTAAGCTACTCTACTAATAGAGTAGGCACATTAACCTATAGCTTCTTCTAGTTAAAATATAAAATAAAGAGCTTAACGCCTATATACCTCTATAAGTATTACGTAGAAACCTTAGTATTTACAAAGACTTATCTCTAGCTTATATAGTTTTACAGAAGCTTAGCGTAAGTTTAATCTAACCTAATTTATAATTCTACTAGTAGATATATTGCACTTAAATATACAGCACTTTATCTAAGCGTAATAAATAATAAAACATAACTATATACGCAAGCGTTATTATAAGTTACTAGTAGTATCTACTCTAAAGTCTTTCTCTAGATTTATTAAAAGAACTTTAGTTAATTCTAGCTTTATACTCTACGCCTGCGTTGTGTTAGTATAACTACTTAAGCGCCTTCTTAGTAATAGCCTTCTAACTAGACAATAGTATACTCTTACGCGCCTAGAGTAGTTAGTATATAGAATATTGCTACCTTAGTATTATAGAGCTTTAATATACCTTTTAGCGTTTAAGAGACTATATATATAGCTAGACAGAGTTTAAGTTATATAGATTTTCTAACTAAGAGCTATTAATATTTTAGGTATACGTAGTATTAGACTAGCTAAGCTTGTAAACGTAGTAGTACGTAGTAGTAGCTTATATAGTAGAGGTAGTAGACTATCTAAAAGGTTAGCTCTTCTTATAGAGTATATTATCTACTTTATTAATACTACTATTATACGCTAAAACCTCTATATCTACTAAAAGACTATAAAGTTTCTTTCTATAGCTAAAGTAGATCTAAAGATATAGAACCTATAAGGTGTACTTATAGAGCCTGCTAATGTCTTAACACTTAGGTAAGTAATACTACTTTGCAAAAGCCTTTAGTTTTATAATTTAACTATAAACTTATTAAAACTAAAGAGCCTAGATAAGAAGAGTATTATATATAAGGTATAGCTCTTATAGGTACGCAGCGTATAGGCTTCTTTTACGTTCTTCTAGACGCTAGTAAAGAGCGCAGCCTATTAATTGCTTATTATTTCTAGATTTTTACTAAGTTTAGCTCTAATATTCTTAATAACCTAATCTTATTTAGCTATCTTCTTAGTAACCTTAAGGTTAGTGCTGTCTAAAACATTATCTCTGTTAGCGCTAACGCTGCAGGTAATAGTCTAAATAAGATTATAAAAGTATTAAACTATAGTTGTAATTCTTAGTATCTTAGAGCTTTTAGAAAGCAATGCTAGTGTAATATATTATAAGTATTAGTAGAGTAGCGTAAGTAGAAGCTATAGACCTAAAGGCCTACTTTCTATTAACTCTAGACTCTAACCTTCTTATTACAGTGCTACTGTTTCTAGTCTTTTATTTAGCAATTCTTATTATTACTAGCTAATTAATATTAAGCACTAAGTGTACCTAGCTAGGCTAAGCTCTTAGCGGCTCTTAGAGTCTGCACTAACGTTCTAATATAAAACATAGCTATAGACTATTAGCTATAAGCTAGATTTTAGCTAGTCTTAGCTACTCTAGTGCTATTAATAAACATCGCGTTTAGAATTCTTATGCAAAACAAGATATTCTCTCTATTTTAACTATACATTTACTTATACTTATAACTATAGCTAGTAGACAATAAGCCTATAGAAAATAGTAACTACTACCTTATATAGTAGTAGCGCTACTAATAGATATAGCCTAAAATATAGAAAATACTAATATTAGTGCTAATATAAGAAAGATGTATAGAGCTACAGTAGAATTTATAGTCTATAGCTACTTTATAAGACAAGATCTTATAACCTACGCGTTTATGTATAAAAGCTCTTTATAAAAACACTAGAATTATATTATAATACTAATATTTACGCAAAGCGCCTAGCTAGATAGAATATACACTACTATACACTAGAAGAGCTTATAACTACTAATTCTCTCTATATATATTTATATTATGTAAATTTATTAAGACAATTTTAGTAAGCTAGTAGTAAGAAGTTAATAGATAAATATTCTAGTATTTATAAGAGTATTATGCCTAAACTTAATAATAATAGAAGGTTAATACTACTACTACAAAGAGTAGACCTACCTTAGCAGCTACTTACTTTCTATATAGAACTATACTAGCATGTTACGCTCTTTACAGCTCTCTACTACTAGTTACACTAGAAAGCTAGAGTAGATCTACTACTAATAGGTCTTGCGCTAAATAACTAGTAATATATTAGTAACACTAAGTATATTACTACAAGTGCTTAGAGCGTAATACTAGAACTCTAAATACTTTTAAAGCGCTTCTGTAATAGCTCTAAGCGCTGCGCTATTATAGTAAGTAGTTAGCGTATTATAGTAGTACTTAGCATAGTGCTATATCTAAGAGAACAGAAGATTTATAGTAATAACATTAAAACTCTTATATATAACTAGAACTTTAGCTTAGCTTTACTACTATAGATTAATAGAATAAATATTCTAATTAGCTGTTAGCCTTAGATTTACAAGAGCTTTACTAAAAAAGATTCTAACTTCTAGGTAATATACTTAAAGCACTAGAGCAAGCAAAACGTATATAACTTCTAGAGAAACTAATATAATTACGCTAATATATAAAAAAACTATAGTTATTATATAGAAGACGTATTATTCTTCTAATAGCTTCTAGCTAGAATACTGCAGAATAGTTAAGCGTAGCAAAAAGATAGAGACCTAGAAGTAGTTATCTTAGAAGAAGATTATAGAGAAAGCTTATAAAGAATAACAATAGATTAATAAATTAGTAGTAGTAGAGGCATACGCTTTACTAAAAGATAAGTTTATAAATATATTCTTATATAGAGAGAATAGAAATAAGAGAGTACTAATAACTAGAGACGTAGATATTACTACAAAATAGCGTAGTATCTATAACTAGCTAGACTTTAGCAATAGTAATAGAGATAATAAGTATTTAGAGAAATAACTCTATTAATTACGTGCCTTATTATTTTTATACTTTAAAGTATTAAAGTAGTGTAAGAAAATAAGATATATAGACAGCTAGTGCTTTGCGTAAGAATAATAATATAAGTTATAGATAAAATACTTATTAAATACAAGCTTATACTATAGAACACGTAGTATAACTAGTAGTTATATTCTCTTTCTATTGTTGTAAGCAGGCGTATAGTTTTTTATAATTAACTTATAATATAAAGTTACTTTAAAAAATTACAGCGTTACTATAATTACTAGAAAACCTCTATAATTTATAAAATATATAGTTAAAAGAGTAGTAAAACTAATAATTAAACTTTTAGAGTAGTAACAGCTATAATACTACTAATATAGTTGTTTTATATTTATACGTAGTTACTAAAAAATTTTTACATTTTTAGCGTAGATATTTCTAAGCTTTTTAGTATAAGACCTTAGTTACTTATACTCTTTCTACAAAACGCGCGTTTCTTTCTATAAGAAACTTTACTCTTTTCTAAAGTTAGTAATTATACTAATTATTCTATACTTTCTATATATACTAAGAAATTAAGAGCTTTTAAGAGGTAAAGTTTTAATTTAACTAATTAATGCTGTTAAAATTACTAAGTGTAAAATAGCTAAATTGCGTGCAGGTAGTATAGAGCCTTTAGTAGTAATATAAAACTAGTCTATATTAAAAGGCTAGAGATAAAGTTAGCTATATAAGAGCAGAAATTTTGCAATATTACATAAGAAAGATTATAATTAATAGAAATTAAGGTATATTACGTTATAGAAGAGTAATCTATTAACTATTTTATATAACTTAGTATTCTAACCTTAAATACGTATACTTTATTATCTAACCTTCTACTATAGTGTTGTATATATAATAGTAACTAGACTTTCTAGAAAGTGTATAATAGCGCGCAAGTATAACGTATATACTAGTCTAAACCTCTATTAACTTCTAGGTCTTGCAGATCTTTATAGAATAACTTTTCTTCTTTACTAGTGTCTTCTCTATATTAGTGTTATTGCTATCTAGCTCTGTAGAGCGCTTCTTAGAGGCCTAAGCTAACTTTACTTTTAACGTCTTTACTACCTTTCTATTTACTTATAGTATTAAGTAGTTATTAATATTAATAGTAGAAGCTAAGAATAATTAGTAGAAGTTCTGTCTAAAGATTAGAAAAGATAAAAGTATATACTAAAGTAACTTTCTAAAGTGTTGCGCGTATTAATCTAGCTCTACAGCGCCTTTACTTAGACGTTACTAATATTTAGCGCCTATAGAATAGAATCTATTAGCTATATTTCTTATATATTCTAAGGTTTCGCTACTAAAAGGTCTAATATACCTTCTTAACTATAAATTTACTAAAGTGTATCTTAAATATAGTAAGAATTATAAGCGCATGCTTACTAAAGAACTAGGTTAGCTTAATTAGCTTATTATTATAGTAGTAGAGTTTAGCTATCTTCTAGATATTCTATTAGCAAAGCTAGAGAATAACTAGTATTTAGAGTAGTATACTGCGTAAAGCTCTTGCTTTACATAGATAGCTTTAAGAAAGGTAGTAGTAAAGAGATAGCTATAAGAGTAGACTATATATAGCTTAGTGCTATTAGAAGCATTCTTCTTAGAGAGCATAGACTAATATTATTAGTAGAAGTAGTAGAATTTCTAAGATTTCTAGAAGAAATAAGCTATACGTACACTACCTATTTTCTTATAGAATAAGTATTATAGAGTCTTTCTATTATAGTTATAAAATATAATTCTACGTAGTAGTATAGTTAGTAAAGTCTAGACGTAGATACTAGAAAGACTAAGATCTTAGAATAGAGAGCTAAAGAGATATTAGAAAGAAGAAGAAGTAGAGCTAAGCGTACTAGAAGAATAGAATAGAAAAGAAGTAATAGTAGAAGAAAAAGAATAGAAGAATAGAGCTCTACTTATATAACTTTGTTCTCTATACTATATTTTACCTAGTAGATATTAGTAGTTACTAGAAAAGAATAAGATTTTAAATTAGAAGTCTAGAAATATATATTCTTACTCTTTTTTTTAGGTTATAGCTTAGTCTATTAATTCTTAAATAGAGTATAAAGAGGTCTAACTCTAGCGCAGCTTTTTATTTTGTACTACTCTCTTTTGCGCTAATATAGCTTATTACGCTTCTTTACTCTTTTATAAAAAGTTTGCAGAATAATCTTAGAAGAGATAGAGAATAGAGATAAAGTATTACTTTTATTACTGTAGTTATCTATTAGATTAATAAGACCTTTAGAAATAGAGTAGTTATCTTTATTATTGCTATTAATACGCTTAAGTACCTTTTTATCTTCTTATACAACCTTAATATCGCTAGTCTTAATAGTATCTAGAACGCTCTTACTAGTTTTAAGCGTAGCATTATTATTTTTACTAAAGTTATTTATAGTAGTATTAGTACTATTACTACTTAAGCTAAACGCGCTTAAAATCTTAATAGCTAAAGTAGTAGCTAGTTAGATAGTAAAGTAGTTTATAATATAGCTATAGATTCTAGTAGAGGTTCTACTAGAAGCAAAGCTAAGTCTAGAAAGTAAAGTAGTTAGTATAGAGTAAGAAAGAAGCTAAAAAAGAAAGAGTAAAGCTTATAAAGTATAAAGTTTAAAGTAAAAAGTAAGTAAGTAGGTAGTAGAATATAGTATATAAACTAAAAATTAGAAGCTAACTCTACGCTACTTAAGGCAGCTACTAAGAAGGTAAGAGAGAAAGCTTATAGATTTAGAGGTTATAGCTAAGAGTAGAGATATTATACTAAACTCTAAGGTAGAGAATAAGAATATAATTAGAATTAATAAGCTTTAAAATAAAAAACTAGAGAAAAAGTAAGAAAGAACTTATAGATTATTACTAGCCTATTAACTACTAAATTATAGTAGTATAGGCAAAGAAGTAGAGAATTAGAGAGTAGGCTTTAGAGTAGAAAGTTAGTATAGATATAGCTTATTTAGATAAAACCTTATAACTTATAAGACTAGTATAGTTAACGTAGAACTAGTTTTAAGCTATAAAAGTAGAGTAGTAGACACAAAAAAAATAGAATAAATAGTAGAGAGTCTTATTACGCGCAAATTTAATTAACTTAGCTAAAGCTATAGTTATAGGTAGTAGTTATTATAATAGTTGTAATTATCTAAAAGACTACTTCTTCTAGGTAGATAGCCTAAGCTCTACTAGTACGTAAATTAAGCTAATAAGCAATAATTAGTAAATACAAGGATTTTGCCGCGCGCGGTGAAACTTTACCCTTTATCTCTAAGCCTTGTCGTCCCGGGCTCGAGGACCCTCAGCCTCAGGCTAATTCATCTCATCCGATCTACCGGATGAACCGCTAGACAGCTCTCCCGCGATCGGATGGCGCGGTGCAAGATGCAGGGAGCGGGTATCCTTGAGCAACTTCACAAACTAGCATCTGATCCCGGAATATGCTCCATCGCACTAGGATTATGTCCAAGAGTTGTGATTCGTCATCGGAACTTTTTGCCGCAGTCTTGAGTCCAGGGACCACAGGGGACCACAGTGGGCTGGAATACGTTAGCAGCAAGGGTCAAACTGGGGACGCTCTAGATCTAAAGTGTGGCCGATCGCTTCTAGGTATTACTTGCACATGCCAGGAGCTTCTTCTTTTTTTCGGGCCTCGCAATGTTAGGAAACCCCACTCCTTGCACCCGGCGGCGAAGTCGGGCATGTGTCACGCAGCAGCTCGGGCAAAGTTACTACAAGTCATGTAAACTGTCCATGATCTCCGCCTGACCACCAGAACCAACACCCTATTTGACACAGATCAACGACATTTTGACTACTAATTCGCCGACAGATCACCTTTGGAGAAAAAAAGGAATTTTCTGGAACATGACTTTTGGGCATGAAGTGCTGTGGCTAGGGTTCGGCAGTAATACGCGTAAGACCCCCAAGTTCTTCCCTGCTTGCCTTGGTGGCAAACCAGAGGAAGTGTCGCGAGCTTCATGTCGCTCCTTGTGGGAATGTTCGCCACTTGCGTTAAGCTAAAAAAGAAGCCTTCCTCCTCGCTGTACTGGCCTCCGCGGAGCGAGACACTCACACACAAACGACATACCAGTGAGGGTTATAAATTAACAATGCGGTCTAGCCGCGCATCGCGTTTTTCCAGATACCCCTCTCACTTGCGCCAGATTCCCATGTTCACGACATCGTGAAACCCTCTTTTCCATCCCTCGACTTTGGTGTCTGCGTTTCTTTCTGGGGAGAGACTGTTCGTCTCCTCCTCTGGTTTTTGTTTTCTTTTCGCGGCTTGAATTTTACTCCCTTGTCTTTTAATTGTACTGCGATCATTGTTGCGCTGCGTTCCTATTCTGCTACCAGGCGTCTTGTCGTCTGCAATGGCGCCTGACTCGCACAGCGCCCACATGGCCGATGGCAACCACATGTGTGCCAACTGCGCGCGCAGCAAAGATGGACCTACACCCACTCAACGGTCGTACGACAACGACAACAACAACAACGTTCACGACGGCGATTCCTACATCCAGCAAAGCATCGAACAACCCAACCCACCCATGGCCAACATGGTCAATTCCTCCCACTCCGGTCCCTACAGAATCTACATCGTGACCGATACCTGCTACCCCACGGCCGATAGCTTTCAGAACAACGTCGGTACCACGCACATCACATCTGTGCATTCCACAAAAGCGGCAGCCAACAGTCGAGCCAAGAAGATCATCTACGAGAACGACGGCGAGTGTACAGTCGATCTCGACAAGATTATCGAGGAGGTGAAGAAAGGATTATATATTGGGATAGGGGTTGGTGGCAAGGACGAAAAGAGTGGCAGCTGCTTTGCGCGAAAGTGTGAGGTGGAAGGCAAGATTGTGGACGAAGACAGCGATAGCGAGGAAACAAGCGGCGAGAGTGGCGAAAGCGATCTTGTGGATGGCATGGGGGAGGCAGACGGCGATGTGGACATGGGCTGATGAGGAGAACACAACGACACAAACAGCGAACCCAGGAAGCCGCGGCAAACATGGGTAGCGGTCAGGATCTGCTGTCGACACATACGGAGGCGTGGAATTAGAGTCAAGAACGGCTCGGGAAGCGAAGGAAATACAAAACCGCCGGGGTGCTGCAACGACCGTAACAGGCGTTCGAGGTATGGATATTCAAGACCATCCCAGGACGCGGGCCGAGAACTCCCTTGGGTTCCGGTTTGGAAAAAAGGAAATGGACGAAAGAGCAGCCCCCAATCTCTGGACAGACACCTCCGGCACATCGAACTATCTATCTTGCGCGCTCGTGGTGAAACACGGCGTTTGCGAATCGCATAGACACATTAACGGTACACA
Source organism: Alternaria novae-zelandiae (assembly GCF_023758075.1). NCBI lineage: Eukaryota > Fungi > Ascomycota > Dothideomycetes > Pleosporales > Pleosporaceae > Alternaria > Alternaria novae-zelandiae. Next base: position 306,348 of record NW_026056976.1, on the reverse strand, counting down.
AAACAAACGAACTGTATATCAGTTCGTAGGAGGGGAGGGCGATCCGGCACCTGGTTGGCTGGACGAGCATGCAGACAATTAATGTATTGTAGTCTCCACTATCAATCGCAATTGGCAAGAATGGCTTCAATTCGTACCCCCCGAGTATCGCGAATGTAGGTGCTTACTTGACCAGGTCGAAGTATCCGCAAGCTTCTGATGCTTGCGCTACGCCTGACTGACTCAAAGCCTGGGACAGCTCTCACTGGCCGTGTTCGTCTTCGAGGCGTCGGTTACGAGAAATGCTTTTCCAAGTAATAGATCCAAGGCGCGTCGAATGCGTCTATGTCTAGCAAAGGCTCTTGTGAGCCTGATACGGACTCGATTATGTCTGGCGGAGCTACGGGCGTGTTCGTCGGCGTTTCTTCTGTATCTAGCAGGTCCTGCTGTTCATCTGGCGGAGCGACTAGTGTCTTGGCTGAGGCCCGTTGTGCGTCTGACAGTGTCTTTTGTGCGTGTTTGGGAACTTCCGGTGGAGCATGAGAATTTGAAGTTAGAGCATCTCGTTGTCGACAACAGGCGTGTTCGCAGGTTGAGCGTGTTGAATGTCTGGTTGCGTTATGCCATTTGCGGACGGCCAAGGGCCAACCCCTTTGAATATGACTTCTTGGAAACCCCGCTCGTCGTTATGATACTCCATGTCCAGCGTTCCACAGAGGTTCATCAGGACGATAGATAGCTCTTCCCCGAAGCTTGTCGAGAGTACCGTCCGCTTTCCTCCAAGGTCTACTATGTCCTGTGGGTTATCCCCTTCTTCCATCTCTTCTACTTGATCGTTCTCAACTTTGGATATCGTGTATTGTCGTGTTGGCTGGTCCGGCACGTAATGCGTGCAGATGAGCTTGCCTCCCAACTTGTATAACCAGAATCGAAACCCCGGAAACGCTACGATGACGCGCATGTTGGTTGTAGGTCTTGGAAGGGTTGATAACCGCTGGTTTGCGAGCGAAGCGTATTGATAAAGGTCGGGTTGATAATGTTGATCGTGTTAGCAGCAGGAAGTGCAGAAGTTGCGAAACCAGGTAGGATGAATACGGAAAGATATGATGCTCATGTCATAGGGAAGCGGCTCATGAGTATATGGCGGCCTTCACGAAGGAAGTGAGTAAGGGTAAGCTAGTCTTTTGTAGAGAAAGTGCACCTCGATCAATCCTTTCAGGCAAGTGACATCGTGAGTATTGGTAGCCATGGTTTTTCTTTCTCGGGTCGGAGTGCAGAAGGTAGACAATGTTACCCTCTGGGGTCTGTCATTATTTGGACGAAGAGTCGCACCAAGCACTGTTCGGACGATACTATGTCAGCTCGGCCATGGGACGTGTGGTGGCCGCGACCTGGCGCACATCAACGGGGTCGATCAACGACCGTTTCGATCATCCAATTCCAAGGCTCAAGCATGTCGTTAGATCTAAGGTAGCGGATGTTGAAGTTAGTAGCGAAGGCGAGATGGATAAACAATGTTGTGAATGCTGAGTGTGGCTGAACGGTCGGCTGGTTGTTGCCAAGAAACGGTGCATCCCCACCAGTCGTTTCCCCACACGCGCAGCGCGCGCCCGCACGTCATCGAGCGCTTGAAGCAAGAACAGTACCACTACACAACATGTGCGTTCCCTCCACGATGCCGTACACACCATCTACAACTTTGCGATATGTCTGCCGGATACTTTCCAAAGCGGGAGAAGGTTGGTCTTGAGGACCTCTTCAAAGGCCTAGTCACTGCCTGTCACATCCTCAACCACAATGGTAAGTTCTGGTGTCCGGAATGCACGTGAAACATACACTGACTTCGTGCGTCCATCGTTTTAGGCATCTTCGATGCGTATGGCCATATTTCCGTCCGGTCGCCCGACAACCCCGCGACGTTCTGGATGCCTTGCAATATGCCGCCAGCGTTGGTCAGCTCGCAGGACGATCTGGTCGAATACAACGTCGATGGCGCCGAAGCGGTCGAGAAGGACGTGAAGCCAGGTTATCTAGAGCGGCACATCCACAGCGAGATATACAAGAGGTTTCCGGCCATCAACAGTGTGGTGCATAGCCATGCTGGCGATGTTCTGCCGTACTGCGTTAGCGGTGTGCCTCTAAAGAACACAATACACATGGCTGGCTTCTTGGGTATGTATCCTAGGTCATCATTTCTAGCTTCTTGCTAATAATGTCACTGCAGGTACCAATGTGCCAGTCTGGGATGCCTCGAGCAGCTACCCCTCCGGTTCGAAACACGACCTGCTCGTTCGCGACAGCACGCTCGGCGCCTCTCTTGCAGCTGCGTTCAAACCAGCCACTTCGACCGGCTTCATCTACTCCAAAGTACGCTCCGCTCTACCCTCGCAGCTCGGTGGTTCATCTGCAGAGCCAGAGATGGAACCCGATCACGCTGTCGTCCTGCTACAAGGCCATGGCTTCACAACCGTCGCGCATGGCATCGAGGAAGCTGTCTATCAAGCAATATATACGAAGGAGGCAGCCAAGGCGCAGACTACCGCTATGACGGTTCTGAATGCGCACACAGGCTATGCACTCGAGGGCAAGGTCGATGTCGAAGCCGGTGGCAAAATCAAGTCGGGACATGCGAAGGTTGAGGGCGGCAATCTAAAGTATCTGAGCGACAGGGAATGCCATGATGCCTGGGAGTCACTATCAGGCACTTTGACCAGACCCTGGGCGCTCTGGTGCCGACAAGTGGAAGTTGACCCGTTGTATAGGAATGAGTGCTCAGGCGGCGATGATTGAGCGATGATGGATCGACCAAATTGTATGACTGCTTTTGACAGACAGAATCGCAGTTAGTAATACTTCTTCCTTCTTTTCTGTTATTCCCGAGTGCCTCGTCTCCTGTGGAGGCTAGGCTCTCCGCAAATCTTATCCAGTAGAGTCTTAGCCCTTCCAATTCGTGGGCAATTTGCCGCGACACTCTCCTCTTATAACATTTCCATGTTAACATGGAACCTCTTTTCCACGCTTCTAGCCGGTATTTCTGACGTTTCTTACAATGTAGCTAGCAGGGTACTTCTCGCAGCTGCGCCAAGTTGTTCCATAGTGCTTGTCTCACAGGCCAAGATCTTCCGCCACTAAAGGCGCATCTTACCCCGGACTCCCCCTCACGGCACTTTTAGCTCTTAGATCAACACCACCGCACGACATTTTCGATCCGGATGAACGATCACTTCCATACCGAGGTACATGTACCTAAGCTCGAATACTATCTGTAATCAGCATTCCTCCCGCCCTCCCGACTTCATAACTTAGTGAAGCAAGATGTCAGATGACTGCAAAGGTGGCTGCGCTTGGGTAACAGTCGTGGAAAGCATCTGGCTAGTGGATGTCCTGGGTGGAAATTGTTGATGTTTCGGTGCATTTGGCGCCGAGAGTGTTCGCGCAATGTAGTAAGCTCCTGCTGCTGATATGGAAGAGAAGCCTATAGGTAAGGGATAGAGCCGCCGTTCAATATCGAAGCCGGACAAGTCACTTCAGATTCACCCCATCTATATTCTCGTCAGCTACGTTTCTTGACATGTTACTGAAGAGCGCATTGTTGGCTGCGGCCACATATTCTTCCTCGGTCCTGGCGGCATTCGGCGCTACTAAAAGCGGTGACAACATTGTTGTGGACGCTGGCTCGACGAACGCCCTTGTCTTTACCGTCAACGCGAAGAGCTGCGACATTACATCGATCAAATATCGTGGAGAGGAGTTGCAGTCGTCGTCCAAGGGATCGCATATTTCTTCTGGACTGGGTAGTGCAACTGTCAAGTATGAGACGATAAGCAGTTCGTTGTATCCTCAATCCTTCGACGACAGAATCTAACGGAGTCCGACAGGCCAATATGTTAAGGTTACTTGCACGACTAGTACATTGACGCATTACCTTGTTGCTAAGGCTGGCGAAGCGACGATTTATATGGCGACATACACCACTGCCGAGCCTAGCATTGGCGAACTGCGATTCATCGCGCGTCTCAAGAGTAGTGCTCTGCCGCTTGAGTACCCATTCGGCGTGGTATCGACCACCGTTGGTTCGACGTCGACTGTTGAGGGGTCAGACGTCTTCGTGGTCGCTGGTCAGACGAGGAGTAAATTCTACTCAAGTGAGCGCTTCATCGACGACACTACGGTAGGTACCACAGTCAGCATGCTTCAATGAGCCTTCACTGACACAACACAGAATTGCGTCTACCGAGACGGTGCCGACGCAGTCCACGCATGCTTCCTCATGAACTCATATTCTTACGAAGGCTCCTCTGGTGGTCCCTTCCACCGCGATATTAACACTAATAACGGAGGAGAATACACGTCATTGACCTTCTACATGAACAGTGGCCATGTTCAAACAGAGAAGTTCCGCCAGGGTCTGCACGGCCCCTACGCTCTAGCGTTCAGTCGCTCTGGTGTGCCAGCAGGTGGCTCCAATATGGACACAACCTTCTTCAAGGACCTTGGCATAACGGGCTACGTGGCGCCATACGCCAGGGGAACAGTCACCGGCACGGCGACAGGTGTAGGCTCCAGTTTCCAACGGGTATTGCATTGGTACAACGATGCAGCCCAGTACTGGGCGTACGCCGATAGTAGTGGCAAGTTCACCTCGCCAGCAATGAAGCCCGGAAACTACGCGCAGGTCTTATATCAAGGTGAATTCAAGGTCAAGGCAGCTAGCGTCACAGTCTCGGCTGGAAAAGCGACTACCGCCAACATTGCCGCCGACACCGAAACCAAGACCTCCATTTGGCGCATTGGCGAGTGGGATGGTCAGCCAAAGGGCTTCCGAAACGCAGACAAGCAACTGCGCATGCACCCCACAGACTCGCGCATGGCATCCTGGGGGCCCTTGACGTATACAGTTGGTTCCAGCACTCTTGACAGTGTTCCCATGGCCATAGTCAAGGACACCAATCCCCTTACGATCAAGTTCTCGAGCACCTCGACTGCAGCAGCGACCCTTCGCATCGGTACTACGCTCTCTTTCGCCGGCTGCCGTCCCTCGGTGACAGTCAACAGCTTTAATGCTGCCGTCCCTGCGGCACCAACGAAGATCGATTCGCGTGGCTTGACTCGCGGCGCCTACCGAGGGTTTGGTGAAGTCTACAATTATGCCATACCAGCTGGCACGTTGGTCAGCGGGAGCAATACCATCAAGATCAACTGTGCGAGTGGGAGTTCGGGAGAAGGATTCCTGGCCCCGAACGTGATTTTGGATGCGATAGAGTTGTTCAAGTAGGCTCTCGGGCACAACGGCCTGATTCGGTCATAGTGCCATGGTCTATCGATAGTTGTGTGGATGACGTGTCGTCTTAACATCGTAAGATTGGTCTTCTTACACATTCTTACTTGTACCACTTCTTTTCTTCATCATCGCATGTTACCGATATATGCATCTTGGATCAAAAACGTTTTACTGTGCCTCGGTTTCCTTTAGGCCGAGATGCTTTTCGTAGGAATCGAACGAAACTCCTTATTAATCATCCGAGAAGGCTTGTGGGGCAATGCCTGGGAAGGTCATTTTTATAATCCTTCGCATCAACAAAACATCATTGAAAACGACTCGCCAGGCTAGGTTCCGACGCGATGGACGCAGTATTCACCGTATCATCGCACGAGCAAGGATGAGGCTGTCGGCTCCACCGAGAGCTGTGCAGCTTGTAGTCGTATGTCCTTTCCGCGTACACGGTCGAAGTGTCTTCTTCTGGCAATTTAAAGTCTTGATAGGGCAGGTATCCGTTAGCCAATTCCCACGAGTCAGTCACCGGATCAACGCAGCACGCAGTGTCAGCAAAGCTTTGAGAGCTCTGGACCCACCACGAAGGCCCTCGCTGGGGTGGAGTCGATGTGGGAACGTCTATATTCGCTCCCGCTTAAGATGCAGGATCTAGTAATCGCGACAATAAAGACCATACGGGAGTAGCACTAGGTGCCGGGAATATGGCACCGGCGGTCGTTTCGAATCCGTCGAAAGCGACAAAGACAGCTGAATAGCTGATATAAGCGGATTAAACGCATCGCGGGCTTGCCGCGGTATTCCAGCGCTTGCTGTTTGCGTCAAGCGACCCGGCTCTTGGTACGGCGTAGTCGTTCGCCCTGCTTTTCGCTAAACCAGGGCAACGACAGCCCGGGAAATGAGATCATTTCTGGAGTAGGAAATTCGGCTCGAGACCCGGGTCGCAGTACTTGCTGAAACTTCTGCAGCGTTGACGACAAAATGATCCACCTGATGTATGCATATAATGTGATCAAATGAGTTGCTAAAAGAGTCGTGTTCTAGTTCTGGCGGAAGCGGTGGATTGTCTGAAGCGTCCGTATCTCATCGTCGATGTGATTATCTTGTCCAAAACTGGTGAAGCATGCATATGGTCTGGATCAAGAAATCCTCGATCTTGAGGCCGTAGGAAAAGAAGTCATCTGGTATCGTTATGCAACTCAGCTTTCTTAATGCTGAGGAATTATCCAACTCAAGCACACATACCTACACTCTGGCCAAAGTCTGCTTATCCATAAGTGAGGAAACTATCAAACACTGATATTATATACCGAACTCGAGTGCCGTTTTGAAAGCTCAGTGCGTCGTATACTCCAAGCAAAGTGCTCGGGAGGCTGCATTAGCTCAAGGCAAGTGACAGGATCCGTGAACTGGGATTAAACCCAACTACCGATGTCAAGCGGCGGGTCACAAAGCGCTAAGATACCTGCAGTCGGGAGTTTTAAGCCCTGTCAGTTTGAGAATCGTTCGACTTATCAGCTCAGCAATGGCGCCATGTAATCCGCTGATGCTTGAGGGCCATCAGCGGTGCCACGCTACCGTATGCGAAGGCAGACCGTTATATTTCCGAAGAATGCACTGGGGTATTGGACGTCGTGACGGGCGATCGACGCGCACGGATGAGAGCCCTGTAGAAGTGGCTGAGGTGTCCTGGTGGGCTAGTCTGTCGACACCTCGACCTTGTCGATCCGTTTCCAGTTATCGTAAGCGAGAGAAGTCCACATTAACAAAGTCTTGCGGTCGATAAAGATGTCGAAGTCGAGGTGCGATAGCTCTAAACAGGATCGTAAGGCCTCAGTGAGTGTGTGCGTAATCTTTGGGTAAGCGATGAACCAGGCTTCGATATGCATCCATGCAGGCTGCAACAAGCGCAGCTTACCCTTCAGCGTTGTCAACTGTTAGCGGATCGTCGTCTGTGTGTATACGTTGTGCTCAGATGCATGAAGTAAATGCATACACACAGGATGTATGCTGACATTTTGCAACGGATACATACCGCCAACTTTCGGACAGCGATCATCCAGGGCCACAACTACTCACAGATATTTTTACAGTAGCCATGTTCAGATATGAACAAAGTTTGGCATTTTTCTCTAGGTGGAATTAACAAATTCTAGAGAAAGCTGTTGAATGGATTGAATGAAAATTTCAGGAAGATGCCTTGTCGGTACTTGAGATGGTCAGTACATGCCGGAGTCATTTTGAGTGGCTCGCCATGGTATAACCCTGCTTTAGCAACTGACTAGGCAAATACGTTGTCAATAAAGGTAACGAGGCGGCGCAGCGCGTGTACCAAATGGTGAATGCCATCGCCGATTGTTTGTCAGAGGCCAGATGCGATGCGCTGGCTCTGCGCTGTACGCAACTCTAACCTCACCTGACAATACTGACTCTGAGCTTTCCGAGCTAGGAATCGGCAGTGTTCTAGGGGGAACTGGTGTTTATCGGGATTAATGTGCCCGGTCGCTTCGCTTGCAGGATGTTGACCGATGACGAGAGTGGCCCTGAAATCGAAAGTCGTTCCCGAGGCCCGCTACCTAATACGCAAGAGCGGGTCTAGCGGCTTTGAGTCTAGCGGCATCATGACGCACGTGCAAACCAGCTGGCACCAGCAAACACAATTTGACAGCCTTGCTAGCATCCACAAACATCGGATGACGCAGCTCGACCGGCAGCTTCTCCCAGTGTCGCTGAAGATACCAATCGGCAGGCGTTACGCAGGCAGAACAACGAGAAAGCTGTGGGAGAAAAGAAAACCGGATGCGACAGCCTTGGCCTAGGGGCACGGCCATAACCGGATTGACTCGATGGCTTGCATTGCATGCACCGCCGCTGGGAAAGAAACCCGTTCCCGCGAGCTCGCCTTTGCTTTGCGGTAAGTGGCCGCAACCTGTGATCGAATGGGTCGACAACAATATTCGGACACCTTGCACGCCTAGACACGCGAGCCACTCAACGCTGACCCCGTACCTTTGTCGCTAGCATTGTCGATCATGGCGATGGGGGCGGTGTCCATGGCACGCCCCTGCCACCTCGACTGTGTATGCCGTAGAGGCAGTCACCATTCTTCCATAGGTAGGTACTTTGGAATTTTCCTTCGCCCGAACAGCTTACAACGTCCTTTTGAACGATCTTCTCCGCGGTCTCTCTTTCGGTCAGCGTCTTGCATGTAATCCGACAAGCACCTAGGTATATGTATCTGACCCCAAAACACTCCATTCGGGAGACTTAGACAGCCGCATACTTGCGTGACCCTGATTGGGCGTCCACCTTACATCCCCCACTGGCCGACCGGCCCATCAAAGTCTCCCGCCATCCGAGGACCCTGCCGCGCTACCCACCTGACTGCATATCAGAAGCGGCGTGTTGGTCCCACCTGAAACGTATCCCTGTGATTCACGCCTGCAAGGGTCATACATGTATATCAGAGTTCGCTTCCTTGCCGTACACATTTGGTTCTTTTCATATACATGTCTCTCCAGTCTCAAGTCCTTACACTTGAATGCCAACTTTCGCGAAGCCTCCACAACCCAGTCTCTCAGTTTACTCCTTACTTTTCAATCCTAATCAAGATCAAACATGTCGTTTACCTTCCAAGTGCAGAAGATCAATCAGTCTTTCGACCAGATTGCAGCATGGTAGTAAGCATAGCGCACTCCGCATCCTAGTCAAGCATTGAAGCTTATCAGTGGTAGCCACGAGTTCATGCGTAGAACAGAGTTGTGTTTTAGGAAGATGCACGAACGTATTCTGGTCCTGGAGCAGAAACAGAACATACAAGGGCCTACGGACGAGCAAGTCGAGCGTGTGCTACGCAAGATCCTAGACGAAAGGTTTTCGGATCTCGCAACGCATCATGTCCGGAAGCACGACACTACACAAGACCGCAGTTGGTTCGTCAAAGATCCCAACGACCTTCCTTATCCCAGATCGATCAAGATGGACGTTGCTTCGCTCCTCATCCAACCGGACGCTGTCCCTTCCAAGGCCTACACAGAAACATTCCGGATGCTAGAGAATGGGTTAAGAAGTTTTCCTGTCGACCACTCAATGGACTCGGACGACGAAGAAGATTATAAAATTAACGTTGGTATAAGAGATGGTCGCTCTTCACGTAGTGTCTGAGTTGCAGAAGGCTCCGTTTCGGCATGAGCCCACACTATCTCTACTTCCAGCACACTTGTCAAAGATCTTCGCTTCACGGCCTTGACCCTCAGATGGTGCCGCCATTCGATCCGATCGTCATTCGATATCGCTAGGCAACAAACGCTAGACAGCACACCGGCCGGATTTGACGAAACTGGCACTATGGTGCTACCACGCTGTATCCATACCCCGAATACATCACATACTCCAAGCAACGCCAATGTTGCCACCAGCGCTTTGTCGCGAGCCGGAAACAACGAGCACGCGCTTCCTCTTACAAACCCATGATTGGAATTGCGCAATAAACGCCTCGATCTCACTTGCAGCCAACCCGCTGCAGTACACATTGTCCAGCATGTAATACCTCCTGAAGTAGTAATTTATTAAACAGTCCAACTCTCATACTTTTTCCACTCCACGTACTGTCTGTCGGAAATCGCGATCATGTTGCTTTTGTAAGCTCTGCACGACACGGATGTGAGCGTTCAGCTATGCGTTTCAATCGCACTCAGCTCCTACCGCTCCTACCCCTTCTCTTGGCGACCTTGGACGCCTGTTTTACCTATCAACGTGTAACGAACTGCGATGTCAGATATGGGAAATTGCACGATCCAGCAAGAACCAAGAGAGATCCAGCATCGTGGTCTCGAATGCAGCTGCTTGGTCATCCAATGTCGTCGGATTTGTTCGGCATGCCCACACTCTCATAGATAGGTAGGACGATGGGCTCGTTGCACAACTTGTTCTCACCAGTAAGGGGCGCATAACGCTACAAACCATGAAATCATAACCTATGCATGCACAACTGACCCGGAAATTGGGTCATTCCATGCCACTCTCTTGGCAACAGCCACTCCCGCTACAGCGGGATGATCACGCCGACGGCGCAGTCAACATATGAGTGTCATGAGTTGTCGCATCCTCCATCAAACAGTCAGGAGTTTGGTCGCGTTGCCGGTGGTACTACTAGAATGGGCGCTTAGATTAGCGTGGGGGGTGTTTCCGATCTCGTCTTAGGACCCACATGTCAGACCTCATCCCATCTACCGCACATCCACCCTTGTGTATGCAACCATCCCGAGGTCTTCTTTGCTTTTTTAGCGACTGCAGCATCCTACTCTGATCTCGTCGCGGCTGGTGGCACGCGCGGCTCGAGACGGATAATTTACTAGACTGGGCACCTTCGTTGGTAGCCCATGTGGAGAAGTGTGAACGCCGCCCCGCTGAATGAGGCGCCCCACGTCAGGAGCCCTGGAGGCATGGAAACGCAATGGTATTGTCAACATATGTACATTCTCTTTCGTCGGAATTGCCACGAGGAAAGTTTCCTTCTTGTCCTGATGCAAGCCTAGGTATTCAGGTTCTTTCGCTGTCCACATGTCAACGACTGCCTAACCCATGCAGCCCTGAAGCTGCGCGACCACAGTTCAAGGTTCCGCGATGTTCCATCCTACAGAGGGGCTGCATGCCTTCCTTTGCTTTTGACTCGGGTCTCCGTTCAGCGCCCTACGAGTCTAGCCTGCCCTCGTTGCAACGATGCTCGATACGACGCGTACATGAAGCGAAACCATAGCTGGCGGTCCGCGGATGACGATGTCATGTTTTGTTCGATTCAAGAACCGCAGCATCTTGGGATTCTTGCTTCAATCGCAGACTAATGGTCGTTTCTCAAATGCGAAGATGCGTAGATAGTCGTGGGTTATCACTAGATGCCCACAGAGCTGAGAACTATTAGAGTACCTCTACGTCTAATCGTCAAGCAGGCTCATACATTTGGTCTCCATGTGGCACATACAGGGTAGGTATAGATATTTGGAATGTCGGCGTCTCCACTCCAATAGCACGCTGTACTATCCTGCAGTGCGCGCTAACGCATGCCAATCTCGCCTTACTACGGTCGTCCAACGGCTGCCAAAAGCATCCATGGATACCTAGCAATTCGGCAATCCTTCCCTGTCGCATGGAGGAACGTCGATTCGAAAAAGCATTGCTTCACACGGGACGAGACCCGGGTCGAAAAATGACACGATGGGGAGTGTATCGAGGAAAACATGACGTTCCCACAGTCATAGCTTCGGATCGTGGCTACGTTACTGTGGGGTATCTAGCGCCACGCTCTGATTTATGTGGCTGACATTGGGCATCAACAACGGTAGATATCACTGTCAAATTCCGAACCAATCGCACTATTGCCCACAAATTCGTGGTAAAAGCTCCGAAGAGCGGTCTGCTTCGACCCGCGGTGGAAGGTCTGGTACACACTATTTCTTTTCCTTACTCTGACAAGGAGCGTATAGCAAGAAACACACATTGTCGATTCAAAGCTTAGGGCCTCCGTCACCGACTTTTGCGCAAGCTTACTGTCCACCTGCAGAATCCTGGAATCCAGATCTCGATTCGTGCCGCCTGAGCTCTATCCGATTGCCGACCCAATGCGGTTGCGTTGCACATCCGGGGCCGAAGATACGGCCCATGTCACGAAATTCCCACAGCATTCAACATGCGCTGGAATATAACCGACATATTGAGTCAACCTATAGCATCTAGCTAGGCGGTCTCGCAAATGCGCATGCGTTATAGAGGCATCGAGGCTTAGACGCCGCACGTCACACCTGGGCAGTAATGCCACATTTTGGAATGGCCACCGTGCTGGAAGCGGCTTATTTGCCTGCTAACATTCTGTGCAGACAATAGATGTCGGTACGAGATCGTGTTGCTGCGCGGAGGTCACTGCTATGTTCGGGTAGACCATGCCACTGGTCGCGTTGCTTCCGCGGTGTACAAGGAGCAGCACAAGCGGGCTGAAACTGTGTACCCGTACCGTACCGCGCGGGTATACTAAGACCAAGCACGTGGGTCGGCCAGGGTAAGCGGATTATCACTTCGTACAAGCCACCACGTTGCTGATAGATCGGGCAAAAAAGCAATATCAAATGTCAGCCCGAGCCCTGGTTACGCCCCTCCACATGGATGAGCAAAAAGCAAGTCGAATCTCGATCCGATTTCCCTGACGAAGCTCGGCGTTCTTGTCCGGCAGCCATTGTATATGTTCATTGGAGGGTGAATTCAGGCACCAAGATTTGTTGTGGAAGAGCCAAACTAGCTTGTTAAGGTATACGATGCGTCGTCGTTGCATGCAGCTAAACTTGTGCTTGGACTGGTAGTGTACTGAGCGACTCAGGTCTGTTGAACTTTATTCCTCTGGCTTGGTAGATGTAAGATCAGTGCAAATGGGAGAAGAGGATAAGGGAAGTGGTGTTGTGAATCGAGTTGAGGTGTCCCATGATAGACGCTTCCTTCCACAAGTACCTCGATACTGAACAGATCTAACGCGCGTTAGCAACTGCTTCGAGGATACTATCCCAAGATACACGTACTGCGGTACGGCAATAGTGGGCACCTTTTGTTTCTCTGACTCAAGTGATTCCGGCGGCTACTCTCTCTTGTAAAAAAGCTCAAGAGTGTGGATAATTAAAGCAAAGGGAATGAAGACGTGTATAGTAACTTCCAGGCGCCAAAATGTAAAAACCGACCGTTCTTGATAATCTGAAATACGTGCACATGATAGTATGTCGATTATGAGGACGGGTGATAATAGACTAGCTGTCTAAGAGACTTGCTCCCGTTCTGCGACATCAGAATGATATGATACTGAAGCCATTCGCAGCGATATTTCACTAGATCTAGACAATGCGTTATAGTTGAAAGCTTGTCATTTAGTAACCTGACGCATTCTTCACTATCGCACAGCGACTGATAGTAAGTGAGCTGTAGACATCTAATCATTCGAGATACCCTGATCACTACAGCGGATATGCCTCAATCGCGGTCCAAGTCGTTGCTAGCACGGACAAAATGACCTGAGAAAGGTGAGAGTTCTTATTTTATACTGTGTCAAACTTTTCGCTACGCATACGTTGTCCAATCTTGAAAATACTTCTCAAGCGGTAACCCCCAAGATCTGTCCCCTCAAAACTCGGTAACGAAGTCGCGATGTCCATCTCTATGCCACTTTTGTTTGCTCTCGCTCCTCCAAGAACGCAACATCATATCCACATGACACTGATATCTGATCATGTGTTGTCGCATGCTGCGCATGTGCATTTGTCATTAAACCATTCACCCTCGTATATAAAGAGTCATCTCATTCTCCTCTAGAAGTTGCGCTCGGTCACCCACCGCGATTTCCCACTCTGGACTTGGGCACCTTCCCGTGGTAGCGCAGTGTCGCAGTCCGGCCAATCAAGCGAGCAGCATTCCCGATTTCACCATGTTCTATTCACGTGCTCCAACCATGCTGCGGCGACCACTGAGCACGTCCTGCAAACGGACGAAGACGCATTCACTTCATCGTTTGTGTCGCACCTTCACCGTGAGCGCCTTCCTATCTATATAGCAAACACTCTTATCAGCCCTATCAGGGCTGCTCGACCCCAATCTCGCGTCACCTTCGACTGGGACCGCAACAATCTCGAGACCGGCCATAACAAAATTTTCCACTCACCTGCCTTCGACCACTTACACCTACTACCAACAATCAACAACCATACATCCGCGCATCGCGACCATGGCCGAACTCAAGGACAACCTAGGTCCCTACGTCCTCGAGACAGCGCTCGCTGCTGATCGCGCTGACGACTCCTGCTACGTACTCAATGTCGGTCGCGACGAGAATGGCAATGTCACTTCGTCCCTCAAGCACGTCAATGCGCAAGTAGACAATTATCTCATCAATGTCTATGATCGCCTTGTTCCAGTCACCAAGCTCTACGTCATTGGCGAGTGGAAGTCGGCTCGAGCGAAGAAAGATAGCGAACAAGCCAGTGCGCCCGAGGAGCAAAAGCGCTATGCAAACGAAGTAAGAGGAGTCGGCAATGATGGCGGCGATGAAGCTAACTTCATCACAGCCGCACTGGTCCACCAAGTCCGAGCAGAACTGGCACGATGCAGGCGAGCAAATCGCGAAGCTCGTTGAACAGATGCCTGCGCTGAAGGAGTTGACGTACGTGTATCCTCTTCTCGCAGCAAGCCTACTGGCTAACAGGCTTCAGCTGGATCTCAGATCTGCCCTTCATGGCCGTCATCTGGACAAAGCTGTCCACCTCGCTTACGAAGCTTGTCCTCGATCTTGGCCAGCCTGTCCGCCTTCAGCAAGATGGCGAGAATGAGTACAAGTCATACATCAGTCCGGCGGAGATGAGGCCTCTTGTCCAGCAGACCGAGCTTGAGGAGCTTCGCCTGTTTAACATGCATGACTCTTATCAGTCCATCTACTGGGAGACTGTCTTCCGCAACACGTCCAAGACTGGCATGCGTGTCCTGGATCTCGACATGGCGGCGCCTCCGATTGTGCGTAAAGACCATTGGCACAAGGCTGCAGACGTCCGTGGCTTGACCGTTCCGAAGATAGATTCGAAAGAAAAGGAGTACAAGTGAGTCCCCATCCACATGAGCACATCCGGAGTACCGCACAGTACTGTCACTAATACATCGCAGGGGCATAGACGGGAAGGGAGTACTACACTACTCCTTCGGTACCGGCGAGTACCTCGATGACTTCAGCATGCGCAAAGGACGTATTGCGGCTGGACTGGAGGAGGCCATACCGTTCCCGTTACGGTAAGTGGAATGATTCCAAAGAAAAAGGTGGTCATGAGCCAAACGGAGCGCCATATACCGAGATATATCCCAAATGTATACGTGGCGCGACTAGGCGACCAGGATGTACTGGAATGAGACTGACTCGCTTGTTAGGTGTCTCAAACTGAACGGCTTCGTTGTCGACTACTTACCGTTTGAACAAGAGCTCTCTCGTATCGCATTGTTGACCTGCGGTAAAGACTGCGTGGATAGCGGTCTACGAGCCCCAAAGACGTCTCGCAATCCACACAGTCGAGAGGGCAAGGTTGTCAAGAACCATTGTCTGATCCAATGGCCGAGCTGGACTGGGGTATTCGATGACCGTGGCGACCCGATACCGCTAACAAAGGAGTCTCTCCAGATGAAGGACCTAGGCGAGGCCTTAGATGGCGCAGCCAAAGAAGACGGCTACTTCTCAGCTAAGTCACCGTGGTCCCCAGGCAGTGCTGTCACCTCCCACTTGCAGCCGCAAGAAGCCGTGTCCTCTGCAAGTCCCCCTTCTCTCCCCGTAACTGATGGCGAGACACCCGTCATTCTCGCGACGACCGGGAGCCCTGTCGCAGACGGAAACACCTTTTCTGGCGCAACCTCTCCGACAGGCGCGAGCCTGGTACTCGTCGACAGCGCGACCTCCGAAGACTCTATCGTTTCCAATGGTAGCAGCTTCGACCAAATCCTCCCCGCAGACATCGACGAAGCCTCGGTAAAACCTGCGACAGCCGTCAAGGATGGTAGCTTCAAGCACAAGGTAAGAACATCTTGGGATTGGTTGTCTGGTTCTGGTTCTGGCGCTGCTTCTTGAACCTGGTCTGGTTTTGCTCAGCGTTCTGCTTGCTTTTGGTGTTCCGACATTATTTTCAACATGCAGCTGACAAAAGGGAGTGAGGAGACATGGATGGGACCTGCTGGCAGCAGCAAATGTGTCCTACCCAAAGACCCTTGCTTGACTTCCATAGGAACCGGTAGACGGCGGACCGCGGCCGGCGAGTGACGAACGACTGACGGTTTGGACTTGGGTCAAGACGGAGCGGAGGATGAACTACGATACCACGACGCGCCTGCGGAACTTTTGGCGCTTGGAAGCCTTGGAAAAGGGAATTTGGGAATAACCTTGTAGCTAGGTCTCACTCCAGAGTCTGGCCCTTTCCTAGGATCTACACGAATAAAAAACACATCCCACAACCTGGCTGTGTCGATGCTTCTCCATCGTTGCTGACATCTCGGCGTCTTTGCAAGTGCTACAGCTCTCCGATTGCTGCCTCGGTCCGATGTGCTTGCGATTCAGGTTGTGAGGCGGTGTGCGCAAAGTGTGCCGTCCTCTTTTCATCGCAAATGGGACGGGCGACGTCTGACGATGACAGCTGTTCTGTGGGTCTAGTGAACGTTACGTCTGCAGTATGTTTCCTTGTTCTTCCGTTGCTGCAGGATCATGGGTCTAACGCATAGGCGAGGCTGGGAGTCGCATGTCGTGTATGCGGGTTCCAGGGGTGGACATAATGGAATGTTTGTTGGCTGTGCAAGACACCGAACGACTTCATCATCAGCTGGTCGTTGCGACGCGGGCCTTTGGAGAAGGCGGCTTGTTGTCAGGTTGAAGAGGCACGTCGCTTGTGGCCAGATGCTGTGACGATTGACCCGCTGGAGACGGGCCGCTCCTTCCTCACAACTCGGCTGATTGGCAGGCGCATGCGGGTGGGCAGGTGCGATGAGGTAACCGCGACCACGAGCATGAGAGAGGCCGTGAGCCAAATGAATCTCCAGCTATCAACTACATGACTTCTTCGTAATCTTGGACTGCTGGCTTCTAATGCCTTGCTTCGTTCGGCCGGTCATGACGGCGATGGGCTTTCCGCTTTCCGGCTCGCGCTGTACCTTGGCCCCATGCCAGGTTTAGCAGAACAAGCACGATGAGCTGGCACGCTGGCAATCGATCGTAGCCGTCACCAACTCGACGTCCGCTATCCTCGTCCCAGTGCAGTCGCTTGCATGCATCTCGCTGCACGTCGGTCAGTGCGACTCCACATCAGCAAATATCAGCGTTTGGCGTATTTGGTTCCCGGGTGAAGCTCCGCTCGCGCTCAAAGCGCTACCACAGGTCCGCGATTGCTCAGCCGCGCGACTTCAATGCATATCCAGACGAGACCCTCTGTCTCTTCCGTCACTCTTTTCTACCCACCCGCGCGTTGCAGCAGGCGCCGCGCTTCCGAGCGCTGGGGCTGAGGGCCAGCTTTTCGTCCGGTGACGTCTGTTTCGGCACTGCCAGCAGAACTCGAGGCATTGGACAACCACCAGCACCACGACGACAGCACAGCGCAGCGCAGCGCATACATAGTCACCAATCGCGCATCCAGAGACGTACATTGGCTGTTTCATGGACTGTCGGTGAGAGGTGTAAGTTGATTTCACGAAGCGTCCCAGCCACCTCCCAGCCCTTCACCTCCTCCCAACCACCCTACCTCGCGCGCGGAATTGCTAGGGCGCACCGCAGCAATGGCTCCTCTGCTAGCCCTCCCGCAGTCTCTGTCTCTAACATTACCCTCTCCAGCCAGCTTTCGTGCCTCTCGATATAAGCAAGCCGTCGCGCGTTGCTTACCCAATCCCAAGAGAACCAGCCGCTGGGTATCTTCTCCAACCCGGCGGGTGCCCCTCGACGGCGCAAGGGCAATCGGGCCTGAGTGAGAGTCCCTGACTTCGCGGTGACGTCCAGCGACCCATCTGAGCTCGCCAACATATTACCCTTCCAACAACCATCTTCACGAGACCACGACCGCCACGGCCCAGCGCCACTGTTCGAATACCGAACCTCCCTCCAGCTACGCCAGGAGCAAGCCGACGCCTTCTATCGCACGCAGCACAATCGCTCGAGAGCATCGAGCTCGACCGGCAGCGTCGCAAACAGTCTTCGCCGCACGCCCAACTTCGAGCGCGCGAGATCTGTCGATCCGAGCCAACAGCAGCAGCGCGTTCGCTTCGAGACACCTCGCCCTCGCTCGACCTCCTACGCCGAGCCTCACCCTGCCCTTCGCATCAGTCAACGTACTGCCTCGGCAATACGTTTTGTGCTCGAAGAGGGACTCCGACTTCCACATCCCTTCACCCCGGATCTGGTCGAAGAGAACGCCCTCATGTCCGATCTAACAAGTGGCCGCGCTGCCAATGGCGGCGCGCGCACAACAGGCGGTCCTGTGCCCGTTGACAGGTCCAACATACGCACGCCAACGCAGATCATGAACGCCAGACGGCAACGGGCTGAAGTGGAGGAACAAAGGAAGGCCGCTGAAGAGGAGCGCAGGAGAGCTAGCGCAGAAAGAAGAGCTCAAGCTGTTTCTGGTGTAGCTGGAGCACCAACAACGGAGCCCGGGACCCAGAGGCAGCCCCAATCGGCAGCTCTGAGATCTGGCGACCAGTATGTACAATACCCGACATCATCGGGTGGAGTGCCTCGTCAGCCAGAGAGGCCGATCCCATCACAAAACACCATGAGCGAAGCGCAGGAGACCACTACTGGCGCATCGCAATCCAGACCCCGGGCAGCTTCGCAAGCACAGCAGCAGCAGTCTCGACCCGCTCAGGCAAATCTAGGCTTACCAACAACGGCGGAACAAGGCAGACGGCCAGCTGGCTCAGGGCATGCGAGGCGACCGTCTGGTGCCACGGCAGCTTCATCACAAGCAGGCCCTTCCACCGCTGCAGCACGCCCACCACCTCCGCCAGGCTCGTCCTCCGGACAGGTTCGCGAGTCAACCACATCCAACTTTCCGCATGCCTTTGAACGCTGGGAAACACTATCCTCGCATTGGGAAGGTCTTACCTCCTACTGGATACGGCGGCTTGAGCAGAACACCGATGAAGTTCGCAGGGAGCCGCTGGCTCAGCAAATGTCGCGCCAGATCACCGACCTGTCTGCAGCTGGAGCCAACCTTTTCCATGCTGTTGTTGAGCTGCAGCGCCTACGCGCATCTTCCGAGCGCAAGTTCCAGAGATGGTTCTACGAGCATCGCCAGGATCAGGAAAGAGCTCAAGAGCGCGAGGCTCAATTGACGGAACAAATCAACACGGAGCAGGAGGCTCGACTTGAGGCTGAGGCAAACATGGAACGCATGGCCACCGAGAAGAAGAACGCCGAACGAGCGGTGTCGGAAATGAAGCGTGAGCTTCAAATCTCGAAAGAGGAAGCACGCCGAGCATGGGAGGAGCTTGGAAGACGGGAGCAAGAGGAACGTGATCGCACGTTCTCACTCAGAGAAGGGCAGCCTACGTTGGTCGGCGGAGTGCAGGTGGTACCAATGGCGCAGAATATGGGGCGTCAAGGGAGGGGACATGGGGACGACACATACGCCGGTGCTCAGAGCAGTGGCTCGGGTATAGAACAGCACTACTCGTATGAGGAAGGTCAGTCTCCAACTGACACCGATCCCTTCACGGAAGGCGCTCGCCATGCGCACCGCGAGCCCGAACCCCCCGCACACGTGGCTCAAGGAACCTACGTCCCATCAGGTGCAGCATCCGCCGCCTCCTCTCGACCTGGTGGTTCTTCAGTCGCGGACGAGTCACTAGCCCCTGCTCCATTACAGTATCCATACTACACGTCTCAGGCACAGCAAGCTCCTGCACAACCGGCCATGTCTCAGCCTGAGGCGTTCTACCAGCAGCCAGGTTCATATTTACATCAAGAGTCTGAGTCTGGTCTGCCAGAGGACGAGCAGTCATACGTCACGTCTCAGGCGGAGGAGTCTGAAGGCGACATCGAGTACGCTCTGGACGAGAGAGGCAACTTCATTCGCGATGATTCAGGTCGCCGCATCCCGTTCCGATCGCTTCAGTCTCCAGTATCGGATGAGTACGATGTAGAAGATGCACGTCGACGCGAGCTTGAGCATCTGCAGCACTACGGCACAACTGCCACCTCTTCAGGTGCCTACGCCACGAGCTCGAGCGCGGGATCGTCACGCCAGGGTCACCCTACCGCTGGCGGTGCACCCGACTACAGTGGCGATGGCTACGGCGATGAGTGGGTAGGCATGAGACATCACCATCCGACAAGACTGAGTGACGTTCCCGAGGAAGATGAGAGGAGCCGGACGTCACCCAGCAGAGCAAGCCAGGCCAGCCGAGGACGCCTCTATTAGATGGATAGATACCACACGCCCTCTCCCCTCGTCAACAGAAGTATCCTCAAGGCATTTAAGCTTTACAACCATACTGTTATCGAACCGCGGTGTTGCAGATCGTCTTCACACCACCTCGAATTCCGCACACGCATATATCGTTTCGGCATACATGTTACAGCGAGCATTACATACCAGGTCCCCTGCGTTTATACCCTTCTACAAGATCTCAATCGAGCGTCCCCGGCCCTCTATGGCTGATTCTTGCATCTACGACCGCTCCCTGTACTAGTAGAACTGTCTTTTTTTTGTTTTGCGATTTAATCTCTTTCAAGCAAGCATGGTGTTTATCGGGCATTCGCATATCGCTGGATTGAAGGATGATGGAAGGGGGACTTGGTGGTAGGGTAGGCAGTCTCCGTACGTCATGATGGAGTAATATCGGGGTTGAGTGTCTAATGGATTGAATGAACTGGAGAGATGGGTGAGCTAATGCATAAACCTCGAGTTTTCTGTTTCTGAGATTCGCATCTTTTCGTATTTCGTCACGTCTCTTGTTGTGGTCCGCTTCTTTCTCCGAATGTAGTCACCATTTTCTTGTCAAGGTTCTCCCTAATGTAGTTTCATTAGCATGTGTCATCGGCAGACAGGATCTTCTCAAATGTACTGTCATTCTTTCTAGTCACCAAAAGCTTGGTGCGTACACCATTGGGCGGACATCTGCACCGTCAGTACCGGTGTAATCGCGATGTATCGAGCAAGTCACGTGCACATTGGCACATATCCGTGGATCCAAGGTGAGTGCCTATGAAGTGCGCATGTCACCACGGATTAGAGACGACGAATGGCTTTGCTCTTTGGAAGACGCTCTGTAGCTTCTCTTAGCCTGCACGACTCTGTTGGTCCGCATTCGACGCGTTTCTTGCGCGCTTTATTGCGCGCCAAGCATTGCTCCTTCCTCTTCTGTTGCGTCGCTGAGTCTCACCTTTTCGCGTCCAAAATTGACTCGTCCGTCTCCTCACCTCGTACAGCACTCCGTTTAGGTGATCTCATCACCTAGCCGCACGCTAGAGTGAGCGTATTTGCCTCTCTTTTTCGTCCATCGCGATACTAGTCACGCTGCCGCGACTGAGAGGGAAGAATGCCTGGACTCATCACAGCCGCTGCTGTGGGCTGCAGTGGATCTCAAGAACCTGCCAAACTCAGAGCTGCAGCTATTGCAAGCGCTGAAGGTCATAGCCATGGGCCGAGGATAACTATCGAACAAAGTAAGCCTGCACTCCTGTCACCTTTTAACGCGCTAAGTTTTGCAGATGGTACAGTCGTTCTCCTCGAAACGCTCTCTGATCCACCGGAAACATTGCGGAAAGACGAGCCTCCCCGGCCACATCGACCGCAAACAGATGAACCTTCAAATCTGGCTAAAGTGTGCCACAAGTGGGTGGATTGGGCTGAGTCGCACATCCAAGGCTTGGAGAGAGGGATAGTGGACGCAGAGATAAAGCAGGCAGAAGATCAAAAGAAAGCTGCAGATGACGTGGCCGAAGAACATTCGAAGTATCTGCAAGCGCTGGCAGACAACAGTGTCATCGAAGCACGCAAGAAAGAAAGCGAAAAGCGGACAAAAGAAGCAGAGAACAAGCTAGCCGGGTTGGAGAAGCGCGAAGAAGATTTAAAGGTCGCAGAGACAAGGGTCAAGCATGATCGGGCGAAATCGAAGAACATTCAAGACCTGCTTGATGCTGTCGCCGCGATCGGTACCAAGCTCGAGAAGGCCAATCAGGATATGAGGAACTTGTCCGCGCGCAAGAGCACTCCGCAATCCGCAATCGACAAATGGACGAAACAGTACTGTGAGCCAAACATTAGGGTGGTCGACCTGGGTAAGCAAATCAGGGCAGAGCGAGAGTCATACCGAAAAGAGCATGAGGAGAGCTTAAAGAAAGCACAAGGCCTGGAAAACCTTCTGAACCAACGAGCAAGACGTCAAGAGCAGAGCTTGGCGGTCCTGACAGCAGATCGCAAGAAATTCGAGACGGAACAACAAGCCTGGCGTCTCCAAAAGGGCCAAGAGCTCAGCGGTTCAGAGCTTAAGTCCACCATGGAAGTATGGTTAACTGAGAAAGTCGACCAGTTGAGGCCTGCCATCGAGACTGAGGCTAGCAGGCGTAACTGGATCTTGCAACAACGGGAGTGGGACTCCCACAAGAAGTCAATGATGGAGATGGCAAGGATGAAAGCTTATAAAGAAGGGCATAGCAAGGGCAAAAGAGGAGGTTACGCAGAAGGATTGCGAGAAGAAACCGACGAAGCCTACCAGAGAGCATACGAGGACGGCAGATCGGACTCTGTTGAATCCCATGACATCTGGCAACTTCGCTTAAGTGAACAGACGTATGAAGCCTTCTACAATGGCTATGATATGGCGGGTGGTACATACGATCCTGGCTGGCATAGCGCTTACGCGAAATGTGAGCGTGCTCTTCGAGTTGAAAACGGCCAGCAAACAACGGAATACGAGCGAGGATACAAGATGGGCAAGGTAGCAGCAACCCATCTCATCAAAGATAGACATGCGAGAGAATGGAATGGTGGATGGATTGCAGGCAAGGCTGCAGTCGAGGTTAAAGGTGATACAATCTCGGAGATTGTGTCTAAGGCTGAAAGCGAGCGCATTGGTTTCAACAAAGGACACTCCAAGGGCTATCAAGAAGGACACGCCGTCGGTAAAGCTGAAGGGCTGGTTGAAGGAAAGGAACTTGGTGATACTGCCGGAAGTTCTAGAGGATATGGTATCGGGCATGCTGAAGGACTGGCTGAGGGGAAACGAGCTGCGGTCTTGGTTGAGTACATGAAGGGTTGGAAGGCCGGTTGGACCGCAAGGCAGGCAGGTGAAGACACTCGCCTGAAGGAAGAATATGATAGAGGAGTGGAGAGAACCGAGCGCAGAATGAGGGATGGGCTGGATGAAGAGTACTCTGCAGGAAAGATCGAGGGTTACGACGAGGGTTTCGATGACGGCTGGAACGCGCATGCTATTCCTCGCCGTCGCTAGCAGCGGATTCGAGCATACAGATCTTCCGTACTTTGTCATGTCGTGTCCTGAACACTGGCTATCACAAAAAGTATGGGAGTGTAGTAACCCCCTAGCAGGTAGATAGCATCACGACTTTAATTAAAGTTTCGAAGCCCTTAGCTTCGTACTATCAACCCTCCTCCCCTCATCATCCTGCTCCTTTACTCTCAAATCGGGAAAAGCCACAGGCATAATCCTCCTCGGCCTACTCCCCTCCACCAAATTGTACTTCTCAAAATCACTAACCCCCTTCATCCGCAAGAAATCCTCATCAAGCAGCAACTACCCATTCACCTCTTCCACAGGCGCCTTGATCATCTGCAACACCGCATCGGAGAAGACATTCGCAGTCCTAAGATCCTTGGCATCTTCCTGGGCCATATTCTGCGTCGCAGCACTCTGCACCGCCGTCGCAGGCCAAATGCTCGTAACCGCCATCTCGCTCTTCCCCTCGCGCTGGAAATCCATCGCTAGCCCCTTTGTAAGAACAGACATACCCACCTTGCCCATCGCATACGCCGTCTTCCCGCGGAAGAAGCGCGAGTAGATCGGCGGACTAACAACGATAATCCTGCCCCTCCACGCGCCATCACTTTGCTCAAAGTGCGGAAGACAGGCTTGTACGACGCCATACAGACCCTCGACGTTCACGCGCTGCATGAGCTGGAACCGCTTCATCGGGGTCTTGGCTACGCTTGCCCACCATATCGCGCCGCTATTATACACGAGTACATCCAGACGGCCGTACTTGGCTATTGTCTCGGCTACCATGCGCTCTATACTGGTATAGTCTCGTGTATCGACGCTTATGGCCGTGGCTTCGCCGCCTGACTCGTGGATCTCGCGGGTCACGGTGGAGATGGTGGACGCAGAGGAATTTGGTTCGGGTGGGAAAGGAGAGCATTTCGAGGCGTCGGAGGTGGATTTGGCGGCTACGACGACTGCGTTGTTGTCAGTGCCTTGACTCGTGGACGGAGGAGGTTGTTGCTATGTGCACCTGCGTAGCCGTCTTTTGCTAGGTCGATGGCGATTTGTCGACCGATGCCTCGTGAAGCGCCGACGACGAGTGCGACTTGTTTGTTGGACGTTGGCATGGTGGAGAGAGCGTATTGCGTAGGGTTGAAGGTTACGTCGCGCTGGGGGAATTATTGCTTGTTGCTAACAGCAAGAGGCGCCTACGGAACGCATGCAGACATGACATTGCAATGAGCATTCATTCTATAACCTCGGTCAATGCGTATGGCGCTGCATCTGCGGTACGCATAAGCTGCGCGGCGAGAATCCGGGGTATCCGCATCATTCGCGGTCTGAAAGGCGGAGGTGTGGTTGCGATTAGTGATAAAGTCCGGCCATGCTAACCTCGGTAGCCAAGACACCTGGGCAGTGCGCCGATCCAACGACGACGCGCATAAGACATGGTCAGCGTCTTTACAAGTACGGCCTTGATTTCTCATCTCGTACGTTTGGACGTATTGCGAATATGGCAGGCAAAATTACGTGCTATCTAGATTGCGGTGCGTACTTACTGTCCTCTTGATCGACATCGAATGCTAATTATGGACTAGTATCTCCATACTCATACTACGCTTTACTGCACCTGGAGAAGAACAAGCAGACTCTCGAAGCGCACAATGTAGAGATCGAGTTAGTACCCGTTGTTCCATTACCTAAAGCTCGAGACGACTTCCCTGCTCTGAAACCCTACCAACGAGACTGCACTCTCGCCAAGAGCAAGTATGATCACTGACTTCATACAGCATAGTGCCCGTCTTTCTAGGGGGTATCAATGTCGGCAGCGGTAACACTCCCTCATCCCCTCCCATGTGGAGTGCCTGGAAATCCGGTACTCGCTATGCCAAATCAATCCTGACACTGCAGCGCAGGCAACAAGCCGCCGTGGACCCTGCCAGCAAAGGCGAACTACAGCCAGTATGATGGCGCGCGAGCGAAACACCACTTTGGCGTTCCCAATCTGCAGACACCATCCTTCTTTCCGATCCTCTCATTGCTACCACAGCGGGCGTTATGCTACGTGAAGGAAGCACATGGAGAGAATTTCATCGCTATCTTCCATGACATCTACCATGCAATGTGGGAAAACGGCAAGGATGTCAGTAAACCAGAGGTACTTGTGGAAGTTCTAAAGCAGCGTCTAAAGGAAGACGAAGCCCGGGAAGTCATGGCGAAAGCAAACAGCCCGCCATACAAGCAGCAGCTGAACGATAATACCAAGGAAGCCCTCGATCGGGGTGCCTTTGGCTGCCCATGGTTCCTTGTGCGCAACTCGAAAGGGCAAGAAGAACCATTCTTTGGCAGTGATAGGTATGTGCTCTCTCATCAGTATCCCCGGCCCTGCCTTTTGCTTAGCATGCTCGTGTGTTCCGTTGTGGGTCGACGAGGTTGGGCCTTTACTAGTACATTCATGTTCAGTAAGGCGCCCGCTACGGGGGAGATGCCGCAACGGATACAGAATGAGCCGCGAACGGTTGAAACATGGCGAACGAACACTCGAGAGCTGTGGGGCGCGCTAACGGGTATTCCATATAGGTTCCATTACATGTGGGAGTACTTGGGATTGCCGTGGAAGGATGTTCAGCTATTGCCGCCGGCTGATGCAAAGGCGAAGATCTGACCGAGAAGATTTCAGGAGGCTGATGGGTACCCCAGTGCGTGGGGGGTTGTATGGAAATGGCGCGGAGGTGAAAGACAGATTGCGCAGTACGTGCGTCTAGACAATCCTGCGCGTCAGTGCAAATGTCTTCCAAGATGTCAGACTTTTCACCTCTTGCTCAATTTCTCAGACTTGTGTCTCTGCTCGAACGTCCTAATCGTCCCGCACAACCCTACATATCGTACCTTCAACCATCATGTCCTCGCACGCGGCATGCACGCTGCACGGTCGCCGTTTCGTACCACTCACGGCGAAGCGTGGTAGTGTAGCCACCGGAGACGGGTACAAGCTTCCCCAGACATATGCAATCATATGCAAAATTAAGTCTCCGCGACCTGTCAAGGCAGCATCATGCGCCACCGGAGAGGATTTACCGCACACGCGATGCGCATGCCTGACCAGATCCACGCTATTGCGGTCGGGCACCGGTACCAGGCGGTCGCTGGACTGCGGCCTTCCGGTGGCGTGGGGATTACAAGCGAGCTCGGAGGTGGATCGTTGTATGCGTGGGTTATTACTAGCCACATTAGTGAGTATATCGAAGCATGTGCAGTGTCTAGCCGGTATTGAGTCGGTATTGATAGGAAAGACTTACAGGCTTCCCCGCCTTCACCAGCGACAAGCCGACACCGGGAAACTCAGCAGATTCGGCCTTTTCCTTGTCGTGGGAATGGGTTGTTGCGATGTCCGGAGTACTCCAGGGCTGATTGCGAAGCGCATGTGTGACGTGAGCGTCATGATCGACGACACATGTAGTACACGCGAGGCTTCTGCCAACCCAGCGAACATCGTCGCATCAGATTGCATACGTACCTGCGTCTCTGCACGCCATGACATCTCAGCTGATCTCCTACTGGTGCGCCAGACACGATGGCTTGTTGCCAAGCCATGCCATGCAGATAACCGTTCGCTTCTGCACGCCGGCCAAACAAGACGATGTAGAACTTTTTTTCGCCAGCTCAGCTAGCACTAAACGAGCAATCTTTCTTCAGTTCGACGCTTGACAGCTCGTCGTTATAGGTATGCCAACCGCCATGCGAGGGGAGCGTAGACCGACACAGCCGTCAGGCAACTGGTATTTGCCTTCTTTGAGCTAGCCACGTTGAACATCACGGAGTAGCGGGATGGCAGTGCTGTTGCTTGATGAGAGTTATGCTTGCTTCTGGCAATCTTTTCGCATCCCAATGAGTCTGCACGAATGGAGTGCGGTCTAGCCTATACGGACAACCCGTTACCCTCCCGCGCGGATTCCGGAAGACTTTGCTGATTGAAAGGAATGGCGGGTCTACCCGAAAGCTTAGGCCTCCGACTCTGCGTACCATAGTATAGCAAGACATGGGTGTGGCGTATTTCAAACGTGAGTCTCATCGTTCCAGTCAAGGTTCTGAGGCTGTCTTGGACTATAATTGTGCGGATCGTCCCTCACCTCTACATAACCAACATATGTGATTGGGCCTGTTTCATCATTTGGCTTCGGCTTCATCCTTACACTTTGTCTTGTTGGTGTACGATCCGGATCGTCAGTTCACCGTGTGCGTTTTCCATCCCCGCTGTCCACAAGACTCGTTCCACCAGCCAGAGGGCGCCGATAGAGACCTTAGTGTGTTTGCGTGTCCATACGATCATTGCCTCCATCTTTGGGCTCCTCCTGGTTCCTCTGATCTCGTGGCACATTCTGGTGAGGCTACCTCTCTTCACGTAACCGCTCTGGCCTAGCGTACTGATGATGTGTATCGATTAGGTACCTTGCGTGGGCTCACTGTTGCATCATATAGATAGCAGGGCCAGCCTCGTCTCCTCCACTTTTGTGGCCGACCATTCACAATACCAAGTCTGGAAATTGCAAGATTTAGCGTTGTTGTCTACCTACCTTGGCAGAGCTCTGTACTCGCTCGAACTCCGCAACCCCACCGCCTAATCTCGTGAAGCGGTCAGGTCCGTCGAGCGAATGATAGAGTGTCATTCCTGTGAATACTGAACGTGTCCGTGTGCCTCGACATCTCGACAGCACCCCGCAATCTTCAGTCACGCCCACTTCACAGCGGTGGTATCCCGCCCGTTTTGGCCTCGCGTAATCGCGCATTCACGCCGACTTGCAATACTATTGTAAGGTTAGCGTCTCTTGGGGTACCCATAAGAGGCGGATGCCGCGAGAGCAGTCATGGCTCTCGCTCAAGAAGTCCCTCAGGATTGCAAGTATCTTCTTCCTCAATCTCTTGCTCAGCTTCAGCCCCGCCTAGTCTACGTCCCGGAACCTACCTCAGCGGATCAATTTCGCGACTTCCCTGACTATACTGGAATGCCGGATTCAATGATGGTAAGTGACGCCTATGCTGTTGCGGCACCGAAACTGACAACTGTGAAGGCAAGTCACTATGTGCAGACCCAGCCGTATGCACTGCAGAGGGTCGAGCAGGAGGACACCAAGTCGACAGGCGCAGCACCTGCCACGCCGAGCTCCAACAACCTCGCGTACTCATCTGGCCAGCACTGGAGCGGAGTCCCTACACCCGCGTTCGACTGGCACCATGCTATCCAACAGACGCAGCCTTACGTCGTACCAATTTCGGACCCGCAATTCCGCCGGAATCAGGTCCTGACATACAATCCTACGCCCATCACACAGAACAGTATCGCGAAGAGCTTTAGCGACCCAATACCCTGGCCGTCCTCGGAACTCCATGGGCTGCCTCGTGGGATGACCGCCAACAGCTCTGTCCTGGACAAGAGCATGTCACTGTCGCCAAAGAGTTACCGTAGCGACGATTTCGAGAATACATACAGTCCAGGGTCTATGCTAGACCAATCTTCGCCATGCGGAAATTGGAGCGTACCGTCAACGACTACCATCAACGCCGCCATCCTTTCACCTCCCTGCAGGTCTTTCCTTGTACACGATGTAGATGGCGACACTGGATACTCAGGACTCCCAAGGATGGACGAGGACACGGCCAAGGTCACAGCGCCATCCGGCTATCCTAGCCGAAGGGACCAAAGACCGATTGCCTCTTTCGGGGAGGAATACAACTCTGGATCAGATTATTCGCGATCTCAGACTAGCAGCGCTGGCCATTCTCCGTGGTACGGTGAGAACTTCGCGTATAACACCTCCAATCTAGCGTTCAGGACCCGCGACGTTGTGCGCTCCAGTCACCCAAACAGTAGCACGAGCATATCGTCGACGGACGAAGCTCATACAGCGCACTATCCTGTGACGCCCTGGAAGACTTCATGCCCGGATGGCGGTCTCCAGAGCCGTGTCCAGGATAGGTTCCAGGTACCACGCAGTGCTGGTGCCCAAGCCCAGCGAGAGCACAACGATCAGCTACTGATCGATGGAAAGAAGAGAGGAGAGACGTACAAGGAGATCAAGTCGAAGATGGTCGGTGAGAAGCCTGCAGAGTCTACTCTGAGGGGCCGCTACCGATCCTTGACCAAGGCGAGAAAGGATCGCGTCCGGAAGCCCGTCTGGACAATGATCGATGTAAGCTGACCGTTGGGACTTTACTTCCGTCATAGTAGACTGACACATCGACAGCTACAGCTCCTGAATGAGACCGTTCAGCAAGAGTTTGATCGTATCGAGAGCAACATCCAGAACCCGTACTCGCTAAGCTTTGAGCAAAAGATCCTCAAAGTCGCTTGGAAGAAGGTCGCAGAGTTTATCGCCGACAACGGCGGATCGTATCATTTCGGCAACGCGACGTGCAAGAGGAAATGGTTGGAGCGCAACCACGGTCGCAAGTGATCGGACATAAACATGGGCATGTCGAGCGACGGCTTCGACACACCCTCATCCCCCAGTACACTTGACTGGTGTCAAGTGCTGTTGACTTTGAAGATACAAACTGCGACGACTGAAACATTCTCCGACTGCACAGTGCTACTGTTGCTGTTGAGGCACCGAGGGATGCTGTAGGGGCATCTGTCTTCTGCAGATGCGCAGAAGATTGTCGCATGGCAGCATCTTTGTTCTGTTACTTCCGGAGTCGTACTCCCTGTCTGTACTACCTTGTTCTATTGTTATGTTGATGGTAATGTTGGCGAATATGTTCGTCTTAGCAGCATCTTGGGGGCGTAAGAAGCCTCCATGGCCTAGATGGGGAAGCTGCAAAGCATGGCGGTGGCATGACGTCGTTTCGGGAGGTCTTTTGAGCGGGTTCTTGACGATATAATGTTCCTTGAATTGAATGTGGCACATCGTAGCAGATTCTGTGTGACAAACGTGATGACGATAGTGAAGCAGATGTCCTGAGGTGTGAAAACAGTTCTAGACTTTGGCGCTAGCTCGCGGTGGAAGCTCGAACGGTTGAACTGCCCACGCACCCCACCTGTCATCGATACGCGACAACGAATGAAGATGATTCTCGGGCTATCTGAAGCTCTTCCGAGCATCACGAAGCGCAAGTTCGAGGCTGCAAAGGCATCGTCGGATCTGCTGTTCTCGCCCACGGAGCTAGCCATCATCCGCTCATCTGCAGGCATTCCCGTGAGTATGCCGACCGTGCCACCACCACCAGGCTCACACGCCAGCAGTTCCAATTACGATACTGCCCGTCGCTCGCCAAGAAACCCATTCCGAAGCTCCAGAATGCGACGCCTAAACAGAAGATCGACCCGTTCGAGAACCCCCCGCCAGCCCTCCACCTGGCTGACATACCAGCCGCCAACCCAACCCACTTCCTCGTCCTCAACAAGTACCCCATAATATCCGAGCACTTCATCCTGGCGACAAAACCCAACAAGAAGCAAACACACGTGCTCGAACAAGACGATCTGGAGGCGACCTACGCCGTCTTGAAGGCATGGCAAGCAGAATCGGGCGGCGACGAGAAGCGTCTCCTCGCCTTCTTCAACTCCGGCGACCACAGCGGCGCCTCTCAGCCCCACCGACACTTGCAGTTCCTACCTGTAGAAGGAATGCGCGATAGCAACAATGCTAGCGACTGGGGCCTGCTCATAGATCTGATCTTGACGAGCCCGGCAGCCAAGGCAACTGGTAGGCGTCTGACAACTCTGCGCTTTCCCGTAGCTAACGCGCATCCAAGAACAGCATCCCGCATTCCTGCAACATCCTTCTCTGCCGTTCACGCACTTTGCCTACCCATTCGACTCTGAGCCATCAGGTACTCAGTTACTCGATATCTACAATCGTCTGTACGACGCCGCGAAAGCCGCAGTCGACGCCTTCATTTCCGCGAATCCGAACGACTTCGCTCTGCACCCCACCGACGACGGCGATCTACCCATGAGCTATAACCTTGCCATGACGACTGCAGGCATGGTCATTCTGCCTAGACGCGCCGAGGGCACCATGCTTCACCGCGATGACGGCAGTGAGATCGGCTTCGTCGCTCTGAACGGTACAACGTTAGGAGGCACGATGATGGTCAAGCATCAAGACGAGTGGAACATGCTACGCTACGAGCCAGGGCTGCTGGACCGCATCCTGGGTGCGATTGGCATTCCGAAACCTCCTTCATCCAAAGTGGGCTCATCCAACATATGACCGGACCTAGGTAGGATCCACGTGGAGCGTCGCTAGCCAAGCTGGTCGAGTATGATTGCGAACGAGCGAGTCCTTGCATCCATCCCCAAATCCACACCAAAAAGATCACAAGCAAATGAATTTGTGGACGAGTGATACCATGGCCACTTTACGAGACGCGAATGTCTAAGACGTGACGCGCACGCGACAATGAGCATGTGCCGCATCCGCAGATCTCACGAGTAATGATAACCACCTAACGCAGCCAAACATGAAGAAGTCTTGAGAACTTGGGCACGATCGTGCAACGTCTAGTAAACAGACAACATCGAAGATTTCAGTATGTAACAGGTTGTGTCGATGACCTCGGTTTGTATTTTGTAGAAAGCCCGGGTAAGTCATCTGGTGTTGAACGGCACGTGAACTGGCGCGGTCATGAGACCACCCAGCACCAAAACAAAAAAGGTACTCATGATGCATCAAATGCGAACACAAACTTCAGCTGAGCAAACTGCGGCGAGGTGATACATTGTCAGAATGACTGTCCGGCTGGTGAGTTCTTGTAGCGCAAGGTTTGAATATGCATCCCACCGTCACCTTTCACACTCCGCATTCATTGTATATTCCATAGCCTAGCATCATGAAAGAAGAAGCAGAAAAAGCCGTAGAGACAGTACGTTACGTTATAGTCACCGCATGCATAAACGAGGTGCTGATCGAACTTGCCTAGGCCAAAGGGTTACTCCAAGACTTTGTAGTCGTGGTTTCTCTTGTGCGGACCTTGACGGAATCTTTCGGTTCTGCCAGTGATCTATACCGCAAGCTCAAGCGTAGATCTGGGAAGAAAGATAGCGACGACGAGGACGATGAGTATCATATCCAGGGGCCATGGCATAGGCGTCGTCGCGACTCCATGTTTGGCTCAGAGAAGAGGAAAGGCGACTACAGTGACAGCGAAGAAGAGCTCATATGCACCTCCTCTTCTCAGATCCGAGCCGAGTACGAACGTGGGTATCGGAAGCTGGGCGAGCCGTTTGCGCGTGGCGATGGTATGTTCTCATTCAAGTTCACACCACCAGCTACTGATGTCAAACAGTTACAACACATACCCAGCTCCAGTCTCAGATTATAAAGCTTCAGCAGACGGTCATCAACATCCAACAGGATCTGCTACTAAGCACGTATATGGCGCCGTCATCTTCGCACTCGCACCTCGTTCGCTTGATTCAGACGGCTCGTACAGCGCGTGCAGCTTCCATCGCTTCGTTGAACATGCAGTACGAACGCATGCTGCCACCACTCCCATCACCGTTATTACCTCGACAACCCGACGCACCTTTAAGAGTCCCTGGCGCATTTCCACTACCAGACCATCCGCGACCACCGTCAAGACCACTGCGGCACAAGAAGCGCATGGACAGCAGCTCCAGCTCCTCGTGCGAGTCGAAAGAGGTCTTGATCAAACCGATACCAATCGTGAAGCCCAAACCAAAGCCCACGCCTATACCTCCACCCCCTCCCCCACCTCAGCCTCAGCCTCAGCCTCAGCCGCCATCTTCACGATACAGCACAAGACTATTCTGCATCTACGCCAAAGACCTCCAACACAACCCGCGTCTCCACCTCGCCGACGCCTACCGACCCACCGGCGACCACAAGTGTCCCTTCTGCCGCACGCACGTCCCCATCCAACCCGGAAAAGCCTGGGAGCTCGTCGTCGATGGCTACAAGAAGAAAGACGAACACGGTCATTGCACTACGGCACCGCGAACGTTTCGCATCAAGAACCGCTTTATTGTCAAGAGCCATAGAGAAGGTGGGGGCTTTGCATGTGTGCTTTGCGCCAGGTTCAGGAAGTCGGATACCGTGTGTAGGGGTATTGAGGCGTTGATGGATCATCTTTGGAGGGAGCATGCGAGTGAGGAGTTGGAGAGGGATGCGGATATTGTGGAGGTGTAGAGGGGTGTTTGGGGTTTTGTTCGGTGCTCTAATGATTGGCGTTGGTTATACCCTTTTCGTAACTTGCTGCGACGTTGAACTTTCACATAATACTTTTGCAATATAATCATGGATGCTATATGAATTATTCGGTCAGACTCAAACGCCTACTTAATACGCGTAAAAAACG
The DNA here is from genome assembly GCF_023758075.1 of Alternaria novae-zelandiae. NCBI lineage: Eukaryota > Fungi > Ascomycota > Dothideomycetes > Pleosporales > Pleosporaceae > Alternaria > Alternaria novae-zelandiae. The sequence goes on along the minus strand of NW_026056976.1, from coordinate 272,801 downwards.
TTGACGCCATCCCTCTTCAGCCGCCGGTTCGTCACCTGGAGCCACGCCCTCAGCGCCCAGGCCGATGCAATACATGCCCCGGCAAACGCCGCATTGCTACTCATAGCAATTACATACTTGGGTCCATCGCTCGCGGGATACAGGTAAGGCGTGTAGATGAAGCTAGCCATGGAAACCACATTGACGATGGACAGCGACACAGCCTTTTTCTCCGTGGTCTGGCCAAGCGTTCCTGACACCCAGCCCAAAATCACTGAGTTGACCGAATAGACGCCTGAGACATGCAATGTTAGTAATAGGTCTCACGATAGGAGTGTCAAGAAGGACGGGGCTTATGGAGGGGACGACGAACCGGAAGCGAAGAGAAAGCAAGAGATGTAGCGCGCAGCGGTGTTGAGCGTGATAGCACTGATAGCAAACCCAACGACTGCGATTCCCATCATGACAGTGATGTGCCATGTTCTATCGTTGAACTTGCCAGACGAGATGCCGATGCATATGCCGATCGCGCCAGCGACGAGCGACGGCGGAGCAGTCAAGACCAAGGTGATGGTTGTACTGAAGCCCAGAGACCTGACTACAGTAGGGAAGAACTGTGTTTAGTTAGTAGCTGTAGCATGAGAGTTGTTGCAGGAAGCATGGCTTCATGCGACATACCTGATTGAAAGACGTAGCGCTCAAATGCATATTCTGCATAAAGACCAGAAGATAAAGTCTTGGGTCGCGCAGAGCTTGCATGAAACCCGCTTTGACCCCTTTGCTTGGCTCCAGTCCAACAGTGTCCCGCTGGATACGATCGTGCGCCAGTTGACGTTGTTCCGGTGTGAGCCACTTCGTTGTGAGCGGCTCATCCGGTAGTAGGAATACACAGACGATCGACACGCCGACTGTGACGATGCCTTCGATGATGAAAAGCCACTGCCATCCATGCATTCCATGCTTGTCGTCCAGCGTCGCGAAAGTAGCCGCGGCAATGAGTCCAGCGAAAGAGACGGCGAAGATGTTTCCGGCATACAGGATAGATACTCTTGTAGCGATTTCCTTGCGCGTGTAGAACATGCTCAGGATGTATAGAGCGCCTGGGTAGAACGGGGCTTCGACGAACCCGAGGAAGAAACGTACGAGTACCAGTCCAGTGTAGTTTTTGACCAGAGCTGTGAGAGCTGCTACACAGCCCCAGACGGAGCAACACAGAGCCATATAGAGCGAAGGCCGCACTTTCTTGGACGACATGAGCATGTTACTGGGTATCTGCGCAAAGAGATAGCCAACGTAAAGAATGGATATGCAGGTGTTGTATTGGTTTCCGACTAGACCAAGGTCGTCTTCGAGATCGTTGAGGCGCGCGTTTGCTATCGCATTCTGGTCGAGCTTGTTGCTGGTAACACAAGTGTTAGCAACGTGAAGCTTGAAGGGTTCTTGTGACGTACAGAAAGTACATGCAGAAGAGCGCTGGCATCACTCGCATGTCGAGCTTGCGTACCAGCGCGATCTCTGCTGGATCTGTCTTGGCAATCGCACCAGTATAGTCGGCGCCATCGAGCGCAGCTTGCGCCTTGAGGTCTTTTTCGGATGTCGCGACATCGTCGATTTGCAGGGGTACATTCTTCTCGGTGTCTTCGTAACGGTCGGTGTTTGCGTTGGCCATGTTTGGCAATCTTCAGAAGCGCAGGATTGATGACTCAGTCATGTGCAGGATTCTAAAGTATCCTGGAGAACAGCACAAAAGGTCAATCCTCCCAAGAGAAGCGCCTTCTATATACCCCAGCTGGACGAACGTTCCCCAGAAAGTCCATGAGCAAGCTTGACCCCGGACTTTCCCCAGACCCCAACTTCTTCGTTGCGGCGCGGAGAAAACATGGGGAACATGACAATGTCCAGAGCATCCCGCGGCGTCCGCTACGAGTCAAGTTAAGGACTAGGTAATTGGCCATGAGAGTCGTCGGCTTGTCCAGGGTGGAGAGCGGCTTGCGGCTGGAAGACGCTAGCGCGGACAAAGACATGTCCGGTCCGCCTGAGCGGCACATCGGCTCATGCCAGTGGCACTACGTCGGAATATTGCAAGTCCCCGTTATTCGCATGACTCCATCGAGGCTCCAAAGAGCAAACCGGAGCGATTCATCATGGCGTTTTGGCGGACTCTCTCAAGTCCGCCTGCCAAACATGCGCTCGAGACCTGGCACGAAGTCGTATGCTGCAGTGAGATCGTCCAACGTTTGCCGCTCGGCATTTCCATGTAATGGATGGGCGAAGTACATATAACGCAAGCTTTCGATCCAAGATTCAGCATCATCCAACGCAAACCAAACTCGTCCACTCTCCTACAATCAATTCTTACTCCCTATCCAAACCCCACTACTTCTCTCACCACAATGGGTTCCATGCCTGAGGTCAAGCAAGCTCCCCAGATCGACCTCGCGGGTCTCGTCCCTGCGCCGGTTACTCCATTCAACAAGGATGGCTCGGTCGACTACGCAGCCATCCAGCGCCTTGGCTCCTGGCTCGGCAGTATCCCAGGCGTGAAGGGTCTGGTCGTGCTGGGACACGCTGGCGAGGGCACTTTCCTCACCCAGGAAGAGCAGGTAGAAGTCATCAAGGCCTTTGTCAAATCTGTGGACAACAAGATCCCCATCATTGCTGGTATCACCACAGAGGGCACTGAGGTGGCTGCGCTCGAAGCTCAACGCGCCAAGGCTGCTGGTGCGCAGGCGGGTCTCCTGTACCCCAGCCATGGCTGGCTACGCTTCGGATATCAGCCGGGAGCGCCACAGGACAGATACAAGACTGTGTACGAGAAGTCCGGACTTCCTCTCATCCTGTTCCAATATCCCGACAACACCAAGGCTACCTACAACCTGGACACGCTACTCGAGATTGCCGCACAGCCCGGTGTCATCGCTATGAAGAACGGCGTCCGCAACATGCGCCGTTGGGACGTCGAGATTCCCATTATCAAGAAGCAAAACCCCGACCTTACTATCCTCACATGTCATGATGAGTACTTGCTACACACATGCTTCGACGTCGACGGCATGCTTGTTGGGTACGGCAACATCGCGCCCGAACCGCTGCTTGAGATGATTGAAGCCGGCAAGGCGAGAGACTACCCTCGTGCGAGAGCTGTTCATGACAGACTGCTCCCAGTCACCAGGAACGTTTACCATCGTGGCTCGCACATGGAGGGAACTGTTGCACTCAAACATGGTTTGGTGGCGAGGGGTATCTTGGAGCACGCGACAGTGCGAAGTGGACTTTTGCCATTACAAGACGGCGCAGAGCAGGAGATTCATGCTGCATTCAAGTCAGCCTCGCTAGGCAAGGTCACACCGCCAAAATCGGGTTGATTGTATGTAATTGGTATTATTAGTATTCCTCTTGACGCTCAATGAAAGCTTTGTTCATGATAAAGTGGATTTTCTGTCATCGCAGGGTCGTTCCCGAACCAGTAATTGATGTCTTCGCCGTTGAAGAGATGCATGATTTCCTCGTTGGGTAAGGGATTGTCTGAATATTGCTGTGCAATACCAAGAAAGTTCCCTGCACCAGCAAGATAGTCGAATGTTAGGCTGTTGGCATTTTGCATATCGGCAGGTTGTGCGTTGGCGTTAGATAGGGTTGACTCTGTCGCTTGGGTTGTGAAGCTTGCGGAATATGGTACTGCATGGGGCTGATCCGTAAGTCTCTGGAGCTGTCCTGTTGGCGTCACTGTGCCTGTCGCTGGATTGTGTCTTGAGGCCACGTAATTTCCCGAACGATTTGCTGCTACTTGTCTCTGAGCTTGCCAGCTATCCATGCCAATGGAAGGATCGCGAGCAGCATGAGTTGCCGGCCGCGAGCTGTCCCTAGACGTGTTCGTAAGGTCGCGGCTACATGGCTTATCGAGCCGTGTGACAAGGTTTTGAACAGCGACTATGCATGCGTCTGGCCAACTCGTACCCCTCAACGCCAGGTGCTTGAGAATTTGAATGCTTCGGTCTGAGAGCCTGAATGCGATGTCGCGCGTAACCTGTCCGTCCGCAGCAGCAGACAGGATAATAAACGTACTCATCCATACTGCCCAGGTAAATGATGGCCAAAGTAGAGGAGTTCTTTCGTATCCATGTTGACCGGGTGAGCCATCGAACGCCCCGAAACCCCGGAGGGCTTTGTGTAGTGTGTTTATTATGGAGCGCGAGGCCGATATGCAGCGTTGAAGCGCCGCGTTGTACGCAGCGTTCTTCTTAGACGTTGCTAACACAGAACGATGGAGAGCAAGCACTGACTCGAAGCGAAGGACGATGAGTGTGACTTGATGTGCTTTGGTTATGGTTTGCGTCTGCTCGTCATTAGACAAGTGTTCATCGACCATATTCCACCACTTAGTATGCTCTGCCTCCACTTCCAGGGCTTGATCGACATCATCGGTGCTACCATGTAGCATAGATTGGTGTCGCGTTTGCATGATGGATCCACGGATGTCGGCGTGGCGAGCTAGAAAGTCCAATAAATCTAATCGGTCATCACGGGTGCGATCTTGAGGTGAGTTAGCCGAGAACCTTGGAACCAATCTGATACAAACATACCAGCTTCCTCAGGCTCCCGTAGGTGTCGCTCTGTGTGTGGGTAGCAGACATTTGCCTCGTCTGACCTTATGCCGAGCGGCGTACCAAGCCGGATGCATATATATCTATCGATGCATATTACAGACCAGAAAAGCCGCTTCCTTAGTTCTGCTTCTTTGCTTGGAACTGATAACTGTAACGGACAGCGATGCAGACTCAACTGGAAGGCCATTCGAACGGCCAAACCTTCCAAACGCGACGCCGCGTTGTACCTGTGCATCGTGATTAAGAACAATTGGACGCTAACGAGAGCCTGCAAAGAGAGGATCGAGCTCTCTTCAGTCAGCACCAACTGAACGCTCCTGATGGCGTCGTTGACGGAATGGAATACGAGTGTTGTAGGCACTAGCTTGTGTGTGAGATTCATCTGTCGCCGGTCATGGATGGAGATTGACATGATGGAGCGAAGTATGATGTGTTGGAGTTCGTTTGCTGTAGATTGAGACGCGATGCGAACGCCCCTCGACACGATTTGACGAAAGTAATCCAGTAAAGAGGGCGCATGAAGAAACGGAAAGGCAGGGTGCCAATGGTCGAAGTAAGACTGACTCCATTCGAGAAGGTCATCAAATGCGATAGCTGATGTGACGCTCTCTGGTGCAAGCGGGCGTACTTCGTCTGTTTTCCAAAGCCATCTTGAAGCACTCTTTGCAGCACCTGCGGGTAGCTGATCATCTTCTCCGGGTGCAGCATCACTCTCTGGGGTATCGACATGACGCACGGACGCCTGGTTCGCGGCAATGTTTCCTGCGCTGGACGGAGGCCTGAGGTTGCTGCCGGGGCTGGTGCCGAATGTACTGCGACTGTGATCCTGAGGGCTTGTTCCTTCGTTTCCGAATTCCCGAAGCTGCTGGCCCATTGTCTGAAGAAATGCTCTACGTTTCCTTACCGCCCCGACATCGGGCACCGCTGTGTTAGATTCCGACTCATCATGAAGAGCCTGTCGCTTGTTGGACCTCGCATTGGCTTCGGCCATCATCTATCCGAGGATGCACTACACATGAAGCTTGGATATCAAGCTTTAGTTGTACTGGGATCGATATCGCCGCGGCGACGGTCATACACTGCAGTTGTGGGTGGCTGATGGAAATAGAAGAGGCTGGTGGTTGAGCTGACAGACGCAACGAAGATGACGCTTGGCAAGCTATGAACCCTGGCAGCCTCATGGCGTTAGTGCCACGCGAGTCAGTTTCTCGGCCTGCAATTCGCGTTGCAAATTCACTGTCAATGTGTGCTTTACTTGCTACATGCTGTTTTCATAACACGTTTCAACATGGGAAAAATACACGTAGGATCCCAAAGATTCGTACAATCTCAAAAATATTTACGCCATTGTTCTGTAGTCGAAGGACGCGAGTCAAGCGAAGTGCCCACCGAAGGTGCAACAGGCTCTGATCTGCCATCGCCTGTCGAATACGCTTCGTTTCCTAAGTCTCCTCGCGGCGACATAGCTAGCATATCTTGGCCTTGATGAAGAGGACCTGGCGCGGGTTCTGGAACACCGAGTACATCTGGTGCTAACTGCCACGTAGCTTGCGCCAACCGAGGCTGCTGCGCAAATGGGAGGTTTGATCCGTCTACAACTGATGACCGCACATCCTCATAGTGTGCCACCACAGGACTCGAATCGACGACCCATGGTTCCGTCTGCGCAGGGCTTTCCCGAGATGCGTGACTACTGCCTGCTTCAATGCCTTTCCTTATAAGATCTTGTCTTCTTGACCACCAAGACAGACGCTCCTCGTCCGTGTTGAGGGGAAGACTCTTCCATTCCTCTATCCTGCTCGACTTGGCTTGCTTTTGCACATTCTCGGCTAGTACACGGCGATCTGTGTCAGAGAGACGTTGCATCTCAATCGGTACTTGAGAATTGTAGATCGTGGAAAGGAGCTCCAACACGACAATTTCGGTCTCGAGCAATCGCTGTTCGACGAAGGATATATAACCCGATGGGATGCCTCTATCACAACCTTAGCTTCGCTTCCAAGAAACCACTCTCTTCATACCTTTTATTCAGCGGCGGATACCGACACGAAGTCCCTGCCGATACACATTGCGAGCAAATCGGTAATTCGCGATCGCACTGTAGACCGTTAGTTCATGCGTTGCGATGCTGGTTGATGGCGAAGACCTTTGACTTCTTGTTGCGACAGGACTCACATGCAATCGGATGGAAGGCACCAGATTCGTTCTAGATCGTATGAGAAGGCTGCCAAGCTTGAAGATCTGGGGTACTTGGGACTACTCACCATTGCATCGGCGCTGCATGGGCACCGCTGGCGGAAGGCGGTTCTTTCTTCGTGCGCTGCCGGACTTGTCTTTGTCCTAGCGTGATGCCCCGCTTGTTGTTCGGAGCTGCATTTGCGGGGATGACAACCCAGACGAAGCTACCTCGCAACAATGCAAAGTTTCCAAAGAGTTATCTCGAGAGCAGGGAAAGACATTTTTGTATCGAATCATTACACATCAAACTCTATGAAACTCATCATCCCAGCCCCAAACCACCAACGTAACTACCCCAAAGGTATTACCACCTCACCCCTTCAAATACTTCGCCCCACTCCTAGTACCCCCCTTCACAACCCTTCCTGGCGACTTCGATCTCCGCTCCTTCGCCATCTGAATCACATGCTCGTCATCAAGAACAACCTCTTTCCCCGCCTTCGCTTTGCGCGCCGCTCTACCTGCTGCAGCCGCTTTGCTCACCTTCTTTGTAACCACTGTGGTTTTGGTGGTCTTTTTGGTAGGCTTGGCCTTGGTGGACGTGACAACGGTGGTGAGTTCCTGGACATCTTTTGCGAGGTCGTCGTCAGAAAGCTCGTCGGAGACGTCAGATTCATTGGGTTGGAAGTGAACGGCTTTACCTGGAGACTTTTGCGTCTTGGTTCTGCTGCTTTTCCGTGAGGAAGACACGACAGACTTTGACCGCTTGGTCTCAGGGGTGTAGTTTTGTTCGCTGAGACTGCGTTTACGCTTGGGTTGTTTCTTGGTGGCAGTCTTGGGGGTAGCGACGTTGGTCTGGCCTGGGGTAGGCTGCGGCTTGGGAGGTGAAGCCTGGGTAGGCTTTGTCTGACGATTATTTGGCTTGTTCGGGATGACTACCTGTGGATGCATACTAGTCTTATCCGGCGATGCAGGACTGGGAGCTGCAGTACTGACACCGCTTTGGCGTCTCGGGCTACGCTCGAGGGATGTCGCCCGCTCTCGGTTGAGCTTCCTAGCGACAGGTGAAGTGGTTTGTGGGGTTCGTGTAGGTATTTCCAGGTTCGCCTGGTTTGCTGCGTTGAGAGCTTCTTCTGCTTTACGGACCTTTTCACGAGCCATGCGAGCTGCCGACAGTGCCGCACGAGCTTTGTCCCCTATAGCATGCGCATCCTCGTCTTCTAGGCGTGGCTGATCAATACTGCGGCCCATAGCACCGGTACGAGACTTGACAGGTGTCGTGTTGACAGCATTGCGGATCGTTGTAGGATCTACTAGGTTAATGTTAGCGAGACACATCCAAAAGAAAACTACATTGCTCACCTTGAGTTCCTGCGGAGAATTTGTCCAGGAAGACTCGTGGCGTATATTTGTAGTTGCCGGCGCGCACTTTGTCATCATTTTGGTTCAATTCTTCCACAACCTCTTCCAGGCTTCCAGGAGTTCCCAACTTGCTGATCTCCTCTTGAACTTCGGCACTGGGTATCGGAAGCTTGAAGCGTGATCCAGACTCGTATACCGGGAGATTCTTATATTGCTCTAATTCAGGGCGATCAAAAGGTATGTTGGTCTCAACAATCTTGCCCTCTGCCTTCATTTTCTTGCCAGACTCGGAAAGATCAAAGTCAATCTTGAGACTCTCCCAATGCGCCATCTGGAAGGTCTCTGGAAACGGCAGCGAGGCTGGATAGTTCTTGTGCCACCTTTCCGGTTCGTTGTTCGGGCCACCGTACTTGAACCGTTCCTCGCGCCGTGCCTTTGTTTCTGCTGCAGGCACTTGTTTGGGGGGCATCGCCTGAGGTTCGTCCGGTGTATCGCCTCTTCGATAAAGAGCTTGCGCTGCAGAAGGCGTGTAGGAGTCTGGTACGTCTTCTATCATCATCGGCTTAGGGGAATCCCCGCCTAACGAAGACGATGAATCTTCTCGCGCAACCTCTTCCTCATATTCGAGCCGCGCTTGACGAATCAGAGCTTGCACGCGCTGATACAGCTGGTCGTCGAAGTTGCGCTCTTGCGGAGGAAGTCGCTGGAGGAGATCCTCGTCGATCCTTTCAACGTGATTCATGTAAGTGCTATCAGTGTCATCGCCTCCTTCGTTATCCAGGTAGCGGATCGCTTGAGCTAATCGTCTGTCGTTGATCTCTCGCTGTGTCGGCTCCTCCTCGCTAACTGGAGGGACGTTTTCGAAAGCTGAGATATCCATGTGATCTGGGGATAGGGCTATCTCAAGGTTGCGATTTGCAGACGCCAAATACTACTGGAAGCGCCTGTCTTGATCTGGGACAATGTTTGTTCACTTGAGCGCATTAGCAGATGACATTTCATTCATGCACGTAGCAAACATACCAAGACGTCTATGCTTCAAACGACTCTTGAACCTGACCAAGCGAAAAATCGATACGTCTCTTGCCATGATGCCGGACGGCGTTTGGGTGTGCAGTAGTCTGTAGGCGTCTTTGTCATGATGGCTGAGTACTGGACAAAGGCCATCTGAAGCAAACAGCTGCGGTGCCTGCCGCAAGCGGCTATTCTACATGACATTGTTTGACTATCATACTGACATGGCTTCTTTGTGCGTGTCACAGCTTCCAGACGTGATGTGCAGCCATCGTCTTGCCGATAGTTTACTATACTTCACATGCCACCGACGCGGAGCAGCATGTGGCTTTCTATGGGCAACGCAAGAGGTTGGTCATGTCTGGGCGATGAGGGGAATGCAGCCACTTCAGGATAGAGGAGGCAAGGTGGGAGGGCTTACTCGAGAGACGACTGGGGTGCCCCTAAATGCCTCGGCTCCACAGCTCCCATGGTGCCCACTGCCGCTAGCTGTGTGGTCAAACGTCACTAGCTGGCGACAACGGGGTGTCGCGGAAAGTTGATGAGTAGATTGTATCTGATCAAGTCTCTCCTTTTGTCTATGCGAATACTGGACATTGCGCGGTTGTAGCATTTTTTTTATACGTTTCGTTGTTGCTCCAGATCCATTGGCTACCGGTTATGTCAGGTAATCTCGCGTCAGCCTGTAACCACACGGCGCAGCTCGCTGACACATTGCACTGCCAGTTCTTCCCTTTGCGCTGCCCGCCGCCGCAGCTGGTCTCGCGTATCTTAATGGCCGCCATGGCTTCACCTACGACTGGCCGCTCTTGTCCTCCTTTATCGGCAGCAGCATCGTCGGCGCGCAGCAGGAACGACGCGACACGCTGAACCTCTTCTACGAACTCGAGGCGCATGCCCACTCCTCTGCGCGCGCAGACCATGCGTGGATCATCTTCCAGGGCAAGACATGGACGTATGCGCAGGCCTACGACGTTGTGCTGCGGTACGGGAACTGGCTGAAGAGCAAGGGCGTGGACAAGGATGAGATTGTCGCAATGGACTTTGTCAACTCGGACGTCTTCATCTGGGTCTGGTTTGGCCTCTGGAGCATTGGCGCGAAGCCCGCCTTTATCAACTACAACCTCTCTGGCAAGCCGCTGGTACACACCGTCAAGACGAGTACCGCGCGCTTGGTGCTGGTGGACCAGGAGAGCAGGGACAAGTTCAGCGAAGACGCGCTGAAGGAGCATGGCCTCACTCGCGTCCACCACGCAGACAAGGTCAAATACACGTTTGAGCAGGAACCGTCCGACGTCCCACAGTCAGTCAAGAACCAGACACAGACTCCCCAAGCCGCCGTCGAAGCAGGCGCCGTCTCTGAGCCTCTGACTGCGCAGCGAAACCTCGAAATCATCTTCTTCGACGACGCCCTGACCTCGACCATCCTCACGCACCCGCCGACGCGCCTCCCCGACTCGGCTCGCTCCGACCAGAAGCGCAGCAGCATGGCCATGCTCATCTACACATCCGGCACGACGGGCCTGCCCAAACCCGCCGTAATGTCCTGGGGCAAATGCGGCGGCGGCGCAAAGTTCGCCGCAAGCTGGATGTCACTAAAGAACGACATCGTCTACACCTCCATGCCCCTCTACCACAGCTCCGCCTCCGTCCTGGGCGCCTGCGCCGTCCTCCGCGCCGGCAGCACAATCCACCTATCCAAGAAATTCTCCCACAAAACCTTCTGGCCCGAAATCCGCTCCTCACACGCCACAATCCTGCACTACGTCGGCGAAACCTGTCGCTACCTGCTCTCCGCGCCGCCGTCCCCCCTCGACAAACAGCACCACCTCCGCGCCGCCTTTGGCAACGGCCTGCGCCCGGACGTCTGGGAACCCTTCAAACACCGCTTCGGCATCACCACAATCTACGAGTTCTACGCCGCAACCGAAGCCCCCGGCGGCCTCTTCAACTGCTCTTCAAACTCCTTTTCCAGCGGCGCAATCGCCCGCAACGGCCTCCTCGCCAACTTCCTCATGACGCGCAAACTCACGCTCGTGCGTATGGATCCCAACGCTGATCCCCCGGAGCCTCTCCGCGACCCCAAAACCGGTCTGTGTCACATCAGCGATTACAACGAGCCCGGCGAGCTACTTGGTAAACTGGATGCAGACAATATAAAAGACGGGTTCCAAGGCTACTACGGCAATGAGAAGGCGACCAACTCGAAGATTATTCGCGATGTCAAGACGAAAGGGGATGCGTACTTCCGGTCTGGCGATCTCATGCGCTGGGACGCGGAAGGCAGGTTCTGGTTCGTCGATCGCATTGGCGATACGTTTCGTTGGAAAGCGGAGAATGTGTCTACGGCTGAGGTATCGGAGGCTGTGGGCAAACACGACAGTGTTGCCGAGGCGAATGTATACGGCGTTAGTGTTCCGGGACATGATGGGCGCGCGGGGTGTGCGGCGGTTGTGTTTGAGCAGGGGGTTGGTGAGGTGGGGGAGAGGTTGCTTGCGGAGCTGGCGCAGCATGTTAAGAGGGAGTTGCCGGCGTTTGCGGTGCCCGTTTGGATTCGGGTTACCAGGGAGATGCAGTTGACGGGTACTAATAAGCAACAGAAGGTTGAGTTGCAGAAGGAGGGGATTGATCCGAGGGTTGTCGAGGAGAAGGGGGATACGTTGTATTGGTTAAGGGATGGGACTTATAAGAGGTTTACGGTGGAGGACTTGAAGAAGATCGAGGGCGGGAGTGTGAAGTTATGAGGACATTAGAATGGATGTTGTATTGTGTAAGATAAGGGTTGGGTAGATGTAATGATAGATGATATCGAGATTGTTCAAAGTTACTTGGCTGCTTTCCCCTTCCGCGTCTTCCGTGGTTTCTTCGCTGTGGGCTCCTTGTAAAGCTCATCTTCTTCCTCTTCCTCAACACTGGCAGTCGCATCTCCATCCTCCTTTTCAGCCAACGACATAGGCTTACTTGCAGCCTTCCTCTTCTTCCTGCCTGTTCCACCAGTAGTCGTCTCATGCACAGCTTCTGCCTCTCCACCTGCAGTCGCCACTCCATCTCCTGCCACTCCATCCTTCCCCGCCAATCGATTCAACGCAGCACCCAACCTCTTTCCAGCTGCCCCTGTACCCTTCTTCTTCCCACTCGGCCCGCTCTCTGCATTCCTCACTCTGGGCGCAAAAGCGCCAGCCCCGACACCCCCCTCAAAGAACCGAGTAATATTCGCCTGCGTACCCTCCTTCTCCCTTCGATTCATGTCCTTGATGACAGGAACAAGCACCTCATCCGTCCTCTCAGGACTCCATCCAATCTGGGAACTCAAGAAAGAACGCAAAGCAGCCAGATCGGGGACGCCCCATTGGAACGGCTCAGGGTCACTGTCGACCTCGGGATGAAGGTAAGCTTCGGCTACACGAGGATCTGGGAACCCTGGCGGTAGGAAGAGTTTGGTAGCCTGATTCTTGCGGAATCGTTTTCGGAACGGTTTGTTTGCGTCTTCTTCTTTCTTGATAGTTCCACTTTGGACGCCGTCCCACCAGGTTCGGAAAGACTCTAGGTCTTGGAACTCGGAGAGGATTTCAAGCGCGGTTACGGGCCCGATGCCTGGAATGCCTGTTGTGTAGTCGCTGCCAAGCAATTGGGCAATTGCAATCATCTTATCGCGTGTGAGGCTGAATTCATTGGTGAGGTCTTGGGCGAGGTAGCATTCGACAAATTTGGCTGCGTTGAACATGTTCTTGTAGACACGCGTACCGCCGAAGAGGAAGGTATCGGAGTCGTCGGTCACGATGCCGTCCACAAGGCCAAGTGTGACCAGTTCAGCGCATTGAGCTTCGGCTTCCATAGGCGCTGTAATGTACGGCAATCCGAACAAAGTTAACAAGTGCTGGCACTCGGATATCATGGTCTGGGTGACTTCATCCGCATCTCTACGGTCTTTCTTTTGCTGTGCGCGGAGCTGTTTGAGCTCGTCATCGAAATTTACCCTGGCTGCAGTGTTGTTGGACAGTTCTTGAGCGAATCGCGCATGCTCTTCTGCTTCTTTCGCTAGAGATGCGAAGAGTTCTTCGTCCTCGGGATCAGAGTACTGATCCGAGTCGTTACCTTCAGGCATGTCTAGAGGTGCGCTGTCATCTGCTACGCCACTGTGAGGGACGATAGGCTTTGTCAGATCGTCTGGACCTTGCAAAGGCGATAGCTCCCTTGGTGGTCGACGTGGTCGTTCCTGGCGAATGGGAACATTTTCAAACACTGGCGATGGTGATTTTGGGGGTGCAGCTGCTGAAACAGGTTCGCCCTGTATAGGCACGTCCTCAAACTCTGGCGACGCCGACTTGGCAGGTTCAGTCAAAGCGGCTGTCTCCGTTTGCATGGGTACATCCTCGAACTCCTCAGATTCTTCGGATGGAGAATTTGGAGGCTGCACAACGGTTGGCTCTGACTTCCCGTCAGTGGTCGACTTATGCTGTACATGTCTTTCATCTTCAGGCTCGCTCTCAGACCAATCCACTGGCTCATCATCAGAATCATCCGCAAATGGGGTCTTCTTCACCAGACTAGGATCTTGGCGGGGAGGCGACTTCTGCTGCGGAGAAAGCGGTTTAGGGGGCTCCGCCTTGACTTTGTCAGCGAGATCGCCCATCCTCAATTTGGTATCCTCAATTGGAACGTCTTCCATCTGTGCATCAGCCTCGTCGTCTGAGTCGATTGCAATCACTTGCTCCTGATTCTGGCTAGCGGGCGCATCTAAATCGATAACCTCTTTGGTCTCTGGCTTTCGAAGGCTTGGGAGTTGCTGGAACTGGAATCTGGACTTCTCCTCCTGACGTGCTTCTTCCCACTGTTCCTTCTCTTCTTGCCGTTGAGCATTCACTTCTTTGGCAATATCTCTTTGGCCGCTGAACCACGGTGGAAGTGGCGCAGCATCCTTCTTATCTTGCCCATAGTCCTTTTCGAAACCGCCTGCGTTGTCTTCTTCGAGCTTGTCCATTTTCTTCTTGCCTAAAAGAGAGTTGCCTAGGTTGAGTCTTTCGAAGGGTAGCGGCCCGTCAAAACCGGCAGCGTTCTTCGGCTTTGGCGCAGACTTGATAGCGGGTGCTGGTGTTGGGTCCTGTTGTGTAAATGACGATTTCCTTGGCTTAACTGGACGTTTCGACTTGCGAGACTCCGCTAGTGCAGCCTGCAAGTCCATATCCTCTTCACTGTCGCTTCCTTCAAAAGGACCTTTTGGAGCAAGCTTGTTACTGCGTTGATTGGCAAGCCTTGCGATAGCCATTCCAGAACCCTTCGTCCCAGCGAAAGGATTGGCTTCAGCGGCACGCTTCTGTTCGAAAACTTCACGCACTGGATCGTCGTCAGATTCCTCAGCGACAGCTTCTTTCTCAGGCTGCATTGACAAGGCAATGGCTTGCTGTAACTGCTCGTTCTCAACATCATCCCCTGCATCATCCACATCGATCGCACCGTTCATCGGAACGTTCTCCCAGTCTTCCTCTTCTTCATTGTCATCCGCAAGGAACAACGAGTCTGGATCCTGGTTGACCGGGGTAGCCCTTTGTGGTTTAGACTGTACTGGCTTCTCTCTCCTCGACTTGTAAAGCCTTCTGCGTCGTGTCGCAAGCTCGTTCGCGATGAACTCACGGCCCTCCTTCTCTTGGGCGCTCAAGCCCCCCTGGGGCTTTGGCAGCCTGTTCAGGCCCTCGATGGGAACGTCCTCGAAGTCTTCATCGTCCTCCCATTCTTGTTCTTCTTCAGCAGGGCGCTCTGGTAGGTCCACGTTGATCGGCTTGTGAGCTTTGCCCTCTTCCTTGTTCAGCACAACTCCGAGGGCCCAACCGCCTTCTACTCCGTCGTTCTTGACGAGAACATACTCCCTATCTCTCTCGCCCGCAACGCGATTGAATCCGCCTGCGCCAAATGCATCGTCGTTCATCCCGTTGAGGTTCATCAATCGCTGCGTAAGTTCATTACGTTCGCGCACACGCTCGATTTGGAACTTGGAGAAAGCCATCCTGTCTGGAAACATTGCATCAAGCTGTTCTTTTGAGTGTCCCATCCTGAGTCGACTTCGTAGCCTGGCAGCATTCAAGATATTGTACCTATCAGCCGGAGGCAGGCTCTGGAAGAAATGACCATCGAAGTCAATCTTGGAGAAGTCATAGACATTGATATCTTCGCCTCTGTCAAATTGACGTGCGTACTCCTCCAGCTCTTCGAGCGACATGACTCTGGGATCATTCGCAGCCCCCATTTCCGACATGGACTTGCCGAGATCTGGAAGGTGATACTGATCCTTCTTCTTGAAGGTGCGATTCTCTGTTCGCTCTTGGGGCGTCTGCAGAAGTTCCTCCGCATAGACCAGATTATCGGGTATCTCTTCCTCCTGTTGCGGTGGCTCCTCCCTTGGGTGCTTTGCAGCTTCCTTCCGCCTCTTCTCTTCTTCCTCAGCAGCCCTCTGCATTTGTATAGCCAGCAACTTTCCAGCTGTCCGGACCGCATCTTCTCGTCTACCTTCACGTCGCGACTTGCGGTTGTTGATGGTTTGTCGTTTTAATGCCGGTGCGCCGCCATCGAAGACGAAGACGGGCTTGATGCCGATAAAGAGAAGCTTGCATACTCGGCGAAAGAAACCGACAATATGGCTGTTCCGTAAAGCGTTTCCTTCCTTGTCGCGCACGGCCTTGAGGAACTGGTATATCCAGATGGAGGCATCGACGGCGAGGCGCTTCTTGTTCAGCGTTTCGATCTTGATCGGCCGCGCGCAGGGCTGCAGAACGGTCCAGAGGCCAGTGACACCCATGGCGCTCTTCTGGGGGCGTTGTCCATCTGTTTGGAGGGGTGGAACTGGTTGTCGAGTTTATTTCTGAAGGGCGCAGGCTGCCGTGTGATCGCGCGTTCAGAGCGTGTTCTTGATGACGACATGCCAAGCCTGCCGAACGCGACTATCACGTGCGTAAGCGCTAGCGTCGTCGCGAGAGCATCCGGACATGTGCGAGATGTAAGTCTTAAGAAAAGATAGAAAAATCATTATGAGACAAGATGATTGATGATGCTAGATCATGCCTTTATAAACACTGTCTACGTTCTATACGGCTTTCGCGGCTTTGAAAGAAGCGTGTCATAAGCTGAAGATGAATAACTTTGCCATTAATATTGTTACATTCTAATCTAGGTATAAGGTGAAGGAAGGCAATCTATAAACCCTGACCCTCGAGACCAAGACCCACTCCAACGTTTTGCACTTCGTCTCGATCTTCCTCGTCGTCCCCAAAATCTGCTGCCTCGCCATGATCCTCAGCGTCTTTCATACCAGCATCGGTGTCGCCAAACATGCCTCCGTTGTGCTGCTGTCTGCGCCTTGATACATCTTGACTCCCCTCGGCATCATCCGAGTCGTCGAAAACCCTACTCTGCTTTCTTTCCGTAGGGACGTCTATAATGTCGCCGCTTGGTCGGAACTCGAACATCGAATTAGGACGATCGTGACTGAATGGCGAATCACGGGGACGAGCTCTGAGGGCTGTAGAGTGTGTTGTGGCTTGAGGCGACATAGCGGACCACCATCCACTCAATCGTTTTCCCAGCGATGGACTGTCGGGGGCGTCTGGCTTCTCAGCAGTGTTTGCTAGATCAGCTGGCGCGTTCTTCTTCTTACGCGCGAATGTAAGACCAAGAGGGAGATTCACGGGCGAGCTAGGCCGCGATGGTCCTGCAGTGGAGGAGGACTCTGATTCTGAAGCTGGGTATAGAGCCTCACCGTCAGGGCCATCGCTCCCTGTGCGCTTGAGCAAGCTACGAAGGTCTTCTTCGCTGAGAGTGTTGACAATGTCGTCATCGCGTGCCCCACGAGGTCTGAATCTCCGTCTTCCTTCCTGAATGGCATATTCCAACTTGGCACGATTCGCGATGAACTTCAGCTTGGGGAAAGCCGACTGTTGGCCAACATGTATCATGCGTGCTAGTCGCTCTGGGGTTGGGTCCGTGAGGATATACAAAAAGTCTGAAGGTATGGACTTTGGCCAGATGGTAATGGTCCCACTGAAGCGTTGCAGCCAGAGTTCACTCCAGTCCTGGCCTAGTGGTCGCGGTAGAAGCTCGAGATGGCGAAGCACCTTTAGCCATTTGTTAAGATCGAGCTTGAGATACTGAATCAATTGATTAGCATGCGTATTGTAAGTCCGTTGTGTGGTTGACGTACCTGCTCTGTGGCGGAACCAAGGAAACCACCTCTCCATCCGCGTCCACGGCGATGGGTGACAGGCCGACCAACCGAGCCACGAGATGAGAAGAAGAAGATATTGATATGAGGGTTGACCTGGCTAACGATTGAAAATCGGACGTTGAAGTGGAGGTTCAGCGCTTTCAGTGGAATGTCTGTCCGAAGACTTCCATCCTTCCACTTGTGTCCAAAAGAGTAGGGTGAAAGAGTGCCGTCCTTGTTCTTTTTCATGAGGACCACTGGGTTGAGAATTCCAGGGACAGCAGCAGATGCCAAAACTGCTGACCAGACAACACAGTCCGGAGCCGTGATGTAGTTGGCTAAGATGGTCGGAGAGTGGGGGTCGGAGGGCACACAAGAGACGTTCAGTATACGTCCAGTCCTTTGATATGCTTCCTTGAACGTCAGACTGCCACGAGTCATCCAGGCGCACTTCTTTGCCCAATCGACGCTGTCGAATCTCGCCCCAGTCTTGTACCATCTCTTTGACCACGTAAGAATGCCTTCGTGGCAAGCCGTGATGCGATGAGCCAGAGCGGGTACGAGCAGTTTCTTGAGTTCGTCGTCGGTCCTCGTGCATAGCAGTGCAGCCACGAGAGCTCCACCAGATGTACCAGTGATGACTTCGGGCAGCAATTCGGCGTCCATCAGAGCCTTGGCCACACCGAAGTGGTAGTATGCAAAGGTCGCTCCTCCAGACAGACATAGCGCAGTGCGACCAAAGTTGCTGCCGAGGTGTTTGAACAGGGCGCGCTTATTCTCTGCATCGAGCTGCGTAGTTTGTAGGAGGAAAGTGAGCGACGTCTCGGCTTCGTCGACGAATTTCTGGACGAGGTCTTTGGTTCCGTAGTATGTCTCGCTGTACAGTCGGGGGTTCTCGAAGCCGACGAAGTTGTTCTTCATGGAGGCTAAATGCGACGTTAGATGTGTTTTGCGACGTGGGAAAGACGGGGCGCTTACCTTCTAGGAGCGCACGAAGGTCCTCGACAGCCGTGTGTTGGCCTTGTGAGGCTTTTGATCCTGGCCCGCTCTTCTCTTCTGCTTCGGCCTTTTCCCGCAGTTTGACCATCTGCTGGTGTACTCTTGCAATCGTCTTGCTGTCGTAATAGGCATAGTCGGCCTTCTCCTTCCACGCCTCGTTGCCCAGATATGCGTCGAGCTCCTTCGCGCCTTCAATCCATTCCTCGTAGGATCGGGCATCCTGCAGCCGCTGCCTGAGTCTCTGGCGTGTGCCTCGCCATGTGATCCAGTGCTCGTATAGGTATATGTACAGGCGAGTAAAGACGTAGGCTATGCTGAGGAAGAGCAGCCACCCCAACACGACCAGGAGCAGCGGCCACTTGAGCAGCACATAGACGAAGCCTTCGCGCGTCTCGTCCTTGCCGCGTCGCGGGGGCGCCTTGCTCTTCTTGCGCCGCTTGACGCGCTGGTGGACCGGCCGCCAGTCGTTCTGGGCGGAGATGAAGGTTCGATCGGGCGGCAGAGCCGTGAGGTCTTCGGTCGATGGTGAATTCTCCGGCGCAGCGAGGGCTTTCTCGAATTCGATAAAATGGTCTTCTTCGACGAAGTCGTTCGCGTAGTCGGGCAATAGGGTGAAGTCGAAGCCCGTCGAGGAATATGGCTCGGGGCCATCCGTCTTCTTGTCTACGTCAGCCATGAGGGGGAGGGGCGTTGGGTGTAAGTCGCATCGTCGAGTTGGTTAGGGGAGACGACTCAGGTGATGTCAAATGGGCGAGTTGGCATGTGAGGCTCGAAGCTTCGCGTGCTAGCCAGTACGTCACAGGGCCCAGGCCGCTCGGAACCCTTCCGCCGGTAATGCAGAATTGTGCATCAACACCACGTCTCGCCGACACCAAGCCCTTGCCGACCTGCGAGGCATGCGACCTCGATGCAGAACACTCCAAGCCGCCGTCCGATCGCGAATCCTCGCGCCCCCGCAATGGAGGCCTCGCCGCTGTCTGATGACGCTGGCCATCGAGACGTCTTGCGATGATACCTCGGTCGCCATAGTGGAAAAAGAGACTCGGCACGGCCGGACGACAGCGCAGTTGCACTTCCACAAGAAAGTGACATCGGACAATGCCGTCTATCAGGGCGTTCATCCGCTGGTGTCCCTTCTGTCGCACCAAGAGAACCTGGCCATGCTTCTCCATGAAGCTATGCGCTCTCTGCCGATGCGAGATGGAGAGATTCCTCCAGAAGATGCGCAAGCAAGCACGGTCGATCTCGCGACACGAAGGCTTCCTGATTTTGTGTCTGTCACTCGTGGGCCGGGCATGCGCAGTAATCTCTTCACGGGTCTTGATACCGCCAAGGGACTCGCTGTAGCATGGCAGGTACTGCGCGAGCTTCTCTCTACGGACTTGCTGCTGATAGCGATACTAGAAACCTCTCGTCGGAGTCCACCACATGCAGGCTCATGCGCTTACGCCACGCATGGTCAGCGCCCTCGAAGCCCACACCGAGCCTGAACACAGCGGCATCTACGATTCGACGTCGATACAAACCACGCCAAAGTTCCCGTTCCTATCCATCCTCGCCTCAGGTGGTCATACGCTGCTCATACACTCGGCGTCTTTGACGGACCACCGCGTGCTGGGTTCTACAAAAGACATTGCTGTGGGAGAGTGTTTGGACAAGATCGCTCGTGTAGTGCTGCCTACAGAGTTACTAGAAACCTCAAAGAGCACCATGTATGGAGCGCTCCTCGAGGCATTCTCGTTGCCCGATCGCTCCCGCAAGTCAATATCTGACGACGCATCAACCCATGTAACGAAGCCACCAACTTATTCAGCCAAGACATACTTGGATGCTCATGGACACCTGTACGATTGGTACGAAGTTCCTTTGAACCATGAAGACGCCATGCAGAAGAGCGCGACAAAGTGGGGCTGGGCACTCAATCGGCCCTTGACTAAATCAGGTGGAGGTGTCAAGATCAACAGTCTTGAGCTGAGCTTTTCAGGTATCACGACAATGGGCGAGCGCATTGTTCGGTTTGGTATGGATCCAGTTACTAGAAAATTCAACAAAGTCGAGCGAACGGCGGCAGACGTTAGCCTTGAAGAGCGCATGGATCTTGCACGCGAGACCATGCGCGCAGCTTTTGAGCATGTCGCTTCCCGAGTAGTGCTAGGCTTGC
Source organism: Alternaria novae-zelandiae (assembly GCF_023758075.1). Taxonomy (NCBI): domain Eukaryota; kingdom Fungi; phylum Ascomycota; class Dothideomycetes; order Pleosporales; family Pleosporaceae; genus Alternaria; species Alternaria novae-zelandiae. The sequence goes on along the minus strand of NW_026056976.1, from coordinate 252,310 downwards.
AGACTCAAGGAGACACTCTAGCCGTGCCTGCGGTTGTCATGGCTGGTGGCGTGGCTGCCAACTCGTTTCTCCGGCACATGTAAGTCTGCCTGCAGTAGCGAGAACACATAGTTTCTTCGGCTGGGATGCTAACGGCTGTAAGACTTGCGAAGACACTTTGCGCCCATGGTTATCCGGATGTTGAGTTGCATTTTCCACCGCCCAAGTTCTGCACCGACAATGCTGCAATGATAGGTTGGGCTGGTCTTGAGATGTATGAAGCGGGTCACGTCTCCCCACTCAGCATAAGGGCAATACGCAAATGGCCTCTCGACAAGCTGTTGGATCCCCCGGCGGATGGGTAAAATTCTGACGTTGCAACACGAATTGTGCGAGCATTTTGACACCTCGCCAAAACACAAAGTATCAGCTGGTGCCTGCATTGGGTTCTTCATCGGCCAACCATGCATCTATCAAGATCACGTCGGCTACCGGCAGGAAAGTATGGCTGGCCTCAAGCAGATGCCATACTGGCTGGAAAATTGCCAAGGACGTTATCAGTACGAGTATCTACAAGACTGATCTCGTCTTGTCTAAACATAGATGATCTGGAGCGTAGATGGACTGCATGGTACCCTGGAGTAAGTCGCTACCAGCTTTCACCTTTCCCAAAGCGAGTGTTGAAATTCTCGCCTGCCATTTTAGTCTGGACAAGAAAGCGCCAAGCATGTCCGCCTCCAGACCAGGCGAGGACGGTATACAGATAACGTTTTGAATACGTTGGGCGATGTAGAGCTGGATCCGGCTTATATGAAGCTGCAAGGGCATTGCGTTAGCGACCCCGGACTTCTCGGTTGTTCGCATGCATGTCACGATCACATCAAATATCCAGCAATTAGCCAAACAACGTGCACTTTAATTTTGCCGACGGTCCCTCGTTTCGCCAAATCAACGCTCTATAGAGTACGATTTATCGCTAAATTTAGGCCTTTCCAGGTCATGCCACAGCTGTACCCGACGGCTATCTGGATATATTGCGCTGCGAGATCGAAAGCACGACCTAGAGCCCGGAACCACAACTATCAAGCATCGCTAATGCAATGTCTGGAGTATCGCACACGTGCAAGCGATGTTCCGTACGCCACGATGGTGTCTAGGCTCGTATCTTTCATTTACAGACAGTATCGTCGCTTGTGCGGTCAGGCCGGCCAGAATGGTGAGCCGAGCGAAGTCTATAACTTTGCCGTACATTCGCGAACATTGAGTTGATGCTGAGATGTCCTTATAACCTGTCAACCAATCCTTCGTGAGACTCTGCTGATTGAACATGGCTCCTGCAAGGAACACTGTGCTGGCACTGCTAGGCCTTGCCATTAGGTTAGTCATGTCTACTAAGCTGGCAAGCTGTCACTAACCTTCTTATAGCATTCGCGCAGCACCTGCTGGCTTACAACATCGCCAGATTGGCGTTCTTCCACCCAAACAGAGTGTCTCTTGGGACACTGGCAACTCAGAATCCACCGAAGAGCCACAAGAGCCCGTTGTCCCATCCAAGCCAACTGATGAGATTAGCCTTGGAACACCATCGGGCTGGATCAGCTGGGAAACCACCGGCCCAGCTCCCACAGATGCTCCAGAAGAACCTGAGTACCCGCCTCCAGCCAAGCCTACTGATCAATTCAGTATTGGTACACCGTCCGGCTGGATCAGCTGGGAAACGAGCGGGCCTGCACCCACACCTGCTCCCCAAGAACCCGACTACCCTCCTCCTTCTAAGCCGACGGATCAGTTTAGCATCGGTAAACCATCCTTCTGGGTGAGCTGGGCCACTGATGGGCCCGAGCCAACTCCTGAACCGGAAGAGCCTGAGGAGCCTGCTTACCCCCCACCTAAGCCTAGCGATCAGTTCAGCATCGGAAAACCATCTTACAGTATTACCTGGGACGGAGATGGCCCAGGCGCGTCCTCAACGTCTACGCCAGAACCGACACCGACACCGGAACCAACGCCAACGCCAAAGCCAACTTCGAAGTACTCCTCCATCGTAACTCTTCCCCCTATCTGGTCGAACTCCAGTATGACTAGTTCCGCTTCTGTCACGAGTTACAAACCTCCAGTGTCTTCTTCTACCAAGTCTGCTTCATCGAGTAAGATTTCATCTACCAAGAAACCCGGCTACCCTCCATGGAACCCATGGCCACCGAAGCCAACGACGATGAAGTCCACCGCAAAGTCCACTATGACGTCTACGAAGAAGCCAACTTCGACACCAAAGCCGTCGACGACTGCTGAGCCAACATCTTCGCCAGCTCCAGCTCCCTCAACAACCAAGAGCGCTATCATCAGCCTCTCTCCGCCCAAGTTCAGCGTGAGCTGGGATTTAAATAAGAGAAACGCAAAGCCAACTTCTACGACTACCAAGAAGTCTAAGACGAGTAAGACTATGATGACAAAGACTACCACGAAGAAGAGCACCTCAAAGAGCACTTCAAAGTCTACATCCAAGTCTACATCCAAGTCTTCTTCAGTAGCTACAACAACACCTAAGCCTACATATACACCCAAGCCTACACCTACACCTACACCAACGCCATCCCCCACTCCAAAGCCCACCCCAACACCAACGCCCAGTCCTCCTCCCCCTTCCACAACCCCAAGTCCTCCCTCCACATCCACCTCCACACGTTCAGCAGACATCACCGTAGGTCCACCCAACTACAGCGTAACCTGGGACTACGACGAGCCCGAACCAACAGCCCCACCCTCCGAAGAAGAGCCCTACCCCTCCGACCCAGAAGATTCTTTCCCAGAAGATCCCTTCCCCGAGGAGCCCTTCCCAGAAGACCCAGAGTACCCAGAAGATGACTTCCCGCCCCCCTCCCAACCAACCCAAGCAAACAGCATTGGTCTGAACCCGCCCACCGTAACGGTAATCTGGGGCAAAAAGCGCCAAGAAGACGATGATGCCTTACCCACATCTTCACCTGACCTCCCCACGGATAACGAAGACGACGACGGCCCCTCCGACGGCCCCATAGAAATCCCCGCTAACCCCGCGCCCACGCAACCCAACAGCGTGGGCCTCAACCCCCCAACCTACACCGTCATCTGGGGCAAAGAGAAGAAGCGCGCGCCTGAACCTACTGCCGCCCCTGCCCCCGCTGTAGTAGCAGAGCGAGAAGCAGTGCCAGCGCCGCAGAACAGTATTGGGCTAGAGTTTCCCTGGCAGAGTATCTCGTGGCCTAAGCCTGAGCCGCCGACGTATATCTCGTGGGGGAAGAGAGAGCCGGTTGCGCAGCCTACGGCTGTGCCGAGGGGGATGGAGACGGTTTATGTTAGGGGGAGGGGGGCTGAGGCTACGGCTTGAGCTTGAGCTTGAGGAAGTGGTGTGTTACGGAGGAAGGGAGATGGTATGAGAGCTTGTTGATGGATTGATGCGCGGGGGTGCGTGTGTGAGTGCATGAGTGGGAAATCGGTGGATGTAGCACACATACCCTCGCTGATGTGTTTTCTCGGTATCCCGAATTCATCTTCTTTCCTCATGACTTCCTTCATCCTTCAGCTCGCTACGGTGCAACTTGATCATTCATTCTCTCTGCTCCAATTTCGAATGTACTTCCTTTCAATTCCAATGACGCAAAACTTCACCACAGGACTGGCAGCCCCACAGGTACACGCCAAAGTCAAGAAGTATCATAGACATTACTTGTTTACATAAATCAAGGTAGAAGGACCCAGAGCTATTGTACAAAATCCCAATTTCAATGCTCAAACAGGCAAATTGAACCACGGCAATAACTACGACCTGCGCCTAATCGCAGCCAGTTTCATGAGGACTGTGTTGGCGTCTACGCCCCCTGGCTACGCACCTGAAGCTTCTTAGGCTTCTTCTTTGCCTTTGGCTCTTCAGATGTCGTGGAGCCATCTGGCTTCTCATCTTTCTGCGCAGGGACGTTCTTCTTCTCTGCCGCGTCACCGTCTTTCTTAGGTGCCTGTTTAGTCGATTCCGTTTTCTTCAATTCCGGCTTCTTTGGTGCTTCCTTCTTCTCCGCCGTGTCATCCTTCTCGGGTTGTTGCGCTTCTTTAGGCTTTGATTTCGTGTCATCTGCCTTGTCCTTTTGGTTCAGCTTCTTCGGTGCTTTCTTCGCTTTGCCAGATGCGACGGAAGAGGCGAGGTCTTCGCCTTCTTGCACGTCTTCGACCATGAAGTTGGCTGCCATGCAGCGTCCACCGTTCTGCTTGCCCACGTCCATGGGGCAGGCGCTGAACACTATGACTACGTCTCGCTCGGCGCGGAAGCGGACGTGGCAGCGTTTCTTGCCCTTGGGCTCATCGACGCTGAGTGTAACGCCCTTTGTGCCTGCGCCGTCGCTGTGAGATGTACCTTCAGACTGCAGAGGTGCATTCATGAAGAGATGAAGGGGTGTCGGTGCGATGTTGACGGAGATGTCTGCGCCAACTGCTTTGGGGCCTTTCAGTCCCGCCGTCTCGTTGATCTCCTTGAGTGCGAGGACGAGGTTCTCGGCACAGCTACCATGTTCCGCTGGCTTATCGACACCGAGAGCAGCGTATTGGTTCGCGTCGCACGCCGCCGTCAGTGTATCGTGAGCACCTGGCGATGTGTCTTCGACGAGGGTAACGATCGGATTGCGCAGGTTGGTCAATAGCTCGTCATCGACTTCGGGTACGAGTTTGTGCGAGGCGGCGCGCGTGTGGGGAAGAGAGAGGTACTCCATGGGAGGTTGCTCGGAGTTCGAAGGATTCGTCGAAGCGTAGGCGGAGTATACAGCGTAAGCTGAGGATGCGTACCCTGAGCCGGTTGCAGCTGCGTGGCGTTAGTGCGGATTCTTACAACGTAGTGTCGCGTCCGTTGACTTACCGGCAATGGTTCCAGCACCCACAGGTGTCTTCGAGAAGTCGTACAACTGCTCCGCATAGCTCTTGTTCGGATCGCGATTATGGCTCGACTTGAACGCGCTCACGACGGATTTCGAGTCTGGCACTTCGACATTCGGTACGTAGCTGGAGAAGCTTTTTCCAGTCGGCAAGTATGAAGACCACTTCTTTGTGTTCTCCTCATTCTGCTTCTTCTCCTGCTCAGGGCTAGGCTTCTGCTCTGCTTCCTGCTTGCTCGCTCCACCTTTGCTGCGGTACGGGATTGAAGGGAGGTATGACGCCCATGTGCGCTTGTTGGGCTGCTTTGACGATGAGTCTGTGCTTTCGGTCGTCTTCTCGTTATTTGGTGTATCGGGAGCCTGCTCGGGCGGGTCCTCAGCAGCTTCTTGTTTTGAGTCTTCGGCTTTTTCTTCGGTAGATTGCGTTTCTTTTCCGTTGTCGTTACCATCTCCCTCCTTCTTCGGCTCCTTCGCCTCGTCATCTTCTCCTTTTGTCGCCTCTGTAGCTTTCTCTCCCTCTTCCTCAACAGCCTTCTTCATCTGCTCCGCTTCCTTCTTGATTTGCTCGTCATCCAGTTCCTTCCCTTCGCCCTCCTCGCCGTCTCCATCGTCAGGCGGGGGTCCCAGACTAAACGCCCACATACTGACTACCTGCTTTCCATATGTGTTAATCACCTTGATCGTCCGGCCTCTGGGCACAAAAGTTGCGACGCCATGGCGCGCAGGTATCGTTTGTAGTTCACCAGACATATCCTCGGCCGTATTGAACTCGTGCTGATCTTCTTTGCCTTTCACCTTCTTCTTGCGCTGCTTCTCGACGGCCGACAATACAGAGATGAGCGCAATGCCAGCGAGAGCGCGACGAGAGGGGACTTGAGGCGCCGTGTTGACGGCTTGTATGCGCTAGTAGCGCAAGCAGAGAAACAGGATAGATGGATAGTTGGTAGACGGCCGTTAGTGTATCTGGCTGCCGGACGTTGACTTCAACAGCGAGTAGTGAGGTATGGAGCGTCTACCATATTCACGGATCGGTGACGTACGTGGTGCACATCATCGCGGTCTGCAGCGCGCGATTCGTCCAGAACGTCGGCGGCGAGCATGGAACCCCATGTGCAACGTCCCGCGCGATCACCTTGCTAAGATCGCGGATGACGCAGCGTGGTGGAACCCTGTTTTGAGATGGGAAAAGCAACGGACGGGACGCGGTTGCGGTTGCCCCAGAGCTCGCTTACGCTTGTAGGTTTGCAGTAATCGCCCGTCAAGTGCTAGCCCTATACACGGTGCTCATGTTCACTGTCCTTATGTGCGCTTCCTGAATGCCTGTAAAGGAATGCGGCTTTCTCCAATTCCTACAGCGGCAGGAGGTATGACGTGTTTGACAAAGCGCCGTTACAAGCATACTTGCGCTTCGCGACCTTTAGAGTAAGAACAACCTAAAGTGTTGATCATAATACACTACTGTTCAGACACGGTCATCATAGTATCCTATTTTTGACCGAAAGCATAATACTGTTCTCGTTTGGTGTGTGTGACAGTACTTGTGTATCTGCCTGACGTTTGCGGCACAGTGCAGAAAGCTGCACGCCCAGAAGACGTGTCTGGACGCCACAGGCAGGCATGTCGTCTTGTACTACACCAGAAGCACATTGCATGTATGAGTATGCGCTGTACGACCCCGCGTTGAGGGCGCGTAATCTCTCAAAAGGCGTATATCACAATGCCTCAGACATGTACCTATGCACTTCAGACTTATCCAAAAGTTGCGAAGATGGGTGATCCGTCAGCGTCATGTTCCTTTGAGGAGTAAGTATGTAGGACCGGTCACTTAGCCCGAAAGCTGATACTATGTAGTCTCATTGAATCGGGACTTTTTACTTTCTACGTCGGCAAAGAGAGAAAAGCGTTCGTCGTGCATTCTAAAGCGGTCGCCGCGACCTCATGGCATTTCCATGCGCTCGTGAACAACGGCATGGCTCAATCGCGAGAGCGGTCTGTTGAGTATTCAGACATGGAGCCAGGTGACTTTGCTCGATTTGTCGAATACGCGTATCGCCGCGATTATACTGTACCGCATTGGACCTTGGATAACGCAGTTTCGGTCACCAGTGAATCAGACGGCGATGAGGAAGAAGCACCGCCAGAACCTGAAGCGGAACCGGAGGCAATACCCGAACTTGACCAAGAGTGGTTGGCAAGCATGCGGTCCCGTCCTGCCGCTGATGTACCGTTGTCTACATTAGCATTTATATCTTCCAACAAGAAAAGAAAATCCGGAAAATCAAGGACGTCCCGTAGTCTGCGCAAAAGCTTTGATGAGCGCGAGTACCTCACATCAGATGAGCCGAGTACGATAATGCTCGCTGATTCTCTGCCCAAGGAGAACTCCAAGCCTGAACAGAACTTTACGCCTATCTTCTTAGCGCACGCACGGCTCTATACCTTCGCCTGTATGCGTCTCATCGACCCTCTCAAACGCTTGGCTCTACACAAGCTCCACCAAACCCTCCTCAAGTTCAAGCTCTACGATCGACGAGTCGGAGACGTGGTCGAATTGGCCAGATACGCATATGATAATGGGGAAGGTAGGAAGCCTGACGGGAGCATCGAAGATCTCAGAAAGCTGGTGGTGGAGTACATAGCCTGTGAAGTGTCGACAATTGGGAAGCACGAAGCGTTTGCTCCCCTGTTGCAAGAGGGCGGAGAGTTTGTGGTAGACTTCTGGCGTATCATCGCTAAGGAGAATCTGTCTTTGTAGAGGAGGTCTAGAACATAGTAGAACTAATAATGTCTTTTGTCTTCAAACACGAAACCTTCTTGTGAGCGTCTTATCTTTCATGCTACGGAAGCCTTGTCGGTGATAATCCCATTTATTTCTGTTCTTGAACGCTTATTCCCAAATTCGTCAATCTAGAACCGCCCGGTAGTGTTGCGGCAAGGGGCAGGTTGGCCGTCGCTATACATCGTCCAAGCAAGTGGCCTGAGCCCAGAGGATACGAGTGCCTGCCCGGATTCCGTCCCATACTCGGACCCCCTTCGACGCCTCAGTATGTGCAGCCCCAAACAATAGCGACTGCTCTGTGTGTTTGCATGATTGTCCTTTCCATATAATCGCTCAGGGTGCCGTCATGACAAAAGCTGTCATAGCTTTCACCGCGTTACCATCATGCGCGCGCAACAGCTCCGTAGCCTTTGGCTTCGTAAGTTCGAGTTCGGAGACCTGTTCGTCCAACTGTCAGTCTATGCCCAATGATTCCAGTATGTCTGCACATCCCTCTCTTTGCGCAGCTATTCCAAGGTGAACGTACCAGCAGGTTAACATCGGCTGCCTCGATCTTGACATTCTTCTTCTCGCCTTCCTTCTTGTCCTTTACATTCAGCCCCTTCATCGCCTTGTCTAGTGCCTTGCCATCAACCTCTTTCTTCGGCCCATTCTCGCCTTCTTGGGGCGCGTCGAGGGTGGAGAGGGCGGCGGCGGCTTTGCGGTCATCGGCTGTGCTCGTGGGTGCGTGCGGGTCGGCGGCGCCTTCTTGGACGGTGGAGGGCTGGGGCTCGGCCATTGTGGATGTCGCGAGTAGAGTGATACAATTTTGAAGGCTGACAGAGCGCAGAGGGGGTATAGAGGGCTTGTATAGGCGACGGAAGATGGAGAGACAATGACGACAGTGGATTGGAGAGCTGATGGTTGTGGGGTAGCTAAGGATTGTGGAAATGTGGCCAATGGGAAAAGAGAGTGGCCGCCATTGGTTGACTTTCTCGAGTTATGCACGCTTCTAATTCCTACATTCTTGCACAAAACCTCGCATCAGGCAGGAACATAGATCTTACACACGAATACCAACGCAGAAGCGGCGATATACTCGCTACACACCTATCAGCATACTCAGGGTAAGTTTGCTGTGTTACGTCATGAAGTATTGCGCACGCAGTCCGCTTTTCGTTGCAGATTTTGTACCTTGAGTCATGTGTTTGCGTCCTTTGCTCACGTCTCCTTGCAGGCGAACCCTTGCCGAACTGCCATATTAACAAGTGACTCAAAGGTGATCTTCCGTGTCGCAACCAGACAGCCCTGAACTAGTGAAGAAGTGTACTTAGGCACATCAACTGAAAGAGAACACACCATGGACAACGAAGGGCACGCAAAATTAACCGACTACGTTTCCCAGTTCATGGCAGCAACCAGTGGCCAAACACAATCGCAACCAACTCCGTCGACGATGAGCGCAAACTCGACACAACTGCCGGAAAGGCCAAAGCAAGAAGCTGAGACAGATGCCGGCTCTCAAGAATGGTCGCCAGCTTGTAAGAGGGATCATGGACGCTCAAGCTGCTGTACTAACGATTACAGCCTGGAGGTCAAAGCCCATCAAGCAAGTCGTCACATATGAAGATCAAGCAGCAGTATCCTCTGCGCTGACCAAGCTATCGAGTCTGCCGCCAATCGTTACACCAACGGAGATCGCGCGACTCAAGGCCAGTCTCCGCGATGCTGCACTTGGGAAGTCGTTCCTGTTGCAAGGAGGTGACTGCGCCGAGTTGTTCTCCTACTGCGCGGACAACCCGATCGATGCAAAGATCAAGCTTCTGCTGCAAATGAGTTTGGTCTTGATTTGGGGTTCAAACAAGCCCGTCATTCGCATTGGCCGTATAGCCGGACAGTATGCTAAGCCGAGATCAAGTCCGACGGAAATGCTGAACGGCAAGGAAGTCCCTAGCTTCCGTGGCGATATCCTCAATGGATACGATCCTGACGCTCGAAGAGTTGACCCTGAGAGGCTGGTCAGCGCCTACTTTCACTCGGCGACGACACTGAACTACATCCGTGGACAGCTAGCAAGTGGTATTGCTGATCTGCACAACCCTCTGGACTGGGAACTGGGTCACGTTCGAGACGAAGAACTGCAAACAAAGTACTCGAAAATCGTTCACAGCATCTCCGATTCGTTGCGCTTCATGAAGACTATCGGTGCGGACACGTCAGGTCAGCTGCAGACAGTAGACCTGTTCACCAGCCACGAAGGTCTCGTTCTGGAGTACGAGCAGAGCTTGACAAGGAGACTCAAGCACCCTTCAGGCTACAAGCCTTCCCAGGCCTCAAATGACGGCAAGGGCTGGTACAATACCTCTGCTCACTTCATCTGGATCGGAGACCGAACTCGTCAAATCGACGGAGGCCACGTTGAGTACTTCCGCGGTATTGAGAACCCTATTGGTATCAAGGTTGGGCCTTCCATGAAGAACGACGAGCTTGTAGAGCTACTCGACATTGTCAACCCGAACAAGGAGATTGGCAAGATTACATTGATCACGCGATATGGTGCGGATAAGGTTGAGTCGATGCTTGGAGCGCACATTGAAGCTGTCAAGAGCAGCGGACACGTTGTAGTGTGGCAGTGCGATCCCATGCACGGGTAAGTTGTCTTGGTATGCAATCTTTCATCCACTAACGTGTCGATAGTAACACGCGCAGCACGCCTACTGGCATCAAGACCCGCTCTTTCAACAGCATCTTCTCTGAGCTCTCATCAGCGCTCAAGATTCACAAGCAGCACGGGTCCTTCCTCGGTGGCATGCACCTGGAACTCACCGGCGATGCAGTTACGGAATGCACTGGCGGAAGTGAAGGACTTGTGGACGAGGATCTAAGCCTGAACTATACCACATACTGCGATCCCAGGTTGAACGAGAAGCAGGCGTTGGAGTTGGCATTCCTGGTCGCAGGACACTACCGTGCCGACGAAAAGCTCATATAGGCCAGAAAGGCCCTTGGTAGATTAAGCATGTCGCGATGTGTTCTAAAACAAAATTACGATTCGTTGCAGCCTTCGCAAGCATCGCCCAAAGTAGTAAACCCTTTTCATGACGCGGGAGATCTCCACTACATCATCAGAGTGGTCCAAGCTTCACAAAGTCCCATACGTGCATCTTATGTGCCCCCCCGTTATCACCACGCATCTCAACATTCTGCAACTACCCCACACTCGACTTATTCCCAACAGAGATAATGGGTTCTTCGGCTTCCAAAGGCGCAAAGGCGGCGGGCTCTGCTGCTCGTAAATACCCTACCAGAGCCCCTACAAATACTACAACACGGGCTCCCGCGCCTTCCGCACCCGCACAGGATCCTGTAAAGGGACCGACTGTCCATCTCGAGGTGCAGGCTTCTGGAGAGAAGACCGAGGGTATGTCTTCACACACTGTCAGCGCATGGGGACACGACACTGATTTCTAGTTCAGCTGTTTTACAAGATGCCCGCGACCCTGCCTTTGCATCCCGCCTGAGCAGTCTGGGTGCTGTCCAACCGAATCCTCATTTCTCGCCTTCGTCTGCCTCGCAATTCGACCCTCGCCGCAATACCTCGCCGAATCTTCCCTCCGATACGATGATGCAATCGCCACCGCAGTCTGCGTTCCCCGACCCGCGCAATAACCCCGTACTACGGGTACTGGAGGCGAGACAACGGATAGCAGACCAGGCGGAAGATGAGTTGCGAGACGTTGGTAGGAGAGGGTTCCATGGAAGAACGTATGTGGATGCTGGTGTCATAACGTTGGCGATGATGAGACGAAGCAAGGGAGAGCCCGATGCGAGGATTGAAGACGCATTGGGAATCAAGAGGGGGAGACTGAGTGTGCTGGGCAAGGGCACGGTGGAAGCCGTAGCCTTGGGTTGATCGGGCGATATCAAAGACGTCACGACACACGACATATCTGAGGAAGGCGAATTGAGCAGCACCGAACGGCCAGTCGAGATCGAATTCGACCTGCAAAAGAGCGTACATATGTACATACGAAACGAGAACGAAAGAAGACTGTCAACACCAAGCTCAACCCTCCCAACCGATGCAATGCGTTACCAAGTCGTTACCCAAACGCCAAACCAACACCGGAACAAATGCAGGAAACTACCAATTTTGTGCGCCATCATGATTCGTCGTGGTCGGCGTTCTCGTGGATGAAGTTGTTCATGGCCATCAGCGCCTCTTTCAGACATTCTTGGTCAACCTCGAGGCCGTCGCGCAACATTTCGTCGTAGCCGATGCGGACGACACCGCCGGTGCCCATACGCGCCCGCTTCTGGTTCCATCTCCGAGCGACTTCCCATCGCTTACGGGTTTGTGTGAAGGGCGGGCATGAATCGGCAATCTCCCTGCTTTCGCGCAGGACCGTGAGGGCGTTGAGGACGTTGAGGAATATGCTACGCGCGACAGTCAGTCTCTACCTCGATACAACGCAAACAGTTTTCGCTCGACAACGTACCCTTGAGTAAGCTCTAGGTCATGATCCCATCCATACGCCACGGTACTGAAGCTGTTCCCCTGTGCCACGATATCCAAGAATATGAACAGCGACTCTTCCACACTTATGTCGGTCGTAATCGTTGATGCGACGTTTGCGAGGATCCAGTCGGAGAGTTCGAAGAAAGTCTTCTGGTCCATGTGCGCGAAGCCGACGAAGCGCTCCGGAACGGTGAACATGAGCGACATGGCACGTCGCGCACCCATGGCCTCTATACAATCCATTTGGCCGGGGATATGTGAAGTGCGTCGAGAAAGACCGAGACGTGTGGTTGAAAGTGGATGTGGTGATGTGCCGGCAGCGTGCCCCGATGGTTGGTTGGTGGGTGGGTGGTGATGGAAAGCGGAGTCGGGAAGACGTCAGGTGAGAAATGAGGAGTAAGGCTGAGAATGGATGATGAACAGATCCAGCTGCATGCAACACTGCGGATACCGGCAAGAAAGAATACCCAATTCCAACAACACAAACCCCTTGGTTACTGCAGTTAATTCTTCCGCGGAACAATTCAGACAAAAGTGACGAGCGAGTCTAGACGCCTCAGAGAACGGACAGACAAGCAAGGTGAGGTTTGGCAGAATGGGCTTGCTACTGCCCACGTTTGCTCCAAGCTTTTGTTACGCACCGCCAGCTGGAGGGCAAGTGAAGCGCGCCATCATTTGCGCGAGTTGGACAGTGGGGCCGTTGTCCGTGTTGCAGCACCTACCTGGGTCCTGCTGATGCGTGAAGCGTCGTCGTCTGACATGTGAAAGTGGGTGCACGCTCCAGCCGCGTACAATGACATCAGCATCCAATCAGACCGGGTGGATCCAGACCTCGTTGCGGCATGCGCGACGCCGGAGATGAACGTCTCCGTGGGCTTTTGTTCCGCCGTCTTGCTTCTTTCCCATGGACAGGAGTGTTCATCTTCTTTCTATTATGCGTCTCACGCAGCAGAGAGAACGCGCGCCGAACTACACACCACTCACCACGCACACCATAGCTTGAACCCGCGGCGTGGGCGCGAAGGTTGGCCGAGCGTGTGGCTAGTGCAGCAACGAGTGGGTGGAGCACCGGTTGCGGAGCAAAGAGGCTAAATGTAGCAGGTGCGTTCCCTTTCTGGTGCAAGCTTGGCCCGCGTCTGTGTCTCGGGTATTTTAATGCTTCCCATGTTCGGCTTCAGATGCGCATCGGAGCTAAGGGGGGTGGGTAATAAAAAAGAAAGACGTTTTGTTGACGTAGGTATTGTTGTTTCCGTTCAACGACGGAGAGGTATGTGCGTAGCGCGACTTGTGGATGGGGATTCATGGGCTGAGCTGTGTGTGATTGCGATGTATCAGGCTCAAGACATTGCCCAGCCCTGGAGATGATGCAGGTGGTGGAGCTTCCACGTGATGTTCATTTATGTCTTTACCCGCCTCTTCTTTACACCGGGCTTAATCAGGTGCGACACCACACACACACACACACGTTTTCCATCACAGCATCTCCGCTGCATACCAAGTCTTACAAGATCCATTTCACCCATGACATCTCGCCGTTTCCACGCGTTCCTGTCGCATCTCGCCCATCTCAACTACTAGCCAGGCCTTCCCCGCCCCACTCTAAACCTTAAACGCATCGGCTGGCTACAGACATACCTGTAGCACATCTCGTGCGTGGGTGCAGCGATCCGCACCGGAAGAGGCGCAACGCACGCACAGCTTGGGGCGTTTGGTAAACCCGAGTATGCTGAATGCCAAATTACCATAGATAGGAGGAGTTGCGTTGCGCACAGTGCAATCGCAATCTCAACAGTTGTGCAGGCACATACATGTCCATCGTAGAAATACTGATCAAAACCAACGTTTTGCTTGTTCCCGCTGAGCTTACTTACCTATCACGCCTGTGCGTCAATCCCACGTCTGGATGACACCTCCAGTCTCCGGTGCTTATTCCCCCTCTTTCCCGCTACCCAAGCGTTCGATTCGATAGTCTCGGTCTCGAACGAATGCCGTTTGCTTTTCCCCGCTGTTGCAGATCGCTGGGTGTGGTTGCACTAGGAGTTGAATGGTAAGCACGCCGGTACTGGCTTGCAGCCTTTTCGCGGGTCGCGTCCCGGAGGTTGGTGCGGCCGTTGGGTGGTCTGGCAGCTCTGGACTAGGGCGGCGGTTTGGTACGGGGTGGGAGAGGGGGTGGCTTTGGTGTTGGGGGGATTTCACGAGTCTGGCGTGATGCTGGGAGTTTGCGTTGCAGCTGCTCGTGAAGTGGCAGGGGTGTGTAAGTAGGTTATGCAAATTCCATCGTTGAGGGTGTCAGCACGTCTTGCGCATTGGGATTGTCAAATTCACAGGCACGCACAAGTCTTCTGTAGTAATATCTTGCTTGAAGCAATATAGAATGGGGTATTAAACACAAAAATGAACACCAAACAGACATCCCACTCACATCGTCCCTCTCATCCTTCCACCAATGTACGATCCCAACTACTAGCACAGAGGTCTCACTCATCATCGCTGTTAGCAATAACGGGTCGTTTTCTCTTCCTGCCAGCACCTGGTCGTGCACCACCCATCTTCGACTTCTTCTGCTTGGCCGCCTGCTTAACCGCCTGCTTGACCGCAACCACCGGCGCCACATCCGACGCCCTCCTATGCGGTCGACCCGGCCCACGACGAGACCTCGTAGATCGACCGGGCGGTTCATCATCCTCAGAGGCCGGCTCAGCCACATCTTGCTCTTCGTCTTCTTGGGTATCTGGCAAGATGAACTCGTCGTCTTCCGCCTCCGTGTCCTGGACGTACAGACTAGTCTGAGTGCTCTGCGACTCAATGACAGGGGGGATTTCGGGGATTTCGGGGTCGCTTGCCTCTACATCCATACCCGTATCTGAACCTGTGGACTCGTTCCTATTGAGCCCTCCGCGCTTGGACTTTCGCACTGCCTTGCGTCCGGGTTTGCTCGTAGCTGCCTTTCGTGCTTGAAGTGTTCCAGAGCGCCTTCTTGTGGCTGGCTCCACGCCGCCCTCTTGCAGCATGGCCTCTTTCCGCTTCGCTGCTTTTGCCTCTCTGGCTTTTGCTGTGGCGGCAAGGATACGTGAACGGTCCTCGATGGGCTGGCTCAGACTGGTGAGTGACTCCCTTTTCTTCGTCTTTTGCTTGGTCTGTTTGACTGCGACGATCTTGGCATTAGGCTGTTTGAATTGCTCTGTCTTCTCCTTGGGATAGTTGTAGTTGAAGAACAGCTCGGTACCTGCCTTGATGTCTCTGGTGGCGAAGAGCGCGATGCGAAAGACTGTGTTGCACAGCAAGTTCTTGGGGCCGCAGTTTGTGTACTTGTCGTCGGCATTGTTGATGAAGCGTAGTTTATTGCCCATGTATGTCGCATCAACTTCCTGCTCTACATGTTGGTGTTAGCAATCTGATTCGCGTAAGAATGATAAAGAAACTCACTCGAGTTTAGACGAAACAGGTACATCGTCTTCTGGTAGTCGTATATCGTGACTCGGCGATCGCCTTCCTTAACCGAGATGGCCTCGCCAGTATATTCACCAATATACTCGCCACTCTTGATGTCCTCGCCCATATAGAGTCCAAAGCCATGCACTTCCGAATGACCGAGCAATGTTTTCCGAGGAACACCCCTCTGTATCGCGACATTACAGCAGGTGCGTTGAACCACTTCATCGTTATAACGATTCACCGGGTCAAGAACTTCAGATGCTCCGCAAGAGCCACAAAGGTCTGCATCGCACTCTCGGTTGAATTTGACGCAGAGACATGTCTGTGTAAGACACACGCGCTTCCCCGACGCTGTTGCACAACTGCAACCAGGATAACGTCGGTTGCAAGAGTGAGAGCACTTGCATGTTTTCTCACAATTAATGCCTTCTCTAAAGCACCGGCATTTCGCGTTCTCGCAGCTGCCTTCGTGCTTGCATGGGAAAAATGGCTTCCTCTTCTCCCAATGTTGCGTTGTATCCTGGTTCAGCCACCAAGTGCTATTAAACTTACCAGGTGGCGGTTTCGCACCTTTGGGAGTAATCATCTCCGTCTCTGAACAAGACTCGAAAGCGCTTGGGTTTGCAGGAAGCTTATAGTTTATGACCTTCTCGATGTCGGAGTCGGAGTCAAAATGTGCGGGCAAGGGGTCGCCGGGTTCGTTCTCATCGTCGGTGTCGTCTCTGCTAAAGTTCGACACACGGCGCGGAGTTTTGTTGTTGGAGCCTCGACGACTGGTATCATCAGTCGCCTGTGTAGCGCGTTCTTCGTCTTCCGAGTCCGTCTTCCAGGAATCCTCGGGTACTTGTCTGATCTCGCCATGAAGAAGGCAATCGTGTCTGTCAAGAAGGTTAGGATTTCGGCATCAAAATTCACGCATTGGTACTTACTGATGGCATACTCTGCACATGATCTTTTTGTACGTTGAGTGCTTGGAAGACTGCTCATGTGCAGACTTCTTCCGTATGAGACTCTGTACAGCTTTGGACTGTTGAGCCAGGTACCAGATGCTGAATTCACATTCTTTGAACACCGCTGCAGAAGCTGTTGCCGCAAGTCTCAGAGCACTCGGGATCGGCTCTTCAAGCTGTGCGACAAATTCTTCCCACTTTTTGTTGTTCCGGTCAAACAGAGTAGCCTTCTTCGGCTCACCGTCTCTCTCAAACTCCTCAATGTGATATCGTGATCTTTCGAGGACCTGTGCTTCAAACTGCTTGCTTCCATTTAAAGAGTCGTTGATTCGTATAATGGCTTGATCCGGGGCCAGTAGCCAAAAAAGGACATCGTTCCACGTGATGCCTATTTCAGACAGGAATGCTTCGATGGCTTTATCGTAGAACCGGCACTGTTCCTTGCGGAAGTCTAGCGGCCCCTTCTCGTCATGCGTCATCTCGTACATATAAGGAAGCGTGTCCAGCAGAACCTCGCGACCACGGTAGTCTTCGTCCTGGAAATAGGGTGTTGCGAGTAATTTTGACTCATTGTCTTTAAGAACGTTGTTCTTCAGACTGACATACTCTTTGAAAGGAGGAATCTTTGGCGCATCACTCTTGTACTTTGTAGTAGGCACGGCTAAGCCTGACTTGACCACTGTGTCTTTGGGTTTGGCCTTGATGAATGTTTCCTGACTCATATCCACGAAGCGCTTAGCGTTGGCTCTGTCGAACGGTACTTGTATAGCACGCATGTTCTCAAAGGGGGAAGTCTTCTGGATGTACTTTTCGGGTAGGATAGGCTGCTGTGGACGCTTCTGCTTACGGGACCGGGCGCGTAGGTCTTGTTCTTGGAATGTTCTCTGATTCCGCATCTTTGTCTCCATCAAGTATGCATGTAATTCATGTCGTTCCGCCACATGACGTTTCAAACACGCTTCTACAGCTGAGCGTGTAGTGACGAGCACATCTGCTTGCAGTGGGGGCTTCTTGCTTGTTCTACCACCATCGTTCTCGACAGGCACCCGAAGGTGTTCGGGTTGGATGGTTGGATGAGTACTGACGACTGTTGCCGGAGCTGGCACATCTGGGATCATAATTTCGGGGACTGGTAATGGCGCTTCAGAAGGCCGGGTCGGCTCTGCTGATGCCTCGACAGGACGCAGGGCAGTAGGGGTGGCGGAACGGGACAGTAAAGGTGTCGAGCTAATGGCACGCCCCGGTGCAGGTTCGCCTGCCTCATCGTGAGGTGGCGGTGGCGGCGATTGTGTGGGCGTTGTGCTGCGTTCCACAGGACTGGCAGCCCTGACGGATTCTTCCTCCGTCTGCGCAGGCGCGCTATCAGCAATGATACTAGTATCTAACGTTGGAGTTTTGCTTTGGCTACGACGTGTTACCACAGGCGACCCGGACCTTGACTTACTCGAGCCCAGGTCGAGAGGCTTGAAGGATAAGTTTGTTACGCCCCGATGATCAGTCGCAGACTGACGCGGTGGTCTGACAGGCAGCTGTGGACCCGAGAACCCATCATCTCTTCGTCTTACTGACTTGATGGCTTTCTGTTTCTGCGGCAGTCTTTGTATGGCTGAAAGGTTTGGCTCAGGCGACTTATTAGGCAAGGGGATAGTCATGCTGCCGCTATCATCGTCCGGTGTTGCGTCGTCCGACTCGGGAACTACATCTCTGCGACTGGCAGGGGCTTGTTCTTGTGGGTTCTCAGAGACATCACTGGCCGGCTGCGCCGATGGGTCTACGGTATGGTCCAAGACGGGTGCGGTACGGTCAGTTGAGGCTCCGAGGGCCGATGTCGCATGGTACGTAGGTTGAGGGGAAATATCCTCATCTATCAGTATCGCTTGAGTGGTAACACTCGGTTCTGTCCTTGGTGTTGATGCGGCTGACGGCGAGCGGTTCAGCGGCGTGACCTTGGGGACTTCCGCACTTGGTCCCGCTCCTTGTGTGACTGGTGATCGAGGCAGGTAGCGTGGTTGATAGACTGGGTTTGCTGAAGATTCCCTGGAAAGCTCCGCACTTGGTTCTGTCACTTGCACCACTGATGAGCCGGGCACAAAGTGTGAGTGGTAAGTTGGCGTTGTCGAGGGCCCCGGAAGCCCCGTGAATGGCCCCGTTGTTCGTGCAACCGATGATTGAGGCGGATGATGTGAGTTATACGTCGGTGTTGCTAGAGATTCCATGGGGAGAGAAAATATCCGACTCGTTCTCTTAGGAGACTCAGCAGGCTTAGCTCGCTCAGGAAGCACAGCTTCGTGACGCGTAGTAGGCAAAGGAACAAAACCCTGTGGTCCCTGAATTGGGCGCTGATTCACCCTAGCATTTATGCCTGATTGTGTTGCTTGTCCGGATACTGGCGGCTCATCTTCATCGATTGAAAGATCAACAATCTCAACAGACTTCGTGGATGACGACGTCCGGTCTCGCGGTTTGTTTGTGAGATTGCTGTCCTTCGTACTACTATCTCCTCCAGACGTATCATTGCTCATGTTTTTCCCGTGTCTTTGTTTCGTTTGTCTCCGTGCGGCGACCTCCTTCCATGCAGCTGCAGCTTGCTGCGCGTCGGAGATCTCCTCAAGCCCATCTTGGTCAAGCGTTTGGCGATGGCGCCGTCGCACTGTAGGCGCAGGTACATAACTAGGCGGGTCGTCATCCAGAGTGAAGGGAGCATCCAGAGACCCGTCAGGTTTCATTGTTGATAACGCTGATGCGGGCTTGCCAGCGCCAGTCGACAAATTTGCGCTCTTTCAATAAGGTCATGGGAGGCGGGTCCAGATAGAGATGGCAGAAACCGTGATCATCTGTGATGCATATAAAGCGGCGTTGAGTGAGTGAGATTGAGGATCGTGTTGTGCCGACTGTGAGGCTTGATAGGCAAGTTGTGGCCGGCGCGCTAAATCTACGGCAACGCGTCGGCACGTGGCTTGTATTACCCCTGCATTTACCTAAGAGGCAATGGCGACTATTTAGCCCCACTCGACGCGACCTCGCAGGTAGAATTGCCAACACAAGAGTCAGAGTCAAGGCTCAACGCTCTGTACAGTGGGAGAACAACGCGGGGTGTGCGACAGTAATTATAATGCATTAGCGAGGGGCTTCCCCTCTTGGCCTCAGCCCAGCTCGTCAACAAACGACAACATCGTCGGTACATGATCTATCACAAAACAACCCAATCTGCCCTTGGACATCCGACATTGAGCGGGCTCCCGACGCCCCTTCCAAGAAACCGATATGCACACAACTAGCCTTGCGCAGTGCAACATGATTATGTCCAACCGAGTACGTAATAACTACAGCGGCGAGCGATATAGAAACGCCATCCCTAATGAAAATGCCCGTTTACGAGTGTGTGAATTGCCCTTTGAGCTTCTTACAGTCGCAGTCTACCATTGACCCGTCATCATGTCTTGATCCTAGCCAAGAAAATTTTGCTGCTGTTGCTGTCCAGGCCGTGGAAACACACTCGTTGTAGGTACCTGATCCAGGCTCATTCCGCCCATCGTCCCTTGGCTACCTGTATTCTGCCAACCCTGGCCCGTTTGCTGGTTGACAAAAGCGCTCTGCCGGAAAGGATTGGTACTGCCTGTAGCGTTCACTGTCAGGCCACCCTGTGGGGATGCGACACTCTGCGGCGAGGGCTGCCGTGCGAATGGATTTGTGCCGGTTGGTGTTGGCTGCAAAGGCTGCTGCTGCATCGGAGCGAATGGCGATTCTTGGATGGGTGACATGGAGTAAGGTGGAGAATTGATTGGTGATTGCGACTGCGAGAAACCGGTACTTTGTTTTGCGAATGGATTCGTGGATGACCGATTGAGCGATCCAGTGCTGGTAGGGCTAGTGAGCATCTTGGGCTCGGCACTCGGCAGCATTGACTGTCGGAATGGGTTTGTTGACGTTTGTTGTGGTTGTAAGGGTTCGGCAATTGTGGGAATCTGCATTTGCTGCTGTTGTGAATAATCAGGCATACCATTCTGTGGTATTGAAGGCATGGTATTCTGTACACCGAAGGGTTGAGGCGAATAGCCTCCAAAGCCTGCGCCTGTGAATTGTGACTGGAGCTGGGGTGCCTGCATCTGCGGCACCTGTGGCTGCTGCATCTGGAACGGATTGGTGCTCTGGCCATTCTGCATAGCAAAGGGCTGTTGCTGCTGTTGAGGAAAGCCCGTCTGTTGTGGAACCTGGAAGCCTGTTTGTTGGGGATACTGCTGCATCATGGGCTGCGTGGCCATGGTCTGTTGGTTGTCCTCGAGTGATGCAAAGAGGTCAATCAAGGGTGCGCTGGAGGAGGGTTTCGAGGCTGCTGCTGGCTGCTGACTGCTCGTATTGTTTGAGGGTGCATTCGCCGTGGAAGGCTTCGTATCCAAGGGTTTGCTGGCGCCATTGGTAGGCTTGCCCCCGTTCTTCTTCGCCTCCTTCTCGGCGATGTACTGTCGTCGGTTGATCTCGAAGTCCTTGTCGTTGAGATATTCTTCCAGGGATGCTGCCAGACTGGTCGGAGCATGCTTGATCTTGGGGATTTCCAGTCTTGTCGAGTGTTCGTGTGCTCTTGCAAGACTAAGGTATTGGACGACAGCTTCCGTCTGCTTGACGAATGTGCGGTATACTGCCAGCGCGCGTGTTGCGTCTGGCTTTGACAGCTCGAAATAGTGCTCTACTTTATCAATACCCTATAAACCAAGAAGACATGTTGGACTTACCGAGTATGTTGATGGTGCCCTCGTTCATAACATGGAAGAGTACCAGCAAATCCATCGTGAGCAATCGGAATGCTGTCATGGTAATCTCGTTTTCTGGTTCGTCGTCGAAGGGCTGGCACTTGAGCAGTGATCTGATCTGGTCCTGCACACTCTCGGCTTCACGAAGAAGGCCTTTTTCCACGGTCAGCCGCTTAAGCCGCCCCTCGCCGCCGCGCACGTAGTCGACCTTGGTGGCGCCATATTCGATCGCACGTCGCAGCAGGTATTCGGAGTAGGTCCGGATATTGTGGCCCTGGGTCTGTACTATTGCACGCAATGTTAGCGCCTGGTGTATGCTTTCTGTTGCAGTCCAAATGCCATCCGTCTCAAGATACAGGGCATTGGGCGACGCGGTTGCTGCCCAATTCGTGCCCGTGTTGTAGCCACATCACCCTGGCTGGGCGGCCCGGAACTGAATCTCAAGACGTACCCTCTGTGAAATGGTTGATGGCCAGCTTTCTGTGTGGGTTCTGCGCCAGGTATTTGAGCGTGACCTCGGGCTCGCCTTCTCTTATCATGAGATGTACGATGATTAAGCTCTTGAATACGATGGTCCATGTCGAGTCGCGTAGTCGGTTCGTGAGGGCGCGGAAGATCTCAGCCACGCCTGCCTCGCCGGCATGCGTCGCGACGAGGATATGCTCGACATACTTGGATTTGGGCGCGGCGAGCTGTATCGTGTGTTAGTCCAGCGTGATGGCGCATGGGGAGCAGCCGGAAGGAGCGAGGGCGCATAGCTACCTTGATCTTGGTGCCGCCCTTGACACTCTTCTCGAAGGAGCTGGCCATGACTTCACAGGTGGCTGCCCGGTTGGGCCGCGGGCTCGGTGGTGCCGTGTAGCCGTCGTGCTGGCGGTGGGTGCGGGTGTCGTGGCCGGGTGTCGCAATGGCTCGGGCAGTGCTAGGAGAGCATTACGGCGCGGGTGAAGGATAGGAGTCGTCGCGTTATCAATAGAGGAGAGGGTGGCCCGTAGATTGCAATCCGAGGAGCATGTCCGTTATTGGAGTGGACCGGGGTAGGAGGAGTGAAGCAGGGCGCATGGTGGAGCTTGCGCTTGCGTCGGGCTTGCTGCGAACGATGGATCGGCGGAGGAGCGTCATCGTGTCCCGCCCACGCTCCCCTCCCAAACACTGAAACTTTTCCCACCACGCCGCCAAACACGCTGCCATGTCTGCCTCACCCCCACCCGAAGAGCGCGAGAAGGCCGACGCCGACGCCCGCGCAAAGGAGCAGGCCGAGCAGGCCGCCCTGCCCTACAAGTGGGACCAGACCATCAAGGACCTCGACATCGCCATCACCATTGATGGCAAGTACAAGGGCAAGGACCTGGATGTCAAGATTACTCGCAACGCGCTCAAGGCCGGCATCAAGGGCCAGGAGCCTTTCATCGACGTTCGTCCTTGCTTGTTCCGCCCAGCAAAAGCATGTGCTAACGCTTTGTCCAGGGCGAGCTGCCTCATGCCATACGCGTCGACGATTCCACCTGGACACTGACCTCCGTCGGTTCCCAGAAAGAGATCTCCATCCACCTCGACAAAGTGAACCAGATGGAGTGGTGGGCCCACGTCGTCACCACAGCGCCCAAGATCGACACCTCCAAGATCCAGCCCGAGAACAGCAAGCTGGGCGACCTCGACGGAGAGACACGCGGCATGGTGGAGAAGATGATGTTTGACCAGAAGCAGAAGGAGCTAGGGAAGCCGACGAGCGACGAGCAGAAGAAGGCGGACATCCTGGAGCAGTTCAAGAAGCAGCACCCTGAGATGGACTTTTCAAACGCGAAAATGGGATGAGGACGATGATCCCTGGAGATGAAGATTTATACCCTAAGAAAAGGTCGTCAAGCAGATAGGCCAAAAGAGATATTACACGAGTTATCAGCATGCATTCAGTTCGGTTTCTTGCATGACCTTGCCTTCGTGCCGAGAATGACATTCATGAACTACCTCAACACTACTCTCCTCACGTAACACCCCTCTCCCTACCTCCCTCATCGTCCCTCCCCGTATTCCCCTCCACAACCGGCGCCTCCACAACCAACAACCCCTCGCCCTCCCCACCAAGCTGCGGCAGATTCTGATTCTGACTCGCCCGCCTCGTATGCGCACTCAGATTCAGACTCGGCTGTCTCTGCCTGCGTTTGGGCAACGGCGGCGGCGGCGTCGCGAGCTCACTCGCAGTATGCGCAGTACCAGCACTGCCAGCACTGCTTTTCCTCCGCCGCATCTCCCGAAACACATCTTCCCCGTCGTCGTCATCTCCGCCACCTCCTGTCCTTGCGTCTTGATCTGGGAAGTGTGCGGCGGGCAAAAGGGAGGCTGTGCCTAGTGCTGTTTTTGGGCTGTCAATGAGATCTTCAACTGAGTGTTTGCTGGACACGGCGGGGGAGCTGGGACCCGGGACGACGGGTTTGCGTTTCGTAAGATTCGCAAATGTGGACGAGGCTGCGGCGGGGATGGCCCACGTTTGTCGTTTTTCGTTCTTGGGGTGCGGTAGAGGTGTGCCTGGGGGAGGGAGGGGTTGGCCTCTACCCATGGGTTCGGAGTGGGATTTCGAGATGGAGGGATTGGAGTGGAGTTGTGGGCGGGGGTCCAGAGATGACGATGACGATGAGTCGTGATCTATGCTCGGGCCCTCGGATGTTGGTGGTCTGTTGGTGGTACTGGTGTTGGGCTTTGCGTTCTGCTTGGCTGCGAGCCAGTTCCTGGCTGCTGCTGTGGCAGAGTTGAGGGATTGGTTGATGGTCTGTTTCTTTGTCGCCATGTTGCTTGCTCCTGCTGCAGCGGCGGCGGCAGCGGCAATTTCCTGTGCAGATAGCTCCCTCGACTTGGTGCGTGAGTGATCCGTGTTCGGGACGGGTGCGGAGGCAATGCTCGCTGCGTAGACCGAGGCAGCAGAAGTGTCTTCCGACGAGCTGTCTGATGATTCCGTCATTTGGCGTGCGTTGCCAGGCCGCATTGGCGACTGCATCGGCGATGCGACAGGAAGCGACTTGACACTTGTAGGCGTCATGGTGCGGTCGTTTGACATCTCAGCAGAAGCATTCGACGAGTCAATCTTCACTTGAGCCACGGATGACGACGACCGCATTGCGCGGGGTCTTATTGACGCCGAGGATGACTTGTGGTCTGTCGACGTAGAAACACCAGTGCCAACTTCTTCTGAATCAACACTCGAGGCGATGGAGAAGTGCGCACTTGCCGCATCAGCCTTTTCATCAAGCTTCTCAGCGTCAGAGATCGCACTCTCCAGTGTGGCTTCGTCTTGCTTGATCTTGTCTGCATCTTCCTCATCGTCCTTTGCGCTATCCTCCCATATTCCACCTCTTATGACCTGCGCGATAGTGTCGGTAAACGGCATGTCATCCCAGTTGGGCAACACCAATGTTTCGTTCACCACTTCCCGAATGCGATTCTCGATGGCCCGCAGCACAACGCCATATGTGATCTGACGCGAACTGACGATTGGCTCGAGCGAGAACTCCATCTTCGGGGGCGTCTCAAAGGTCATCCAGAGTCTATTGCTAGGCGGGGGCTTGACTCTGATGAGGATATGTCCATCAAGCCTCTTCAACACGGCAGCCAACACAAGTGTCACCTCGCGGGCTTTGAATCGAGTGCCCAGGTCGATTCGTACGGTAGCTGATATCTCGATGCGGAAGCTTCCCTTGTAGCTGACATCCGCTTCTACAACGAGATCGCCATCGACAGTCAGCTCTTTGAGCTTGGGGTTCGTGATGAAGGGCGGCGAGGTGCCCATGTCGACCTTGCGTAGCTGCACGCTGCTGATGATGGCAGGCTTAGGCACGCGGGATATTTTCTTGTTGATCTTACTCGCGATGAAGTCTTTGATTTGCGAGGTCTTGTATAGAGCGAGAAACACCCTGCCAATCAGCGCATTGATCCAGCGGGTATGTAGGTTCTCCTCCGAAGCATGCAGTTGCTGGACTAGCTTGACAAGATCAGGTGTATCGAACTTGAGCGGGACGGACGGCGAGCCTGTATCGGTGGGGTCTTTCTGGTTCTCTTGGGCGTGCAACATTGCGTGGTAGAAGTCCTCTTTCTCAGAACAATTGTCTGAGAAGAGATAGAAGCCTTTCGCGTCGACATTGCTGTTGCTGTCAACCTGCTGGACCAATCGAATACCTGTATCCGTAAGCACTAGGAAACCATGACGGGAGCTTGAGTCTTAGCATACAGTTCCTCTTGATCCAAAGCTCGCCCTCCGGTATGCGTTCTCCACCCCCATATATGTCCACTTTGTAATGTGCGAGCGATATGACATGGCGTACTTCGAGCTGGTCTTCGTTATCGTACAGCATAAGGTGTCCAAGACTGGTCTGGGATTAGTTCGACTTCGTGCACTCAAGATGTATAGACATACCGCAGGACAACGTAGAAGACGTTCCGGGCCTTCTTGTTCTTCGCGTTTGATGCTTCTATCGTGGGACTCGCGTTCTTGTTCCTGTCAAAGATGCTCCTGTACATAGACTGGTACACGCTCGGGCTCTCCACAGCTACTACAGCACCGGCCGGCGTCGTTCGATCCGGAGGTTTGCCGTTCACGCCGCCTGGCACATACTCTCGGCACACCGCAAAATATCCAGCGCAGGCATCTGGCTCGTGGGTCCTTCCCTTCAGCTTCTCCAGTATCTCGTCATCTATGCCCGCTCCGACTTGTACGCTGTCATCGTTCTTCCCGTTTGCGGATGTGTCCGACTTCCTGCGCTGCTCTGGAGTTGCCCCGTCACCTGCGGTGTTGATGTTGTGGCTGTCTTGTTCCGTGGCTCTCGTTCCCAAGAACCATGCGGCTACGATTACAGCGGGCAGGAGCGTCAGCCCTCCGACGAGGTAGCCCCATAGGAATATCTTGAATACGGCTCCATACCCCCAGTCCCCACTCATCTTGGGTTACGTGTTATGCGGTGTTGTGGACCATCCCTCGCCATGTACATGTGCGTTGAGCGGATCGGCGTTCGATTGTAGAGTTTGGTCGGTTCTGTATATGTGTCGGGGGCGTTTGGTTGAAGAGTAGTCGGTTGGCACGGCGCGTCGAAGCAAGTAATGTAGCGAGTGATGCTAGCGCTGGTCGAAGGGTCCGGGTGTCGGTCGTGTACGTCGCGCGAATGTTTGGTCGGAGAAATAAGGCAGTCAGGTGTCAGGCAGCGAAGTGTTCTCGAGTACTACTTGGCTTGGACTTGGTCAGGGTCAGTGGCTCGACGCGAACTAGAGCTATGGTAGGGGCGGGGCCGGAGTTAACGCTCCACGTGTGAGGTGCACGTCGTTGATCGGCGCTAAAGCATTGTCCCGCGCTGCTATGACGGCATCTTCGACATTTCACCAACACGATCTCAAGAGAAGGGAAATTGCTCAAACTTCAAAGGACTAGAGGTTTCTTCGAACCCGCTACCCTTACGATTGCATCAAAGTAGGTGCTCTATCCGAAAATGTATTTACCGTGCGAAAGTAAACCAACAAACGGCGGGAATCATCTATTCTGACCCCTCCAGGGCTTGCTCTGATCCGTGTACACACTATTTCTTGGATAACAGCTTATCGTACAGCAGCCAAATATAAGACTTTCGTGTTCTCATCAGCATGGCAACCACAGAACCTCAGTCCTACAATCCGGACATTCCCTCGGATCCCGTTACCAAGACCACGGACAGCATCCATGTCGAACTCACCCCGCACGACCTAGACTCGCTGTCAGCAACCAAATTCGTCCGATCACCATCAGCAGGCGCAACAGTCTTGTTCATAGGCACAACGCGCGACTCATTCAACAACGAGCCTGTTTCGTCTTTAGCCTACACTTCCTACGCCCCTCTTGCCATCTCAACCCTGTTCAAGATCGCTACTTCTATCCTCACAAAACACGCATGCACCAAGATCGCAATCATTCATAAGCTGGGCGAATGCCCGATTGGGGAAGAGAGTATTGTTATTGCGGTTTCGGCACCGCACCGGCAAGCGGCGTGGAGAGCGGGTGAGGAGGCATTGGAAGAGACAAAGGACAAAGCCGAGATATGGAAACTGGAGAGGTTTGAAGGTGGGGAGGGAGTTTGGAGGGCGAATAGGGATGGGCAAAAAGGTGTCAAGGTAGAGGATGGCGCGAAGTAGGGGTGTGGAGAACGCCAAAGTAAACGAGGCTTTGCAAGGTAGTCGTCGCATTTGGGAGTTTGCTAAGCCTCGGATCCCCGTACGCAGATACTAATGCAGTGCAACGCGGCGAACGGTACATGTCCACTTCGTACCATGAACAAGTTTGGGGATCAATGTCGAGGCGAAGCATTATTTAGTGCCAAGGCTATGAAGCATAGTGAAAATGTGGGCTTTGTAAGCTTATGCTGCCTATGTATAGTGGAAACGCCTTGCATAGAGTACTATTCCTCATTTTGAGCTTACGACGTATGTCGTGAAGATGGGTATGACTTAAGTCGCTGGCTGTATGTGCCGCATTAGGAGTTCCCTGAACATTCGCATATATGCATTCGTCTGTAGCGACACTGCTAGTTTCGTCTAGTATTGAAGAGATGCCATCGGCAGAGAGATCCTGACCACTAGTGCGGCTCTTAACATCAACGTGATGTCAGACCACGCTGCATCCAGATATTATGTGTCCCAACGCCGTGTTGTAGCTGCCCATCACAACCCGTTTTTGGATGAGACATGATTGAGACCGCACATTGTCGCGGTGAGACGCCGATCATAGACATTGCACTCAGCTTATGTTGTGGGACACTTCCGGGTAGCCGTTCTTACTAACTTTGGAACGTACCGGAAAGCATAGCGAACTAGTTCAACGCTCGAGGCTTCCCCTCGAATTGTCGACCGTGTGCCTCTGATGCAATCGATCGGAGAACAACGCCGTCGTTCTCAACATTCTGTCGAGGCGTTCTGCACATGGTGCATTAGCATCAGGTAGCCTACATAATCTACGACACGTCGACAGTGTTGAGGGTCTCGACTTGACATAGAGGCGGGGTTGTACCAGTGGGCGCAGAATGATGTGCCTCGATTGCAAATGTCGCTCCGATGAGGCACTCAGAGCGCGCCGTGCTTGTGCTACCATGCGCAGCTACTAGGCACTCAGCCTTCTTGTTGTATACACTAATCTTACAGTCGTACTTGTACACGTTAACGGTCGTTATTGGTTCTTGTCAGAACCGTCCTTCTCGTCCTCCTCTATTATTCGCATCTGACCGGATGCTGCTATCATCTCGCTGATGGTATTCGGTACGTCATCCTCGGACTGGTATATTCGATCGTAATTCAATCGGCCTCGTAGAACTGCGCGAGCTTCTCTCAGATTGGCAATGTCAAAGGTCCACATTGCGCCACCCAGCGCCATGATCCCAACACTGGCGCAGTTCATCGTGGCCAGGTTCAGAGCCTGGCAGGCATCTGAGAAGGGACTGAAGTATTCGTGCGGGTTCGTGTTCGCTTCGTAAAACTTTGGCATGACACGGAGCTGCCGCCTCCATACGGCCTTGCGCGTAATTGCGGTCGAGGCCAGTAAGCAGGCGCTTCCGAGGAAGTATATCGAAAGCTGGCGTAATGATCGTGAAGACGTAATGGGCGTTCCTTCGTATGTGCTTTCAGCCGGCCGTGGAGGGGGGTTGACCGGCGCTGCCGTTGGACGGGACATCATTCGCAAGATCGGAATCTTCTGAGCAGCTTCCATAAACCTCTCGAGCCGTACTGCAGGTATTCTGGGGTAATCTGTCGGGTGACTGCAGGACTAGCGTTGCATGCCGAATTCGTTGCGGACGTTGCGGACCCCCGAGCGTGTCTCTGCTGACAGAGGAGGGGAATTTGGGCTTGCCGAGAGTCGTACAGTCGAGGCGGCGTCGTGGAAATACCCGGAGCGAGTGTGTTATTAGCCAAAGGCGTGGCGTGAGAAGGCAATGGCCGGGCAAACATCTTCGTCCGCCCGTCACAGAAAAGTTACGATGCAAACCGGCGTCGGTGGGTCTCGGGCCGTGCGCCCAGATTCCCCACAATGGCTGAACCCCTCTTCACCCACCGCATCAATGCCCTGTCATGTACAAACAAGCTTTCGCCATGCCAGAGTGCTCGATCAGATGCATAGATTGCGAATGACGCCTTCAAACAACGACTGCTGATTGATCTAGCCGCACCTCTTCGTATTGCGCATCTTCCCCTCACTAAAACCGGGCGAGAAGAAGATTCGATATCAACCTGCAGTATGCGGTGATCATCGTCAGGTACACCCGACAGCTAATTATTAGTTCCCGACCAACACACTCAGCTTACGCTTCCCCGTCTTTTTGCCACCTCAGATGTTTCCGGGTTCCTGGGATTCTTGCTTGGAACCACCAGCGTACCCGGTGGACAAACGTGCGTGACGTACAGCACGTTCATTCGACACGTGCTTCTGCGTAGAGGTCCCTGACGACAGCTGAGTAGTATCTTGTACCTCCAAGTCATGAAGATGCTCGTCAGCTACCCGAGTTGTTGATATCGACGATTTACATTTCTCGGTCACGACCAACTCATGAGAAAAAGACGCTTGCCAAGTGCACTCCCCATTCTCTTCTCCACACCAGGAGGTCCGGTTGGCTCATAATTTACTCCCCCACTCATCGCTTTTCATGGCTTGCGTACACATACTAGATGCATTCCCTTCATTAGTCATTAGACTGGTGGACTCGTGGATACTGGTAGCGTGGCAACTGCATGCATGCATGCTTCCATGGGACGACTTGATCTGGACCCGCATCGACATGCTTGACCTATTTTTGTCATTTGATACTCTACCTGCTGTACGAGGCCCGCGGTGTATCTTCTTCTAAGCCATCGTGCGAGATGTGCAAGGTACTACGGATCGCTTCGTCGATCATCCGGGCCACCAGAGAACGACTCTGCCTCGTTTCTCCGCACAGGATGACAACGATGCATCGATTATGTGTATGTTGAGAAGCTAGGCTCGAGTATAAAGTAACCCCATAGTCGCGCTTTGAGGACATCATCAGCCTTCACAGTCTGCAACAGTCTAGTCGATACTCCTTCGCTACAAGTCCAAATCCGTCGTCAATTGCTTTACCTTCACCTTCAATCACTCAGATCTTTAGCTCAAGATGCTCTTCAAAAATCTCATCGCGCTCGCTGCTTCAGCTTCTCTCGCTGCTGCTTTCCCCGGTTACTCCGCAGTGCCGCCCAAGTCTTCTTCTAGCGCATACGTGCCCCCTCCAAAGACTTCGTCTGCGCCTCCTCCCAAAGAGACAACAATCTGCACTCCGTGTAAGCGTTTACGTATGGCCTCCTGTGATCTTTCATTGACTGTTTCCAGCCACATACGTCAGCTCCAGCGTTGGTGAGGGCAAGACCACCTATCTGTCTACCAAGACTGTGGTCATTCCCGTCACCACTGTCACTGAGAAGCTCTCGACTGTGACAGCACCTTACCCATACACCACTACCGGCACCAGCACCAAGACGGTCACACAGCTTACCACCTATCTGACTACCAAGACCTACTCGACTGTGACTACCATCTACAACACCAAGGTAGAGAGCGAAGTCAAGTCTGCTACCAAGGTTGAGACCGTGCCAGTTGTGTAAGTATACGACCGTGATGGCTCGGTGTGTTCTTCTGACTAACACTCACACAGCTCCACCGGAACTTCCTACAAGACCAGCGTCTCCACTGCTAAGGAGACCATCACGAGCTCAAAGACCACCGGGTCTGTCGTCACGGAGACTGCGAAGAAGCCAACCACATACATCACAACTGGCACCACCACAATTTGCACAACGTCCAAGGGCGGCTACTAAGCCTCAATCTTTCGCGCATGAAGGAAACTAGCACTGCAGCTAGCAGGACTGATGAACTTGACTGATTGCGACGCAAGCTCCAACTGCGGTACACTCCTTGTGCTGGGACTATCTTTTGAGCGCGTAAATTCACGACCCATTTCGATTCTTGAGTCACTCCTTAGACTACCATCTTACCCAGCGATAGAGCTGCATCCATAACAATGAACATATTTTGGCAAAAGAGAGCAAAGACGCAAATTCAGAACTTCTAACTTCGATGATGTCAAAGCTTTAGAGCTATGGTATCCTGAGATGAGGCCAGATGGTGAACCCCAAATCATGTACAAGTCATGTAACCAACGGGTAAATCGCAGCAAATCATCTCGTACATTATCCCCTTCTTCACTGTAAATCCAGTCCTCAATATCTCGACCTATGCTGCGGTCGCTCAGGACCCTGCATCATAGCCAAACGCGCAGGGTTCATGCCAAACGTAGCGGCCTCAGAGGGTTCGTCAGCTGCAGCGGCCTCCTCTCCAGCCTCGGCGTCATCACCGTCCTTCTTGCCCGACTTGGCCTCCTTCTTCGCCTTGCGCTCGCTCTGCTTCATTTCGAGTTCCGTCTTCTTGACGCGGTCGCGGGCACGCTCGTCGTGTAGCTTCTCGTTCTTGGCGGAGATTTTGGACTTGCGGGCTTCGCTGTTGCCGCCGCCTCCTGCGCTGTTGGGTGGTGTTAGTATGTGCTTTGCATTGGGTGAAATTCTGGGTGGTAAGGGACCAGCGATGCGCGTAGACAGTGTAGAGTGTAGGAAGCTTACCTCAGCTCCACGTTGATCTTCCTTCCCTCCTTCTTCTTGGGGTCGGCGAAGAGGGAGTGGTGGTACTTCTTCAAGCATGTCACCATACGGTCGTAGCGGTCGAACTCGATGAAGCAGGTGCCCATGAACTTCTCAGTGCCCTTGTATGTACGGAGACGGATGTCGGTGGGCTTGATCTTTTCGAAATGCTTCTCGATTTGCTCTTTCGTAGCACTGTAGGGAAGGTTACCTAGAATTGTCCGTTAGATGGGTATGATAGATCGGAATGTGCACAAGACGTACCGACGAAGACGATGAAGCGGCCCTTGTTAGCCTCGACTGCGGCTTGGGCTTCCTCTCCCTCTACCTCGACTTCGGCGCCACCCTCAACGTCTACATCTGCGTCTTCTGTAGAGGCTTCACCGTTGGTCTCGGCCTTGGGCTCTTCAGTAGAGATTTCGCCGTTGGTCTCTGCTTCTGCCGCCTTCTTTGCCTTCTTCTCTTTTTTGTCCTTCTTCTCCTTCTTCTCCTTCTTCTTTTCCTTCTTAGCAGCCTTCGAGTCAGAGTCTGCGCCGTTTGTCTCTGCTGGTGTGTCCTCAGCTACGCCGTTCTGTTCCTCAGCTGCGTCTTCCATAGGTGTGTCCTCAGATGTGGCAGCGTCTTTGCTCTTCTTCGACTTCTTGTCCTTCTTCTCTTTCTTGGACTTCTTTTCCTTCTTCGCAGGCGCGTCTTCGGTGGCATCGGGCATTGGCTCGTCATCGTTGACGCTGATGAAGTTCTCCGAGGACTTCATCTCATCGATAAGATCAGCCTCTTGCGCATCCTCAGAGACATCCGCATCCTTGGACTTCTTGGACTTTTTCGACTTCTTTTCCTTCTTCTCCTTCTTTGCGTCTTCTAAGGCATCCTCGACGGCCGACGTGTCGACATTGCCCTTGGACTTCTTAGACTTCTTATCCTTCTTGTCTTTCTTTTCCTTCTTCACCTCGGTCGCTTCGACTTCAGGCGCATCCTGGACATTGTCTGTCTTCTTGGATTTTTTGGACTTCTTCGGCGCATCTTCTCCTGCCTCGGCGTCGCGCTTGCGCTTCTTCTCGGGGGTGTCAATTTTAGATTTGGACATGGTGGGCGCGCAAAAATGGTGTAGATCTGTAGGAGCGTCGCGAAACGAGAATGGAGATCCTGAACTTTTTCTGCCGGGCGGTCGCGCAAGATTGTCTTGGCGCGTGAACTACGGCATCGATGCACCCCTCAAGCGACAGAATTGCAGTCGCAAGGCATCATGCGGCCCCCGGCGCATCGAGCAAAGCTCCCACACGGCTCGCTGAGGCCTCCGACATCGCGTACCTCTGACCGCCCATGTCCACGCCAGTTCTCGAACAAACATCCCCGCCAATTCCTCGTCGCGCACCAGGGCTCGCCCCGGCCACAGCTACCGTTCCTATATCCCTCGGGCCAGCACCTCTCCAATGGTCAACTGCAACGGCTGTTCTCTATTAGCGCCAACCACAAGAAATTCATAAAGGAGACGGCGAAATTGAGTGTGCGATACAGCATCCTCATCTTTCTCCTCTCATCATGCGTCAGTATCGCAAGTCTGGGGATATTGAGCGAGCAGCAAGAGCGGGCCTTTCCGTCGCCGCATGAGTGGAGTCTGATTACACGATTCAGGTTCCGGAGAGGAAAGTGGTGGCAGGTGCCCGAAAACAACGAGGAAGAGGGTTTCCCTAACTGGGCGCGGGTCTACTCAGAGCTGGAGTATGCGCTGAACCGATTGGAACACCCGAACAAGGATGGCGCGGGTTTATCTGACCAGGAAGAGGGAGGGATTATGGTGCCTGGCGTAGGCAAGGCAGGCTTCGATCTGACGGCCAAGAGCGAGGAGTGGCGACAAGGGTACTACGAAGTCTTGATGGGCATGGGTAATGCTGCAGAGAGGTTAGATGGATGGGTGACGGACAAGTGGAGGAGGAACGTATGGGCGCCAGAATTCATTCAATCGCCCTCGAATCCACGACCGAAAGCTGTTCTTCCTGGCATGCCCGAGCCACCAGATGAGGAACATCGCTTTCCCGCGGCGGAAGCACCAGAGACGTTCTACCTCAAGGTCATCACCTCCAAGGGGTTTACAACATATCAACGGCTATCAGCTGCGCTGAGCTATGCCGACTGGCTCAACTTCAGAAAGCTTCCCGACTCGGCGGAGGAAATGTATCGATGGGCACTTGACATTGCCATTGCAGGCCTACCCACGCCCGAGCCTTCGACAGTCATCGACCGAGACAGTGCCATTCTGTCTTCTACGGCACCCAAGGAAGCAGTAACACCAAACATCCTCTACGCGGCGACAAACCTGGCTACTTTTCTAGCGGAACAACGAAGAGTCTCGTCCGCACTCCCAATTTTCGTCTCGCTGCTTCGTGCTCGTATCGAAGCGCAAGAGGCGCACATCCCTGCAGTGCAGGCACAAAAAGATTCTTCTCTCGTCGGTACTCTGTTCAGCTTGCTGCGTGAACCCGACTATCCAGAGGTACCACCCACAGGCGACGAACCACTCCTCCGCAAAGAAAGCGACCGCTGCGAAGAAGCCGCCTTGAAGAACTATATTGGCGAGATCCTTTTCGCGACAGCCGGCAACTCATCTAGTCAACGCCAACAGGGCCTCTCATGGGTGCGCGATGGTGTCTCTACCTCCAAGCTCGCGCAATCGCTCGAACCCATACGCGCCAACGACGACCTCCGCAAGAAGTGCGAAAAGTGCGAGGAGGTCGGTCTCGAATCGTGGGGGAAGATCATGACTTACATGGCTGCTGAGGCCCGCGAGAAGCGGGATCAGGCGAAGAGCGGAGGTCTGAAGGGGCTGGTGTGGAAGGTCAAGGGCACCAAGGCCCTGGATGAGGACGTGGAGAACCTAGAGGGTGAAGAAGAGGGTGTCATTCTCCGACTCAACAAGCTCAGAAGCAAGATGCTCAAGGAGGAGTATGAGGAGATGGATCGCAAGTTTGCGCGAACCTTTGTATTCTAGCAACTGGCTGTAGGATATGATCTATGGAGCTGTACAACACCTACGCCTGCGTAGTTTTGCCAAGCGCGACCGGCAATTTTACCCAAGACCCTCTCACAGCCCCTGCATCGATTCTGTCAGTGCAAGTTATCGCATGTGCATACTCAACATCACCATGTTTCAGACGTGGATCACTTTAGCCTTCACCCTATCAATGTCGGCACATCCCTCTGGCGCGGATCGCCACATCCGGCTCGCTATCAGGGCCCTAGCGCTCGAGAACCAATCATCCAAGCCACACCCGCTGTCAATTCCAACCGAACCGAACGCTTGCTTTTGGTCACCCATCAAATGTGTTCGCACGTGTGCCGGCCTCCCCGACTATTGGCGTGGGCAGCTGATTATTGCTTGGGAACACAGGCGAATTAGTACGAGTATGTCTGCCATGCATAGACGGTATGTCGCTAGCGCATGGGGTTTGGTGGAGGAGTATGGGTGGGTAAACCGTTCGTCTGATGCGGACGTGAAGGGGGTGACTTGGTAGTCAGCTGGGCGTAGGCGTTGGTATAAGAGAAGCAGTGATTCAGCAGCTGGCTGTTTCTTGTCGCAAACACACACAGATCCCATTCACAACCACTGCCTTCGCTATATATCCAAAGACGACACGATGGCTTTCAGACCGCTTGTTGCGCTGGCTACCATGGCCGTATCTTTGGTCAGCTGCGCGCCTCTCGCACTCGACGAAAGGCAGGCGCCAAATGGCGTTCCCGACTATGTGCTCAAGTATGGTAAGCAGTGATACTTACTCCTGCTCTGTCGTCTGCTATTGTGTATCGAACTCGACTAACCTGCATTTAGCGCCCATCGTCTACCTTCACTCACAGGATGCCTACTATCCCACCGATATACAAACATTCCTGAACCATACGACTCCGCGAGTGGAGTTCAACGAGGTTTCTGGTCCTTCAAAGCCCCTAACTACTTCCAACCTCGATCAGATGGGCAGCGATGTCTGGCTCACTTCCAACGACGACGTGACGAAAGATCCCACATGGATCAAGGGCACAAAACCCAACGAGCAGGGCAAGACCGAAGGGGCTACCACAGCGGCCGTCATTGTAAACGACAAGGGAAATGGCAACGTTGATGCTTTCTACATGTACTTCTACGCCTACAACTACGGCGGCGAGGTACTAGGATGGAGCAAACTGAACTTTGGTACATCCTTCTCCCATCCATACCGTGAAACTGTTCAGTCCTAACACCCTGACAAGGCAACCACGTAGGCGATTGGGAACACGTAATGGTCCGCTTCGCAAACGGTTCTCCCGAGGCAATCTGGTACTCTCAGCACGCAAACGGCCAAGCCTTCCGCTACGGCACCGTCGAAAAGACCGGCGACAGACCCATCGCATACTCCTCCAAAGGCTCGCATGCCAACTACGCCATCTCCGGAACCCACGACCACACCATCCCCAACCTCAATCTTCCCGGTGGCGTCTTGGAAGACTACACAGATAGAGGTGTGATGTGGGATCCCCTTCTATCCGCCAACTTCTACAAATTCGACGCCGGAAAGTCCGCTTTCTCGGCTTATGATGGTCAGGCGCCGACGGCGTGGTTGAACTTCAAGGGCAGATGGGGCGATGAGGAGTATCCCGAGAGTGATCCGAGACAAGTCAAGCTGTTTGGGCAGGCTAAGTTCTCGGGTGGACCGACTGGACCCGTGGATAAGCAGTTGAACAGGGAGAAGATCTGTCCGGATAACGGTCAGCTTTGCATTCTGAGGAGTATCCTCGTGCCAAGAAGTAAGGGTATGGATGAGGTTGCGCAGGATGGGGATGTTGTTTTGGAATGATGAGTGCGAGACAGTGATTTCATGAATCTGTTCAATTACCTCCACGTAATATATAATGATATTAGGACTTTCAACAAAGCACATACTTCGTTCTGCTGGCTGCAACACAAGTATAATCAAGTTCCCCAGAGCCATTGAGGCTATACCGCCCTCTTCAGTGTGCCCTGAGCCCAATAGATCGCCCCAGATCTAGTATAACGCCGTACACAAATCTTAGGGTATCATGATAACGACTGACTGAAAACTCAAGTTCCAAAACGAATGATCCGCCAAAAACTTGGAAACACCCGGAATGACAGTAAGCTGCACGCAACCCAAGAATAGAGAACCATTGATAAAATAAGAAATGATGATACAAAAGGTCAAGGCACGATGACTCAAAACACGGTGAGCTGACGCGAGCCACGTAGCACTGTTGAAACGCCACAGTAGTACGACGACGTGGAGAAACATTGACGCATCACCACGGCTCTGGCTGACGCTGAGCTTTGCCTTCTTCAGTGGCCTGGCCGTTCGACACCTCAGCGTGACGTACATGGACGTCGTGCTTGTGGAAATCATCTAGCGCGATCTCAGTACCAGAGTCCTGCGTGTCGCGAGAGCTCGTCATCGTTTCCTTGCGATAGGCATCTCGTCGCAGATGATGTTGTAATGGGCTGCCAGTCAGCTTGGATTTGACCGTACCCCAAGCTCTTCTACACTCGGAGCGGGTTGTGAATATGTAGATTGTTGCGTTCCAGGCTCCTTGAAGAGGCAAGACGATCGCGGAGATGATGTTGAGAGCGAAGCTCGAGCGGTTTCTATGCGTGAATTGGTACATGCGGTTGATGCTGCTGGGTAGCCAGACCACAAGCAAAGCTACGAACATGAGGAAGGCGACTTGGAAGTATGCCATGGCTGCAGCATGACCTTCTGCGGTCCGCTTGGCGACAGGACGCGTTGTCAACAATGTGGTCGGGGTTGCCGAGGTTTCTGCAGGGCTTGTCGCAATGACGGTCGCCCTGTACCCATTTCGACCTCTCGTACCATTGTGTGGATGTCGCTGCGCTTCAACATCCTCGATCTGTATTCTGGAAGTGCGGGCAGCATCCACGACTGGCAGTGTTTCCGTCCCCGTATCATTGTGTTTGCTGGGCGAGGAAAGCAACCGCGTGCTCGAAAACGAATTGATGGAGCTTTGATCCGGCTCGGGAGAGACACAGCGTGAGATGGCGTCCTCCGGCTGGACGTGGCATTTGATCTGTGTCGTCACCACGATGTTGTTTGTACCCACAAAAGGATGCAGGGCAGTGATCTCCGGAGCAGCAGTGAAGGAGTTTCTGGCTAGATAATGATGCGAGTTTCGTGAAACGGAGCGTAGCTCGGCCCTCTTCCTCCAGATCCGATAGCCAGTGATGATGTAAATGCTGATAGTCGTAGTGATAACAATCCTGGCGAGATTAGTTGTGCTTGGCTTGACGAGGACTGGACTTACCAGGTAGGAGCGTAGAAAAACGCGATCCGCATCCACTCGACATCAGACGATACCCAGCACCAAAGAGTTGCTGATCCAATGATCTCGTTTCCCGTTCTACCCAAGATGAAGTAGACGAGGACTGGTAAAGCTGGGATCCCATAACTACACGCGACATACCACTTCTCCAAATGGCGAAGCTGCTGGGCATCGTACCCATAGAAAAACACCAGGAATACGTTTGTAGCCATCGATAAACAGAAGAGGGCATCTGTGATCAGGAACCATTGGATCATGAGACCCTGGAACTCGCAGAGACCGGAAGGGGGTTCAGAATCCTTTGGCAAGACTGCAATCGACATCAAAGTCGCGATGTTCGTCAAG
Organism: Alternaria novae-zelandiae; assembly: GCF_023758075.1. Taxonomy (NCBI): domain Eukaryota; kingdom Fungi; phylum Ascomycota; class Dothideomycetes; order Pleosporales; family Pleosporaceae; genus Alternaria; species Alternaria novae-zelandiae. The sequence continues at coordinate 213,728 of NW_026056976.1, read as the reverse complement.
ATATTCCCGAATGTCGCGAAGAATACCAGACGGTTGATTGCTGCGCGACATCAGCTCTTGTAACGAATTAAAGCAAGTCAACGTACGTTTTCTGAAGAAGGGAAAACACACGAAAGTAGTGATGATGATTGTTGAGCCTATGACGGAAAGTCCGGACGCCGCTCTCGTGGCGATGACAAGCGCAAAGTCTTTGTGGGGTGATAGTGGCGTAGGCATGTCTGGAAGTCGTCGAGACAGCGTGTTGTGCTTTGCAGAGAAGGAAGTGTGCGCCAAGGTTGGCTTAATCTGGTGCGTTTCTAGCGTTTGAGTGATACTGAAAGTATTTCCCGGATTCACTCGAGTGCGACTAATCGTGTTTGGTAGTTATTTGATCCCGCCGACCGCCGCAGTACTTGTGAAATATCCCGGAGAGCGCCACAGTATCGGCCCTGCAATCACGACGAACGACTTCGCCGACGAGATGCACAGTTTAGGCGGGGAGCCATGCGCAAACAGCCAGTATAGTCGATATTAGGGCCAACAAGGGTGGCCGTGGTCGAGTGTGGAGGATAACCGGTATGAACGGGATGAAAGACCTTCGAATCTGGAAGAGGATTGACTGACAACGCAGGATAACGTGATCGAGACAAATAATATTGACTTCCCAGCTAGGAGGAAGGACTCTCCGCCTGTAAGAATGTAGATTGCTTCGTAGATTTGGTGTACAACGCGCTTACGAACGCAACGAAACCCTTACGCACAACGTCGTACAGGGTCCGCAAGAGGAAAGGAAAGATGCAAGAAATGAACTTGAGCCACTATGTCGGTTCGTAAGTCGGTCTCCCGGCGAATGAAGTTTTGTGCACGGCAGTAGCGTGGTAAATCTGCTCCACAGGGTGTGCACAAGAGGTACAGGAATGGTCAATAATAGCGTGAAGTGGATTAAGATGATACACAACTCAATCCTTTCCTACATTCAAGTAGGCTGGTATATAGCTTACTACTGTCTCGAGCTTTGCGGAGAGCATGGTTGCCGTAAGCCATTGCTGCTTTTGGTAACAATTGCTGCGTACTGGCTTTAGTGAGGATAGAACCCTGTATTGTGGCGTGCAGGCTGTTTGCAGTCCACAAAGCTGAGGCCAGAGAATCGATAGCAGAAAAATGATACCAATAGAGGTCTGCGATCTGGGAGGCACGCCGTCGAGACCTCGACGTGGGACGTGCCAAGCCAGCCCGTCATCTTCCCCGCAGCTCCACTTTCATCTCATTCGGCAGTCTTTCCCACTGCACGTCCTCGTCCTCCAAAACTGCGGTCGCGCCTGCACCCTCTGCCCTACAACAAAGAGCCTTCGATTTCAACTAGCTAGATGCGTACGGTATGCGCAGGCTGGACATGTAAGATTCAGATACATCGGATCACCTCACGGCTACGGCACAGCCTCGGATGCTACGGCATCGGCAATGTGCAGTCTCGCAAGGACCCTTTCCAACTGACTGGTAGCAGAGATCTAGCTCAATACCGTTCAGACGTTGGTTCGGACTATCGATCACCAGTTCCAGTTTGATGATGTTCAACACGCAAAGAGTGCTTACTGAGCAAACCAATTAGGAACACATCACACACCACCAACCTCTCACGTAGTCGTCTGGTCACATAGCATTTTCCACTAGGCTGAGAGCGGTGGCTCTTTCTCTATGATGGAAGGTTATTCTCGCCTACGATGCCCTATCACAAAACTCCTCCACCCACCACTAACCATTACCCGGCGAATAGCATTTCACCCTCGAAGCTGACTGGAAATATGCAGCAAAGTAGTCAAGCCTCTTGTTGGAAAGATAAGAGAACAAAGAGCGGTCTTAGATCATCGCATGATCAGCAAACGAAACATAATTCGGCCACCGCGACCCTGCCGGTGAGACGGATCATCCCGATACTCAACGACGAAGGGCGCTGACTATTCCGAGTCAACCGGTGTATTCCCGACTCGCCCAAATTGACAGCAAAAGATCATGCGGCGAAGATCTCGCTGCTGTATGGCAAATGGATTTGCGATGTCGCTCAAAATGGCAGTAGTATTGCTAGGGTTACCCTGAGTGTCGCCGGATTCGACCAAGTTCCCAACAAACACTGCCATCCCAGTACCAGCTGGAAGGATAGCCCTCTTAGAGGGTCCCGGATATATGGCTATGTGTCTGTGCACGGCACTCGCTCAATTCTAGGTTAACGTTCGGCACAAAAACAGATGCACGACTTCGCCGTTGTTGCTGCGGCTATGGCTGCACCCTTACATATCAGCCCTGCGCCAGATCGAAGGGTCCAAGAACAGCAAGACACTACGACTCCTACTGGAACGTGACTCCATTTAAATCTCCATTGGACGCTTTCACATAACCAAATGGACTCAGGTCGCCGAAGTAAACGTCAGCAGTCAAGGTCTTCAGGCACAGTGATCCAACCAAAATGTCGTCCAACCACAGAAAAGATCGATTCCATGCGCAAGAAGGAGTGCATTCCAGTTATCTTATGTCGCGCATACCTTCATACCTTCCGCCTATCTAGCCCTCAAGAACCTCCTCACGTAGCAGCCACCGCAGCATCAGTAGCAAGCGCATCCTCCGCCTTAGCCGGCTCCTCCGCAGATCTCCTCTGCTTTCCCGAAATGAGATAAATACTAGCGCGCACCTCCAACAATGGATCGTCACTCGGATGTAACCCATCGATCCGCGGAATAGGATCGAAGATGATGCTCTTCTGCTGCTTCGCGCTCTCCGCGTCGTCCATCGTCTTCTCAATCTGGATCTCGCCTAGCTCTACAATACTCCTCGCCTCAGGCCATATTTCCGTCGCATCATCCGTCACATCCCCTTCCTCGGCGACTTGAGCCAACAGCTTGAATCCAATCGGTCCAGACTGCAAACGCGGCTTCAACTCGTCGAACAGGTAGGATTCAGACTTTTCCTTTAGTGCCTCGGAGTCGAGATGTTTTTCTCCGGCGATAGGCACAATCCTGTACCTCACTACAGTGACCTTGTCCTCTTTGACAAGCTTGAACGCATTCACACCGAAGAACTTCTCCGTCGCAAAGCTCTCTGGACTAGGCTTCGCAGCCTGTAGAAACCTCGCCGTCTCGGGATGGCGGCCAAGGAACTCAGGCACTGCTTCTCCCGCATTCTGCCCCGTTGCCGCTTGGAGGAACTCTAGAAACTCGGCGCCGGTACGTGTGGGAAAGTATGGCGTTGAGTGCGCAACGATATCTGTGTGTTGTCTTCGCCCGTCGTTATTGGGCGGTAGGTGAAAGCGAATGGCAATGCCGCGGGGATTGGCATTGGGGTCCGTGTCTGCGATCTTGGGGAACCCGGTGGAGGAAGAGAAACGAACGGTTATTGGTGTGGAGGGCGTGTTGAAGTGCGGGGCTGTAGTGAGGTCCGATACCGTGGCACTGGGAGTAAACGTTCCGGTAAGGAGATGTCCTTTTGCGTGGGCTGGTAGAGGGTGTGTTAGCTATAGGTTACGTTTGGAACAGTGACTCGGAAAGGGTTAAGCAAGGAGAAGGTAAAGAATAAGGAAGAATTACGTACCTGGTCTAAAACTGTGCGGCGCGCCACCGGCCATGCCGCGAAGAGTGCTCACAAGACCATTGCTCGTCTCCAGCACCTCCGGGTTTGTCGAAAGTGGCATGATGAACGAATCTACAGATCCTTAATCTTTGTATCGTGCTTCTTGTCTAGACAGCTACAGTCTTGTTCGGTTGAAGCAAATAAGTACGGATATTTGCTTCAAACCGAACTGTTGACCCAATATATACATCACGCAGAAGCCCAACATGCTGCTTTGCTGAATAAACAGAGTCATCACACCTAGTACGCATATTCCAAATCGCTGTACTCAACAAACTAAGTACATTATCAGAAGTTCGAGAAGTAGCGAGATCCTTGCCCCCGTTCGCTAGTCAAATGCCTCACGTTCTATTGGCGGGTTTCGAGCTGACAGCATGCTTACATGCATGTTGCATCTTAACAAATCCTTCGCTTACGACTCCTACACGGATTCCTTCACATTTAGTAAGCCCAGCTTAGCCTTGAGAAGAAAATCCGTCATATCCAGTTCTCTGATTGGAGTTTCTAGACGTGCGAACATGGGTCCTAATGTACGTCAATGAGAGACTCAACAACAAACCCGGTTATCACCGCTCCCTTTCTTATCCAAGACCCGAGTAATCTCGTATACATGCAGAAAAATCATCCATCAATCCTACTCCTCCGCACAGTTCCCAACAACCATACTCGCCCGCCTCCCCACCAAACCATCCACATACCCCAAAAACACTTCCAGATCAATCATATCAACCTCCCCATTCTTATTACCCAGACTAGGATTCGAGCTCCTCATCACTTGTCCTCCCCAGAGAATACGTAGATACGCCTTCTCACGCCCACTGCTACCACCAGTAGTCTCATGCCCTCTCCTCCGATAAACCTCAAACACGACTTCCGAACCCATGCCCACCCAGACCATCTGTTCGACCTGCAGGAAACTGAGTAACCGGGCCAACGAACCATCGTGCGCAACGTTGTGTCTGTACAGAACTGGACTCTGACCTGCTAGTACGGAGCGCATATTTTGTACCAACTCTGCCATGTAGACGCCGTAGGAAGCAGCGGCCGCTTGTAAGGAAAGCGGAGAGTCGCGGTAAATAAAGGAGTACTCGTATTGTCCGAGGCGATACACAGTATCGGCCTGGTTTTGGGAGACGCAGAGAGCGGGGTTGCTGATGTTGCAAGGTAGGGGTTTGGCGTGGCATTGGCGGGCGGAGAGATTGTCGTAATAGTGGTCGAACCAGGTGTGCCATTCTGATGAATCAGTGGGCACGCCGCTTATAGCGTCGAGAGAGGCGAAGAGAGGTACTGTAGCGGCGAGATGTCGCGTCCAGTTTGCAGCTGTGCTGCCAACGCCGTAGGAACTGTAAAGGGAGGAGGCGGCTGGGCAGGAATAGGATGGGGCGAGGGAGTCGATGGTGGAGGGTTGGACGTGTAGGGGCACGTTTTCTTTGGGGCTGTACATGCCTTCGATTAGCATGCCGGCAACTTGGCTGGTGATGACGTTGTTGGAGACGCGCCAGATTGTCTTTTCGTTGATGTTGTCGGGGAGGAAACCGAGCAGGTCGTGGTATACGCCGAAGAGGTCCTTGCCATGCTGTAGAGAGTCTTCGAGCCCCTCGCGGGTGATTTGAGGGAATTGGCACGACCCGTTGAAACCACTCTGGGCGAAGGGGTTAATGGGATTGGTGTAGACGCTCCAGTATGTTGACGCCGACGTGTTACCAGTGGGATTGAGAGGCTCGCCGTAGTAGAAGAGACCTTGGTCAGAGCAATCCCAGGGATATGACTCTTTGGGGAAGGTATTCGAGGCATATGGTGTGCGCTTGTGATGACGATGAATACTATGCAGAATGTAAGCTGACGCTCTCGATTGACTGCGATTGTAGGACAACTTACACTTCCACGTACGCCAGCTCAAAGTCGTCATCTACCTTGACATACTCATTCTTTCGGACATGAGGCATATTGCACCAGTTGTACGTTCCGTACTCCACACCGGCAGGCAGCTGCGAGCTGTTGAACACGAACCCATTGGTACCCGTTCCGTTCAATACTTCATCAAGATCATTAACCCAGCTCTTCTTAGGTGCGTACCAGCCCAAATCTACCTTTGTTACATTCTGAGCTACCACTTTAGTAGCTATAGAAGCAAAGAGTAGCGATGCATAGCTGCGCGAGGAAGTCATATCGGGATCCTGAGGCGGCCGAAAGAAGAGCGTGAACGCGGTAAAGACGAGAACGAATGCTGCCAGAGCAGAAAAGACGGCATGGTTCATGCCTTGTATTTATAAATCGCTCAAGGCGCGATACCGGGAGCCATTGCAGATGCAGAAGGTCTCGTCGTTAATGACGAACGCTGAGAGCCGAACGATGGTCGCTGCGCGCAAGACATGCACGATGCGAGGTACGAGATAGCGATTGGTCAATGGGACAACGAGTCCGGCCCGCCAACTGGTATCTCGGGATAAGACACAACGAAAATTATCGACACTGGTCCTGGGCTTCGTACTGGTTTTCACAATTTGTACCTTGATCCTAGCTTATTTCTCCACCGGGCTTGTTTCTTGCGAGTGTGGATCGAGCAATACTAGCTTGGATAATCACAGTCAAAAAGCAAGAGCAACGAATGATTCATAAAATACAATTTTTTTACTACTTCCGCAGAGGTACAATCAGCATGCTACAATCCCTCCACCGATCTCTCGATCGCTTGCTAAATACACGTTGAAGCTGTTCCCGCATTGCTCCAAATACTATCAAAGGCTACGCTCAGCGTGAACAACGTATCGACCACCCGGATCCTTTGTGAAACGGAATGAACTTTGTCGGAACGGCATGAATCTAGAATATACTAAACAATAAGAAAAAGGGTATGCGCAATCTTAAAATCAGATGAAAACACAAGCTTCCAGATGCAGACTGATATAGGAAAAGGCGTATGAGACCTCCAAGTGAGAACATGTACGGTGTGAGTTGTGATGGATGGCGAAGGATCAGAAGATGCTTCGCTGGGTAGAGATTGAATGATCGCGTTGTGCAGCGATGTTGCTTGTCGTGGATCCAACTCGAAGATGCCGCGGGTGTGGCAAGATGCCTGGGTTCCGAGGGTCGAGATACCTAGAAATCGTTGCTGGGGCGATATGGGCGATACTCGCGGCTGCCAGCGCTGGCTGCCCGGCCATTGGTCGCAGGAACAGAGAGCTGCCTGGAGGCTGGTCCATCCGATGTAACGACCCGTCGTCTGCCCTTTTCCAGTCGAGTGGTTCTCCAGCCCTCGTACCACTGTTCACGGGAAGCTTCGCGTAGCTCAGAGCGCCAGTCGCTGAAAACACTCTCCCTGAGTTTGACGAAATCACAGTGCTCTGGGTTGTAGGGATCGGCAAAGCCCCATGGGAATCTGCGACCAACAACCTCGGGGTCGTAAGGATCTGGCGAGATGATGCTGAGAGGCAAGAACGGAGTCTCTGCACTCTCGCTGTGGATCGAGGCGGACATGGCGGACGGCTTACGGCTGTGACCTTTCCTGGCGCTGGGGGGCGACGTGGGAGGTGAGTGCGACCTGGTCGAAGAGCTGGAGGAAGCCATGGAGCGCGCTGCTTCGGAAGAAGATCGCTCGAGGATTTTGTTCAGAACTTCTGATTTGCCTTCGCCCTCAGACGACTGCTCGTATTCGTCCTCGTCGCGCTCATCAAGTCGGTCGGGGTCTTCGTCATCGTCGCCAAGGTCCAAGTTCAAAGCTTCCAAGGGGTCCAACTTTGCGCGCTTGATGGTGTCCCAGACAGTCTTCTTCAGATAGCGCATGTGCGCGCCGGTGATTGTGTCTGCCTTGCTGATGACTGGGATGACGGTGGTCCTGGTTTGCAGCTCGCGAAGTATGTTGAGATCGAGACGATCGTCTAGACCACCGAAGATGGCGCTGCCAGCATTGACAATGTTGGACTTCTTGCGAGCCTCGGCTATGTTCTGGTCGAGACGAATCGGATCCAAAACGAGGAAGACACAGTGGATGTGTGTATCCTTAACACCTGGCGCGCGCACGACCTTCTGCTCCTCGCTAAAAGTGTCTTCGAACTTGGACTCGAGGAACGAGGTGATGATGGGCAGCTGGAAGTCGACAATGTTCTTCTCGAGGCCCTCAGAGTCCCAGAGCGTGACGCCGACTCTCTCGCCATCAACTTCGGTCTCGAGGAATTCGGAAGTGAACGGCGAGTCTCCACCACCTACGGCGGTAGCAGGCGGCGAGGGAGTGTTTGGGCGCTTTCGAGCCGGGAGCGCGAGCGCAGTGCGGAGAAACTCGATGAAAGAAGATTTGCCGCAGCCTTTGGTGCCAATGACAAGGATGCTAGGTACTGGTTAGCTCAGTGACTATGGCGATGCAGCGGAACATACTTGAAAGGCGTGGGGTCCTTCCTCCTTCGCACACGACGGGGGCTGTTGACGGTGCTGATCTGGCTGCTGGCGTAGCTGTAGCGACCGCGGTTGGTCATGCTCTCGGTCCTCGGGTAGGGATCGTAATCCATGTAGGTCGAAGGCGAAGAGCCTGGCACGGGCGGCGCCACAGCGGGGCTGGGTTGAGCGGGAGCCATCCTGTAGGTGTCGGTCGAGGGGCGGCTGAAGTTGTGGGCAGTGGGGTTGTAGGTGCCGGCCTTGTTGGAGACAATGGCAATGGAGTCTGGGCGCGTGTCCTCACCTCCGAACGTCGCGAGCTGGGGAAGGGCCGAGTGGGAAGGCAGGCGCGGCGGCTGCTTAGGCAGCATGGTAGCTTCGCGCTGCCTGCGGAGAGCCTCCTCCTGGGCGAGGGCCTTTTGCTTCCTGCTCATCTTGCCGCCGGAGACGCTTCGATTGGTGCTGCTGCCGCGGATTTCAGAGGAGCTTTTTCCGCTGGTTCGGCGCAGGAAGTTGAAGCTGGAACGGCGCGGTCCTGTTTGGTCGGCGGAAGACTGGGACTGGGACTGGGCTGCAGAGGGGCGGACAGAGGGGTCAGGTGAGCCGTCTTTGTAGGCCGAGGTATTGGTATTAGGTGGATTAGGGGACCGGTCGTCAGTGGTGGTGGCCATGGTGGGCAGCAGAGGGCTCTTAATATCAGTGGCTCACACTTCGCGCGCGTGTAATCTTAGCAATCGAGGACTGCAGCGGAGTGGGTAAGCAGTCCTGCTGGGTCTTGCTGGGCTGGGCTGTCCTGCGCACGGCACAGCAATTCGGAAGCGTCTGGCGTCCTAGTGCGAGGGCAAGTGAAATTGGAGGAGGAGCAGCCGGCTGTATCCCAAGGTCAGCACTTGGTCAAACGCGCATCCAAATGGCGCGTGCGGGTCGGGGGCCCAGGGTCTGGTTAGAGCCTCTGACTAACCTTAAGGCCCGAGGCACTACTGCAGGAACGATACGCGCAATGGCACCCCCGGATTCTGCACAAAAAGGAATGCGCCGTAGCAACGTTGCGACAGAGTGCAGTTTGGGAGGACGAGAGCATGCAAATAGCCCTGGAGGGCGAAGGGAGAACAGACCGCCACAACGACTACCCCAACGTCAACACGGCGTGACGCGTCTCGGGAAGGAGAAGGCTGGACGGCGCCTGCCATTGGCCGCGGCTTCTCGAGGTTGGATGCACAGCGGGAAACGACGATGGTGACGCCGACGGGGGTGGCACGCCCGAAAGATCAATGCGAAACAGCTGGCCTAACCAGACAACCACGGGCGACAGCGCCCAATTTGCACGCGCGCCAGTCATTATTCGGCACGCGATAGCTTCGTGTTGTGTAATCGTTATCGTCCGCCGGCGACATGCAGCTGGGGACCCGGGCCCTGGTGATCGTCACGCACATGAATAGGGGTTCACGCTAGCCTGCTCATCTCGAGAGCCCAGTGCCGCGCTGAGGGCGCAGAAGCCAGGTGTTTCTGGTAGGCAAGGAGCGCATGAATGCCATTCCGATCCGACACAACCCTCCTGGGGACACCCACGATGTCGCGTCGCAGAAAGACAGACGCCCTATATGCGCCCACATCTGGCGTCATCGCGCGCTCTTTTTCCAACAAACACAACAAGGTCTGATATTGGCTGATTCCAGATAGAGCAGAAACTTCACCAACGCCAACAGACTGCGCCTCGTGCATGTCAAGCAACATTGCCTCAGCATCACGCAACCTTGAAGACGTGCGCCTATCGATATGCCCCACACGCGTAGCGCGACTCAGTTGTCCTGGTCCCATGGCTTGCTCTCCCGGCCCGCTCCATCCTACGTCAAGCCCAGCGATCAAACTCTAATAACAGATTGCCGCTCAAGTCAAAACCTTCCACTCTGCTTGATCTTGCCTATAACCTCTTGTGTATGCCCCTAGACCTTGTCTAGCCTGCCCTCCTCCCTTAGCTTCTGCGCTTTCTTAGTATCTGCTAGGATATCCCTGTTTTAGTTTAGCAGATAGCTTTTACTGCCTTTTACACTATTACTTCTAATAACGTCTGTCTTAGCGCTATCCGCTTTAGAGGCGTATTGCAGCGCTGTAGCAGCGAACAAATGTCTTTTGCTGCTTTCTACTTATAGAACGAAGAGAAAGCGTTAAAATAGTCTACTTAGTATAGACATAACAGTGTCGTTAAAGTAACTAAAGAGTTCTCGCGTTACACCTGTCTTAACGCTAGATAGGTATTTATAGATGTATGTTGTCTTTAGATTCTAATTTGCTAAGTAAGCTATAAAGAGCAACGTTATAGAGCTTATATAGAGCAGGACGTTCTTAAAACTAAAGTTATGTCTAAGAGAGAGGTTAGAATAGTTAAGGCCTCTGAGTCTTAAGCTAGCCTGCGGGTCTAGGACAGCAACTACGCAAGACAGGTTGCCAGTCTTAGAGGCCTTGTTAAGGAGCGGTGTAAGCTAAGAGATGAATCGCATTCGTGCGTAGTATTGCACAGCCATCTTCCTGTCCAGACCCTCGGCTGTCTCGTCTCTTCCTTTCATCGTGAGGTATCCGCACGTCATAAACAGCACATTGACTTGCTTCTCCTTGCTCTTGATCTCACTACATGCCTCGTCCACATTCTTCAAGAGCGAGATGTCCTTTTGGATGAAGCTAACCTGGGATGAGCTGTTGATCGAGTTGAGCTCATCCATAATCTTGCTGGCTTCTGTCGCGTTGCGGCCGATCAGATATACATGTGGGGATATGGTCGTGCGGACGAATTCGCGAGCAGTGAAGAAGCCTATCCCGCTTGTGCCTCCGACGAATACTGCGACTAGATTCGGTGGTAGGGTTTTGAGCGAGGCGTTGTGAGCGCGGACAATGTCGAGAGCAACCATGATGACGAGAATTGAGATGAAGTAGAGATTTGTACAGGAAGATGCAATGCTAATTAGAAAGCGTAAACAACCGCGATGGCAGTCATTAATGAAGTATCTATTGCCGATGAATGTAGTCCTGCCAGCTTAACCGTGCGTCCCAATATTCGTCCGTGGCGACGGAGATAGCGTTTGTAAAGTATCCCAGACTTTTCGTGCCGGACAGATTCTAGCGGGGCATTCTGTACCCAGACTTTATGCTCGAGAGCATTGCTGAGGGTGCATACAGGTAGGAAGCTGGTGCTCCCACTCGAACAGGCTCAATCCTCCGCGTCCGCCGAAGACAGCGCTAGTCCCACCAGATCCTCACCCTCCACCCCACCAAGTACATTTCGCAACATGACTAGATTCACGTTCGGCGCAGTCTTTTGTGGAGAGGAAATACGCCCACCATGAACGCATTCGGTGACATGTCACCTACCTTGGACCCGACTCAACTCGCTGCTGGACACGCTCCACCCACGCCTCCGCACGAAAATGCACTCGACGACATATACGGTTCAGCGCCCGCTTCACCCACCCTCTCAGCGAATGTTCCTCATGTACGCGCTCACGAAATACTGTCCGACCTCCCTTCGCGTCAACGAGCGCTCGATACAGATGCATACCGAGAGGGTCTGGCAAACAGCAAAGGCCAATACGTGCAAGAAGGATTCGATGAAGGCTACTCTCTCGGTGCGAACCTAGGCCTACGCGTCGGCTACATACTAGGAGTTCTACAAGGCTTTGTCGCGGCCTGGAGGGGTCATGATGAGCAAGTCCACAAGGAAGTGTCACATGTCTTTGATTCTGCGCGTAAAGAGCTCGCCATCGAGGAGTTGCTAGGCCGCCAGTGGGTAGACGAAGAGGGCATATGGAAATGGGGCGTTGTAGGAAAAGACGATGACCCTACATTCAGGGAGGTCTCGGACCAGCATCCTATAGTGATGAAGTGGATGGGCGTGGTTGAGGACCTAGCAAAGAGGTGGGACGTTGATCTCAAGGCTGTGGAGAAGAGCCAAGTTCCGCAGGACGAACAATCATGAGTGACTCCAAAGGATATTAAGGTGCTCTCTCGCATTCCCACTCCTCCCATGGTATATCGATATCACCACAAAGCTCTACTTGCATCGGCAAGGGCTGAAGTGGTGTCAACGCAATCAAAGCAATCGCCTCTCCATGCTTCCGATCAGAACGCTCTATAGCTCGCCCGAGGACGAGGTAGCCTCCTGTTGACGGAAGATGAAGCAGAACTGCACCATCTTGAGATAGGGTAAGAGGAGGCAGATATTCGCAGACAACGTCCTATCCTCTCCCATCCCGCGCAGCTTCACAAAGTCAGAAGTTTTGGCTAGATAAGGAAACTCTTATAGATTACAAAGAACGAGTGGATAGAGCTACGATAGAAGCAGAAGGTCGGGTTATACCGGAGCATGAGGCTGACACCTCTAGATGGTGCACGGACGAAATAACGGTTGTAGGCGGGCAATTGGCGGCGTTGAAAATGCCGTCATGACTTTAAGTCCGACAATGCGCGACAGATAATGCAATCTCACAACGTGCTCCTCATGTCATACTACACATTTCCCGTGCTGTCTTCACCCTGTTTCCGACAGCCATGATACATGGCTTGTCTGCTCTTCGAAGAGCACCTGCGCAACAGGCAACATCACGATTGCTGACGTCAACCTTCTCCCCCACGCGACTCTACCAGGCACCACTCGCGCGCCGCCTTCAAACACAGCAATGGGAGCCTCTGCGCCCTCCGAACCCCGCAGACCTACCGAAACCACGACAACGTAAAGTCAAGCCTCCGTTTACCCGCCGGAAATGGGTGCGCCGCCTTGCTGTCATCTCTGCACTACTCGGTGCTGGGTGGCTAGCTGACCGGCAATTCTACGCTTCGTCCATCACACGCAGTTTGCGCACATTTAAGACCGGCCTTTTGATAGGCATAGACTACAAGATCAACTTCCGCGCGCATCCTCCGCTTGCGAACAGCATTGAGGAATTGCATGCGCGGAATGCACAAAGGATATTCGACCTGCTGCGGTACAACGGCGGACTATATTTGAAGATTGGACAGGCGATTGCTATGCAGAGCGCGATATTGCCACCACAGTTCCAGAAGATGTTCCAGCAAATGTTCGACGATGCGCCGCAGAACGAATGGTGGGAAGTCGAGCAAGTCATACGAGAGGACTTTGGCAAAAGCGTCGAGGACGTCTTCGGTGTCAGCTTCACACGGGAGAGACAGGACGGTCGGGGTATAATGGAGAAGACTGCAAGGGCTAGCGCGAGTGTTGCGCAAGTGCACTGGGCAAGACTGGGAGATGGAAGGGAGGTCGCCATCAAGATCCAGAAGAGAGAGATTGCGCAGCAGGTAGGATGGGACCTTTGGGCATTCAAGGTCGTTTCCAAAGTGTATACCTGGTGGTTCGGCATCCCTGTCTACACGCTGGTTCCATACATCTCGGAGCGCTTAATGCTGGAAACGGATTTCGAGAACGAGGCAGACAACGCGGTAGAGATGAAGGGGCTGGTGGCCGGAGAACCGCGACTCAACGGGCGGGTTTACATACCTGCAGTATACCGCGAGCTTTCAAGCAAGCGTGTCATGACTGCGGAATGGATCGAAGGTGTACGATTATGGGACAAGGAGGGCATCACAAACAGCTGGAAGGGTGGATGGCGCAGAGGCAGCCCCGGTGCAGGTGGTAACCAGCTACCACCAATCCCCCGAGACGCTAAGATCGATACACATGCGCCGGAGGATGCCACACAGCACGAGTTCTTCAAGCCGGACCGTAGTTCATGGAGAGGCAACGACGAGAAAGGCGGCCTCGGCGTCTCCCTGAAGACCACCATGAACACTATTGTCGATCTCTTCTCAGCACAAATGTTCCTCTGGGGTGCGGTACATTGCGACCCCCATCCAGGCAACATCTTCGTCCGCCGCCTGCCCAGTGGACAGCCAGAAGTCGTCCTCATCGACCACGGCCTGTATATCCGCATGGATCCCAAGTTCCGTCTCCAATACGCTGAATTCTGGAAGTCGCTCCTCGCTTTTGACAACGCCAAGATCGAGGAAATCGTCACCAGCTGGGGCGTAAAGCACGCCGACATCTTCGCATCAGCAACGCTCATGCGTCCGTACGAAGGTGGCGACAAGAGCGTAGCAGGTGTCCTCAAATCTGAGATGAAAGGAAAAGACCAAGCGGAGCGAGCCTTTGAAATGCAAGCCAAAGGTCGCGACGCCATCAAGCTCATTCTCGGCGACGACGCAAAGTTCCCCCGTGAACTTCTCTTCATCGGCCGTAATCTACGTATCGTTCAAGGCAACAACCAATTCCTCGGTTCACCTGTCAACCGCATCAAGATCACTGGACTATGGGCTAGTAGGGCTTTGATCGAATCCAAAGATCTGAGTGTGAGCCAGAGATGGAAGAACTGGATCCAGCATTTGCGCTTCCGGTTCGTGCTTACACTTAGCGACGCGGTGTTCCTCTGGAGTAAGCTCAAGCAATTGGTCGGTGTGGGCGGAGGTATGGAGGATGATATCGAAGCGCACATGCGTGTCATGGCAAAGGACTTTGGTGTTGATCTTCAACATGGCGTCTTTGAGGGCTAGTAGCTGTATAATATATTTAATTCCCCTCACGTACGAGGCAATGCCTGTTGTGAATCATGATGGTATAGGATTGGTTGTCCTAGTATTGTATGTGCATGACGAACCCGTTTAAGAGTTGTTCCGTGTCACCATCTGCTTGTATACCACGAACGTCTACTCACAAACTTAGCGAAGCCCGTGGAGACTACTGGAAGTCATCATCTACTACGGTCCCATAACAAGCCCCGAAAAAAGACCTAATCCGCGCGTTCCTGAACAAAGTTCACGCAAAGCATGCCCCGCACTAGCATCCCGCTCGACATTTCCGCACCTCCCCACATCCATGGATCTTTCCGGCATGCGCGTCAGGCAGGCCCGGTTGAACATATATCCACCATAGACTCAGATCCTGGCCCTTCAAATACATAGAAACACTGCTTGTAGCAAGAGTCAAAATTTCCATCATCAAATCACATCTACTGCAAACAATGGCACCAAACTGGGACAGACTTATCCGCTTCATCGCCACGGATGGACGTGAGCTGCGGGGTCAACCAATCCTCCCCTCGCCAGAATTCGATGTCGGTACGACGACAGAAGAGACTGGACTAAAGGCCAAGGTAATCGATGTTAAGAATAATGACATCTTCGACCCCGCCACCAAGGTTACCGATGAGGAAGTCACCGTCAAGAAGCTACTAGGTAAGTTCTGACTGTACGAAGTGCATGTGAGACATGCACTGACTTCGTACCTCTACCTCTACAGGCCCCGTGACCACAGACGAAGTACCCATAATCAGGTGCATAGGACTAAACTTCATCAAACACAGTAAGTCCCTCTGTCATCTCGTCCTTCTCAAAGAAAGACATCCCATTGACCTCCCCACCCCAGTCCAAGAAGGCGGCCGTACCCTACCCCCTTACCCTTCAACCTTCATCAAAGCCAACACCTGTCTAAACGACCACAACGCCCCCATCGTCATCCCCAAACTCGCCCAAGACAACCAAGCCGACTACGAAGGCGAACTCTGCTTCATAATCTCGCAAGACGCCAAAAACGTCTCCGAAGCCGACGCCTTCAACTACATCGGCGGCTACACCTCCGGCAACGACGTGTCCTCCCGAAAACTGCAACGCGACCCCCTCCTCGCCGGCACAGTCCCCCAATGGAACTTCTCCAAAGGCTTCGACACGTACGCGCCGTTAGGCCCTCAACTCGTCTCCCCACGCGTGATTCCTGACCCGTCGAAATTGTATCTCAAGACGGTGGTGAATGGGGATCTGAGACAGAGTTCTGGGATTGATGATTTGTGCTTCAAGATTCCGACGTTGGTGAGTTATTGTAGTCAGGGGACTACGCTGAAGAAGGGCACGGTTTTCATGACGGGCACGTGTGCGGGCGTGGGGTATGCGATGAAGGAGCCGCAGTTTTTGAAGCCGGGGGATGTGGTCGAGGTTACGCTTAGTCCCGAGATTGGGACGCTGAGGAATACGGTGGAGTATGCTTAGGTGGATGGGTGGGTTGGGGGATTGGACTGAGGGTGTGGGTACGGGGACCTTGATGGAGAATGTATGTACAGTGCTTTGGGCTATTCGTTTGATGTTTCGAATGCATAAAGCTCTTGTACAATTCCCATACTTAGGATTTGAAGCTTGTGTACAGAAACTGTTGTGGTTCCTCGCTAGGGCTTCTTAGACTGGAATATGAAATCAGAAGTCGACGACGGCGATTGTATTGGATCTATTGTTCGTACAAGAGTTAGCTTATCGTGCCGCGTAGATATCACTTGTTGTAGATCCCGAATAAACGATACGCATCTTCATATTCTTGAGGATGATGGCGTGATAGAATACAGATGTCCTTGGAGGACGAGAAGCCTTCCCATCTAAAGCTTCCCATCAGATCTTCGACCTCGCCTTACTCTTCTCCTCCATCTCCCTCCTCTTAATCTCAAACCTCTCCATAGGCGCCCCCTCAACAAACCGCTCCGCCAGCGCATCCACAGCATTAACCACAGCCACCAACCTCGCATCCCTAATCGGCGCATTCTGCAACCTCTTCATCTCAATCATACTCTTGCCATCATTCACTTTAAGCTGTTCCTCCAAGAACGCCACGACCTTGCCATGGAACTCCTCGCCAGTAGCATCCCACACGTAATTGTACAGGCCGGCATCGAGCAGCTCTTGCGCGGAGAGCTTGCGGCCAAACATGAGGAAGTCGTTTGCGCGGTGGATGCCGATGGATTGCGCGAAGGAGATGGCGGAGCCGTTTTCGGGGACGAGACCGAGGGCGGAGAAGGGGCATTGGAGCCACGCGGTTGAGGAGGCGAGGACGATGTCGGCGATGCCTGGGAACCAGGCTGCGCCGCCGCCGACGGCGGGGCCGTTGAGGGCGAGAATGAGGACTTTGCGGTGGCTGTAGGGTGTTAGTGTTGCTGTGTGGGAATACATGGGTATATGTGGACTTACTCGATCATCGAACGTAGAAGCTCCGTTGCTGTGCCCATGTCAGAGTCAGTACTATAATTCAGAAGTGCCATCACGTTTCAACATGAAAGTAAAGTTGCGGCGTAGGCAAGATCAAGAGGTGGACATACCATAGCTGAACCTCGACATGTAACTCAGCTTCTTCTCAGCATCGTTCTTGAAGGCTTCGCTGCCTCCTCCGGCGATCCCCTTGACGTCAGCGCCGGCAGAGAAGAAGCGTCCCTCGCCTGTTAGCACGGTGAAGATGGTGTCTGGGTGCTCATTGAGAACGCGTAATCCGGCGATGATGTCGGGAATGAGGTTTCCGCCAAAAGAGTTGAGGGCCTTGGGTCGGTTGAACTGAAGGATGTGTTAGCGGACGCATACTGTGATGTTTACATGTGGGTGTTTTGGCAAGATCGTCCGGACGGATTCGGGAGTATGCCGCACGGATGGAAGATGGAGTCTTTGAATATTACCTTAATGATACCGATCTTGCCCTTGATCTCGAACTTGATATCCGAGTAATCGGATGAAGAAGTCATGATGTTTATTTTCCTGGCTCTTTCGCGCTGTTCTATGAGGCGGTAGAGCAGATCACCGATTACGATGTCGCAAAGATTCTCCTATTACCACTCTGTTTTAGGTAGGTGGATGGTGAGATGGGTGTTGAAACTTCAGACTATCGAGACGGAGTGTATTTGTGGAAGATGAATAGTAAGCTTTCCCCGCAAGACGCGACAGGCCTCGGTTCGGGCGACTGAACGAAGTCTAGTGTTGGGTGTATTGTCGAGTCAGACCTTATCAACGCGAGCTGAAGAACAACGCGACTGAATATTATGCTTTGATGCTGATTGCGTGATGAGAGATGATGCAGCGAGTTGGAGTAGTCGCGTACCCGTGCATGGGTTGCTGACAATACTGTGAGGAACGATGTCGCGTTTTACCTCGGCAGGTTTACGAGGCACGTCATCACGGGCTACTACATCCACAACATCGCATGCACAGCACAACAGCTTGACGAACTCCACCGAGGAAGCGGTCTGATCTCTCGCTCTTTTCCAGCAATGCGCGATACGAAGTTTAGGATAGTACATCGTACTTGCCGCATGACACGCACGCGCACACCATGAAGCAGGCAAAGTCATTACCAAAAGCCACATTTCGCAGAGCGTGCATTACATCAAAAGACAATGACAGCATATGCGTTCATTCACTCAACATATACAGCTCATCTCAGTCCTTCCAACGATCTATCTAGGTTTTAACAAATCTACGCATCTTGCATTCCAAACTGCCCCAGCATGATAGGGTCAGACAAGTCAAAGTCGCAATATTAGACCCATCGAACAACTGTTTTTAGCCTATATCTCATACTACTCTTACTACGACCTATCGGGACGCGGTCGACACTTTGACCCATGGTTTTGTGAAAATCATGCCTAGAATACCTAGCCTTTTTGTGTCTCTATTCCAAAGCATGTAATTCGCAATCTTTGTTATAGCTTCAAATCCACCTATCCATGTTCCACCTGCAAAGTCCTAATGGCTGAGGGAGGCAGATATAGTGGCACTGGGAAGTCCGCAGCCCTCGAAAACTGAGGGTGTTGCTCTTCACTCTTCACTCTTCGTTATCACAGCACTAGCCGACTCGAATGAATATCTAAGAAGCAAGCTGCATCACGTCCTCGCTGGAGCTCGAAGTCTAGCTTGATTATCCACCCATAGTCCTTCATTGGCCTATCAAGTAAGTCATGTTGCAAGCAGTATACTAGTCACGGGCATCACTCAAAACATCCAACCAGCGGTGCGAGAAAAGCATGTAATTCCAAAGCAAACAAAACTAAAAGCACCATCACTCGCACCACATCCCCTTTCCCCATCTCCAAGCGCAATGGTCGTGGCGAGCTAGATTTCTCGTCCCTGGAAGCAGCCTCCTTGATGGAGATCCGTCAACCACGCGGACTACTAGCCTCCACCCCCATTGCAACCCTTCGAGTCTACCAGCCAAGCTTCAGTCACATACACTCTTCACCAGATACAATTTGAAATCGTCCCCTTGTTAAGCTTTACCTCCCCACAAGCTGGCAGACATATCCGAAGGGGGGAAACTCAAGGAAAGTACTAAGAACCACATGGAAGGACAAGGGGGCAGGGGATAATTAATGCGAGGTGAAAGCCGTAAAGTCAAACAAAGATCAGTCATCAGCTGGAGAGCTGGCCAGTAGCACTAGCTGTGCAAGACGACCAAGATAATCGGTTGGCTGTAATCCGGGAGGAGTTGAGATGTGTTTACAAGCCGAACTGTGATGCCAAATGGAGATACCGTGTGGGTCGAGCTTCCAGAGATGTGAGATAGTCGTCAGAGACGCATGGCCATGATAAACGCAAGACAGTGGAATGTCTTCCTAGGTCCGTACGAGGTGTCTGACGAATGGATCCCATGAACTGATCAAGGAGCGACGCCGTCCAAAATGTTGCCAGGACGGCAATGCCGCATTTCCCATTCGTTGTGTGTGCGGAGCCGCGTCAGAAGAAGCGGTCACGCAAGAGTTGAGATGACGAATCGAAAGCCGCATCAAATCAGTAACCAGATGCATACTGGTCCCCGCCACGCTTGTTGGCCGAACGAAGCTGCCTGAAAGAAGGAAGAAGGTTAGTAAAATCTGGATCTGGCGCCCCCCGCGCTAAGCGTTCTCAACACCAAACGCAAAGGAGAGGGTCCCTTACGAGGATCAGATATATCGAACTCACATTCCGGTGCCCTCCTGGCGCGCGTTGACCGGACCGCGCTTGGTGCCAGCTGCCGTGCCCGCGTTGGCAGCGGCGGTGGTGGTGACGTGGCGTCCGCGGCCCTTGTCGTCTTCCTCGCCCTGGCCCTGGTTGGCAGCCTGGGCGATGGCTTGGGCGTTCTTCTGGTACTTGTAGACGGTCCAGTCGAACACGTAGTCGTACTGGAAGCCTTCACGGACGAAGAGGTCGCGGAAAATCTTGCGGAGGTACGAGTAGTCGGGCTTGTCATCGAAGCGGAGGGAACGGGTGTAGTTGAGGTAGATGGCGAACTCGTTGGGGAAGCCACGGCAGAGGACCTCGGTGGGAGTCGTCATCTTCTTCTCCATGATGCGGTCGTATTTCTGCTTCTTGGTGGCCGCCTTAAGACCCTGCCAGGGAAGGGATCCACGGCAGAAGTAAAGCATGACATAGCCCAGAGACTCCATGTCGTCACGGCGAGATTGTTCTGTTGATGTTAGTTTAGCTAGCTGGATGGTGTGCGGGATACGTACCGACACCCAAGTGAGTGTTGATGGAGGCGTAGCGGGCGGTACCAGTCAAGTTCTTGTTCTCTCTGTACGGGATGTGGAAGTGCGTCTTGGGATCGCGGTACTTCTTGGCCAGACCAAAGTCGATGACATTGACCTGGTTGCCGCGCTTGCCAATGCCCATGAGGAAGTTGTCGGGCTTGATGTCGCGGTGGATGAAGGACTTTGCGTGGATGTACTCAATGCGGGAGATGAGCTGATCGGCGAGGAGCAGGACAGTCTTCAGGGAGAACTTGCGGTTGCAGAAGTTGAAGAGGTCCTCGAGGGAAGGACCAAGCAGGTCCAAGACCATGGCGTTGTAGTCGCACTCGGTTCCGAACCAGCGGACAAAGGGGATGCCGACACCGCCAGCGAGCGACTTGTAGACGCGGGCCTCATATTCGAGCTGGGGGTGCTTCGCCTTGACGCTCTCGAGCTTGATGGCGATCTCCTCACCAGAGATGATGTTGGTACCTGTAGACGTCAGCGGTGCTGGGGCGGTGGGTGACGGGCGGCGGCTACGTACCGAGGTAGATGTCACCGAAACTGCCGCTACCAATCTTGCGGCCGATTCTGTACTTGTTGCCGACGCGGAGGTCCTGCTACTGTCAGCCTGGGGTCCTGCGGAGCGGTGCTTGGCCGCCGTGGTGACGGCAAGCGGGGTCAGGGCGTACCATTGTCGTCATGCTTGCAGAGGTGCAACCTTGAGGAGGTTGGCCTGAGGTGGAGGGAGGTGTTGAGGGGGGTGGGTCGAGTGTTGTGACGATGGGGGCGCGGTGGTGTTTTGAGGATCAGCCTGCTGCGGTGGACCGGTCAGTATGAGGCTTTAGCCAACAAGGCGGTGAGTAAGCGGAGCGGGCAGCCGAGAAACGCTAGGGGAGGCAGTCGAGCGTGTTGACCGACAGGTAAAGGAAAGGCCTGCGGAGCAGGTGCGTCGTGGTGAGAGATAAATAGGGCACGGGGGGCAGAGGGCGGAGCCGACTGACGAGCTGGGCAGGACTTACTGTAGGGCGTGAATGAGCCCAACGATCAACGATGCCGGCGAGCGTAGGTGCGGGCTGGCGGGCGGGCGAGGTTTGCGACTCTAGCAAAAACGACACAGAGAGGCAGCTGCAGGGCACGAGACAGCACAATAGGCCGGTGGAACAAGCTCACTGTGATCGTGGTGCTGTATCAAAGGAACGCTGATGGCAGGTCCTGGATGCCACCTGCCTTGTATTCGGCCACTGTGCTTGGCGCGCTAGCGAGCTCTTTCACCGTGGACTGCTGCCCGCTGCCCGCCGCCGTGTATCAAGCCTGCGGACCGCAAATCACATCCCTGAGCCGCTCGGAGGCATCGCGACCCATCGCACCGCCGTTTGCGTTGTGCGTGTCCGCAAATGTCCAGGGTATCACTGTCGAGATGCCACTGCTCGTTTCAAATGCCGTCGCCTGACTGCCGCATCATGCGACTGAGCCACAGATCTGCCCCTTTATGCATCTCGCGCAGTTCGCGAACCGATTGCGCTATATTTGACTTTGACCAAGAACGTCCTGCAGACGCCGTCCCGCTGCTAGAATGAAATTTCGTCGTAGCCGATGTTCTGGAAAGACTGCGGCCCGAAACTGTCTCGTGACGAAGGTCGGGTACGGCAAACACATCATAATTCAGACTAGGCAAACACCACTCGCGTATACCAGTTTCATCGTCAAAGCCAGAAACTACCCCATGAAGAGTGTCCCGCATATCCGTACAAGCCCTTTCAACAACACAATAGCGCTCGGCGAGATGCTTTTTCATTCGGAACAAAGGAAAGCATCAGTCCCAACACCATCGGGACTACATCTATACCTCACCTCATACAAGGGAAAAACTAAACAGGCCTAGAGCCTACATTAACATTAGGTCACCTGCTTTGCGTGTTTATATATTAATGTAGGCTGTAATAACAAATGTGTAGGGTGTAGACCTGTTCAGTTTTTCCCTAGTTAACGTGACCTGCTAATCGAACGTGCTATCCTGTATGAAGCACCGCGTAGCGTGCGCCCATGGTCTGATATTTAGCATGACATCCCGCCTCGCGTACCGAGGACGTATATCAGTCTATTCTGTAGAGCTGCTCAGCTGTGTCAGAGACATACGATACCGGAAACATCCGAACATCATCTTGACAGCGTACAGTATCAAGGTGTAGTCCCAACCAGCGTCGCAGGGGAATTGGGATAGCCGTTAGATCAAACGTAGTCTAGCAGCGGTCGATTTGCATGGGGAAACTGCCTGGTAGATGAGATTAAACCCCACCACCTCTCTGATCGTCTTGGGTTATGCCGAAGGACGCTCCCTAGCAACGTGGTAGCGATCTCTGCGTGGATGATTGCCTGCAATTCAGTTGACACACACTCGCACAACCAGAGCCATAGAACAAGAGAGATGATATGTTCGTGATGGGTTGATTTTGCCAAGTCTATACAGCCATCTCAGTCGGAGACCTTGAATGATCCTCCTCCTCCGCGGCTATTATACACTGCCTCTGATTGCACTCGTATGCTCAAAGACCGCTCCCCGTATCGCGAAGTATCTGGCTTAGTGGTTCGGCGCCTGGTTCTTGAGGGCTGGGTTGCGCGGGTCGTTCTTGTACTCGTCGGCTGTGCTGGTCAGCCTGCGAACATGGATCGAGCTGGATGGCTTGGTCTCTGGGATGGGAGTTACGTACACTGGGCCATGGCGTTGGCGGCAGAGTTGACACCGTAGAGGATGACGAGGCCTGTTGACTCTTGTTAATCCTGTCTCACACAGCGAACCCTCGGCTGCCGAGCAATTCCATCTCCTCCCGATCCATCAATTGGGCCTCTCAGAGTATTCCTGCCTTAATCAAAGTCGCGCGACGTACCGGAGACGTAGAAGGGCCACATGGGCTTGGCTATGGTACCTCGTTAGCAATCTTTTCAAGCTCGACTTTCCACTATCGTCGTGTGCAGGGTGCCATACCGATTTGCGCCGGGAACTTCCTTCCGAGAAGAGGCATTGTGACGTGTGTTGGAGGGGCAATGGACTGATTTGACGGTTGCGGCGAGGGATGCGGTGATGGGTTGAGCTCCGCTCGAAGAACAGCCCTGGAGATGCTTGGCGTCTGCGCACGGATCCCTCATGCCGTTGTACTAAGAGGAAGCAACATTCCACTTCGCTCGCGTCCTGACCACACTTGCGATTGCCGAACCGTTCACAATCATGGCGCTGGAAGGATGCGTAGGCTCGCTGCGCAGTAGTATGCAATTACTCGATTCATCTATCAACATACTGGACCAAGGCGTGAGCGACTTCCCCCGACTGGCCAAAGTACTGCAGACGACACGGGTGTGTACACGTTGAGAACATGATTACCTTCATCGTGTTGACCCTGGAACAGCACTTCGAGCTCATCTCCGAATCTGACCTCCAAACCGCGCAATCAGCACTCCTCTCAGAAATCCGCCCCGAGGTCGACAACCTTCTTAAGCGCGTAGAAAACTACCTCGACAAGCTGGAGCGTCGCGAGCAATCCTTGATAGCGAAATGCGATCTGAACGACGGCAGACTCGGACGCGACAATAACGGCAGCTCAGGCCCCAGACCGGCAAGCAGGACCGCCCAGCGAAGCGGAGGCAAGACCATCAGCGCGCAACAAGAAATGAGGATGAAGACCTTGAAGGCGAAGAAGGATAGGCTAAGCTATGCCGTAGAGACGCTAGAGTTGCAGGCGAAGCAGAGGGAGCGGCAGTTGCGGATGAGCATGGCCGCACCGCAGCAGTTATACGATGATTGACGTTTTGCTACATTTGGGCAGAGAAAGCATAAGTTGGCCTGTCAGCAATGATATGGGCCGCATGAGTTCACAATCTTGGAACAGGCGTTTTGGCATAAGATACCCCGGAGTAGTTCAATACAGACACCATATTATCCCCACGTAATTTTGAGGAATGCAACAAAATGTGAATCTTCAGTCAGCCTTTGACGCTTGGTGCATGAAGGTTCCCAGCAGCAGTTAGGATCAGAACTTGAGGTTGACGCTAATGAAATGCAGCTTGTTTCCAGATAGTTTGTAGAAGACAGCTCATTGAATGCCTTGAACGCGTAGTGAAGCGAGGAAAGTAAGCGTTTTTGGGTAGTGTTGTGATACCCAGTTCAGATGGTCAAGATGTGGTGATGCGCTAGCGTCGGCTAACCCCGTGACCTGAGGGAGCGCAGAACTCGCAGAACACCGACATTGAACATTCTCCGACCACATCTTCCCCACCACCCCGTCCATCATGAGCTCTCTCCGCATCGCCCGAGCTGCCCTCCGCGCGAGGCCCGCTGCCATTGCCCGCCCCATCCAGCGCAGAGGGTACGCCGAAGTCGCCAATGACAAGATCAAGCTCTCCCTAGCTCTCCCGCATCAGGTACGCCATACCAGCTGTCGCAACATGCGGGGGCATACCCCAGGTTGCAATTGGCATCTGAATTGAGAGGCTAACTGGTGGTCAACAGTCTATCTACAAGTCCCAGGATGTGTACGTCGTTCGAAACCCCGGCCGATCCCGCAAAGCGAAATCGCGAATACTGACATGAGATGTTTTACAGCGTCCAGGTCAACCTCCCCGCGGAGACCGGTGACATGGGTGTTCTGGCCAACCACGTTGCCTCCATCGAGCAGCTGAAGCCCGGCCTAGTCGAGATCATCGAGGAGCAGGGTGGCAGCAAGCAATTCTTCCTGTCTGGTGGATTTGCTGTTGTGCAGCCCAACTCCGTCCTCAGCATCAACGCCGTCGAGGGCTACCCATTGGAGGACTTCAGCGCCGAGGTACGAGCGGATGCACGGAGATGGGGAATAAAGACTGACAAGGAGATAGGCTGTCAGGAACCAGATCGGCGAGGCACAGAAGATTGCCAGCGGAAACGGCAGTGAGGCTGACATTGCTGAGGCCAAGATCGAGCTCGAGGTACGCACCGCAGACACATCTTAGCAAGAAGCGCTGACAAGACCCAGGTCCTCGAGAGCCTGCAGGCTGCATTGAAGTAAATGTGTAAATAGCGTTCCTTGAGTACGGCATGCGCGGTATGTATAGTAGCAAGCACACAGCATGCGTGCTTTCCGTGGTCAAAGAATAGAAGGAGCTCCCTGAGGTGACCAAAACATTCCAAACATCTTGCAGTTTCGCTCCTCTTGACCACATTCCTCTGCAATCCGGACCGACCGTACCTTAGCCCACCAGCAACCCTACGAGCTACACTACTCTTATTGTTACCCTTCTATCAGTTTGTCTTACTTCTTTAGCACCCAGTCTTACTCTGTCTTACTTCGTTACAGCTTGTCTTACTTCACCACAGCGATCGCAGTTTTCCTTACACACAATCAACAGTTACCACGCGTCTACAACATCACCCTTCTCACGTCTGCAACGCATTATCCAAAAGTTTAGCGTCTCATGCCCCGAGGCTTCGACCAACCCACGTCAAGTTCTGCGTCCCGAGCTACCAATGCGGGACTACGCGAGCAGAGCAATCAACCATCAAACATAAGAACTAGACAGGGTCGGTTCGAAGCTCCTGCTACGATACCGGGAGCCGGAGAGGCGAAGCAACCATACCCGACCACATCCAGACGCAAGTCTAGTAGTCCCTCAGCTTTGCCCCTCCCACAAGTATCGAGCGAACCTCAACCGCCTCCTTCCGGACGCAAATCGCCTGCCTATTTGCAAGGCAGGAACCCATATGGCCGAGTCTTGGACAAGGTTCAGCATCCGTACCGGGAGCCCGAGGCAGTGACAACAGCACCTGTACCGCCTTCCCAAACTGGCTCCAATATCGGTTCACGGCCACCTGCGGTGGGCGTCACAGACTCCAAACAACAATCTCTGGCCCAAGAGCCGGGTCGACGCGGCACCCAGACAACATACCCGCCATCAAGACAGCCACAGGTCCCCAAGTCAGTTCGCTCTGCCAAAGACTTCTTCGAGACGGAAGCCTTTCAACGTCCGTCAGCGTCCCGTCCCCCACCTTCAGTTCCTGGTACCAGTGCCGCGAAGGCGCTCGCACCGCAGACCTACCCCTCTAGTTCCTCTCTCGAATCTCCTGCCCATGCTCCCAACCCGAAGTTGTCTTCTACTGCTGACGAGCAAGCCCTCGATACTGGGCTGCTGTTGTCTTCCCTCACGGAATTTTACGATACTCGCGAATCTGTGCAGTCTGTGATCTCCTACAAACAAGGCGAAGCCGACGAGTGTGCTCCCATCATCACGACACAGAAAGCAACGCCCCCGGCTGTACCATCTGATCAGGGAGAGGAGCAGTACTTTTCCGACATAGAGCGAGAATCCATTGGTCGGCGAAAGTCTACCAACATCTTTGCAGGTAAATCCGACGGTGCAAGGCTTCCAAGTCTCGGTCAACAGGCTGGACAGGACAGCTTTGCGAGCGATGACATCTCCAAGGCGCCGCTTCCTGACACTGGCGGGGCCAACCCAATCGATCACAAAGATCCTTCTGACGAGATTGTGAGGCGTCTCGCTACCCGCAGTTCAATACCAGCTGCTGAGACCAGGCAAGCCAGCAATCCGAACCCTCCGTCGCAACAGGAAGGTAGACGTGCGAAGTCTGGTCGCGATCTTCGAAGGACTTTCGAGGAAGACAACGGGATTTCTCCCAAACGGCTCAGGCGCAGTGGATCACACACTGCTTCTTTGACAGAGAGTGGTACTTCAGCAAAGGAACCCGTCGATCGTGTCGCGGAGTGGACCCAGAGTACGGATGTTGGAAATCCTCGCAACCAGTCTGGGAAGTCCATTGGTGTGCGTAGACGAGCTGAGGAGATCGTGGCAAGGAATCTCGGCCACGACGGTGCAAGCGACATGAGTGTCTCCCGACAAAGCTGTATCTCAGGCTCGATACCAACTGCCAACATCGGTGTCGAGGAGCAGTATGGCGAGACCAAAGTGCCGGACGATGTCGACAACCGCCAAGGGTACGGACGTCGCGTCACACAAGATTTTGGCTTCCCAGGCGCACGGATCAAGTCGTATGGCATCAACAAGACAAGTCGACCGTTACGAGACCCTGGCAACTGGACTAAGCGAGCGTGCGGACACTTCTCATACATGGGCAAAACCGAGCACCGCGAGCATGCACAAGAGAAAATATGTCGGCAATGTTCGACCCGAGTACCAGTGCTTGAAGAGCTACTGTCTACGAAGCGGCGGACACGCAGACGAGCTTCATCAGAATCATTGACCTCTACAACCCCTTCATCGAAAATTTCCACAGATGACTGTTGCCGCCGGCAGAGGCGTCGTCGGTGTCACTCTGAAAGCATGTCGCTTGACAGATGCGGAGATAGATTTGCTGATGAGTTGGGTCACATCATCGACAATATTCTAGAAGAGCATGCAAACACACTCCAGAATGTCATCAGCAACATCAAGAACACTCAACCCAGTCTCGACCAGCTTCGAAGGGTGTCTGGAGACCTTGTTCAGCGATGCAACACCAACGCATGTGATTGGAATCGTTGCCAGACATCCTGTCATCCAGCACGAGCATCCTGTCGACGGGACGATGATTGGCATCCACCTTGCCCATATCTCCCACCCAAAGCGGCAGAGAAACTCAATGTTGGGGCTACAGGCCAAGTCAAGCCGAACCTTAACGATCCTGAATCGAGCCTGCGTGAAGAGGTGCAGTCAATACCCGACCTGGTCGATCTTGTCAAATCTGCAGCCGACGATCTCGGCTTCGATCTTGACCGAAGGCCCACCGCGACCGACGATGACGAGTTCCACAACGCCCCTTACGAGGCCACACCCATGGATTCTGTCTCACGTCACACAGATGTCTCCTTCGGGACGATAGAAAACAGGGCGACGGAGGACGAGCCGCTTACTGAGGACAGCTGGCTACAGCAAACACGTAGACACTTGACCGAACTCTCAGAGGCCCGAGAGCAGCTTATGGACGAATTGGATTCCATCGCTGGAGATCTCGACGTGAAATTTCGAGACCAACCCGAGGTTGAGTCGGTGACTGATTCGGATGCACCACATGCACACCGTGTACTCAGCAAAGCTCCCACGGGTCTCTCGCGTACATCCACATTACAGAGAGACGCTCTTATCGACTCAGTACAGCGTATGCTCAGCAAAGCGCCTACTGGCATCTCGCGCAGCTCTACATGGCATGAGCAGACTCAGGGAGAAGAGGCTGCGGACGACCTCGATTTCAGTAAAGCGCCTACTGGCATCTCACGCAGCTCTACGTGGCATGAGCAGAGCCAGGGAGAGGTTGCTGACGACCTCGATTTCAACCCGGCACAGCGCAGATCAAGCAAAAATCCTACCGGTCTCTCACGCACGTCTACTTCGCAGAAAGATGCTATGATTGACTCGGTACAACGTGTGCAACGTGTGCTCAGTAAGATCCCCACCGGTCTCTCACGCAGCGCTACACGGCATGGAGAAGATGACGGAAACGAGGAAGAGAAAGAAGCAGTCGATAATCGCAGTCTCGGACTTGTGCAGCGTGTACTGAGCCCAACCCCTGCAGACTTCTCGCGCACGTCTACTTCGCAAGCAGATGCCATTGTTGACTCGGTGCAGCGCGTGCAACGCGTGCTCAGCAAGATTCCTACCGGCCTCTCACGCAGCTCTACATGGCATGCAGAAAACGAGGAGGCCGTCGAAGACCCCGACATCGAGCCAGTGCAGCGTGTATTGAGCATATCTCCTCCCGGTATCTTGCAGGCCTCTACGTGGATCAGGGACGCTTCTGTCGACGCAACGCGACGTGTACTCAGCAAGCCTCTTACTGGTCTCCTGCGCAATACTACTTGGCATGGTATAGGGGACGATCCAGCAGACAGTTCCTTCGTCGAGCCCGTACAACGTGTACTCAGCAAGGCTCTTACTGGTCTCTCGCGCAACTCTACATGGCAAAAGGATGATGATGCACCGGTAGACGAAGCCGTTGTTGAAAGTGTAGAGCGTGGACTCAGCAAGGCTCCTACCAGCGTCTCGCGCGAATCCGAATAGCAGGAGGATACGTCTACTGACATCGATACTACTCAGACTGGTCAGCACGACGACGAAGACGAGCCGTTCGGCGAGCTTACGCAGCCTGCGCTCGAAAAGACCAACAGTGGCCTCTCGCGAGCATCTACGTGGCACGGTAGCAGACCTGTCGACTATGAAGAGCCCGGAGCTGACGTTACGGGTCTGCATGATGATGATCTGGTGGCCAAGATAGTGCAAAGTGTTCTCAGCAAGGTGCCCTCTGGCTTCTCACGCGCATCCACATGGCAGAGCAACAAGACTGTCGACATCGAAGACCTCGGGGCTGACGTTTCGGATCACCAGGAGGACGATCTGGTCACCGCAATGGTGCAGCGTGTTCTCAGTAAAGCGTCCACTGGCATCTCGAGCAGGCCAACCTGGCCCAGTTCCAACGCCGCCAACACCGTCGAAGACGAAGTTCAAAGCGTTGTCGATAAGAGTGTCGACGAGCTTCGGCTCAGTCGCGCACTCACTCGGATCCTCAGTCAACCGAAAGAGCCTCCATCTGCTGGTCAAGAGCCATACAAGGCTGAAGACGTTTCGCCTGAAGAGATCTAGGAGGTGCTTCGAGTGGCGAGAGACGAGCTTCCGGCTGCTGTTGCTTCGATCACCGCCGTCTTGCAGACATTGCCAGCTGCTGAACATGCGCCCACTGATGAGAGCAGTGACGTTATGGAGCCTGATCAACATGTTGAGCTGTCGTATGAAGCGCTAGATAACCCGCAGTATGATACAATGGACGATCCTCAAATTGAGGCGCAACTTCGGGGACAAGTGGGCCAAGGGTACGGTGAAGCCACGTCTGATACTTACAGCGACCACTACACTGCATCACCGGTCATTGAAGAAGAACCTGAGTTCCAGCCTCCTGTGCAGCGAATTCGCCGAACAAGTACAGCGCCACCTCTTGCGCAACGACAAGAATCGTTCATACCTGGCTCAATAGCTGTCTCGATACCTTCCAGTTATTCTTCCGTAGTGGAAGATTTACCGGAATCGCCCGTTTTATCACGCACAGCTTCGTTCTCCCCTACGCTTGGTACTCGCCGGACAGCTACCATGTCACCATCTCAGTTACGACAAGGTCCTTCAAGCCCACTATCTGTCGCTGATAACGCATCTGAACAACCCATTCTCTTGAGTCTAGCTTCACGCCAGCCAACGCTTGCAAGTCGCCGTACCAGTACAGCAACAGCCAAGAACCAGCGACAAGACTCTGTTAGGCCTACTTCGCCACCTAGTGCGGATGATCTAGAAGCACAACCTGTGATTTCGCGTGCGACTTTCCGCCAGCCTGCACTGGAGACCCGCCGCATAAGCAGTGCAAAAGCCAACAACAAGCGACAAGACTCTATCAGACCCGCTTCTCTATCTTCTCCGTATGACTTGGAAGCACAGCCAATCATCTCACGTGCGCCTACACAACAGGACGCGTTAGGGATGCGTCGAACAAGTACCGCAACAGGTAGCGTCCAGCGCAAGGACTCTATCAGACCCACTTCTCCATCTGTTTCGTATGACTTGGAAGCACAACCTCTCATCTCGCGAGCGTCCACGCAACAGGGCACGCCAGGGATTCGTCGAACAAGTACTGCAACAGGTAGCGTCCAGCGGCAAAACTCAGCCAGGCCCACATCACCACCTGCTATGAATGATTTGGAAGAAGAGCCCGTCTTCTCGCGTGCAGCTTCTCGGCAGGATACGCTAATGGTTCGTCGAACAAGTACGATGTCGCCGAATATTGGACGGCAAGAATCGATGTTAACCACCTCGTTGCCTGTGGCAGAGACCTCGCTTGAGCAGCCGGCCCTCTCGCGTGTGGCCTCTCGGCAGGGTACGCTAATGGCTCGTCGAACAAGTACGATGTCACCGACTGTTCAACGGCAAGAGTCGATTTCAGCGACCACGTTGCCTGTGGCAGAGCCCTCGCTTGAGCAACCGGCTCTCTTGCGTGTGACTTCTCGTCAGCCTACGCTACCCGTCCATAGAAGAGATACGACATCACCGACTATTCAGCGGCAAGAGTCGATGTTAGCCACCACGTTGCCTGTGGCAGAGCCCTCGCTTGAGCAACCGGCTCTCTTGCATATGGCTTCTCGTCAACCCACGCTACCCGTCCATAGAACAAATACGACATCACCGACTGCCCGGCGACTGGACTCCATTGTACCAACGTCATCACCTGTTGCAGACGAATCGATTAGGCAGCCAGTTCTTCTACGTGCAACATCACGTCAGCCTACGCAAAGAGTTGAACGTACAAGCACAGTGACACCGGCTATTCAGCGGCAGCCTTCGACTATACGCACCCCCTCACCTGCGGCAGAGATCTCATCTAGGATGCCCCTTATCATTCGTGTGGCATCGCGACAGCCTACACAGGGGTCCCGTCGAACAAGCACGATACCATCAGTTGTACTGCGGAACGACTCTCCAAGGCCCGAAATCTCTCCCGTCCTGTCTCTCGCTGCGGATGACGTAAATGATCAGACGTTTCCGCCTCTTGATTCACGCCAGTCTACGGTGGAGGTCCGTCGAAGAAGCTCAGTACCGACAACTGCTCAGCCGAATGACTCTCCAAGCCTCGAAACCTCTCCAGTCCTGTCTCTTGCCATGGACGAGTTGCCTGATCAGCTATATGCATACTCTGATACACGTCAGACTGCGCTCGAAGTTCATCGGACAGGCACTGCTCCGACAGATGAGCTTGTCACATCTCCCGATCTGTCGCCTGCTGAATAGGATACGCTTGCACAGCCCATGTCATCTCGCCGGGTTTCACGTCAGCCAACGCGTAAGGTAACTATCCGTGAGGCCGAGATTTATCGTGCGCCTTCGCCTGAGCCTCCATCGGACACAGAGGACGTCCTTGAGCCGGCGATCTTGTCGCGTTCTATCTCATCCCAGCCTACGCGCATGGCGAGCATTCTTGCTATATCTAAAAGTCCTGTGGATCCGTCGAGAGAAGCAGATGATGCCGCATCCGAGCCTTCGGTAGACGCAGAAGTTACACAGCGCTCTTTCGAGCGGCAAAGAACCATTCGGAGGGAAACGATGCCCAATGAGCGGCTCACCATAGCCGACAGAACCTTGTCTTCCAGTCTTCCGCTTCGTACTCGTACTGGATCTCTGATTTTCCGAAGTGCCGAGCAAGATGTTGAAGCGCCGCTTGATGAACGAACAGAACTTGAGAGGCAGGAGGTTCCCGCATCAATCCACGTCCCTGGCCGCGATGAGGACACTGATCAGGTTGGGAGATCGCCCACGACCGCTTTCGAGGCTGACTCGGAACCTTTCGCGCTCCATATGTATCAGCGAATGGCCGAGGAGCCATCTGAAGAAGAACTTGAGCCCGAGAGCCAAAGCGCTACTTCAGTTGGTGTCAACAATCTCGAAGAACCGGCTGGTCAGTTCGAAAGAGCATCCACTGCGAATGTTACATTCGATCCCGAATTACTCGCACTTGACGTCTATCAACGGATTGCCGAAGAACCGCTTGAAGAGGACTCTGAGGCTGAAAGTCAAAGCGCTATCGCGTCGACCAATGTCAACGTCAATGAGGCAACGAGTAGTCGAATCCAGAGAGCACCGACTGCTAATGTATTATCGAATCCGAACTCTTTTGCGCTCCGCGTATATCAACGCATCGCTGACGAGCCACTTGGGGAAGAACCTGAGCCCAACGCTATTGCGCCGACGAACTCCAACAGCACTGAGGATATGACTAGTCAAATTGAGAGAGCACCGACTACTCAAGTCTCTCGGACAGTAGAGCCCTTGGAACATGTCAAAGCTCGAAGCCCGACTGGCACGATGCCCCCCGTTGAGAGACGTGCCACACAGACTTCACCCGGGTATCCAGCGAACATACCACGGGCTGTAACAATAGCTCGCGACGTAGAGCGCAAACAAAGCAGTGCCGCTCCTGACCAACTCGATAGAGCACTTACCATGCGATCCTCTCCAGCACTGGAGCCTTCGGTATATATCGACCCTGAAGGCCTGCCATCAAAGACTGTCCCTCTCGAAAGAGTGAGGACACAGGCTTCACCTGAACCCTCAGTCGATGTACCACGGGCGTCAACAATACCTCTCGAATCGAATCGAAGACGAAGTAGCGCTGCTCAAGGGTTCACGCCATCCGCCCGAGGACCAGAGCCTTCAGTACACTCCAGCGCCGAAGCTGTGCTGGATGAGACCCCGCAGGTACAGGGAAGATTGAGAGTAGCGCCCACAGAGCCTCGCACAACCGATCGTCGACGCAGCAGTGCGGCCCCTGGTATCACAGCGTCTCCTCCACAGACCATCCTTGAGGGCATAGAAGTCGGAGCGCAAACTAAAAGCCAGACGAAGAAGCCGAGGCAAGGCGCGAACTACCCACCTGAGCAGCAATATCCGCCAGCGCCTGCATATCCCCTACGGGAGACTCCCTCATGGACAAAGCCGGACACTCGGACTCCATCACCAAAGGTGAAAGCCCGTCAATCAAGCCAGCCTGCCCTAGACCCATCAGAAGTGCAGCCATTTCTGGAAGCGGCACCTGGGTCGCCAGAAGCCCCAGGGGGAACGCAAAAAAGGCAAAACAGCTATCCGAGCCAAACCAGACAGGCCACCTATCGTCGAGACTCCAGTGCCACTTCTATCCGAAGGGCAGACACTCGACCAAGGCAATCCTCCGTCTACGCTAACAAGGGCGACTACTACCCAGTCAGTCCGATCCTTCCAGACCGCATTGACGACGGTCCGCAGCTCCAGCCTTCAACATCTCGAAGAAACAGTTACTCCATCCCACATTCAGCCTCAATACCCGAGGATTGGCCTCAGGACGAACCGCGTGCGCAGTACTCCCGTCGCGTCTCGTCAGGGCCCCCTCGCCGCCAATCGCAATCTCAAGGAGGTATCTACTCCCAAAGAGATGCTGCAGTCAGTTCCAGAGCACCCACGTTCCAAACTAAGCTGGAGACTGAGGACGAGACTTCTCGAGCGAGTCAAGACCCCTATGAAGAAGACTTTCAGGAACCTGTCCGGAGAGACGTACGCAGGGCAACTGGCATGGGAAGCCCAATCGCAAAAGCGGAAGCAACGCCCAAAGAAGGAGCTCAGTCGCCTGAGACACGACAAAAGTTTTCTCCAGTTCCCCAGAAAGAAGGCCCGTCAGACGAAGGAGAGTCAGATCATTCGCCGAGCCGGTTTCCGGAACTGTCTGGTGCTCAAGTGCCAAGGGGACAAGAGCAAGAACAAGAGCCAACAGCACGAACCGAAGAACAAAGGCGGACTGAAGTGGTTATGGAAGAAGATCCTGCGCCTGCCGACGCCAAGGTTGCACATGATGAAGACATACCCACCCGCCGTCGCATCGATAGCTCAAGCGGGCCCTTCGAAGATGACAATGCCTGGATCAACAGCACGGTCGACCTCTCGCGCTCAAAGACCATCCCAAGATCATCCACCGGAGATGAAGGTGATCGAAGACTTTCAGGTGCAAACCCAGAAGAAGCGCAAATCGCGCGAGCAAACACTCGTCGTGCAACCTCAGGACGAGTGCCTGAATCCGCAACAGCCTCACAATCTGCACGAAAAGACTCAACAACCGCCACGCGAAGGCTATCGTCGTCAGTCAAGAGGACGAACACGCGGCGGAAGTCATCAGCAGTCGGAGAAGACAGAGCAGCGCCAATCCTCACAGAACTACCAACGGTCTCCAGAGCACCGACACGATCGGCGACGATCCCCTCAATATCTCGACAAGCCAGTATCCGGCGAGGGTCTGCCGCTCCTAGAAGGGGTACAGCAGTCTCCCCAGAAGCTTTGCCAGACATTCAAGCCAGATCAACAAAGGAAGGCAGCACAAGATCAACCCCGCGGCAAGAGTCCAGAGGTGCGGCCTCGCCTGTCGCGGTACAACCAGGTCGACGGTCATCTACTGCAACTAGAACAGGTACGCCAATCTCCCGAGCGGCGTTACCAGAATTTGGAGCCTCAAGGAGAGGGGGAGACGGACCTATGTCGGCCACATCACAAGGCTCGCGTGGTACAATGTCGCCAGTCCCAGCTTACGACCGGGGAAATTCTCCTGCCGGAATACAACCATCGAAAGGTTCATTGGGTACAACCCAGCGCGCAGACCAGATCTCAGAACAACAAACCCAGTCAAGCCCACGAACAGAACCAAGCGATGCTAAGCCAGCAATGCCGCGCCGAGTGACCTCATACGGAATGTATGAGTCCAGCTCTAGTGATCCGTATGCTTTACCCAAGAAGGCACCGCGGAAGGCAGCTGCCCTAGCCCCTTCAAATGCCAACGCAAGTCTGTCACTAGCGACGCAGCAGATTGATCCCAAACCTCCGGCGCTCACTCGCAGAGACTCACTAAAGCCACGGCGCAGTCCCACGTCAAGGATATCAGAACTTTTCGGGCGAGAGAAGGGCGCTAGCCCTGGGAATGGAAGCCAACAGAAGCAACAGCAACTACCCTCGCTGGGTGCCACGAAGACCGGCTTAGCGCCTGCATCAGCTGCAGCTGCAAAGGTCTCTGAGACGGATGCAGCAGTGAAGTCATCCCAAGCACAGCAGTTACAGCCAGTCAAGGTTCAGGCAAAAGCTGCGCAAGGAAGTGGGATTACGAATCCTCTTAGAGGGCGCTGGGGATGGGGATGGGGAAGATGACCGATTCAAAGTGTGGAAATGGGTGGTTAGTGGGATTATGAGGAGGATGTCGATGCCCTATGATAGGGTTTGGTGCGTGGGGAGAGACAGCTCGAGAACCTAAGTATTGAATTTACTACCTCAACTCCCTAATCAGCTTCCAAGTGCCACTTCCCAGAAACAGGTGATATCACAACATCCCGTCCAAGTTGCGACTAATGGTTCAGCTTCGCTCCTACAACGAACATGTCATGTTCTTCGCACCAAGTTGAAAGGCCTGTATACCTGCGTTGTAAAGGGTCCGATTCCAAGGCCCGAGTTCCGTCTTGACCACGTCATTTACATCTTGACATGGCTTTAGTTCCGCGCTAACCCGCACTAAGAAGCTCACTAACCGCATTATCCGGAGTATGAAGGTCGCAAAGGAGAAGAAGCATCGCCCATGGAAAGTCTAAGTTGTCGCTGGACCGAGACGTCTGCGTCATACGTGGCAGTCGTCATGGGAAGCACCAGTACATACAGTACAGACCTGGGCTTGATTCAGCAACAGGTCGCACGATCAATCGCTCCATCTCTTCAAGGACGTATCCGCAGCCAACTAAGTTATCACTTCCGTCCCCGCATCACCCTCTCTCTCTGTTGGTCTAAACAATTGCAATCATGTTCAAAACACCACTATACATATTCATCGCCTTCTTCAGCGTTCTAGCCGCGGCGCAAGAAGTCCCCCCAGGTGTCACGAGCCTCGGTGGCATCAATCCCACAGTCTACTCTTCAGCTGCAACCATTGTATCTGCGTCTTCGCCATCTGATGCATCGGCTCAAGCGACTAGCACGGGTGCGGCGAATGCTCACGGTACGTGACCCTGGCTTCTGGTCTTTGTCGTGGTTTAGGGATTGCGGGAGGCGATACTATTAGGTAGATCAGAAAGCTGACCTATTGCAGAAGTAAAATATGCTGCTTTGTTCGGTGTAGGAGGTGCGGCGTTGAATGCGTTCATGTAGAATTATGGTTGGACATGATAGGAATCGGGTGTTGGAGGTAGGTGTCGCACCGTCCGCACCAACAACGCCACAGCGTACTCTACAATCTACGTAGAGCAGAAAACGAATGTCACATTACAAGAATTTCATCGAAAGAAAAGAAAAAGCTTACTTTACCCCATCTCTCCAATTCTCAAATACCCGAGCCCGCAGCCCACAAGAAAAGCAACGTCCCAGCCTCCCACGCGCACCAGCTTCCGCGGACCGACCCCTAGAACGTCATCACTTCCAAGCTCGCATCATTACCCCGATCTACAACCGCGCCACCATCCACGTTCCTCGACACGCCCTTAGCTCCAAAGACACTCCCAAGCCACTGAACAGCCCTGCATCAAAGCATGTGCCTTCGTACTCGTACCTCTATGGTTCCTCCCAACCCACTGCCGTGACATCTTGCTGCGATGAGATCGTCGTCCAAGAGCGATTGTACTCTTGGAAGGGTGATTGTGGCTTTTGTTCTTGACGATTTGGGACGAGAGGCTGAGGCCATGCAGATGGGTTGTGCTGTTTGAGTGGTTTGATGGGTGGAACAGGGCGTCATGGACATGGTTTCTGGACTGTATTTGGAGGGGATAGGGATAGGATGGGATGAGATGGGTGATGCAATAGTATGGATTTGGATGGATGTAGAAGATTCGTACAAGTTCGGTTAACTCCTCAACCGCCAATATATCTACCACCATATCGAGACATGACAACTGAGCTCAAAACACTTCCACTGACTGTGAATACCAACGCATTTGCGAATTCCTTCTCAGGTTCAGGAACGCTGCTATCGACATTGAGTTGTGAAAGTTCACTTGCCATTTCTCTTTCCACTTCCACCTGGATAGCCAACGTGACAAATTTCGCGGCTTCGTCGTTGGGAAGGGAATAAGTCTTCCGAACTTCTTCCACTGTGTTCACAAGGTAGTGCACCTTTCTCTCTACGTAGGCTCTTTTCTCTTTATCGAAAGAACCAAGGTCATTTGAAATCGATACATGGTCCGCAAATAGCCTGAGAAATTTGGCAATTCTGGGGCTGGAAATGTCGACAGTTGAACAAAGAGAGAACTTCGTGCACGCTATGACGTAACTGGAACTTATAATTAGTTTCCTTCGTAATGTGTAGACTATTGATCCGTACTTACGGGACAGCTGCGTCGATTATCCTATAGTCCAGAAATTCTCTCAGACTGTGGAATTCGGTGGGGGGCGGGGGGTGATTGATGAAATCCATCAATCTTGCAACTACCTCGGCTCCTCCGTCACCGATGATGCCATCTTGATCATGAAGGCCTTGGATAGTAGCATGCATGGCCTTCTGCAAGATCGAGACTGGTTCATCGTCTCCGTAAGGCATTTGAGCCTTTAGTCGTGATACGAATTCGTTCTGAAATGTTTGGATCTGCCATTCAGCTGTTAAATATATGGAGCCTCAACAGTTTGGAATGACTCACTGTACTTTCGTCACTCATCTCCCATACATCTGTACCAGAAGTGATTAGAGTAGTAATATTTCTTGTAAGATTCCGCTTACCATCAAAGATGAAGATGTAGACAATAGTCTCAGCGATGAGTTTCAGTCGCTCCTCGCTTGCAGCCGGCCACAGATAAGCACAGAACCGAGTCCAGTTATCATGTAACATCGGCAGCTCCTTAGCGGCTATCTCAGAGTACGATTTGCCTCCATTCTTCAATATACTTGTCGCAGTTTGGTCGGAAGCAAAATGCTGTAGCAGCACTCGTGTTGCTTCTACAGCCATTGGCCAGTGTATGTTCTGTCTTACATGGTGAATCGAAGAATACCATGGAAGTTTTGCATGTACAGGAAAGACAGGAATGCTGTTCATGCTAAGTCTTTCACACTCCTTGATCAAGTATCCAGTTTCAATCTGAACTGCGTTGATGACTGGCTCAACACTGATAGTCTCAGCCTTCAGATCAGGGAAGCAGGACAAGTCGACAAAAGGTGGCAAGGACGCTTCATTTGTTGGCATGTAGTCGTGACTGTATCTGACTGGCCAGACAAAACCATTGTGGTCTTTGGAGTTGAACAACCCTAATGGAAGATTAGTTTCATCTAAAGTATACGACACGTAGAGCTAACCAAGGTCAATGTCTTGCTTCGCTTCCATCATGACGATCCGTTCAAGAGTAGAGAAGGGAGTAGAGTTCAGGCCGTTGTCTTTGTGCGAATACAGACAATAAATACCTTCATATACGCCTCTTAACCAAGCGCCATTGTTGTAAAGCAGGGGTACTTCTTACGTCCACGTCAGCAGCATAGTCGTGTTCAATCACCTTTGCAATCTTTCCTTAAACGTCCACAGCAAAAAAGAAGCTATTCCGTTTCTTTTCATTGCCGCATATAATCATCAAAAGCCTATTGGTTACTGGCGATCCTTAGATAAAGGCGGCGAGCGTCATCAGAATCTCTTGGGCTTCCCACTCCATCCACCACAATGTAGAAATCAGAACTCCCAGCATGCTTTCAGGTAATAATGGAATCTCGGGACTGAATAACCCAACAGTCCATCGAGCTTCTCTGAAAAGAGATCATCGTTTTGTACATGTTCTTCTAGCGATGTTGTAATGTTGAGTTGTGGGGGTGTTGAGTTTTGTGGGTATTAATTACAAGGGCACAATTAGTTCTATGAATCATGTATTATGGCACATCACTCACAGAGGTACGATAAAAGACGCTATCCTGAGAGCGACCCTGAGGCGGCAATATGAGACCCACGCCTGCATCTGGCCGTGCGTTGAACAGGCATCGTCGGAGGGTTGTCGCGCTGCACTGTTGTGATGTGGAGCCCTTGACAGCTCAGCGCGGTACGGGCGGAGCGTGTGGGTCGAACGACAAATAGCCAACGATACCTAGGTAGCCAGCGACGACAGCTATCAACAGGCCACCCCCAACGCTGCATACAGCTCCCATCGCCGACATGCCACCGCCTGCTTTCTCAGCCTACAATCTGCCTTGCGATGCACCTCACGTGCGATGGTGCTTGACGTTGCGTACACCACCTCGCGCCATTTAGTCACCCACCCAGAATAACACACATGCGAAGGACTCGGCATATGACCAAAAAGAGGGCAATTTGTGGACCTGCATCAACGCATGTGGTCTGTGTACCCGCACCTTCTACGGTTCCTCTCAGCCCACTACCGTGACATGTCGCTGCGATGAGATTATCGTCCAGGATTGATTGTACTCTTGGAGAGGAAGGTGATTGTGGCTTGTATTCCTGACGATTTGGGATAGGAGGCTGAGGCCATGTAGATGGGTTGTGCTGTTTGACTGTACGTGGAGGCGACGGGGAAAGAATGTGATAAGGTGAAGTCATGCAATATTATCGATTTGGATGCATGTAGAAGATTGCGTACATGTACATGTACAAGTGGGTGATGGCATGGTACTTTATCTTCAATTCCAACTCCAATCTCTCGCACTACGTACTCCGCCGCATACAAAGGCTGTTGTTTATTCCAAGGCCTGAACTGTCCAACATCGTCTTCTTCTACCCACCAAATAATGCCAATAAGAAAAACCCGTCCGCAATGCGTTCCTTTCATCCGCCTCAAGTCTCCTCTTTTCTCTCTTTCACCACCCTCACCCTCGCTCAAGACCAAGCCATCTCCGACGCCGAGACAACCGCTTCAGGAAACACGCTAAACACCTCAACCCAAGCACCTGCAGAAGCTACCTCAGCCGCTCAATCAGTCGCGTCGTCAATTGCATTCGACGCCTTTTCTTCCG
The DNA here is from genome assembly GCF_023758075.1 of Alternaria novae-zelandiae. Taxonomy (NCBI): domain Eukaryota; kingdom Fungi; phylum Ascomycota; class Dothideomycetes; order Pleosporales; family Pleosporaceae; genus Alternaria; species Alternaria novae-zelandiae. Next base: position 172,994 of record NW_026056976.1, on the reverse strand, counting down.
CGTTGTCGTCTGCTACGAGTAGTATTTCTGAGAGAGTGGCTGAGAGTCCGAGTGCGACCCCGACGGAGGGTGCTGCGGCGCCTACAAAAGGTATGTTTCTGTTGGTTGAGAGGATTGATAGTCGAGGAATATATGCTGATTTGCCTGAGTAGATGCGCAGTTTGCTGCTGTGATTGGGGGGTTGGCTGTTGCTGCTGGGTGGTTTGTTTGAGGAAGTGGAGAAGGACAAGAGAGAGTCGGGAGCGAGACATTACTAGCAACATACACCTAGGCGAAAAGGCTTGATCACTTTGGAATCAACTACACGTCATGTCGCGTTTGTTTCGTACGTACGACATGGTGTCATCACATCGACATCAAACATCCTTCACGGTGACACGCCATGTATTTGAAATCAGGAAAGCAACAAAGTTGCCATTCATAACCCATGGTCTAAACCTTGTGTCTAGGTAACCCATCGTCTATACTGCGCGACTCGAAACCCGGCAACATTAAGCCAGGTCGATTCCATATCCATCAAATCATAATCGTTAAAATCCAAAAACATTTCGAAACGCTTTTTCGCATGTCTACAACTGTGTCAGAAGACCCTGGCTCTCCAAGAGCAGGACAATCTGGTGGACGGCTGTCCTGACGTTGGTAGTCGACAGGTCGACAGTCAGGTCAGCGTTGGCGGGCACCTCGTACGGGTCGTCGACACCAGTGAAACCCTTGATCTCACCGGCGCGCGCCTTGGCGTATACACCCCGCTTGTCGGTCTTCTCCGCATGCTCGAGCGGGGTAGAAACGTGGATCAGGTAGAAGGATCCGTATCGCTCTACAGTCTGGCGGGCTGCCTTTCTTGAGTCCTCGAAAGGAGCAATGGGCGCAACGATGGCTGCTGCACCAGCCTTGGTGAGCTCGGCGGCTACAAAGGAGATGCGGGCAATGTTCTTGTCACGATCGGATCGGCTGAAGCCCAGCTCGCTGGAGAGCTCACTGCGGATGGTGTCACCGAGAAGGAGGGAGACGGAGCGACCACCCTGCTGGTTGAGGGTGACGTTGAGAGCGCGTGCGATGGCGTCCTTGCCGGAGTTCTGGTAACCTGTCAGGAAGACAGTGAAACCCTGTTGGCTGCGGGGAGGGTGGGATTCGCGAAGGACGCGAACGACTTCGGGGTACGAGAACCATTCGGGGATCTCCTGGCCGGTTCGGAGGCGCTTGCGGAGCTCTGTTCACAATGTTAGTTTCCAACCCCTAAGTGAACGAAATGCAATTGACGTACCAGTTCCGGAGATGTCGAGGGTCTTGATGCCCTGCTCGACCTCGTTCTTGGGCTTGTACTCATCCGAGTCGGGGAGGTAGGTCATCTGGAGGAAGGGAACAACCTCGATGCCGAGCTCGTCCCTGTACTTCTCGACGGCGTCCTGGGCGTCGTATGGACCGTAGAAGTCGACACCCTTGGAGTTCTTGCCTGGGCCAGCGTGGTCACGGCCGACAATGAAGTGGGTGGCACCATGGTTCTTGCGGATGATGGCGTGCCAGATGGCCTCGCGGGGACCAGCCATGCGCATAGCCAGGGGCAGAAGAGCAAGGACGGCCATGCCGTTGGGGTAGCGGGGCATCAGCGCCTGGTAGACACGGACACGGGTGAAGTGGTCAATGTCACCGGGCTTGGTCAGGCCGACAACGGGGTGGATGAGGACGTTGGCCTGGCGGGCGCGGGCAGCGCGGACGGTGAGCTCACGGTGAGCGCGGTGCATGGGGTTCCTCGTCTGGAAAGCGACGACCTTGGACCAGCCAAGCTTGTCGAAGTGCAGACGCAGCTCCGCGGGAGTGTATCGGAGGCCGACATAGTCGTAGTGCTCCAGGCGGTCGATGGCCTCGAGCTTGCCGCCGACGTAGTACTCCTTGACCGTCTCGTAGAGGTACTTGATGGCGGGGTGTGCTACGTCGTTGTCCTTGTCGAAGACCTCGCGGGCCTCCTTCTCCTTGTCCGGCTGGTAGACATCGTCGACGGTGATGATGGCCAGGTTGCGGTCGTCGCGGAAGTCGCGCAGGGCGATGCGGGCGCCTTGCTTGACGCCGACCTCATCGATGGTCTGTTTCGAGATGTCGAGGGTGATGGGGATGGAGAAAAGGTTGCCGTCGGCGAGACGGTTGTCGGACACTACGCCGTCGTAGTCCTTCTGGTTCATGAAACCTGCATCATGCTGTCAGGGGCCGTGCGGGTGCAAACATCGCAAACACGAGGGGCGCCTTCGCTGCCCCTCGCCAAGCGCTGCGGGATGACGACTTACCCTCCAGAGGTGAAAAACCTCCGTTCAGGATGAGCTCCAAGTCGCAGAGCTGCCTCTCGGACAGGACAATAGCCGGAAGCTTCTCAGCCTCTTCGAACAGTTCCTTGCGTCGGGGCGCATCGCGTGCGATCAGGTCCTTGAGGACGCCGCCTGTGATCACCTCCGTCAGCATTCGTGACCAACTTCAGCGACTCGGTTGATCAACTCACCATGGGGTGCGTTCGCCATGTCTAAAGAATATGTGAGAAATATAGAATCCGGTGGTGGATCTGGTCAGGTAGTTCGGCGAAGACTTGATGTCGTTCCTGACTATACAAGACTGGCTTCGCGAAGGAGGTTTTGGGTCACTCAGACAGAAAGATGCGCGACTAAGGACTACAAGGCGGGACGGGTGGAAAGGGCTTTTTATTCCCCGGGTTCTACGGACACTTCAGGCGCCATGTCCCCGATTGTTGACCATAGGCTTCTCTGGATTTTCTCTGCTTGCAGAGACTAGGGCACAAAGCGGGTTGTTGTATGGGTCGGCAGATCTTGGAAGCGATTGCGCAATTGCACGCGATAGTTAGAGCCTGTCTCACCCGGCTTTTCGTTGGGCGACGCGACCACAGTGACGTGAGCGGAGCGGAGAAGGAGTACCTTGTCCTGCAGTTTGTGTTGCGCTTTAGCGATTTTCAGGAACACCTCACGTATATGACAGGTCTAGCGCAATGCTGGAAATTCGTTTGATTCATGCGGGAGCTTCATTGGCTCCTGCGTCGGTGGTATCTCGGCCCCGTATATACATAATCGGATGCGACTGCCGCAAACCCCATTCTTTCGTGACCCAAACCCCATGCTATGCCATGTCCCATAAATAACCCAAACGCCCATGCTAATGCGGTACAACAAGTAGGAATCAAGACATCCTACATCACCCTAAACGTTCAAAGAGACTTGTTGCAGCTTGTTGGCTAGGTCCTCGTTTTGCTGCTTCATCGCCTGCTCTTGGAGGAACTGAGCATATCGTGACTTGGGGTTGTGGATGCCGCACTCGGACTTGTTCTTGCCCTTCCAGCGTCCTGCTCGCTCGTCCTCTCCGGCAGCTACTGGCTGTGTAGAGTGCCAGTCACCGACACTCTTGTAACCCTGGTTGAGAAGGTCGTTGTATGGGACGTCGTTGGCGTCGACGTATTCCTTGACCTGGGCAAAGTTCCAGTTGGCGAGAGGGTTGATCTTGATGAGGCCGGCCTCGTCGACCTCGATGATGTCCAGATCTCCACGCTTGCCACCTTGGCTACGTCGGCGACCAGTCAAGACAGCCTTGACCTGAAGTTCAGAGTAGGCACGCTCAGCAGGCTCCACCTTGGCAACGTAGTCGTAAAGTTCGTCGTTGGTGTCCCACAGCTTGTCACCGTGCTTGGCAGTAAAGTCGTTGACGTTGTCGCAGCCAGCAGGCTTGTAGACGTGTACCGGTGTTCCGTATCGCCTCCTTACCCGGTCAACAAGGGCATAGGTTTCGTCGAAGTGGTAGAGAGTGTCTAGGAAGATCAAGTCGATGTTGTGCTTCAAAGGTCCATCGAGCTTCGAAAGCATGTCCACTGTGACCAGGCCAGTAAGACCAAAGGCTGTGGTCTGGAATAGTCCAGGCAGAGATGTGATGCACCATCGGAGGATGTCTACCTCAAGTTAGTTCAGGAAATTTTCAGGAGTAAAGTGCCATCACGTACCTTGCGGCTCAAGCTTCTGGAGCTGGGCGTTGATGAACTTCAAATGAGGCTTCGTGAAGTAGATCTCAGGTAGGCTCTCCTGACTGGATTCGGCTGAAGCATAGCCAGACTCCTCGCGGAGTGTAGGCTGCTTGTAGGCGTCAACCTTTGCGAACAATGGTGACGACATCTTCAAGATGGTGTGGCGGAAGTTTGGGGTATGGCAGGCACGTGCGGAGAAGCCAGAAGGAGTATGTCTTTGTGGGTTGGTGTCTAAATGGAGGCTTCCCAGGAGAAACTACTATTATCAATCGTTTGAGTCTGGAGGTGGGAAGAGGGAGAGCGACCACGGCCTGGAGTATATATTGGGCGCCGCCATCGGGATCGCTTTGTAACCATCTCCGCAAGGTGCGATAGCTGGGGGTGAAGACGTGCGATCACGCAATTCGCGCTAGTACATGGTGGAGCAAAACTCTTCCTGCCAGCCTTATGTAAGGCAGTCTCGCCAATCATTCGGCGGCAGTAGACGTTTTGCTACTTATGAGGCTCGGACGACGTCTATGCTCATGCACTCCGCGGCTGTGCGTTGGTTGGAAATCGCCCGATGGTTTGAGGTTTTGTCATCAACGTCATCCCGTGGACGATTACCGAACAATGCGAATGGCTGAAGTCATGATGATCTGGCTCTGGCTGACGGACTAGACGGACGGACGGACTGCCTATTGATGGGCTGAGGAATGCCATGTTGTCTCATCTTGACTTTCTCTTGATGTTTGCCTCTGCTGACAATATGGAGTTGGTGGAGTGCCCCGGCCCATCGGCAAGCGCCGGGCGATCGCGTCCGGGGCCTCGCCCAGAAGACTTGTAACACGCATCAGGATTTACTGTAAAACCATCGGTTAGTGTGAGTCGTTGTGGAACGTCAGGCATATTTACCTATAGCTGTCCATGCTTGAGGCTGAACAATTTTTCTAGCCTCCTGCACGACTCGGTGCACCTCATACTCGTGGGGCGCGAGATCCGTCGTCCTGATTTCGGTATCTGCAACAAGCATGTGCCTTTTGGTGGGCAATCATGTCGCGCGATTCCCGCCTGGGCGCTTCGTGATAATCTTATGTTGTGTTGTCGGTGCTGTTGTTGTCGTGAATGGTGGCGGATGTCACACGGCGGGGTCGAAGGTCGTCTGTCGCACTAAATCGCCGCAGCTAACCGGCATGGTCTACAACTCTATATCAATTGGATGGAGTTTATTACCGCAATCAACAAATCACCTCATACAAGGAAAAAGCTGAACAGGTCTAGAGTCTACATCAACACTAAGTCATCTATCTTGTAGGGTTTTAAGTTAATGTAGGCTGCAGGCCTGTTCATTTTTTTCTTGGTCGGCGTGGAATCGTTCTTGATTTTTGTGCAAGCACCATGTCCGAATTCAAGGGTCTACTCCCATGGATGCGCGAAGATTGAGAACGTACGCCGAAACCATGCGATTGGTAGCAACGATGTACTGGTGAGCTTCAACACTGTCGCGCAATTTCGGGAAGGGTGCATAACTGCAGCTGCTGAGGTGTAGGTGGACCACGTGACCGAAGAATCCCATGGAGAGAAGGTGCGAATTGCACAGAGAAGTAGTCGAGAGCTTCGAGGATGACCGAAGAGTTGTGGTACATTGAGCGAAGCAGCTGGGTGGCGGATAGATCAACACTCATAACATCCCAAGCAACGTTAGCAACCGTCTCGTACTCTGAGGCCGCCATGATGAATGCAAGAAGGGTGAGAGGGTATGAGAAGGCAGAAAGGACGAAGCGGGGTTGAGATGTGTCAGACATACCTGAGAACAGCAGTGACGACTTCGTCGTTGCCAAACAGACGTTGTGGAAGGCGCACACCAGTCGAGGCAGTCTCGACCAAGCTCCACATTTGATACGTTCATTGGAGCACAAAACAGTCACTGTTTGGTTATCGAGGCAGATTATGGAGATGGGAAGTCTTTAATCACTCTACTCTTCCATAGCATCCAACACGGCAATCTTCCCTCTCCACAACTCCTTCGCATTCCCCCAAAACACCTTTTCCTTCTCCTCAAACCTCAATTCTCCCGCCCAAGCCAACCCATCAATATTAGCATCCACATCCCAAAACCCAATGCCATACGGATAATCCGTGCCAAACACCATCTGACTAATTGGAACACCCATTCCTTCCGTTAGCCCTTTGACCTGATTTGGCCAAACTGGTCCTGCACTGTCGTACCAAAAGCGCGTTTTGTAGGCTTCCCTTGCTGCGGTCGAGATGTTGGGGAAGCCGAGAAGGAAACGCTCGGAGATATCGGGGAAAGCGCCTGCGCCGTGAGAGATGCGGAAGTGGAGGGACGGGAACTTGAGGAATGTGGATGAGGCTGTTAGACTCGAGATGGCGCGCGCGGTTTCGAAATAGAATTCTCCGAGACCGGAGCGAAGGGGTGCTGTGGCACAGTGTCAGCTCGCTCTCTTGGTCATTTGTGAGCCCGAGTTTGTGAAAAGAGAACTCACAAGGTCGAGAGTTTATCAATCGACCATCGTCGAGCTTGATGATGGGTTCCGTTGGATGCACGAAGACCACCTCCCTCCCATCGCTTCCCATCTTTGCGGATCTCTCTTGTAGAAAATTCCACAATGGATCAAAAGTCTCGTCCCCCGGGTACATTCCCTCGTGGTTTGTTAGCACACCGACACCCACTGGCTTTTTCCCCACCACTCCAAACACGCGCTTCAATTCCGTAATCGATTCTTCCACATGGGGTAACGGCATAATGGCCAACCAACTAACCCTCTCTGGATAAATCCTGCAAAGCTCCGCTGTGAAGGAGTTGAGTAAACGCGCAAGGGCAACCGTCTTCTTTTTTCTCAGCACCTCATCCCTTTCAGTCAAGAAGGCGTTGGCCTGGGGTGTGGAGACGCAGAGTACAGAATGAGCGATGTGGTGTTCACTCATGAATTTGAGGTGGGATGATACGTTCCAAGACGGCGTTGCGCGGCCTGCAGCGTTCAATTCGAGGGCTCGGAACCAGTCTGGGATGGGGCTATTGGGGTTTGTCAGTACATCGGCACACATACGTGCGTCTTTGGCACTGTGTTGTGTAGCATTTGAGCTTACTGTGTATGCGTATCAACCCTCTTTGAGGTTGAGAAGTCAAATTCCTTCACATTCACCATGCTACTTGCTAGCGAAGCGATGCTCGCAATAGCTTCTTTGGCAAAGGGCAATACTGTCAGGTCGATCCCATCTACGTATGCTTCGTACTGTATCTGCATCCACAGTCTGTTCTCGTAATGTTGTGTAACATTCGAGGGCGTTGAGTGCGGCTTGTCGTAAGGATACGCCTTCGTCGCGTTAGTATGTCTTGTCCAGTGACAACACGTGTAGCACCAGATAGCTCTTCTTTGACTTTGTAGTACTCACATTTCTTTCGCTAGACGACATTCTGATGTGAGGGAAGATGGTGACGATGCTTGCAGCTGTGGTTAGAGTTGAGATGTAGACTGCTCCACATGTCAGTAAAGATAAGGAAGGGATTCGCATGTTTGACAGCTGTAGCTCACTCACAGTCTCGCAAGCACGAAGCGAAATATGGTTCATGTATTCTTGTAGAGTGAACTAATCGTTATTGTTGTTGCTGTTGGCCCAGTGAGTTAGCTGCAGGTACTTAGCATGCGCATGTGCGGGGAGCCGCCACTTGCGGAAGTCGCACCTGCCTTGTCACTTCCTACCTGTAAGCTGCATGGATTCCAACTGCACTTATTACTAGATGCATTAGGTTCGCAGCTTCGATGATATTCCAGACTTGTTCACGCATAAGACAGACGTCACCAAGCGAACGTGCATACGTCCGGAACCTTGCACACGTACATCTAAGAAAAGCACTTCCGTTCCACAACCTACATCTAGCTACCTTGCATTTCTCAATCATGCAACCTCGGCAGTAGTAACAGCACTCTGATACTTCAAGTCCAACTGCGGCGCCTCCACACCCTTCCCAGGGATATCATCAAGCCCCGCTGGCTCCACATAATCTTCTTCCTTATACCCATTAACCTTCAGCCTCAACTTCCTACTCTCGGCGTAAACTACCCTGCGCATTCGGTTGGTACTCCCAAGCGGTTGATGCTCCTTCAACCCATGCCAGCTGTTCACCGTGATGCGATCATCCCACCACGTCCTAAACTCAGGTAGCCACGAGTCCTGTGGCGGGAACTCAATGGTAGCGATTTGCTCAAACGGATATTTCTTGGGATCCCATTCGATGCCGATGTCGTCGACGGGCTGTTCGGTGAGGTCCTGCAACAGTTGCGCGCAGAAGCTGTAGGTTATGGTGTTATTGAGGTGGTGTGTGCGGAGGGTCTGCGAGAGGACATTGATGGGGTCTGAGTCTTTGACTTCGGTGTTCTCAAGGTCCTTTTGGAACTTGCTATTGGGGAAGACGCCGTATTTGGCTACGTAAGCTCCGTGGCGGTAGGCTGATTGTGAGTACTCAGGCATAGCAACCATGTGTTGTTTTGGCAGTTGTCCACCGAGTGTTGCTACGTCGGCATCAACGCGTTTGCTCTGCTCGTCTGCAAAGGTAGGCAAGTCGTTCCAGTTTCGCTCCAGTGCATCTGCAATGTCGTATGTGGTCTGGGGATCACGCAGCTCCAATACCGGGTAGTTGTTGAAGGTCCAGTCTTGCGTCTTCTTGTCTTCTCCCCAGAGCTTCTCGCCCTCGATGCCAAAGACCTTCATGCCAATGCCGCGCGGGGCTGCCAGGTTGTCGGGCAAGATCTTGGGCGTTAGAGACGAGTACCGCATGATTACATCGTAAGTACCAGGCTTTGCGAACATTCCTTGGGCGAGATGTTTAGGTAGGTTGTCGTGCACCGTGAACTTGCCCATAACGCACTGCCTATGCCATCAGTAACGTTCATCTCGAGAAGCCTCGGGGTATACTTACACCCTGAGTCTTCAAATGCGTGCCCCTCAAACAGTGCATATGCTCATTGAAGTTCATCATCTGGAAACGATTAAACTGGGCAGAAACCTCTTTAATCTTCTCTTGCTCATTGTCTGGAATTTTCTCAACACCTGGCGCATCCCACTTGATGTATGTGCCAGTAGCCTTCTTGTCTTGTCCACCAGCTTTGACGGTGCCACTTGGTACTTTGCCGTTGTGGATATTTTGAATTCGGTGGTACCCCATGGGGCATGTTTCGATCTTCGTTCCACTCATGCTGATGAATTGCTGGTTATGTGTGTAGGTACTTCTTGCTTCGCCGCATGCTGCTACATGGACGGCGGTCTTCTTAAGTTACCAACACAGTCCCCGTGGTCACCCCCGCAACTGCATCTAGCTTCCGCCTCGCCGATATCTGCTCTTCTCCATCTTTCATTCCGGGCACAATAGCTCAAGATAATGCGGGGTAGCGCGTCAATGATTCCAGTTCTTTGAGATGCACGCGTGCGATGGGTGGTCGGAAGCTGCTCCGGGAGACCCTTTCCCGCCTGCGTCGTCGATCTAGTCCGCCCCAATTGACCAATGATTGGAACTGATTTGAAGATCAGGTCTCGAACGCATTTTCCCAACCCATGATTTGGAAGCGTCATGATCTGTCTCGAGCGATTCGGACTGATTCCTGCAAGTCGCTTTCCGGGAACACTCCACACCAAAAGCGCAGACGCTTGCAAGTACGTGCCTCGAAGCGCCCGTTGCTATGCGTAGGTTTACTTTTTGCATACCTATGTATCTAGTGAGAATAGTCCGTATACTCATTGTATAAGCAAGAGCAATTGCAGAACAAGTAATGCAATAACTCTCACCAGCTACCACATCCTCCTCCCCAGACCCCCAAACCCCTCCTGCAGCACCTTCCTCCCAGCCAACTCATTCGCAAACTCCAATTTCCTTTGCAGCCCCCACTCCTCATGCTCATTAACCGCAAAAAGCATCCCCGCAATAAAAGTATCCCCAGCACCAATCGTATCCACAACCTTTGCCCCCTCCTCCCCATCTGCCTGCCACGCCTCAACATCCGCCCAAACATCCTCGCCCCCCTTTTCAACCGCCGTAGCACCTCCAGAACCCCATGTACAACACAGTAGAGCCCCATCTCTCGTTTCATCGCGTCTGGCTTCAAGAAAGCTTCTCGCATCCTCATACCCATTCTTCACGGCCCACAATTTCGAGTAAAAGACTACATCTGCGTACTGCGCCACCTCAGCCATACCCGTCCGCTCAGGCTTCTCGCACTCGACGCTAATCTTGAAATGAGGGTATGTTTCGCGGAGGAAGCGGACACAATGCAGTGTGATCTCTGGGACACGGCCTTCGAAATGGAACCACGCTTTCTTCCATGTCTGTCCCTGTTTTGTAGTGAATTTACGGACTTGGTGTATGAATTCTTCGGCTTGCATCTCGGGGAGCTGGTTGATGCTGACGATTGTGCGGGAACGCTTCTCTTCGCTTTGGATGATGTAGCTTGACGCGGCTTCTTGGTGCTGTTTGCGGAAGAGGCTCACGTCGGATATGTTTACCGCAGGAAGCGATGTGGATATGAATTGAGAAGCCGCAGATTGTTCCTCAGGGAGCACAGCTAGTAGATGCAGACTCGTGGGACTGGGATGTGCTCCTTCAGGGTCGTGTCGTTGCAGCTGCGATAACACTTCTAGACTGTTTGCCGTGTTTCCTCCTCTTCTTCGCGTGAGAGCTTTGGCGCGTAGTTTCTCATCTTCTATGGGGAAGTGTGGGACTCTGAACACTCGCAATTTAGTAAGCTTTTGACTCTTGGGTTTTTTGCAGAGCGTTGATACATACGTCAATATGGTGTCGATGTAGACGGCACCAACGCATACAATATGGTTCTCGGTACCTTCGGACATGTTTCAACGCGTGAAGCGGTATGCGCAAATGACCGTGGTGTTGACGACAGGTGGAGAAGATTCCAAATGTGATAAGTTTGATAATGTGGAGCTAGAGTGTTGGAGGTTACGTCAACCTTAGAAGTGTCGCGTGTTCCTTCCAACGCGTTGGCGCGCTGTCACATGCCCGTCAAACGAAAAACACAATCGTGTTACCAGATGGTCGATTAGCCAAGACGTTCACTTTCAAGGGATCTGTGCCCAAATAATCAAGTGACATTCCAGAATATTTCACACTACCACCATCTTACCTCTGGCTATCCAGACCCTGCAGCCCCATAGCCTCTTTGGTAGCATCCGTTTTCTCGGCCTCACCCTTCTCCCTAAGTGCTACCTTCTCTACCTCATCGAAAGCCTTGAGTGCATCGCCATACTGTTCAAAGACACCCTTCCTGTAGCCATCACAGATCTTCTTGACAAAGCCCTCCTCATTCCACCGCGCCTCAAGGAAATCCTCAAATTTCTCCTGTGGAGATGAACGTTGTACGCCCCAGGCAGCTTTGTACGCGGCTCCGAGAGCGCAAGCATTCCCTCCAATCTCAAGCTTGTATACACCGTCAGAGCCACCAAGAACTTGACCGGCGAGTTCGGCGATGGCGGGGTTCACGGCACCACCGCCAACCATGTAGATTCTGCGAGGTTGCGCGGGGAGAGAGCCCTGGGGTTCAACAAGGGACTGAGAGCGCAGTCTCAATGACAGGAACTGGGATTCGAGGATTGCACGGGCGTCGGCTTGAGGAACGGGCCAAGATTTGTCCTCAGTCTTGCCTTCGGCAGCTTCTGGTGCTATGGGCGAGAGCTGATTATCTTTGGAAAGAAATCGCCATGTTCCTGCCTTGACGTTTGGTACGATTTCTGGTCGGGGGAAGAAGAGACCTAGACGCATAGGGTCGGAGGGTTGAGCTTGGCCAAGTGCAGGAGTTGTGAGGGCTGTCTCATTGAACTTGTCCCAGGACTTGTCGGATGAGCCTGAGGCTTTGTTGATGGCGTCGCGGATGTGCTCGCGTGCTAGACCACCATTCTTGTAGCAGAGCATGAACATGTAGAGGCCTGCTGTGGTGGGGTGGTTCATGAAATGGTATGCTGGATCGGGCCTATACTGGGGTGTAGACATAAGGAATGTTGTTGAGGTCCCTAGCGAGACGATGGCGTCGGACGCGCGTAGAGGAAGGGCAAGGATGGTCGATGGGTTGTCACCAGTGAACGCAATGACCTGAGCCGACGATGGGAACCCATAGCGCTTGCTGAAGTATGGCGAGACGGTACCGAAGCTTGAGCCACCATCTTCCGGAACACCTCCGAGCTTCTTCTTGAGGTCCTCGACGCCGTCACTCCCTCCAGCTGCGAGCGCAAGAAGATCCTCATGCCAACGACCATTCTTGATGTCCCACAGGTTGGCTCCGCATACGTCTCCGATATCGATGGGGGCGACTTTACCGAGAAAGACGGAAGCGAGGAAAGAGGACACGAGAGAGATGCGAGCGGTCGCTTTGTAGGCTTCGGGGTATTTGTCGTGGAAGCGAAGGATCTGAGGGCCACTGAAGCGCTTTGTTGTGTTAGTATGGACAAAGACTTGGAGAGTGCTGGAAACTTACGTGATGGGCACTGCTTCCAGTAGCTAGGGCCAGGTTCCTAGGTTCTTGCAGTGTCGCATCAAAAGCTTCGCACTGCTTCTGTGTACTTGCGTCCTGCCAGTTTGGACTGAAGGGGTGGCTGAAGGCACCCTTCCTCTCGCCCTTGGCACCGCCTTCCAGCTGCTCGAGCAGTGTCTTTCCAGCATCCATACTGCCAAGTAGTGTCTCTGCATCGTTGCTCCAGAATACGGTACCATGTTGCATACCCGCACCCGAGATACCCTGGATCTTGGAGAAGTCGGCACCCTGCTCCTTCAATCGCTGCAGGACAAGATCAATGGCTTCGAGCCACAGGGCGACGGGCGCGAAAACCTCGCCCTCGGCAGGGTTTGTGAGGACACCCTTCTCAATGCCATATTTGGAGAGATCGGCATCGAAATCGACTTTGGCTTCGTGGATAAGTTTGAGATCGGAACCGACGATGATACCTAGAACACGGCAGCGTCAGTCCAAGCTGGAAGACCAGATGGTGGGGTAGCTCTAGCGGGGTATTCGCACCTTTGAGTTGCTGAGTGCTCAAATCGAAGCCCAAGAACTGATCAGCCATGGTCGAAGTGTGTCAGTGCGGTTTCAAGCTGTGAGGATAATGTTAGGGTGTTATGGTGACGAGACATGGCTAAAATAAGCAGACCATATCTCGTAGTGTTAGAGGTCCCTGCCTCACATCCACGATACGGCTACGGCACACTTACGCAAGACCCACATTGACGGACGCGCTACATCACAGGCAATTTTGCCGGCGGTGCCTGCAGAAGCGCCAGTACTTTGGCGCGGGATTATTGGATGGCGGATAAATTCGTGCCGAGACATCGTGAGTACAACTGTGACTTTTGGGAGTTGCATCTCGGCCAAACGCCGATGCCATCTAGGGAATTTCGTTAGCGTGGGGAAGTACGAGTCTAGAGCGTGGGCCGGGGTTGAATTCAGGTGATGGATATTCAGAATATATACAAGTGTCCGATGTCTCGCATATGCCGCCGGGTAGTTGCATTGCCCAACTCCAGAACGCCCAGCTATGCTTGTCTATAGGTGTACACCAATCATTTCCTTCGCCTTGCGGTGCCATCGGTAGTTTCGTGATCGTGATCGTGGTCGTGGTCGTGGTCGTGGTCATGTTCTGCCTCGGATTTTTGGCTCGCCGCCGCAGCAGAGTCGCCAGGGATGAACTCGTCGAGAAAGTCTGGTGCTTGCGCCGAGTTGGTTACAAAGCGCACGCGCACCTTTTTCACGCCGCGCACATTGACACCGACGCGGTCCCGGATTGCGTTCTCGATGTCGCGTGTCTGGTCAACAGTCCAGGTGCCAGAGACGCCAATCTCGATGTCCATGAGGTAGTTCTGGCCAGCTTTGACACCCTGAATCGCTCGCACATTGACTGGCTCTGATGCGGTAGTGACATCCTTGACAGCATCAGTCGCTGCTTTCCGCACGTTGTCCTTCATCTCCTGGTCCACGCCGACGTCTGCCAGTTCGAGTAGCGCTTGCTTGGTGTTTCCCCAACCAGCTTGGACAACCATGAGCGAGATGACAAGCCCACCGATAGGGTCAAGCCACTTTGCATTGTTGAGGACGTTGGAGCCGGCGATGAGGAGGAGAGCGACGAAGGCAGTAAGGGAGTCGACGCGGTGGTGGTAGGCGTTGGAGGCGAGGACCGTCGATTTGCGCTCTTTGGCGATCTTGAGGGCTGGAGTGATTGTCAGCGGGCACTTGCTACGTTATTATGGGTGTCCTTACTCGCTCTGTAGAGCCATTCCTTGATGACAATTGAGCCAGCAGCAAGCCATATAGCATTAATGTTGGGGCCCAGGTCGTCGATGCCGTGGTGGTGGTGGTGTGGTATAAGCCCCCATTGCTCCGCTACCTCGGCGGCTTCGGGGAAGAATTGCTTGCAGAGGGCCAGCAGCGCGGTCCAGCCCATGAAGAAACCGCCTGCGAGCAATATGCCACTGACACCGAGCGAGCCCAGACTCTCCACCTTTCCATACCCGCTGGGGAAGCGGTCCGTAGGGGGCTTGAGGGACCAGCCGACTGTTGCCAGCGTCATGATGTCGCTCACGAGGTCGGTGAGGCTGTGGATGGCGTCGGCGATGAGTGCTGGCAGGCGTTAGTAGACGTTCGTATCAACGCGCCTAGCCATCTCACCCTGACTATTGAAGACGTAGCCTCCGAAGCCCTTGCTGACAGCCATGCCCAGGTTGACGTAGAGGCCAATCTTGGTAATGCGCACGCCGGCGTCATTCTTGTTCTTGGACAAGAGGAAGGTGTTGTCGTGGTTATGGTGGTGATGACCGGCGTGGCCTCTTTTCTGCGTGGCGCCCGTCATGGTGGAAGGGGAAAAGAGTGGTTTGCGGTGGACGGTCGTCGACCAGTTGCGGAGAGGCGCTGTATGCGACGGGATGGCGAGGTACTGGGCACCTTTGGTCGTCGTCTGCGTGCACAGGACGCGCAATTTGGGGCGGCAGGTAGGAGGGTTGTAGGCGTGACGTGATAGGACGTGTCGTCGCACCGAGGGTTGCGAGGAGGACTCGTGGAGTGAGACGCGTGCACGCTGGCTAAACTGGACACGCAGGCCATGTCCATTGCTGCAGGCGGTGCGCAGTAACATGGGATGTGGTGGCAGCCGTTGCGCCTCTCAGTACTGCGGGATGCCTCAATGCCACTCGCTGCGAATACTTCCAAGACAATTTGGAGCCTCTTTCGCGGTTGCTATCGGCCCTCGAGCCTGGCCTCTCATGGCGCCTTTTGCGTCAACACACGGCAATTGTGGGGGCGCCACCATCTGTCCCACTCAGGCAAGATGCACACTACCGCACTTCTAACGGCAAGACCAGGAGAACAACATGCCGGTGTATATTTTCAATCTGTAAGAAATCTCATGCTCTACCTGCCACAGGTGAAAAAAAGGGATAGTCCAATCCATTGTGATGACTTCTACTGCTACCGATCACGAACGTTGCCAAATTTAACAACCGCACACTATGTCATTGCAACCTTCATGCATCACTCCCGTGCC
Organism: Alternaria novae-zelandiae; assembly: GCF_023758075.1. NCBI lineage: Eukaryota > Fungi > Ascomycota > Dothideomycetes > Pleosporales > Pleosporaceae > Alternaria > Alternaria novae-zelandiae. The sequence continues at coordinate 157,459 of NW_026056976.1, read as the reverse complement.
GTCGTCAATTTCCTGCAGGGACATGGGCCTGGAGATCCTCCGCCTTGCGCCTCGGGAGCCGCGCGTGTACGTACGAGTTGGGCCAAGCAATGCACACCTAAAGATAATCGTATCGTGATTACGTTGCCAGCGCGCTTGTTTCCTATTCTAGAGAGCTTCTACACAGATTCATAGCCTTGGCTTCGCACTATCGTCACCCACAGGGTCCGTCACGCGAGCCAGTACCCAGTTTACGACGTCGTCCCGGAATACATCTTTATCAGGACTAGGCTCGTCGTGTACTGACAAGGTTAGTGCCAATACCATGGACTGGGTCAGACATGTACTTACAGCGATGAAAGTGTCCGGCGTACGATTTGAATTCCTTGTCCTTGACTTGCAAGGCATCGAACAGGCGTTTCGAGGCATGGTAGCTGGTGATGCCGTCCTGCTCGCCGTGAGCAATCCAGATCCTCGTCACGCCACCCTCTCCGACATTGTCAGGTATGATGATCTTCCCACTGGACAAAGCATTGGTTCGATCGAGCAATCCCGCGAGCCCCTCGAGTGTGCCGGTATCGTGGCAGAGCTCGTCTTCATCGAACCGCTTGCAGACCTCCGGGTCTCGCGAGATGAGTTTTGGATCCAGTTTGTTGGTCAACTGACGCTTTGCCATGAGCTTTCCAGCGACCCTACCGAAGAAGACCGTGATGGGTGATGGCTTGGACTTGGGGTCAAAGTCGATAAAGGGCGACTCCAAGAGGAAGCCGCGAATGTGCTTGAGCACCTCCTCCGGACCCTGTGCGGCATAGCAGAGCGTTTCACCGCCACCCATGGAATGCCCCATCATGAAGAGCGGGACAGGGCTCGGGATCAATGTCTTGATGAAGGAGGTAATGTCGTCCAGCACCTGGGTAGTCGGGCCCGTGTCTCCTCGCTCGGCGTGTTTTGCTACAGATCGGCCCCATCCTCTGTGCCTTGTCAGTAGTGAATATTGGAAGCAGTGCACGTGCGCACCTCTGGTCGAACGTATAAACTTCAATGCCTCTAGACGCTAGATGGGGGAAGAAGTCGCCGTACGTGTTGACTTGACCTGTGTCAGAAGGGAGTTATTCATGTAGCTAGATGGTCTCACCGTGCTAGAGGCAACGTTAGTCATGCATTCAGTATTGCGTCCACGGGAGCCGTACGTCTGAGAATCCGTGGATGAACACAAGTCGGGCTTTGGCCGGACCGTCCGTCTGCTCATTGCGTTAATGCAGATCTTATTGCTATGGCTCCACCATACCTTGAATGTCTTCGTATATAGCTGCTTGCCATCAGCCAAGGCATGGGTGCCTTCCTCGACGGACATTGTGCCTGAATCAGGTAAGAGTTGGAGATATTGGAGGTGTTTGTCGGCTGAGCAGTAGAGTCAGTGACGATATGTCGTGCGTTGGGCAGTGCACGTGCAGGTGGTTTCGTGTCAAAGGAGGATGCAGAGCAATTGCTGTCTTATGGTGTTCAGCTCTCCGGTGACAGCCGCGGCTCCCGCACGCGTCATAGCTTGCTTAGTACACACCATGCACTCGCACATGTCAAACGCGACATCTCAGCGTGCGACACGATGGCAGTCAGCCCATTCTCGGAGGCTCATGGCCAATGCCACTTGGCTATATTTGGAGGCCCGAGATGATGCCGATGCCGTGGTGAGGGTGAAGTCAGCTAGCCTTAACGGCTGTCGTCCAAGCTCCCGCCCAGTGGATCATCCTGCATAACGCATTGGACCCCTCTACCTGGTGTCCCCACTTACATTTTCCTCGTGGTAAGATACTTTCTTCTTGCTATGAGCCTTCCTGCCCGTCGACTCTTGTCCCATCACTCATTTCAGCGACGACTCTCCTCGCAGAGAAGCATGCTGAGCAGCATGCCACAAGCTCGCTCAGCAAAAGCGATCCTAAGCCACCAAGAGCGCACCGCGACGGAACCGCGAGAGAACGACCTGCACACGGCCACCGTCGCCAAAGTCACGCCCGTCAACGACCGGATCAAGCGCTTTAAATTCGAAATCAAGGAAAAGGACGGCTTCAACGTATGACGATCTCCATCTCGCTCGCGACATGCGCTGATGGATAAGTCAGTTCCTCCCCGGCCAATGGCTTGATGTCTTTGTGCCCGATGTAGACAAGGCCGGTGGCTTCACCATTACCTCGTCGCCCTCCGAAGCCCTGCCGCGGTCGGATCCCGATTTTGTTCCCTACTTCGAGCTAGCTGTCCAGAAGAGCCCTAATAACCCGCCGGCAGCATGGCTGTGGCAGCCGGCGGAGGACATACTAGGCAAGGAGGTCACTGTGCGTGTAGGCGGAAGCTTCGTGTGGCCTCCCCCGTGTCTGGACATGAAAAAGATTAAGCGCGCCATCTTCATCGCTGGAGGTGTCGGAATTAAGTGCGTCCAGCTCTGCCGTGACCAAGTCGCACGCCTCGCCCGCTAACACCCCACAGCCCTATGATGTCAATGATGACCTACATAAACCAGAACTACCCGAACCTCGAAGTACGCTTCCTATACTCTACCAAAGTCCCTTCGCGCGAAACCGACCCGAGCGAAGTCCTCTTCCTGCAAGACGTGCTCGACCTGTTCCGCATACCCAGATTCAAGGTGACCAAAGACCGCCTTGAGCTTTTCTTTACAGGCACGTGGGACGGGTCTGAGATGGGCACAAATGAAGGTGACTTGATACATCCACTCATGTCTCTGACGCTGCCGCAAATTGACTCGGCTACCGAAGTGCCAGTGTGTGCCTGGACGCATCGCATTGACGATATTGCCCTCTCTAGCGCAGTTGGCAACAGGAAGGAAGCCCAATCCACCGTCTTCTATGTCTGCGGGCCCCCAGACATGACCGACGACATGGTGAAGTTTATCAAGGAGCAGGATAATGTCGCTCCAGAGAGAGTGCTGTGCGAGAAGTGGTGGTAATGGAAAGGTTAAGGTAATTTACCATTGGATAGTTCAAGGCGATCAATACTAGGTTTTGCATTCGACAATGATCCCGTCGCTGCGGCAAGCGCTGTTGTATGTACGACGCTCACACCATTAACTCGAATTTACGCGCCCACAAAGACGGTAAATTCCAGACGGCTCGTGATAGTCGAGGGACTGCTCCACTAGACTAGCTCCACATTTCAAAACTCAGTCTGGGAACCATGGCCATCAACGTTATTCGCGCCACACGCCGTTTCCTGTCCGCGGGCACTGTACGGCACAGCAAGCGATCGCTTGCGTTGTGCAACCCCGCGATAAGGCCTTCCACTTCATCCGACCTCTTACCTTGGAGTTCTATATTGAATTACCCGATTCGTCGATATTAACCCACATTCCTCGGTACAAGAGCAGGGATGGCGCAAGGAACAAGCCGTCTAGCTCCCGCCTGCAGCGCCGACCTGCAAGTCTGATTCGCCGTCACACCTCACAAGCTGTGTGATCGCGCAGCATGCGCGTGCCACTCAGCGCCTGCGATGGCTCTTTCGCCCCTCAGCTCCCTCACTGGCGTCGGCTAAGATGGGGGCTTACATGGCTGTTAAGAGCGTGAAAGGCCCCGGAGAGCTGGATGCTGATGCTTTTCTTGTACGTCCGGACCTCGAGCACGAACAACGACTGTGTGCGACCATCGGAGGCTTTTGGTAGCATCTCCAGCTATCGACTTTCGGTTAAACAATTGCGCAACAAGACTGGACGGCGCATTTCAGCCTTATCCCGCAATCGCGATTCGTCCGAGCGCACCTGAAAGCGCAGCATCACGTATACGGCAACGCCCACCACCGCACATCACCGTCGAGCGTGACGGCTTCGAACGCCCGTCATGGGTTTTTTCGTATCGCGAACATGGCGCCTGCCGAAAATCATCTACTTTCTCATGATTTTTGAACTGCCATTCACCGTGGCCAATCTTGCCCTTTTCGGTATCGCATCGCCAAACCTCTATCGCACCATTTTGTGGAGAGTGGGAGGCGAGTTTGGCTTCAACTCGAAGCCAAGCACCGTTTTGTACGCGGCTGCGAATTACCGGCCAGTAGATACACCTCTAGTATGGAGTAGCTTGTAAGTAACATGTCGAACCAACACTGCAGTCCATATCCTTGCTATCATTCCACTCGACTTCGAGACCTGAATAGTGTACTGACAATCACAGCAATACCCAATATCACCTCGTAATCGGCGTAGTATGCATGTTCTTCTGGCTCGTCAAAACAACCTTATGGCTCCTCAAGGTCTTCTTCCCAATCCTCTCGCTCCTCCTCCACATCGCACTCATGGCCCTATGGGCATACGGCATCCACATCCAAACCGCGCCCGACACCATTGACCCAGAGCACGTAAACAACGGCGCCCCCTGGTACCTCACCAAGAACTGCAACATCGTGGACGACAAGCACATCAAGAGTTACTGCATGCAAGCCAAGAGTAGTTTCGCCGTTAGCATTATCATGCTGTACGTCCCCTACCATCCGTATACATCCGAGTAAAGCGCTAACTCTATCCCAACAGCACCATCTACGTCGTCTTCTTCGCCCTATCAGCCTACTCCCTTATCCCAACCACCGCACAGAAACAAGCCCACGCCGCTCGCAGAGCCGAAAAGAAAGCCGAGAAGGAGAAGTGGGCCTCATCGCCCTACGACAACGAGATGACTGCCGACGAACAATGGCAGCACATGTGGGAACTCCAACAACTACCCCGTACACCCGGTACCATTGGCGGCATGAAGTCGCCCATGACACCACGCACACAAGCGTTCAACAACCTTGGCGGCGAGGAGGCTGCACATGGAGGGGGAGGTTACTACAGCAATGTGCCTGCGGGAGGGAATGGCTGGTATGGGCCGCCGCAGCACCAGCCAGGCTCTATAACCATCAGTCCGGTTATGGAGCAGGACGAATACTACTCGCCACATGAGGGCAAGGGGAAGACACCGGGTTGGGGCGGTAATGCGTACTAAGCGTTTAACGCTTATCGACGTGCAATCATCTTCTTCTTGTCTGGGTTTGGCGTTTGAGCGTGGTTGTGTGTTTTTTTTTTCGATGATACCAAATCTGGGAACTGGGCTTTTCACTCATTATGAGGTTGGAGAGGTGGAAACGGATAGTCTATCCATTTCAATATGTAACGTTATGTTTTCTGTGGCACTGGAATCGATGGCTCTGCTGAGTCCTTTGGACAGGCTCGTTTGTGTGTGATTAACGTCACAACCTATTGGATGATGGGGACTGGGAGAAAAGATTGTGAGGACTGTAGCAGCTGAACTCTGGACGTGCACGTATGCAAAGCCGAAGATGGGTATTAAGTGACCAAGGCGTAGTGAACATCTGGTGTAGAGTGGTTTGATAGGGTTTAGATCGTATTGGCTGTGCTAAAGGGCTGATGGACGTTGTGGTCTGCTCTGTCTTTTGCGCTCGAGCCTGAGGGGACTTTTCGCGAGGGAACCTTGGTGTGCACATTGGGGAGGACGTTGTGGTTGTGGTTGTGGTTGTCGGGACTTGGAACATACACCTATCGACGATGATATAGTGGCTGGATGATGCCGTACTCATGTCACTAGTAGATATGCTTTTGTAGGCTTATAGGTTTCTGCCGCATGTGGTGACACGAGACAAGCGCGCAGAACACGACCCCGCTTCCTGCGTGCACACCCATGGCCTCGATAACGAATTGGTTCCTACTTTTTAGATAGCTCTAGGCAGCAGCTCCTGAGTCCAGACCATGTACCCGTCTTCTTCCAAATGCTCTACGACATAACCTGTATGGTTCGGGTCCTGCCAAGATGTTATGCGCCAATTGTTCAGATATCGATCTCATTGCGATCTTCCAAGGCAATCACGAAGGCATACCGCTAAAGAAGGGACATGAAGTGTGGATCACAAGATCTTCTGACCCTACCACTATCTGGATATGGAAATCGCAGTCTGGTTGCGAGTTCTGTGAGTTCATTTTGGCGACAAAGGCCAACTTATTCCCGCGAAACGATTCGCTACAACCACGCTATCTCCAACTTGACCGCGGAAAAAGCCTGATGAGGGTATTTACGAAGTCTGGGCCCGTGACGAAGCTGTCGTCTCATGTCAACATATTCTATGACTTTGAAGACAGAAAGCCTGAGCTTCAGGTTGCTAGCCACCCTAGCTTGGTAGTTCCTTTCGGTGTGTCCGCGGAGATGAAAACTCCAGAGCTTCAACCGTCCCCTCTACGAATAAACGAAGTTCCGACCTGGCTTGAATCCAGCGCTACGAGACAACACCTACAGAACTGCTTAACCCATCATAGTACCTGCAATCAACAGAAGGAAACATTCAATAGCCGGCCAAGCCAGCTTAGAGTGATTGATTGCCACACACGAGCAATCGTCAGACATTCTGGCGACATCCCTTATGCCGCGTTGAGTTATCGGTGGGGCAAAAGCAATGGCGAGTCTCAGGATTGGCAAACAGACATGCTTCCAACAAGACTCCCTTCAACGGTAGAGGATGCTATTCAAGTAACCCAGAGTCTCGGCATTCGTTATCTTTGGATCGATGCATACTGCGTTCATCAGAAGAACGAAGATGATTTCAAGCACCAAATCCGCCAGATGCACCTTATCTATCGCTCTGCTCAGATCACGATAATAGCAGCCGGTGATGCGGACGCCAGTTCAGGACTGTTAGGCGTCTCGGTACCGCGGGAGAATGTGCAAACGAAAGGTCAATACAACGAGCTCAATCTGGTCACATTTTCGCCCTGGCCTTGGGCCTTGGTATATTACACCGAAGGATGGTTCAGACGTGGCTGGACACTTCAAGAAGGCTACTTTTCAAGGCGGAGGCTCATCTTCACTGAGAAACAAGTTCTATTCGACTGCGATGAAGGCGTCATTAGCGAGGACCTACAGCATTCTCAGATACGCTATCATTCCATGTTAGAGAAGTGGCAGTCAAATGTGGACGGAGAGATCATCTACGATTTGATCGAGTCGTATACTGAGAGAGCCCTCACCTACGATGTTGATATCCTCAATGCATTCGATGGTATTTTGGGCGAGTTCGAGCAACAAGAACCACCTATCAGATCATACTGGGGTATACCTTTGCCTTTCGATACATCCGGGTATATGAACGGGCTTCTCATTGGGTTGTGTTGGCGCCATGATATCCAGAATGAGAAGATCAATCGCCGGTTAGGCTTCCCAAGTTATTCTTGGGCAGGATGGTTGCACAATCCAAATGCTGTGTATCATATACGAAGAACGCCGAACACGACCCTGGTGGTCCCAAAAGACCTAGCGATCCTATTTGAGAAAAAGGATGGGCTTTTGCAGTCTTTGCAAGACTTTGAGAGAGCCAGTCCGAATTCTACCCAGCGGCACCACTATTCTCAGCGTATATTTGTTTCAGCGCCATCATTCAAGGTTATGCTACGCAAGAGAGCTGTTGTTGGAAGACATCTTGGTCGCGTGGTACATGGCCACGATGCATCGGTATTGCGAGGTGGAGGCCATGACTACTGGTCAGAGATGGCGCGCCTCGACTGCCCATTCGAGAACCTAGATTTTTCACATGTCGGTGCTGGAGCAATTGAGATCAGAACTTGCTACGCCATATTTCTATTTCGCGCTGTCGATATGAAAGATCGGTATAATGAACCTGTGGAGACAGTTTTCGCTTTCCTCTTCGTATCCAGAGTAGGGACGAATTGGGAGCGAGTCGGTCTATGGTTGCAACCATTCAAGGCTAAGGCAGGGGCTGAAGATCCTCCAGTGTCTTCATCCTACAAGAAAAGGGATTTTTGGATTACATGAGCTGTAGATTAGTGCTCGAAGCAAACTACATCAAATGGCTGGGAGATTCTGGTCAATATCTCTTTGAGGAGATGTTGGAACAGACCAAGCATCTCCAATCGCGATTGGAACATCGTACGGTTAACTTGATAGGTGGTTTTTTGTATAAGAGATTACCATCTTCAGTTCATACTCATGGTTTGAAGAAAATCTAAGTACGGCTTCTATCTCACTCCGTACCTACACAAGACGCCGATCTTCCAACTCAAGACTTGCGGCATGATGCATACCACACTCGCTCCCACACTCATTCCCATGCTCGTGCGAGGCCGCTACTCTACCATGATTCTCAACTCTCTCGGTACAAAAGTCCGCAGAAAGCTCAATCGTAGACTCGGTATCGGCACAGGTAGATGGCAATGTCCGGCTACATCCCCTCTTAGGAGCACTACCAAAGGTCGGTGCGGAGTTTGGATTGCCGTAATTACTGGGGCCAATGGATCTTTTGTTTGATCGGAGATGGGTGAATATACCGCCGCAGGAGCGCAGGGCGGGTCGGAGGAGAGGGAGGGACGCTAGACGGTGAATGTCAGCGACTTGGTTCGAGGAAAAGCTTCAGCATAAATGACTGACTTGCAAAGGATGCCAGGTTCACATCGCATACTGCCCATATCTGGTCGTCGATGCCGTCGTATGTGAGATCTGGATGGGGGTTTCTGCCAAGGGCGACCGTATGAGCAATGGTACCGAGTGCTGAGCCGCAGACCCTTCGAATTGATTAGTAAGATGTCGATGCATTGGTTTTGTGCGACTTACAATAGACCAGCTGCGAACATCGCCGCTACAGCAACCTTGCGTGCTGTCGAGATATGCAGTCTGGATATTTCATAGAGCGGACAGAGTAATATCGCAACCTCAAGGATGAAATGAGGTATCGCCGCAGCAAAGAGCGACATCATTGGCGGCAATGTGCACTTGCCAGGAATGTCTTTGTACCAGAACTTCTGAATCGGCTGGCATTGCATCGTGATGAGGACAACCTTGTGAGGTCAGCGTACCGTACTCAGAAGTCGATATAGGTCGTTGACTTACCCTGACAATGATCCAGCATGCCGAGCAGACGAACAGGATTCTGATAGGCTGTCGGATGACGGAAAGACCAAATGTTCTCCAGTAGAAGCCTAGTATGACGAACTTGGATAGCCCGACGGAAAACGTGTAGAACCACATGTCTACCCAAAGTTCCAGGAAATAGTGATATACAATCTCGTCTTCTGCCATGTCGATGTCTTGAAGTGGTCTTCCGAGTCCCCATCGCATCTCTGGTCACCGTCAGCGCTTAGTTGTTAAGACCGCAGAATAGTACATACTGTATATGCTGATGAAAGTGAAAGCACTTCCGGTAGACTACACAACTGTAAGTCTTGTGTCAATACAAACTCGAGTATACATACAAACGCAATCGCGGCCAAAACATCTTCCCATACCAACGGATGGCTGGTCTGACGGCGTGCAACCAACCGAAAGACAAGCGCGACTGCAGCGGCAGTATAAGTTATAAGCGCCGCTGCGTAGAGTTCGGGTTGTCTGTTGTGTCCCATGGCGGGCCACAAAATGTGTCGCACAACGAGAAAAGAGATTATCAACAATTGATATCTAGGTATAATGAGACAACGCTCGTTTGTACACTAGCGATGAAACTTGCTCTTTTGGGACTAGCGTGGTGTTATACTGAGAATGTTTGGTTTTAGAATGAATGAAACAAGACACTGCATGCAAAGCTGATTCAAAGAATCAGATCGTATTAAAATGGCGAGATGAATGACGGGTCTGCGGACGTAGCGCTTCTCGCACCTCATAGCTGATGCTGGTAACAGTCGTGCAAGGCAGGACAGCCCTTACTCAAATCACAGCCGCAGCGGCCACCTGAGCGGTCGGTTGGAGACTGATAAGCGCAACGCACTCGATAGGATGCATCTACCCCAGAGATCGCGAAGCTGCACGATGTTATGGCTTGGACTGATGTGGATCTTGCCGGGCTCAGGTCACTTTGCAGGATCCCCAACTGCATATTCAGGTGATCTTAAGGTGAGCTATGATGCAAGGCTCGTGTTTGCCGGCAGGCGAACACTTGGGGTTCAGCCAGGATGTTTCGCAGCTCGAACATCTATTTGTTCAGCACGGTCTTACTACGTAGACCCTAGGGACTGATGTCTGAGCACTGGTGATCATTGTGGTCTCTGCTCCGCAGGCGGGCAGTGATGTTGATCGATAGACTTGAGATAGCATGCAGGCCGTGTTCGGTGGTATTGCCGCAACCTCTTCTGCGTTCTGGTAGACTGTCGTGGGGTTCTCTGCGTGTAAATTATTATGCTGGTGCCAGTGGTGGTTGTGTGCGCATCACCACACAAAAGCCCTCTCCGTCGTGTATTCGTAAACGCGAAATAAGTGCGCAGTCCAAGAATGCCAGGTATACGCTGCTGATGACCGACCGATTTTCAAATGTGGATCAACGGTCTTGCATCGAGATGCATCTACGGATTGTCATTGTTGTTCCGTGTGGGAAGGATCCCATTCGCACGGATCTGTCCGCAGGGCGCCCTGGCGTAACAGCGAAAGAACTCAAGACCAGGTTCGTATCGGACGCTCGTAACGAGACCTCGGGCCGGTCGTGTATACCGGTTGTCACAAATATCTTCCGATTGGCATGACGTCTTTGTGGCGTGGTTTAAGCCCGTGGGATTCCCTAAATCGAACCATGCCGCATTGCGATCGGTCTTCCTACGGAACTTCAGATGCCATCTCAGGATCCGCGCGGCTATCATGACTTGATGCTGAACCCTGGATGTGGAGATCTCCAGTCGTTACTCGTTGCTACTGGTGGACTAACACCAGACGCAGGCTGAGGTGATTCATCTGCATATGCGTGGAAGATATGCGCAAGATCGTTTTGCTGCATTAGAATGCGTGCCCTTTCCAAACCTCGTCGAACCAGAGGCAGATGCGTCCATGGCCGTAGTAATTCATATCCATTGCGTATATGCTGCTCCTGCTTGGTTTCTTCGATGAAAGAGAGAGCCGTATGGTTGTACGCTATGAGTAAGGTTGCGAAGCACGCAAATGTCCTAGATAGATTTAGTTAGAGATCAACATGGTTGAACGCAATGATCATACGGGTATAGTGTAAAGTGCGTTCCCATCTTTCTTCCCATGAGTTGCTCGTCTGCTACACTTAGAAGCAAGGCTGAACTCTTTATGCAGTGTCGCGCATGCTCCCTTGTGACTACAATCGTTTCGTTTTCCTGAGCACTGGCCTCCCCTTCGCTATTCTCGAGTATCCTAAGTACTGAAGGCCAGCCAAGCACTACGTGTAGAGCCATGTACTGAACCCTTAGGAAGGACTTCCTAGAGTCGAACAGCGGCGTCGAATCCAAGGGAAACCGAACGGCAGAAGGTAGATGATGGTACCATTCGCGCACTTGTTTACGTAGCTCGCCAACGACGACGGGTGCGAAGATGACCTGTCCTGTAACTGGAAGGGGCGGTCGCATGGTAAGTGCACGTAGCAATATTGACTCTGCAGAGACACTTACAGTAACCGACAACTTCAAGAGTCTGTGTCAGGAACTTCCTCAGGCTGATCTGCGCCAGAAAGAAGTAGAAGCCTGAATCCTCTTCTTCGAACTGGGGAAGCGGCACCAATTCATGGAAGTGGCGTAGTCCGATGGGATGCATTTTACATGTCGCCTCAAGTCTAAGCACATGTTACATTAGTAAAGTCTTTCGCTATCGAGGCTAAAGATGCAAGCCGCGCTTGGACAACTTACTCGTGCAGCACGGTGGAGCAAGCCCAGAACGCTCGGTTGAATGCTTCTTGGTCCGATGGGCTGCATCGTTGCATAGTTCTGGAGCTCAAGATATGCATGCAGTCTCTCGCAGCCTGCGTGATGGAGTTCCATGTCTGCAGTGGTCTGACAGCGAACTTGAAGTACGAAGCTTGCAGTATCCGACACTGAAGGCTAGCTAGTCCGATGCGAAGCGATAGGTGCTCGAGGAGGCGACATCCACGTGCAAAGTACTCCAACCCTGGAGTGAGATTATTCGTATTCTCATTCCTATCTTCAGAGATTGCACCAAGGGCCAGTATCAGAAATGCTAGGCATGTTGATGCACTAGGGTGCTCAAAGCTACTTGAGTCTGCCTGTTCAAGCGCACTGATGCAGGTTCGTTGATCGAAGATAGGTGTCCACCGAAGGAAGTTTTCCACAAAAGATTGTTGGAGTCGTCGGCACGTTCGTCGGGATAGATCCACTGGGCATGAGATGACTGCGTCACACTGATCTGCCAGTTGTTCACCGGCTAAGATCTCATCATCGTAAAAGTCAGCTGTGTAGTCCCAGCTCTCCACATGGATGTAAGAAGGTGCGTGGAAAGTAGTGAGGCTAGGCCTCGGAGTTTTTCCTTCGGTGCTTGTCTGTCGATAAGCAAAGTCATACGATACTGGTGTACCAACTGATGGAACAGACATGGTGGAGTTGTTGATCGTTTCAATTGCCATTCGATTGGCGCTCGAGTGTCGTGATCTGGAATCTGGGGGTGGGTGCATATCGCTATGAGTAGAGGTGTTGGGTGAGAGTGCTGCAGAACCAGGCGCATATTGATTCGTAGATTCTAGCTTGGCTTCAACCTGTGCCAGTCGTCTTTCAATGCTTGACCAGGCCTCTGACGGGGGGCCGACTGGTTTTGTGCGGTCGCCGACTGTTGGCTTTCGGTAGGTGCACTCAATTCCGAGCTCAGTACAGAAACCACAAGACTGCAAATGTCAACAAAAGCATATATGAATGCAATTTTGTCTGACCAACCGGCTTCTGGGCGTCACAGCGTGTCTTCCGAAATCTACAAACATTGCACTACAAGCTATAAGTAATTAATGTCGGAAGTCAGGGGTAGTGTTGCCTACAGCTATCGCTATACGTTTTCTGGGGTAGTTCTCGACGACTGTTAGACTGCCCGCTGGGCTGGTAGACGGGCGGCCGTCATCAAGTGGAAGTCGTGATTGGTCAGATCCGGGAGATTCGCCATGCTTCCGTTTTTCGGCCATGACAGCAGTCGATGATCGGAGATTGATGTAGGCAGCGAGCAAACTGCATGGTGCGGGTGGGTCGCGCTTTCATAGGAAATGGTCGTCTGGAGTGGACGATTCGGCTGGCGGGTGTCGTCCCGTGTGGAGACCCCGCATCCTTGTGTCGCCTGCTGGTTTGAGCAAGTAACCTGCATGGGACTTATCCTACGCAGATGACAGGCCAAGGTCGAGACATGTGCTAGATGGTTATTACACGATAATGTACACGGTTGAAATTTCATACGGCAGCCCGTGCCATGGTCTCTTTAGCCTCCTTCTCTTTCTTGCGCGCTTCACGTTCCGCCTTGCGCATAGCTCGCAGATCCGGCGGCTTCTCAATGCTGAATCTAGCTCTTAGCGCGTCGATATCCGTCTCCAGCTCTTCCTCCCAGTAGATGTTGATTACATCGTCACTTTGTGCGCCGTTGCGTGTAGCCCACGGCCCATAGACGTCCCAGAAACGTCTCCATTCAGCCTTCTTCAGGGTGAAAGCGCTAAACACAGCCAAGCCAGTCATAGGCAGGCCGGTATTGGCGAACTCGAATGCCTTGAGAGCGACCTCGCCTTCACGGAAGACGGGTAGTCCAACCAAAGCATGATAGAAGTCGTGGCATTCGCGATACCGCTGCATGACATATGCACACTCCTCGTCATCTATGTACTGTACTGGCGCTCGTGTGTCTGGTGAGACGCCCTCGCGGTCAAGCCATGCCGCGTATGCATAGCCCAATGTGTTCGGAGGGAGTTTGCGGAGGCGTGGAATGTCGAGCGAGGTAGATGTCAAGCGTGGTCGGTCGCGTAGTATTCGTCGGCCCGTTGGATTGAGAAGCATGCGATCACGAAGCTTGTAAATGAAGTAGGGTTGCGCGGTAGCTTCGCCAAAGGATGCAATGAGGTCTGGCTTGTGTAAGCAGCGACCATGGCATTAAGACTCTGGATTGTATCTACCTCCTCTTCGCGGGTCCAGGAAACTTCCAAGACCCGAGCCGATTGCCAGCCCTAACCTTTCCGTACGCGTCAATGGTATGTGACCCTCATAATTCGGCGGAGGGCGATTGAGGATGGAAAAACAGCGTGTTGATTGCGCGAATGATGACGCTTGGAAGATTGAGCCCGACGCCAGCTTTTGAAGCTGACATGGCCGCACACTTCTCGCCATTTACGCGTTTCGGGGAGGGTTGCGGACAGCGTGGGTTTGATGGTTCTCATCTGGTTCGAGCCGACATCATGACGCGATTCTTATCGATACGCCACATGCACCAGCCACGCCAAAGTATTAGCAGATGACTCTTTGTCCAACTTCCGGACTTGTCAGCTGCAACATCTTCGATTGCTTTTTCAATAAACGAGATTTTGATTTGCAGTGGATAGGCTTCCCTTCAAGGTAGCTCACCAAATTCTTCAGATCCTGACCCTACAAAGAACAACTCCACATCAAGATACTGTGTATCCGCTACTGGAAGGAACCTTCGGTACGATGATTGACTGTCTCAACCAATGAGATATCTACAGTTCTAACAGATGTGAGAGTCAGGATCAAAGGAGTACTTTCAGCCTTTAGGCTATCAGCATCATCCACCGCAGCCATGACTGCAGCACTAGACCCCGGCGAACAACATACCCAATTCGTCGATTGGGCCAAATCCAACGGCGTTGAAATCGATGGAATAGCCCCAGCACGCTTCAGCGGTCGAGGAATGGGCATCGTAGCCGCAAAAGATATCAAAGTCAGTCCAACCCACCAAAGCTACCCCCAACTCAAACCCCTCAACTAAATCATCAAGAAAGGAGACAAGTTAGTCCACGTCTCCAACAAATCTCTCGTTCATGTGGCCCTCCCTTCAGTTCAAGCCTTCAAGCTCCCGGAAAACGCCACCGTCCATGGAAAACTCGCCGCCTCTCTCTCCCTATGGTACAGCGGCCAGGAACCACACGGCTACCAACTCTGGCAAGACGTCTGGCCCACACAACAAGACTTCGCATCAACAATGCCATTCCACTACCCCGCATCACTCCAGTCCCTCCTGCCACCAGCCTGCAAAACGCTCCTCACGAAACAACGCTCCAACCTAGAAAAAGACTGGTCAACCCTCTCACCGCATCTTCCTTCCGTCATAACAAAGTCACTCTACACATACACCTGGCTGATAGTAAACACCCGAACCTTTTACTGGGAATACCCAGACCTACCCAACGCTCACCCCAGCCTACCCAAACGACGTGCAAAACTAACAGCAGATGACTGCTACTGCATGTGCCCGCTAATCGACTACTTCAACCACTCCGACAACGGATGCCATCCCGAACACGACAGCCAGGGTTACTCTGTGACGGCCGACCGATCGTATTCTGCGGGCGAGGAAGTCTTTGTCACGTATGGGTCTCACACAAGCGACTTTCTGCTCGTAGAGTACGGTTTCATCCTTGAGGGAAATGTTCATGATACCCTGCCTTTGGATCACTTATTGCTGCCTTTGCTGGATAAGCAGCAGGTGGATGCGCTGAAGGAGGATGGCTTTCATGGGGACTACACCTTATTCGGTGCGGGTAAAGAGGAGATTGTGTGCTATAGGACGCAAGCTGTGCTTCGGCTGTTGGTGCTAGATTCGAGGAGGTATTCGGCGTTTGTTTCAGGGGATGATGATGGAGTTAGGGATCAGGCCAGGCTCAATAAGTACCTCGCAGATGTGTTGACTAAGTATTCGAGGGAGATAGTGGATACGCTGGAGGAGGTAGAACAGCTGGAGTTGAGTGGAGGGGAACACGAGGTTGCGGAAGGCCAGAGGGAGACGGTGGTGAGACGGTGGAAACAGATACGGAGTATTGTCAACAAGGCCATCGACGCACTTGCTTCATAGAATCGTGCGGCACAGATTCGGCGTCTCAGAGTCCTAGTGGATTCTATCCTCAATCTGTAACATATATGTCATAATCATTGAGCTGTGGATACCAAGAGTTCTACTAAGAAGCCTGTTGACCTTTTACGCTTTCAAGACACGCTACTAAACAAATGTTCACCAATCACCTATGCCACGCTACCCACCACCAATGCTGCAACACCCTCTTCCTCGCTCCTTACATCGATCTTCATGGTCACACCAGTCTTGGCACTGAAGGCCATCCGTACTGTAGCAGCAACCTTGCCACCTGTGATAGTCTTGCCGTAAAGCTTGAGAGTATGGGTTGATGTAGACAAAGCGACATCTGTACCTTCGAGAGGCTGGAGGGATAGAGTCTTGGTGAGTTGTTCGGTTGCATCTGTACCGCGTCAGTCATTCGTTCGTCATTAGTGATAGCTCGCAATTTTATCGACGTACCAGTTATGCTCTTCATGTTACCCAACTGCAGTGTTTCAGTCGCCGAATCACCGTTCGACTGTTCCCAGACATTATCAAAACTGCCTGCATATGCGGGAACAACGTAGTCAGCACCAGTGAGGTACAGATCCTCAACCTGGTACTCATCTGGATACCCATCACCTTCTTCTGGCTCGTTTGTGCTCGGGTCGATTTCCTTGCTGGTGAACTTGAGTACGTTGGTGAAGCTGGCGGCGATAAACTGCGACTCGGTCTCCAGGCGCTTGAAGGATACGTAGACTGTACCAGGCTCGTTGGTGACGAGCTTTGGCGCTGGAATGACAAACTCTTCTTCTAATTGCACGTCACCATCGTCTTCCGGTGTGACAACCATCTCGACATCCATCAATACTGTGTCCTCAAGAGTGTTCTTGATGTCGTACTGAATGACAATGTGGTCCTTGAAGATGTGCTTGATGGCAGTGACGACGTATTCGGTCTCGGATTCAGTGAGCTCGACGACATCGCTTGACTTGAGCACGCCGCCGTGCGCAGCCAGTTCTGGAATCTTTTGCAGTTCTGTAGCGTATTTCTGCGCGTTCGATGCTGCGTTCGCGGCAGCATCGGCACCAGCTTTCGAAGGTGCCTTGGTAGCACTGGGTGCTTTGAGGGTTGGAGTAGCGCCTTCGGTTTTCTTGGTAAGGTCTGCCGCGTCTGCTTGCTCGCGCGACACTGTGGGGATTTTGGTGATGTCGAAGGCTGTCTCGAAGGTGTCGCGGGAATCCGAACTGACGTACATGGCCAGCTGGTGCTCAAGAACAGGAAGGGAGAACATGGAGTCGTTACGGATGAAGTTAACAGCCATGTCGTCGTCCTCCTGGTCCATCAAACGAAGACTGAGCGCAGCGCGATCACGGACCTCGTCATCAACATCGTCCAGACACCTTGTGAGGAGGACGTGGACAGACTTCTTGATTTCGGGGTCCTTTTGTCCGACGCCGAACTTGGACAGAGCAGAGGTCGCCGCAGCCCTAACGATCGCATTCTCTAGGACTACGCGGTTGTAGATGTAACGGATGTATTTGGTAGGGTGTGGTGTTGAGGGACCTTCACGTCCAAGTACGAATAGAATCCTGACGGCGAGCTTTGTGAATTCGCAATCCTCGATGAACTCGCAAAGTGTGGCAAGCGCATCTTCCTTGGCCTCAGGTACGAAGCGAATGAGGTCCATGATAGCCTCGACAACGGATCGCTTGAACTCGTAGCCGCCTTCGTCGCGAAGAATGCCGCTGAGGAAAGCAAGGAATCCGGATTGCTTCGCCTTGAACTTCAGTGCCAATGTCCGGACAGCTTCTACAATGGTGACCTTGAACTCGTCGGTGATCTCAGCCATGAAGCCAGTGATCTGCTTCATCAACCTGTCAACCGAAGACTCGTTGCCTGTTTTGAGGAGTGTGGTGATGGCGAAGGTGGCAATGCTGCGGTTCGAGTTGGTGATGAGCGATTCGATGTCCTGGTTGCATGAGCGAACGGCGTCGGGCTTGAAGGAAGCCATTTGCGACAAGATGCGGAGGGCGGCAAACTTGGTGACGGCGCGAGGAGAAGTGAGGAAGAGCTGGAGGACGTGGACGGCTTGTACGAGCTCGGCATCGGTAACGTCGCGCATGTCGCAAATGGCCTTTGCAGCCTCGAAGTTGACCATCTCCGACTTGTGGCGCAACCAGCCGTCGAGGAGTTGCATCATAGGCTGTAAAAGTTGTTAGTATATATCTTTCGGAGGATATTATATAGCTCACCTTTCGCAGATTTGGGTCCTCCTCCGCGAGCTTAGCTGCTAATCTGACCAGCAGGACAGTAGCGGCAGGGCTCTTGACGACACCAGCAGCAGAGTACTGCTGCACCATCTTGACCAGGCTCATCCTGTCGCCGGCGCGCATCTGGTATAAGAGACCAATGGCATGGTACTGTGTCATGTAGTTTGTGCTGGCCTGGAGGGTGGTATGTGAGCCCCCTCCAAACCCTCCCAAGAAACCACCACCCGACTTGCTTCCCGACGCGGCCTCGGCGGCCTCTGACTGCCATCTTCGGACGACATCCTTGGCGACTGGGAGGAGGTGGTACGAGGAGACAAGGGCGGCGGAGGAGACTGAGGGGTTCTTGTCGACTATGCACGTCTTGACGAGACGCTCGATGGCCTGGACGGTGGAGGCGTCGATGACGCGGCAGAGGGCGCGGATGGCGTTGGGGCGGTATACGACGTCGCTGCCAACGGAGGTGTCCTTCATGATCGAGGAAGTGACCATGATGACATCGTCGGCGGAGCCAGCGAGCTCCTTGATGACCAGGTAGACCATCTGGCGGAGCGAGGCATCCTTGTTCTGAAACAGCTTGGAGATGCCAAAGAAGAGGGTCGTGGCTTCCTGGCGCCCCCAGCTCTCGCCGGTGAAGAGCAGCAGCGCCAGCTTGGTCAGGATCACTCTACATTTCCTGGGCGAGATGGGGCTCTGGTTGAATACTCGTGCTGGACAGCGTCAGCGTCCCCCGCCAACCTCTGGCGCGTGCGGGAGGTGCCCTACCTTCTTGGAAGACGGACGTCTTGTCGATCTGGGCGACTCCCCCGGCGTCCTCGTGCTTCTTGTCCATGGTGTTGTGGTGCAGCTCCGCGTGCTAGCTCGCGGTGTGTGTATAAACTGGTCCCGCTCTTCCTCCGCCTAACGTGGCCTCTTGCGACGGGGGGTGCAAACGTGTCCAAGTGCGACCGTGCAATTGGAATTGGTGGGCGAGGAGACGTGGACGGTGCGGGGCGAAGTCGCAATGGTGTTTGCCTGGCCGTCTGGAATTGGCGACGTTGAAGATGCCCTCGACCAGCGCGAGCAAGTGCACCTGCAGGGATGTCGGCGTGTGGGCTGCTCTTGCATGTTCCAGGGCTTGGCGCCCGGAATGCGCAACTCAATGCGGTGCGGGTATTCAAGGCTCTGCCGCGCAAGATATACCCAACACCTCCATTCACTCACTATCCCTCTCTCTTTTTGTTCATTTACACATACGACCATGGCAGCCTCAATCCCACGATCGCGAAGTCTCCTCTCCTCGTCCACTTTAAAAGCTGTCCCTCGCTCAAGGACGCCGCTTAGAACTTTTGCCACGACCTCCGACACGCCGCAAACCGCAGTACCAGAAGCCCCCACAAAGCGGTCACGACCACCGACGTCTTTCAGCGATACACTGAATGCCGGTCCATCGTTTGGCGATTTCGTCAATCCCGAGGCGCCCCTCTCCCCCGCCGAGGCATATGAGATCAAGACGGTGCAAGTGGGCCCGGAAGGCCGCAAGAAGACCATCACAAGACTTCCAGAGTGGCTGAGGACGCCGATACCCTCAAACGCAAACCAGAACTACAAGCAGATCAAGAAAGACTTGCGCGGGCTGAATCTAGCCACAGTCTGTGAGGAAGCAAGATGTCCCAACATCTCAGATTGTTGGGGCGGAAGTTCCAAGAGTGCGGCGACGGCGACCATAATGCTCATGGGAGACACATGTACAAGAGGCTGCCGGTTCTGCGCCGTAAAGACATCTAAAGCACCTCCACCACTGGATCCCCACGAACCAGAGAACACCGCTGAAGCGCTGCGGAGGTGGGGGCTGGGCTACGTCGTCATCACCGTGGTTGATCGCGATGATCTCGTGGATTCCGGAGCGCATCACATTGCCGAAACCATTATGAAGATCAAGCAAAAGAACCCGACGCAGCTTGTTGAATTGCTGGGTGGAGACTACGGAGGCAATCTGGAGATGGCCAAGGTAGTCGCACGGAGTGGTGTCGATGTCTTCGCGCACAACATTGAAACAACCGAGCGCCTCACGCCATTTGTCCGCGACAGGAGAGCCAAGTTCAGGCAGAGTCTGGATGTGTTGAGGTCAGCTAAGGAGGCGCGCCCTGAGCTCATCACCAAGACCAGTATGATGCTGGGCTTGGGCGAGACGGATGAGGACCTCTGGCATGCGTTGAGGGGTACGTTCATACAGCCTGATGTTCCATGAGACCAAATTAACGTTCATCCAGAACTCCGCGCAAACAACGTCGACGTCGTAACCTTTGGCCAATACATGCGCCCCACCAAGCGCCACATGGCCGTCCACGACTACGTTACACCCGATAAATTCGAACTCTGGCGCCAGCGCGCCCTCGACATGGGTTTCCTATACTGCGCCTCCGGCCCACTCGTACGCTCAAGTTACAAGGCCGGCGAGGCCTTTATCGAGAACGTACTGAAGAAGCGGAGGATGGGCAACGCAGGAAAGAACGAAGTCGCGGATCTCAGTGTCGCAGAAGAGACTACCAAGACGTTGTAAATATATAGATTCATGGATATACTTCATCGCTTTTATGCGACTTCGGGATTACTTCAACTCGATCCTGAGTAGAAGTCTGCTTCAACCAGGCTGTTCAATGTACAACACCTCTTTTGACCACATAACTGTTTGACGGCATTTAATTCATGCGACGCCTCAACAAGCGTCGAGAAACAACGCATCTTTGCGCTCCTAATGATCAACACTAAAAAAGTGGCAACTGAGGAACACTTCATACGCGTATATATGTATAGACCATTACAAAAGGTCTCTTGTGTAACAACCCACACCTCTCCAACCTCCCAGACGCCATTTGGCGAAACATCGCGCGGAAGAAAAGATAAACGACCGTCATATGTACAGAAAACCCTTGCGTGTACACCCAACCAAAAAGTGCAACTAGTTCCGAGGAAAACAAATCCAGTTCCCACTAAGACATCGCCTAGTGGGTCACAAACTTCCGACAACGTGCAGACGTCCATCCAGCGTCGAGATCAAGAAGACAACGCAGGTATGCGCCTAGTTGTTCGGCATACCAGCGCGCAGATTCTCATACTTGCTCACCGGGTAGCTAAGCAGATTCTTGGTTTGATCCAGGGCACCAATACCGCCAATGTTCTTGACAAACTATATCGAGATGTCAGTTATTTCCTCTTTCACTGGCACACACACATCGAGGTAAAGCGCAAGAATCGAAAATACTTACCGTGGAGATCAAACTCTGGTCACCTTTCTTATCGCTCGAACTCTCCCACCACATACCACCACCCAGTCCTCTCTCTCGGATGTACGCAGTCTTCTTGGCGATGACTTGAGGTGTGTCGTAGCTGACCATGAACCTTTTGGCTGGGTCATAGCACCAGCTAGCAATAACGCTGTCGTCGTAATTTTCTTGACAACCAGCAACGGGAAGCTTGCTGTAGTCGAATACGCCATTTTCCCATGTACCGGGGCCGATGCCTGAGAAGGGCTTCCCGGGCCCATCGGTGTTTTCGAAAGAGCGGCCGTACAGGGGCATGCCGAGGATGATGTTGTTAGGGTTAATACCCGCCGCGATGTAGTCGTCAACTGCCTTCTTCGTACTAAAGGGGGTGCTGGTGGGATTGGAAGAGGATGGGTTCACGTTGGCCTGGTGGCCAGCGTTGGCGTCCCAGGATCCGGCGTAGTCGTAGGCCATCTAGCAATGGGTGTTAGTTGTCGAAGTGACTTTATGAGTCAAGAATACTGACCAAGTTCCAGAAGTCAAGATACTGATCCATTGCCTTGAGCTTCATTTTGTTGTAATTGGTGGGGCCTGCAGGTGAAGCAACTGTGAGGAGTAATTTCTGGCCAGGCGCATGGTTCTCAGAGTATTCGGTAAGAGCGCGACGAGTCTCCTGTAGAAGTAGGACCATGTCTTCTGCCTGCGCATCATTGGTAGGATATTCCCAATCGATGTCGAGGCCATCGAAACCAACATCCTGTAAGATCTGAATGGCGCTGCTCGCGAATTTGGCCCGACCTTCGGGGGTGGACGCAGGCTGAGCGAAGTGGGCAGAGTAGGTCCAGCCACCGATCGATAGGAGTACCTTCAACTTGGGGTTGCTCTTCTTTTGAAGATACAACTGCTTGGCGCATCCATACATGTTGGTACCCACATCGTTCCACGAGTCAGTCGCATAATGCTTGTCAACGTCAGACCAGGCATCTGTCAAAAAGACTTCGCCGGTATCCCGAACATCGGCAAAGGCATAGAGAACATGAGTGAGCTCTTGTGCAGGAAGGTCTTGAGGATTGAAGTTGCGACCATAAATAGCCTGCAAGCGATGTCAGATGTAGATCTTCCGCATTTGAGCCAGCCGACTAACCCAATTGACAAAGTAAGCAACGTTCTTGTAGCCTGATGCGCTTGAACTAGTAGTCATGGTGTCGTTGGTACCACGCGGGATCGCGTTGGCTTGTACAAGGGTGGAGATGGAGAGTAATGATGTTACTCCCGCGAGCATGTTGGCGGCGCGCATCCTTATGATGTCGCTAGTGGCGCGCTATGTTGTGATACGTGGCTGTGGCGCGGGCTAGTGCAGGTACGAACGCGGCTTCGGTTGAGTGCCGAAAGCTCAAATGTGTATAGAAACTGAGGAAAAGGAGTATTGGCGGTGTGAATAGACGGCCAGAGAACGCGTTTTTATATTCGAAAGAATGACTGGATATCAATTATGTCGAAGGAGCGTTGACTGAAGGTGTGCGTCAAAGAGCGTAAAGGAGGGTCACTCGACCACGCAACAACCAAGGAGTAGGGGAGGAACAGTTAGCGAATGCTACGGAAGCTCTCTGAAAGGAATGTGACAGTGGGAGAAAGAAGGAGGGCATGATACCCAGTAAAGACTAGGACTCAAGGGTACATATCTTCATCCACGCGCGCCTACCAAGATGCAAGCGCGGCATGGGCAATAAGGCTGTTTGCGCATACATATCTGACAAGATACGTCAGTCACCAGATCTAGAAGACTTATGGAGTGTGCCTTTGATCGACCAGGTACAGACGGCTACGATCTGGGAACGACGGTTAAAGGCCTCTAGGGCGAACTGCTTGAAGCTCTGACTAGTCGGGTTGTAGACAAGAGCGATAGGTGAACTCGGACGCTCGGTACAGGAATACACTTCGTATCTCCATCGGGCATAGAACGTATGACTCCAACGAAAGCCACAGTACTGACTGGCGATACTTCTCCATCCTCATCCAGTGGATAATGTGGAACAGAACTACAGCTCGTTAGTCGCTCAGAAAGGACATTTGGAAGTTCCTCGGGTGGTAAGAGATTTCAAGGGTCTTGTTGCGATAGCGCTCCCTGGGAGTATGTAGCGTGAAACTCCTGTACTGCTCGTTGGTCAGTCTCGGCGTGTCATGGATGTGTAACGTCAAAATACAACATAGCATCAGGTTGCTTTGCGACCTCATACCGCTTGCTACGCGCCTCATTTAAGACAGCATAGTTTCTTGGGGCAGCCCACGGGTGAAACCATGCATTGGCACATGAATACGTATTTCCAGTGCCGGGTGGAAAGGCGAGCGCAGGAGATATGATGATGTACTCGAGTAGGGTGCATGCGGTAGATACCACCTGAGCCGGGACGGGAAATTAGGTGTCTGCACTACAGACAGTGTGGATGGAGGACTCGATCTTCAGGCTATAGGAGACTATGATCAACTCAACTTGAGTATGCCGTGGGTGATGTTATGTCTCCACTTCTTGCGTGCGCGTGCGTGTGTCAAGCCGTCGGACATTGTAGTCGCTTAGGCCGAGCAAAGATACTGTGAGAAGTGCAATAGCGCCAGGTAGGAATAGACGGTGAGTTGACCGCAGCGTATCGTAGAGACGGAGCGGGGACTGAAGCCGCACGAGGAAAGGGTGCTTGACGGGAAGGATGGCATGCGGGACGGACGGGTGGCCGCATTAAGCCGCGGTGCGTACGCGAGGTATGAGCAGATACAGAAGGAAACCCGGCCTGGATGCAGCGACCTTGTAGTTTGCCAATCTGCGAAGAGATAGGCGTCAAGCGCTCCGAATAAGCCCTTTCTCGACACATTTTCGCGTGCAATCAAAAGGATTTACCCACGTTCGTGCACTTGTGATTAGAGACACGCGGTGCTTTGCTGGGGTTGTTGCAGATCAAAGAAGCGCTATAGCGATAGTACGGCCCATGTCTTGATAACGAGTTAGAGCTGCCGGGGTCAGTACGCACGTCGCGATGCATCATGGCTGCGACTGTAACCTCGGAAGCAGGATGGCCAGGCCGCTGCCCGCCGATCCGATCCCCCACGAATGGCAGGGCTGAGTGCTCGACGCACATGAGTATGTAGTGACGGCGAATAGAAAGCGTGAGTTGGAGCGTGGAGTGTGTAGAGATGGTGATAGTTGATGAGAAAGAAGCGTGGTCGTTCAAAAGGCGGAAAGATGGCTCGTGTGACCAGTCGTTCAAGTGGCGTGGCCAGTGCACGTTCAGCCTCCCACTGCACTGTAGTATCTTCACACCACTCCAAGATGACAGCTTGACGGAACCAGGTCAATGAAACGCCAACCATTTGCATACATGAAAGCAGGTTGCGGGCTCACGCATTTTGAGGTAAACATGCGCCGCACGTGTGCCGTTCTTAATATGGAAAGGGTTGATGCAAACGATGAAGATAAACGACTTGCTATCAAAGGGTATCATAACAACAATAAACGCCATGCTTAGCATATCGGAGACCACCAGACCTTCGTAGGGACCGTGGATCTGGTGAGAAACTCTCTTATTCACGCCCGTAGTCTCCGGACCAAGCCATTTAGAGGCCCCACGGCCTTTCTGCTCAAGACGGCATCTCTCGCCCCATCTCTTGTTCTACACACAGCTCTCTCGACCCTGCCGTCTTTGGTAATGGCCATGACTGCTGTCCGTCTGTCGGACCAGACAACGGTAACCTGCCTAATCGCCGCATCCGCTTCGATGTCCAATATGCGTGCGCTCCCGAAATCGGCATCGTCCTGCTCGATATCCGAACTGGCCTCGTTGTCGCTTACAAAAGCGTTCAGAATCTTTCCAGTCGATACAAAGTTGTCGTCTTCACTATCCTGTCTCGGTTGTGCCAGACCAGCATCCTTCCGTAGTTCTTCCACCGCGTTGACGCGCAGGTGCCAGCTCACGAGTTCCTTCCTCAGCAGTCTTCCGAATCGCACGAGGTCTTGCTCTGGATCGTTCTCTTCGTCTTTGCCGCTCGCAGGTAGCCACTTGTCCGACAGGTGCTGCAGAGGTATACATGGTGGAACAGTGTGCTTGTGTATCTTCATGGTTCTCTTGTCTTGCTTTTGCTTGACGTTGAGCAAGACATGGTACGTCTCGACGAATCTGCCTCCCAGTGCTACGTCTATGCTGACGCCGAGGATGTTGCCGTCATTCAGCGCGTGCGGGTCGGGATCTTTGACTTTGTATGCAGTCACGCCGGCGCAGGCGCGGTAAATGTTTTCGAGGTTGCGTTTCGACTGCCGTGTGATGACATCATTGGCATCATTCGCGGGTTTGTCGTTTGTGTTGGTGCTTTGAAGGCGCGCTGCGAGGTGGGGTTGCGACAGCAGAACGGAGGATAGGTTCGCACGGTGGGCACGGAGTGTTGCTAGTCGGGTATGGAGATCGCTAATGTCTTCGTCGAGCTGTTCGGTAGTCTCCATGGTGAAGCAGTGGATTGTCACGGAGGCGCATCGATGTCCATGTCGAAACGCGTAGAGCGCGCTAACACGTGACTAAGCGTCGAGCAGGGGTGGCCGGAGGTGGGATGGAAGCCCGCGACCCGCCTAGTGCTCCGCCCTCGAGCTCGAGACTAGAGGACACGGTTCCGTATCCGCCCAGTAATTCAAAGCCGGTGGCCATCGTTACTGCATACTGTTACCCGGCTGCTAACACGTTTCTTGACATTCACTAGTCGCTCTCTAAACATCCGTCGCAACCCAGAGTTTGCATCTTCTTTCCTACGCTTCGCCAATCTCAGTCCCGGACTTCAGCCACCTATCACCCGTGCGACTCCTATTACCTACCCACTTGTCCAACTCCACCACCAAAACCCCTCCTCATCGGACGCACGCCACCGACGCACCCAAATGAGCAAACGCGCCTCGCGATCCAAGAACCGCGGCTCTGTATTACGTGAGAAGAGCTCCACCGACTCACTGCAGGAGAAGAAGAACGGAAATGCAAATTCTACGGCCATGAACAGCGCCATGTTGGAACATCGGCGCAAGCATTCGTCCTTTGACAGCAATTCGCCATCGAGCCAGGCTGCATCCCTAATGGGCAACTCCAACTTTTCGCTCGATGACGATGTGCCCAAGCTGGGCCAAGAAGACGAAGGCACGTCCAAAGGGTTCTTCGAGCTGTCCAAGAAGGACCAGAGCAACTTCCTCCTCCTCGTGCTGTTGTACTTCCTTCAGGGCATACCCATGGGCCTGGCACACGGCTCTGTGCCATTCCTGCTCAAACACAACGTGTCCTACGCTGCCATTGGTGTCTTCTCGCTCGCAGCCTACCCGTACTCGCTAAAACTTCTCTGGAGTCCCATCGTGGACGCGGTGTGGTCACCAAAAGTCGGACGCCGGAAGAGTTGGATCCTACCCATCCAGACCATTTCTGGCTTCTCCATGATCTGGCTTGGCAAGAACATCAACCGCATGATGAAGGAGGCGGGCGAGACCGACAGCGGGGTTTGGACTTTCACGTGGTGGTGGTTTGCGCTCGTATTCCTTTGCGCCACTCAGGACATCGCTGTGGATGGTAAGACAGTGCAACTTCTAAACCTGACATGCACAAAGCTAATTGCGAACAGGTTGGGCGCTGACCCTTCTCTCCAAGGAGAACCTCGCATACGCATCGACCGCGCAAACCGTCGGCCTGACCGCAGGCCAGTTCCTTTCCTACACCGTCTTCCTGGCCTTCAATTCCAAAGACTTTGCGAACAAGTGGTTCCGCAGCACTCCTGCAGACACCGGCATTATGGAGCTTGATGGCTACTTGAGCTTCTGGGGGTGGGCATACCTAATAGTCACTCTTGGACTGGCAGTCATGAAGCGCGAAGACCGCGATAAGAACGGCGATGGCATCAGCGAGGTTTACCGCACCATGTGGGGCATCTTGAAGTTGAAGAACATTCAAAGCTTCATCATCATCCACCTCATCGCCAAGATCGGGTTCCAAGCCAACGATGCTGTCACAAGTCTGAAGCTTCTAGACAAGGGCCTCAAGCAGGAACAGCTGTCTCTCGTCATTCTTGTAGACTTTCCCGTCGAGGTCTTCCTAGGCTACTACATCGGAAAATGGTGCCAGACCTACCCGCCGATGCACATCTGGTGTTGGTCCTTCATTGGCCGCCTGGTGGCTGCTGGGTTCGCGCAGTTTGTCGTGTCCATCTTCCCGGCTGGAGGAGCATCGTCTGGTTTCCTGATGCTGGTCATCGCTGAACATGTGCTGTCGACCTTTATGAATACGGTCATGTTCGTCGCAGTCAGCGCGTTCCACGCAAAGATCTCTGATCCGCTCATCGGTGGTACCTACATGACGCTGCTCGCTACGTAAGTTCCAATTCCCTGCTCTCTCTCTACGTATTATTAACAACAGTATAGCGTCTCAAACCTAGGCGGTACATTCCCACGCTACTTTGTCCTCAAAGCCGTCGACATGTTCACTTCGGCAACCTGCATACCACCTACGGATGTTCCCAAGGCAGATCTTTTGAAGGGGCCACTTATCACACAGGCCTTCTCTTGCTCGCTAGAGGCAGAGAAGCATCGCTGCCAGGCAGGCGGGGGTGTCTGCAACGTCACGAGTGACGGATACTACATTGTGAATATTCTGTGTATTGTGATTGGTGTAGTGACGTTCTGGGGCTACATCAAACCTGCCGTTATGCGCATACAGGCGTTGCCGCTAAGGGCATGGAGGATTGCTGGATAGGTAGATGACCTACGAAGTGTACGATATAGATGCAAAGCTTGAATTTAGATGAAGGCACATTGCGCGGCTATAGGCTGCTGATCAAAAACTTTTGGACCCAGAAACATGGCAACAATCCGTCTCCAAGCCGCTTGCGCACGAATGTGCCGCGCTCGCGCGTTCTCCCGTGACCAGGCGTGCTGATCGGCCAATAGTGGGTGGCCTGATGCACCAGTGTAAGCCACGCCGTCTGGAGCGCATGCAGGTACGTTTGCGCCGCAGTACATGTCTCAGACCGCTCAAAGAAGGATCAAACTATGCAAGGGTTTGCTCACAAATGACCTGCACTGCAACAGTTGGGTGGTTATGACTTGAGATTATTGGGTGAAGGAACTTTAGCGGCTCGCAGTCAGTCATCAGATGGTCTGGGACCGTTCTGTAAGCAGGCCGAGCCTCGACTCAGCATGCCGAAGACGCCGATAGAGGGACATGTTAGCTGGTGCGATATGTCAGGCCATGTGTAACGGCTGCGGCCCGGGGTGAACTAGCAAAGCTTTGAGGGATCAGATGCCTGCGCCTTCTCCGAGAATCTCGCAAACCCCCGAAGTCGCCGAAGACACGCTGTGCCAGCTAGAGTAGCCTCATACCTCGGAAACGTGCACAAGGCGTCGACGCTTACCTTCCTGCGGCTAGTCGCCCTCGACATCGCGTTTTGACATCTGTCGCAAATTGTCTGCTGATCTTGAATACTCTTTTACCTCTATTCCTATTCGCCTGACGTGTCGCGCCCTTTTCCGTCCGTCGCAGCATAAACCTACCTAGTCCGACACCTTGATCGACGTCCGACTTTACATCAACCCCAAAGTTTACCGCAGCCGTTGAACATCCAAGGGCCCAGCCAATCCCTTACCTACGCCAATCCCGCCGAGGTGCAACACTGATAACGAGTCCCTGCGAATCGTCTTATCTCGAATCCTACGAACAGTGTTGATACCGCCTGTATCGCCAATCTTGTCGCGTCGTCCTTCTATATTGTACGAACAATCGCAATGGCTTTTACGGCGTACCAACCTAAGGCGCGGGTCCAGAAGCCCGCGCCTCATTTCTCTGGCACTGCAGTCGTCGATGGCACATTTGAAGGTATGCGACTGTTTACCGTCTTGCACCTTTCTCCTTCCTTCACCCATTCGATTGCCCATCAGTCAGAACAACGTACTGACAACTCGTAGACCTCAGCTTAACAGCCTATACATCCACCAAGCAATGGCTCGTCCTCGGTTTCGTCCCCATGGCCTGGACTTTCGTTTGCCCGACCGAGATCCTTGCCTTTAGTGAACGCGCATCCGATTTCGCTGCCCGTGGCGCCAGCGTCGTCTTCTCCAGCACAGATAGCGAGTATAGCTTGCTTGCTTGGACAAACGCAAGCAAGAAGGAAGGAGGCCTGGGCAAAATCAATATTCCTCTGCTGAGCGACAAGAATCACAGCATTGCAAAGGACTACGGTGTGCTGATCGAAGAGGAGGGGATTGCGTTGCGAGGTCTGTTCTTGATCGACCCGAACGGCATCGTACGACAGATCACCATCAACGACCTTCCTGTTGGAAGATCGGTCGACGAGACTCTTCGCCTGATCGATGCCTTCCAATTCACCGACAAATACGGCGAGGTACGTTGCTTCCTATTCCCATGCACCCCCAAGTACGCTATATGCTAACATAGTTTCACTAGGTCTGCCCTGCTAACTGGAACCCTGGTGACGAAACCATCAAAGCGACCCCCGCAGGCAACAAGGAATACCTCGAGAAGCTCCATACTGACACCAAGATGTCTGACGTCGCCGCAAAGACAAACGGTACGGCTTCTTCGGCGCGTTGATAATGGCCGGCCAGACCTCAATGTTTCGAAAACAGTGTGCTGATCTTCCTTCTTTCAGGAACTGCATGAAATGCAGATGTTTTGGCGTGCTTTGATCCTGCGATATTAGCATATGCGTCTCGTCTTTCATCTGTGATTAGTTGCATTGATCGGCGTTGTTCTGCCGCTGTGCTACGCCCATCATACCAATAGAATCCACTCCATACAATGTTCAAAACTTGAAATCAAATGCAGCCGTGAAGTTGGTGGCATTGCGTGTAACGTGAAGGCTTGGTTAGGAACACTGTGATGCTCATTTCCTGATTTCCAACAGGTCTTTGATTCCTACATAAGCTCACGAAAAATTTCAGCAGGATGACAAGGCCCCAGAACTTCTGTAGAATAATTAAGTCGCAAGCGTGTCGCGACATTGCGAAGGATGCGCGTTAGCTTCCGCTTGGCGCTACGGAAACAACGCGACGCCACGGATCTGTACCTCTTTCGACATAGCCCACAAGAAGGGCCTCCAATCATGGAGCCACGCCTGAATACGCTACTGGACATCTCGAACCAAAGCAGCATGTCGTACTTCACAGAGCCATCGAACATGAGCTCACCTGGCTCGCAACGACCATCACACCACATTAATCACAGCTTCGTCCGCCCAAAAGCGCTCATGCTAACGAACGCATCTCCTGAAACCGCTCAGTCGAACGACCTCAGAAGAGACGGACAGGAGAGGCTATATGCCACACGATCGATGCCCAGTGCTCCGATAGCACAGGTATTGAACGATGAGGCGAATGTGCTCGAGGCTGCACAACCCGTGCCATCCACCTTTGCCCCATCAACAACACCTTTCAGTGGAAGGCTAGTTGATTTACTTCTGGATAGCCCGGATCACGCGAGGCAAAGATGGGATCAAGAGCAACAGTATCTTCAGCCCGAAAACTCAGGATGCAGCCCAGCTGTCATCAAACTACCGAGGTTACCGCAGCCTCCCAAGCGGACAGCGAAGCGACCTAGAATCCCGCCGTTGCTACAGGGCTTGCATCAACCTCCGCCACTGCCGCCTGAGGGCAGGCTCTTCCCACCGATCACTGGGGAAAAGAATGCTTTCGCGGGCGACAGAGGGTATGATGCACGTTTTGAAGAGTCCAGGACCAAGGATGTGGACGAGCATGCCTTTCTCGAAGGGAATGCCATGGAGTACAACAGGGCTATTCAACATGCCGAAACCCCGTCATGTTCCCAAGCGTCAGTTCCGCCTGTATCTTCTAGTGTAATAGATGTGGCCCATGAGACAGATGTAGCAACAAACGCCTCCAAGGACTCTGAAGCGCTGTTACAGCCCAAGCGTGGAAAGAAGCGAAACAAGTGGTCTGAACAAGAGACCAAAGATCTGCTCCTAGGCGTCAGCAGGTACGGCATAGGCAACTGGAAGAAGATACTACAGGACCAAGACTTTGCATTCAACAATCGCACCGCCGTTGATCTAAAAGACCGCTTTCGTGTATGCTGCCCTGGTGAAGGTCTGAAGCCGCGACAGCCAAAGACCAAGGGAAAAGAGAAGATAAGCCTAGTTGAGACACCACCGGATTTGCCAGATCAAGCCATCTACACTCATCAGCATTCTCTTCCCATTAGCGAACGCCATTCTGACATCAACCTCATTTCGAATTCCCCCAGCCCGACAGAGAACCAGCAACGTGGAGCTACTCGTAACAAGGCTACTACGCAGCTGGATCTAGCAGAGCTCGGTATTCGCGAACCATTCTCAAAAACCACACGTCGACCACGCCGGGCCTTCAGCGCACGCGATGACATCAACTTGCTCAAGGGCTTTGAGAAGTACGGGTCTGTATGGCACTCGATGCGCGACGATGAGGATCTAGGATTTGCAACTCGGCATCCAACAGACTTACGTGATCGATTCAGAATTCGGTATCCGGACAAGTACGCCAAAGCAGGATACAAACTCAAAGCAAAAGAGAAGGAACGTACATTGTCAAAACAAGCACAAGAACAAGAGAAACAGGACGATTCTTCGCAACAGCCAGACCACAATCCACTTCAGAACCCTTCGCACCACGCGAAATCAAGTCACTCGCAGAACGACATTACCATCTTAGCGAAAGACGTTCACCCTTTCAACAACAACGGACCAACCACAACCATGCAATCACACTGTACGATCTCCAACAACAACACCACCACCAACAACAGCAATAATCTCAACCCCGCCCTAAAGCCCTTCAACCCCTCCTCCTACCTCTCCGACCCCCTCCCCACCCTCCCCTTCGACGACCCAGACACCGACCTCACACAAGACATGAGCACCGTTGGCGACGAAAGCCCAATAACACTAAGTCGGAATATTCTCCGTTGGGCGGATGCGAATCCGTCGTCTCTGTACGCCTTGCCCGCTACTTCTGCGGCTTCTGCTTCGGCGTCGACGGGGAATGGGCTTGGTGGTAGTCTTGGTAGTAAGGGGGCTGGGGGAGGCGGGTCCGGTGGTGGTGGTGGTGGTGGTGATGGGGGGATGAATGGGTTTCTCGGAGGAGGAGGGGGAGGTCAACAGCAACAGCAGCAGATGGATGGTGGGAGGGGGGTGGTGCTGCCTGAGGCGGATAGTTGGTTATTGGGTGGTGAGAGGGTTTCGACGTATGGGATGTATAGGCATCGATCTTAGCATAGGCTCATGTGTCGCATGTGGCAGTGGGGAACGTAGGTAGAGGGTCAAATAGCCACCTCATGTTGGCAGGATAGGGACTGCTCGATACAACGACAAACTTCAGTAAAATTTTCCAATTCGGTATTCTTGAGAGCTCAAATGCAGACGTATCCATCAGGTCTACATGACCCGTGCCCTCCTCCCACATAAACCCGGGTATCACTTGTTCAAACCGACCGTGGCCCAAACCCCCTATCTCGCAGTCTGGCAGATAACAAGAGCAAATTCTCGGAAGTCTCCCCTGGTAGCCTCTTCCACATCCTCCTCAACGATACGGCCATACTTCTCCTCGTACTCCGCCTTAACTCTAAGAAGATGCTGCCGGTCCCAATGTAATCTCACAAGACGCGAGATGAGTAGTTCGACTCGCTGTTGGCGTTCATGCTTGCTGGATGTTGTTTCGCGCGAGGACAGGCGACTGTTGGAAGAGCGGCCGTCGTTTGCGGGCTCCATGAGGTCGACGAGAGCGTGGTGGAGGAGCATGGCATCTCTTGCAGGACGGTTGACTGGGGCGCGTAGTCAGTATATAACCAAGAGCTGGGAGGCATGGGAGAACACTTACTGACGCCATTGAGAATGTGCGCAATGACTTCACCGACCAAATTGTTGCTCTTCTTGAGAGCGTCTCTCGCGAAGTTGCCTTGGTACTTTCTCTCATATGTTCTCAGCACCTCGCGCAGATGTGCGTCACTTCGCATGATGACAATACTGAGCATGGCACTTTCTCCACCTTCCCTGGCTCTGATGGCCTTGTATAGGGTATCGACATCGCGATTGCGATATTCCACCGGCCACACATCGCTTTCTTCCTGCCGATTGGCTTCCAGTGCCATTAGCACAGCTTTGCGGAACTTGTCGGCTTTGAGCTCCTTGTCCATGCAGCGGATGAGGGAATCGCCATAGCGCTTGTCTTTGAATGAGTCTTTGATCTCGCGAATCTCGTGGTTTTGTCGACCCATTAGCGATTCGATAAGGAGCTCTCTCTTCGCCGAGTTGGACTGGTACCAGTAGTTTGCCCAGTAGCCCTCGCCTTCATATTTGCCTAGGGCCGTCACGTAGGCAATTTTGCCAAAATTACCGTTGGTCTTCAACTTGATGTGTTTGGCGATGTTGATACCCCTGCCTTGTACTTTGCAGTGTCGCTTGTACTCGGCTCGCAACTCGAGCATCTGGTCGTGTGTGAGGATTGGGAGGATTTCGCATATAGTCTCCACATCTGGCGTCCGCGCCGCCAGTGCGTCGACTAGGGCTAGAGCGTCATCAGTGGCATCGTATATTCTCGCTTTCCGCTTCTCCTTTTCAGGGAGGCGGTCGTCGCGGCCATATGCAGCCATTGCCAGCTTGTCGGTATGCCTGGAGGACCTCGAAGGGCTAGGCGTTCGTCGCGAGGAGGTGGAATGAGCACGGCGGCGGCGGCCATGACCAGACTCACGAGGGGAGAGAGTATCGAGAGGAGGCAGATGGTCAAGATCGTCATCTAGCATCAGCGCCTGAGGCATAGGGCTGATGGACTGGTACGTTCCATGGTACGCTTCGAGCAGAGGACTCGGCGGCGGTAGTCCGGAGGGGAATCCCCCAGGCATGCCTCCCGGAATGATAGTTTGTATATCGGGTCTGTTCCCGCTGACGGACAGCCTATCCATACGCAGCCCATCCGGCCTGTCGCCTGCGCCAAGGTGACCTTGTGGACGCATCTCTACTACATTACGGCCGTCGTGTGTGCTCATTGGCCCCGAGTAGGAAGCCGCTCGGTGATGATCAGGGCGCGGCGAGTGACTGCCCATGGGAGGAGGCGGGTAGAACGACTGGTCCGCTGGGGGCGGCTGAGGAGCCAGTGGCATGGTCGCATACTGAGATGGCGATGGAGGGGCCTGTGATGCGTACGGGGACTGCGGAGGCGGCGCATGCGATGCATACTGAGGCTGCGATGGGGGTGCTTGCGACGCATACTGCGATTGTGAGGAAGGAGCCTGCGGCACGGCTGTGTACTGGAGTTGGGGCGTCGGGGGGTAGGAAGGGCTTATGGGCTGGGAGTTGTGCCGCACGACTGGCGGCGGCTGGTTGTTGCTGCCCACGGGCTTCGCGGTATACTGGATATTCGTGGGCGGACTCGCATACTGGAAAGCGCCGTTGGTCTTCGCTGTCGCCGTCGGGGTGCGCGTGGGCGCGTTGTGGGATGCCGACGTCGCGGTATAGGCAAAGCCTTGGGCGGTCGGCGCATACTGGACGTTGCCCGGCTGCGCATACGCGACGCCCGCCGAGTTGGCTGCCGTGGTGGCCGGATGGGCGAACGAGGCGGACTGGGTATACCCTGGTCTCTCGTGGGGAGGGAGATCGGTGTAGTTCCCCATGGTGATGGGTTCGCTGGCTGGTCTGGTCGCCATTTCTCAGTTCAAGTCCCGCAATGTCTGTCGCAGACATCTGGCAGACGCATTTCGCGCAGTACTCACGTCGCATATTGCTGACCCGGCTGCCTAATCTCATACTGCGGGGTTGCAGCGCCGTTGTCAGCTGCACCTTTGTATCGCTGAGGCTCGCGCCCGTCACGGCTGCGTGAACGCGCACCCTCTCGACCGCGCCCAGGCGATTTGGACCGCGACCGCCTTGACTTGTCGTCTGGCCGCAAAGACATGGCCTTGATCTTTCACTGCTCAATTGATGAGACTAATGTCAATTCTCGTGGTCGAGGTGTACGCGCTGAACACTTCGGTCCAGTGCACGGCGCCACGAAAATTGCGATGGCTGGAAGCTGCCACACCATTGCCGCTCCTTTCAGCCTCGCTCATGTTTGCATTGGGGGCCAAAACTGTTGCTCAATTTGCCCATCTCCCTGGCACCGGAGGTCGGGTAGGCGCCTACGTCCATCGTGGAGCAGCTCCGTGAGTTCTTGTCGTAGCATCACGATGCAAAAGGTGTCGATGGTCCTGATGTGCACGTACGTCGAAAGTGGAGAGGGAGGCTTTCCCGACTCCAACACATCCGTCCGCACTGAATCACACTCATGATTCTTATCTTGCGTCACAGCGTCAAGCGAGCGCTAGAAACGCCGAAAAACCTCGTTCAGAAACTTATGTTGAGCCGCTTCAGCTCCGTAACGCGCCGATATCAACGTCGCCATCGGCGAAGACAGGAACTGTGGGTCTCAACTCACCGCTTCAGCTACCTGACATGGAAATATCGAGCATTCTACGCACATTACCAGGGAATGCTTGGTACCTTAATGCTTAGCCTATCCGTCTGGTGAAAAGATTTCAGCTCGAGCTGAAGTGGTGTATCGGCAGAGCGCCACGATGCATAGATAAACAAACCATGACAGCAGCTTATACGCGGTGACCATCAGCACGAGCCGCGCTGTTCTAGTTGTCACTTAAAGCTGAGGTGATACCATTTTCAAATGTTACAATCGTTATTTACATTCTACTAGAATCATGGCTGTCGTTATTCCGCCTCCCAGTAATCTCCAGCCGCAGTCTGCACTCCTCCAATTGCCAGCAGAAATCAAACACATCATATTTGGCTTATGTTTCGTTGCCGACACCCCCATAGTCGACCCTCAAATCGACAATTCCAAAACGCGAGATGACAATGCCGTTCGTACGACACCAGGCGCTGCTCTGCTTCAGACATGCCGTAGAACCTACCACGAGATCGACCGCCGTCCACTCTTCGCGCAGAACACCTTCCGCTTCTCAAATCTGACCGGAATGCGGGCTTTCCTACATGCGCTTCCTGTGGATTACAGAACGCGTATCCAGGACATCGAAATTGACTTGCGAGAGTTGAACTCCGATCGCCCTCACATTGCGCGTGAGTGGCTGCAGTACGTTACGCTAGCAAAGAATGGAGGCTTGAATTCATTGCGCGCTGATGCAACCGGTCTACGGTGCCTGCGGATCAACCTAGAGGCATGGCCAGTTAGTGAGTACTCTCAATCATAATTTCATGTGAGGCATATACTGACATGGCAATTCAACGTTCAGTCGCCGTAATTCGGAGTGAACTTTGGAATTTTCTTCGACGCATGCTATCGGAGCTCGAAGGCTTGGACAAAATTGTCGTAACTGGATCGAGCAGAGGCAAGGCAATGGAACGAAAACTGCCATGGTCACCAGTCCATTTTGTTGGTGGAGACGACGTTGGAACCCACGACCTGCTTACTCGAATGAACAAGTGCATCACCAAAACCGGCAGCGACAACGCCGTCAAGTGGCAGCGACAAAACGGCAGATTACAACTTGAAGTAATCTCCAAGCCGGGTTTACACGAAAGCGTTGCCGCACAAGGTTTACGAGCTCCGCAGAACGAGAGCAGCACAAAATTCTTGCCACCGAGCGGAGAATGTTCCTTCTTGGCCTGCGAGAATCGCCACTCCTATGGAAAAGAACCCGTGGATAAGGAACTCAATCCCAATGCCGCCGAATGATGGGCCTCGCCGGGTCCCAAGGACCATAAATCTCGTTCTTGTACTTCTGGAGACCGATGAGCCACCAACTGCAGACCCCCATGCTCAACACAGTGAGGATGACCCCTACGATCGCACCTGCCAAGAACGTACTACGACCTCCACCTGTCAAGGTGACGAAGAGACCACCCCACGCGCCGGTTACTAGAGTGACGGTAAGGGCGAGATGACCCCACGGAGATCGAGCGCGAAGCTGCCGACGGAAGATCGGGAATAGACCGTATATTTCGATGGAGAAGAGGGTCAACGAGAAGACGTGTGTGGTGGATGGCAGGCGTGATGCAAGAACAGCCGACGCCATCATGGCCGAATTCGTGGATATGGAAGCTGGTAATCTGTAGTCATACAACTTAGCCGTACGTACATCCAAAAGACTAGTGTCGTTCATACTGTGCGCCTGTGCCTGCGCTGTAGTCGAAAAAGGCAACGTTCATCATGAGGAGCCATGTGCTCAGCGCCCATATCGAATCGCTTGTCGTAGAGCGCGTAAGTGACTTGAGAATTGGACTGAGTCCAAGTAAAGCCGCATAAATCAGCAACGCTGATTTGGCAGTCGCCAGGCGCTGTTGAGTTCGCCCTGAAAGCGCCGACGATGGCTTCATTGCAGCTTGGTCTGAGTCTGAAGCGGGTGTCGATGCCACATTGGAGACAGTCTCAAATTCCTGTCCCATCCAATGATCCCATAAAAACCAGGCTAGAACTGTGCACAAGGTAGCCCATCCCACTACTGCGACAGGCGATACTCTGTCATGGATGATAGCCACAAAACAGCAACAAAATATGACCACTGTCGCAAGATGCTGCACAATAACGGTGGCATCACCCATCAGCGACCAGAACTCGTAGGGCTGTAATCTTGGATTGCGCTGGAGATGATCAAGAAATGTCGTTTCATCTGTGTAGTTATCGGGAACTGTATACGTCAGACCTGGTTGGAGATGCGAGACCGAGGCCTGCGTGAGCACTCACAGGGCTGCTTGAACCATAGTAGTTTCTTGTAATTGCCCTTTGCAGGTCGGTTTACGATTCGCGGCCCACCCTTCCTCTTCCTGCTAGTAGCAGCGAGAGATGCGCCCGCTGGGTCTAGTAGCCGGTTTTGGTACATGTCACACTTGTTCGGTTTGTCCGCAGATATGGTTGATGGTGAAGAGACAGTTCAGGTTAGAGCTAAGTCGGGGGAACGCGTTTCTGCACGTGCGGCCAAATGCGGACAGGCGCGATTATGTCCGAAATTATGTCCGAAATTATGTCCGAGCTTTCAGGATATCAAAATCTCGAATTGTATTATTAACGATTAAGTGTTCTCCAAGCGACCATTATCCTCCTAGGCTTCGGCACAGTTGCGCGACCGGCCTTGACCTTAAAATTGTCCTGTTTCAACACCCTCCCAATCTCCATATAGCTCTCGACCGCGACCCGAATTGGCCCTCTCGCTTCAACTGGTAATTGCTCGATTGCAACCTTGGTTTTCTCATACAAAGAAAACGCGTCCTTAAGAAGACGCTTACGTAGCGTCTCGATCTGTGCGTGGTCCGGTTTCTTCAATACCTCATCGTAACTCAATCCAACTTCAGACAGCCATTCCAAAGGAAGATAAACACGATCTATCTTAGCGTCTACTTGTATATCTCGCGCAATGTTGACGTATTGCAAGGCGACACCCATGCTGTTTCCAGCAGTGACTATGGCACGCTGTTCTTCGGCGGGCAAGGCGCTGGGATACCAGTTGAAGATGAGTTGAATACACATCTGAGCTACAGTGCCCGCTACGCGCTCTGAATACAAGCGCAAATCCTCCGTGCTCTTGATCAGGGGTCCCTTCTCGAAAGCAAGATCCATCTCGAAGCCGCGTAGAAGATCCTCCAGTGGTTGATGCGAGAGTTTAACGGCTGGAAGCTGGAGGAGCGCAGATTGTGTGGCAGCAGGAAAGTCCTCGCGAACTTGGTCATGTACTGTAGACTTGGAAGCAGAATCGCTATACGTATTGTTTAGGAACTTGCGCAGTTTCGCTATCCAGGCCTTGGCTTCATCAGCGGAGGAAGCATTGTCCACCAGATCGTCAGCAACGCGGCAGAAGGAGTAGAGCAGCAGCAGGTCTGCTCGTAATGGTCCGGGGAAAGTTGCGGAGGCCAGGTAGAAACTACGGCTCTTACGCTTGAGACGTTGCACAGCCTCGCTAAGGCCTATAAGGCGGGCATCATCGTACTTGGAGCATGGTGTGAGCAGAGCGCCCATCAGCTTTTTGGGTGATGGAAGCAGGGAGGGCTTCGCAAACATGGCCGGGAACGTGTACAGCACTGCAAGGGCATTGTCAAATGCTAATTGACCAAACACTATGAGGCAGTTGGTGACGAGGAAGAAGAGGGCTTCCTCAACCTCGAGACCGTCCCACAAGTGCACACCATATTTTGTACCTGTGTTGATTACCCATGTTCCTCTGCGCAAGGCTAGGGTGTCGACTATCCAGAGGTAAAGTGTAGGAAGAATAATGGGTATCGCGGTGTTGGTCAGAGGAAGGGCCAGAATGAACTGATAGGCGAGACTCCTAGGTTTAATTAGCAGGAATCCGGGATGCGATAGCGGTTGGCTTACCAGAGCAGCAGCAGGAAGGGGCCGGCCCATATTAGAATGAGTCCAGTATATGTGCCCATGCTGTCATCCTTGATGCAACGCCATCCCCAGGCGATGACACCCAGAAAGAAGACCTGGCCAATACGTTTCGTGTATGCCCATCGGGTGTTGGACGCGCCACGTTCCGGACTTAGATAGACAGGCTGAAAGGTGGGCCGACTGAGGAGAAGGTACAAGACTGATGTATTGTATGTCTGCACGACGAAGAAGAAGACCTCTTCCAGCGGAATATCAAGCAGCTTTGGACCGATAATGACATGGGCGGGGTAGCTCCAGATGCCGGTGCGGATAAGGTAGGAATCCCATGGTATAGTCGAGCCAACGGCAACCTGATGTGTTAGCACGAAGTATGTTGACGAGGATACGCGTACCAACCACTATCAGATAGACGACCTTGTACACGTCGAGTTTAGTAAAGAAAGGGCGGTATAGCCAGGTGAGCAACACGGCCGGAGGGATCGTGTACTTGAGATGACTAGCCGTCACTGTCAGCCATGTTGAAGTAACGTAGGAGGCGCGTCACGTACACGAGCGCGTAGTCGAAGCCCATGATGGCACCGTGGGAGCAGAAGGGAGTAGCCGGAGAGATGTGCAATCGGCGTCACTCATGGAGCCAATGCGGCAGGGGGAGAGACTAGGCCGCGGCGGGCGTCAGGCACAAGATAATGCGCAAGAGAGGCCATGATGGAGAATATTTGCAACATGGTTGAGACGGCGCTGCTCGGGCGGCTGTGAAGGATGCGCGCTGCCCCAAGCGGCCTAGCGGGCATGCAAGCCTCGACATGACATCACGATTGCCCGGCCGCCATCACGACCAAGGCCGTGGAGCACATGTCAACCGGATACCCGTGGAAGCGGGCAGCCCTGCCATTGTTGCATCATATCATGTCACCAGCTCCTGATCCTGACTCCGTGCCCTGCCCCCCAACGGCCGCGGCGACACGTGAAGACTGCACGCGCTGTACTAATGAATTGCCTGCGCCGTTGTCCTGAACCAAACCGTTCTCCAATGCCGCCAAGCTAAGAATACCGCCGTAATGTCCACGCCTGGACCGAACAGCAGCAAGTCGACGCCTAAACACCCGTACGCCTTCCTGCTCATTGCCCTACACGGCCGGACTAACCCGCTCCAGATATCTCTCTGGCAACTTCGCGCCTGTCTCTACAACATGTCCCCCTACGCCTGTCTCATGGACCGGCCGCATTCCACCAGAGCTGCTGGGCGGCATGTACGTCCGCAACGGCGGCAATCCCGTGACCAATTCCGACTTGGGACGTGAAGCGCATTGGTTCGATGGCGACGGCATGCTCGCTGGAGTCTGGTTCAGTCGCTCTGTCGCCGACCCTACCAAGCCCGCTGTCAAGTTTGTCAACCAATTCATCACCACCGACGTGTACCGCACCGCCGTTGAGAACCCGAGTCTGCGCACGCCTATCCTACCTAGCATCGCGACCCTGGTCAACCCTGCCTCCAGCTTGTTGCTTATCCTCTGGCGCATCCTACGTACTGTACTGGTCGTCTTCTGGACCCATCTCTCAGGCTCTGCACGCGCTATCAAGCGCATCAGCGTCGCCAACACCAGCATACTATACCACGATGGACGTGCGTTGGCGACATGTGAGAGCGGACCGCCAATGCGCATTGCGTTGCCAAGCCTGGAAACCGTCGGCTGGTTCGACGGTAACCGTGCCGAAGGCGAAGCTACACCCCGCGACCAGGACACCAATGACGAGAAACAGCCTGAAGCTCTTGGTGGAACTGGTGTGCTGAGCTGGATGAAAGAGTGGACAACGGGTCATCCCAAGGTCGACAAGGTCACGAACGAGATGGTTCTGTTCCATTGCAACTTCGTCGCGCCCTATGTTCACTATTCCCTACTTCCAGCAGAAGGCTCTGTTGCAAAGAGATCAGGTTCAGAGGGAAGCAGATTAATCAACGCGCCAGTGCCCGGGTGCTCTGGCGGGAAGCTTATGCACGATTTCGGTGTGTCACGACACAATACCGTCATACTGGACCTGCCGCTCTCCCTTACCCCATTAAACTTGGCGATGAACAAGCCCATTGTCTTTTACCAACCTGAGAAACCCGCCAGATTCGGTGTCTTTCCCCGGCGACACCCGGAATTAGTACGTTGGTTCGAGACAAGCGGCTGCTGTATTCTTCACACGGCCAACACTTGGGATGAGTACAACAGCACCGGCGATATATCAGCCGTTAACATGCTAGCTTGTCGGTTGACTACCGCATCTCTTGTGTTCAGTGCCGGGAACATTGAACCTCCTCCAAACCCGAGCAAGAAGCAAGCGAGCAGGCCCATGTCTTTCTTCGCCAAATACGATGACGAAGAGCATGTACAAGATCCCGAGAAGTCTCATTCAGATGAAACGTCGCCTTTGCTGGGAGTCCACAACGAACCAGAGTCATCAAAGGCGCCCCACAACGTTCCCATCTCACATGACGACGAGGAACAATGTCGGCTGTATTACTACCGGTTCTCACTCGCGCCCGGCTCATCGAACACTATCACTCATGAGTTTGCCTTGGCAGCGATCCCTTTCGAATTCCCCACCATCTCGCCCTTCACCGAAATGTCACGCGCACGGTACATTTACGGATGTAGCACGTCCGACGAATCGTTTGGCGCGGCATTAGGCAAGGCGACAAAGATCGACATACTCGTAAGAGTTGATGTACAGACGCTGCTCAATCGTGCCCAGAAATCACCCCCACAGGCCGTGGACGGCTGCATCGACACCCGCACAATAGACGAGATACTTGCGTCAGACGACCGCGATGATCCTATCAAAGCATTCCACCTTCCACCAAATCACTTTGGACAGGAAGCGAGATTTGTACCTCGTTCAGCGAACAGTGCAAGTGGTAATGAAGCGGGATTCGTCGAAGAAGACGGGTACCTGCTGTTCTATGTCTTCAACGAGGACCAGTTGGATGAAGACGGGGAATGCAAGCCAGATGCGGAGAGCGAGTTATGGGTATTGGATGCACGGGACATGCAGACTGTCGTTTGCAAGATCCAACTCGGCGCTAGAATACCCTACGGCTTGCACGGGAACTGGTTTACAGAAGAGGACATTGCTCAACAGCGAGAAATCGCAACCGTGCGATCCGTGTCAGAAACGCAGTCTGAGGCAGGATCGAGCAATTTGCGAAAAGCTCTAGTTAGTTGTCTGGGCTAGTGACGCCTCTGTGTTCGGACCACTTGTCTAACGGATCGACTGGTTTCGAGACGTTAGCGCTACCACCTTCTTACGTAGTCGACAAACTCTTTCCACGAGTTTTAATATCCAAAGCTTCATACTACCGCTCTTCACATGTGCCGAGTGTTGTCCTGGTGATGTGCGACGTTGCCCTAGTCAATGCGGCATCTAGATTTGCCCCGCTTTGTACAGAAAGCTTCGTTGCGCCGATCCCTGCCGTAGGTGTTGATCTACTCGACTCCCGCACTGACGTAAAACAACCGATAGCAACGATGCCTGCCTGGGCAGTGAGTGACAAGAACATCACACCACCATGATATTGCCGTTGCGGTAATGATACGCTGCCATGCATTTCTTCCCCTCACGATGCGCATTCTCCCCTCATGATGCGCATCCAGAAGGCCCTTCTCACGATCTCACAACGAAACTCTATGTCGCTATCATCAAACACCCTCAACACACGATAAAACGCAAACTAGCCTTGAGCCAACTCAACAACGCCAGCGTTAAGTTGACTCGGCTGGCGTTATGCAACAGATGCAAGTCGATGTCGAAGTAAGCTTAATAGATCAACGTCATAAAGCTTAATCCTAGTGGCGCTCTCTCAGGTGGTGAGACGGAAAGGCCGGGCGCTATGCTCAGAATCTTTAGCGTCGATGATGATGATGATCCTAGTGTGACATGGCTATTGCACCGAGCAGCCGTCACTGAAATCAGCCATTTGGACAAGAGAAACTGGAAATGCTAAACGCAGCGCATGCTTCTGACTGGCCATCACTCACCGTCACTGGCTCTTGAGTGACAAGTCCCGGCCTAGTCTGGGCCCCTGGTCGATTGAGGGTTTTGACATGCTGCATGATCAAGCTCCAATCCGCTCGAGGTATGTCGTCATGATGGCATCTCTGGATCTCATGGGCGCGTAGTCCAAGATATAACCAGTACCTGCTACCTCTTGTCTTCGTTAAGCAGTCCTCTTGGTACATTCCAGCCCATACTCTTCATTTGGCATTTTACCACTGTTTTCGCAATGGATCTCTTTCGCAGGAACAATGCGCTGAACCTCAATGACAACACCGTCAATGGTGCGACGGCAGACATTGCCATTACCACACATGGATCCGACTTCTACTTCGCTATCTGCGCCGCCATGGGTCTTTCTGGATTCATCTTC
Source organism: Alternaria novae-zelandiae (assembly GCF_023758075.1). NCBI lineage: Eukaryota > Fungi > Ascomycota > Dothideomycetes > Pleosporales > Pleosporaceae > Alternaria > Alternaria novae-zelandiae. The sequence goes on along the minus strand of NW_026056976.1, from coordinate 113,411 downwards.
ATCGGTCTTGGATACCGCAAGGCGCGTCGCGACCGTCTTTTCCACTACATCACTGCTTCCGTAGTCTTCGTCGCATGCATCGCCTACTGTAAGTCAGGTGCTTCCGATTAAAACATGAGGATGTACACTGATCTTTACTTTCATAGTCACCATGGGAGCCAACTTGGGCTTCACACCCATCGCAGTCGAATTCCCCCGTAGCGACCCCAAGGTAGCAGGAACCTACCGTTCGATCTACTACGTCCGATACATCGACTGGTTCATCACCACGCCTCTTCTGCTCATCGATTTGCTCCTCACTGCTGGCATGCCATGGCCTACCATCATGTGGGTTGTTGTTGTTGATGAAATCATGGTCATCACTGGTCTCGTCGGTGCTCTCGTAGAGAGCCGTTACAAATGGGCTTACTTCGTTTTTGGCTGCGTCGCTCTCTTCTACATCGTCTACCAGCTCGCATGGGAATCGCGCATCCACGCCAAGTCATTCGGCCGTGATGTTGAGAGGACCTTCATGATGTGCGGAAGTTTGACTACTTTGCTCTGGATCTTGTACCCTGTCGCGTGGGGAGTCTGCGAGGGCGCGTAAGTTTTACCCAACAATGATCATAATTGTGCAATCACTTACACCAAAACAGCAACCTCATCGCTCCCGACAGTGAAGCCGTCTTCTACGGTGTCCTTGATTTCCTAGCCAAGCCCTGCTTCGGTGCCCTCCTTCTGTGGGGCCACAGGAACATCGACCCCGCCCGTCTGGGTCTTGCCATCCACGACTACGGTGATGCCGACGCTGTTGTTCAGGAGAAGAAGATCAAGCCTGAGACTGCTGCCTCAGGCGCAACTGCCACCCACCCCGATGGATACAACGGCACTGCTCCTCACGTGGACAACACTGTCTAAAACAAATCTCTGGGTTTAAGGTGAACAGTGGCCTCTGACAAGACGGAGAGATCAGAGGTATGGTGGTAGTTGTAATGTTAGGATGACCTTCGCGTTTGCAATCCCACCGGGGATGAGAACGTGGAACTGTAACGCGGATCGAATCATGAGTACTTTCAAGATACCCTCTTTAGTAGATACTTAATCAATTTTTTACCTTGTCAAACGTGTGTCCGAATGATTCTGCATACATTCATTTGACATGTTCACAGCTAGTGCACGACCATCAGATACTCTAACCACCCAACCCTCCGCTGATGTATACCACCAACACAGGCAGACTCGATTGTAGAACCCATGTTTCTGCGCCTAGAGTATGCATTCTGCACACACCATTAATTTTCACCATTCGTGCCGTATTTGTTCACTATATAACTTCCGCAACCCTTTCTCCAAGTCCCGCGCATACGTTGATGAACAGGCTAGCCAACGTTTGTTGCTCATATCTATTCACCCACAATCGTGACCCCTCAGGATTCCATGACAAAAAGTGGTCATTAAATCAAGTACAATGTATACCAACAACATTAATATACTAAAAGCCCTTATCTACGCCCGTATCTACAGTAAACTACATACGACAACACTACCAATCGCCGAGCAACCCATTACCAGTCTTCTGATACACCAAAACACCCGGTACCGTCACAAACACAAGGGCAATGCTCAGCAATATCCAGACAAGCCAGCTAAGATACGGCCCGTTCTGCGTGCGATCCAACGGACCAGGAGCTGGCTTGGGCTCTGCCTTGGCGTCCAGCGGGCGCCACGGGATGCGGCTCATTTCATTGCGGTCATGGAGAATCTGCTCAGTGACCAACTTGGCACCAGCAAGTACAATGGGAACACCCGTGCCAGGGTGTGTACTCGCACCGACAAAGTACAGATCCTCGATGCTGCGATGCTTTGTCTTGGGCCTGAAGCTGAGCACGTTGAAGAAGGAGTGGCTGAGACCGAGAATGGCGCCACGGTCGAGGTTGAATGTGGATTTCCATGTTACGGGCGTGTTGATGGTCTCTTCGATGATGTGGGGACCGAGCGAGATCTTGAGTCGCTTCTCCATGGTTCTGATGATGGTTTCACGGGCTGATGCTACCATGGAGTCCCAGTCTTGGGTCAGGCCTTTCGTGTGCCCCGAGCCCTTGTGTTGGTCGTCGGATGAGCCTTCCAAGTGACCGACTGGGACCAGAATAACGATGGAATCACAGCCCTCTGGCGCGGCGGAAGGATCGACGCGGGAGGGGACGTTGACGTAAAAGCTGGGTTGATCTGGAATCAGGTGCTTCTTGAAGATACTGTCAAAGCTCTCTTTGTAGTCTTCCGCGAGGAAGATGTTGTGAGCGCTTAGTTCGGGGAATTGTCGGTCTAGCGCCCAGTAGAAGGATATGCTCGAACATGACGCTTGACGTTTTAGGAGAGCTCGTCCAAACGAGGTGGACGGGAGAAGATTGTTGTATGCGTAGGCCAGATCAGCGTTGCAGACAACCACATCAGCGGTCAATGGCTCCTGGCTCTCATCTTCGAAAACCACGCCGGTCGCACGCTTCCCGTCGTCCGAAATCTGTATGTTGCGGATGGGGCTGTTGAACTTGAATTCGACACCCAAACGCTCACCTACGTTGACAAGAGATTCGACCACCTGATCACGTTAGTAAAGAGGATTTTCTGCAATGGAGCACACTAACTTTATGGAAGCCACCAATAGGATACCAGATACCCTCAGCCAGCTCCGTGTATTGCAGCAGACTATACGTTCCCGGAGCGTCAAACGGGCTCATGCCCATATACATGCTTGCAAACGTGAAGACTCGCCGTAACCTCTCCGTCCAGAAGTACTTGCTCGCCCGGTAATAGATGCTCTCAAATGGATGCAGCTCGAAGAGATGCAACAAGAAGTCGAAACGGACCATGCTCAGCAACGAGTAGAAATTCTTCTTCAGCACATGGATGATGGACACCTCATAATGTCGATGTGATTCTTGCAGGAAAGCAAGGTACCGCTCGAATCCGTCTTTGCCTTCAAAACGCTCGACTTCAGCCTTCATGATGGAAATGTCGGTTGAGAGTTTGAAGGTAGTATCATCATGGAAATGAACATTGTAGTTCGGTTCGCATTTGACCAGCTTGACGCCCTCTGCATCGAGCGAGGTGCCCAGATCCTCGAATGTTTCATGGAAGAATCGAGGTAGGAGTAGTAAGCTCGGACCTTGGTCGAACCTCTGCGTAACGATTAGCGTTGAGTCGTGTGATGCTGCCGCACGTTCATCGACTTACATATCCGTGACGATGTATCAAACTGCATCTTCCGCCAGAGAAATCGTTCTTCTCGACTACAGTGACTTTGTAGCCTGCCGCTGCGAGCCGCGCTGCGGTAGCGACACCTCCGGCACCAGCACCGACGACGATCGCGCTAGGGCGCGTGCCCTTGTTCTCGATATGCTCCCCCATTTAGTAGACGGATTGATGTATGAGAGGCGGCACAATTGCGATGAGCGTTGTGAAGAAGACGCGTTGTAGCGCGCCACGCTCGGGTATTCCTGGATCAGTCCACACCAAGACTGCCAGTCATGACGTCTACAAAAATCAATAGGGCTAGTTTGCACCTTGGGCAATTGTTGAGTTGCGTCGGCACATTTGCGCTGCACGTGAAAGCTTCTGGCTGTCTGAATCCTAATCGGCATCTTTCCTTGGATGGTTTTCCGCCCCCTGCATGCGATGCTGAAGCCGATAAGCCACGCGAATGTAGCTCACATATGCTATCCGCGCGCAGCTTAGAGCGGAAGCCCGCGGACAAGAGATTGTCCAAAGACTTGGCGCATGCGCAAACACCTGTCACTTGATTATTCAGAGATGTTTGATTATTAGTGTTGTTCATCTCACGATGATCGTCGACGCTTCAACAAGTGCCCGCGATCGTGGGGTCCACTAGCGACGCTCGGCGTTTACGTTGCAGCATGCAGAAAAGATGATTGAACATTACAACATTATATTATTAGCGACTCGGAACGTCGTATTAATTGAATATGGTGAGAACATCGGTAGAGTTGGAGTACTCGGGCTGACATTCCTCAGTGAATCCGCCAAACATGTCGGCCCTCTCTTGGACGAAATCCTGGAACGCGCTCTTGGAGCAACTCTCTCCAGGGCCATCAGCACAAGCCAGCGGCTGCGGGTCTTTGTTGACGAGGACGCGGATGTACTCGTCAGCGGCGAATCCGTAACTGTCGCATGACATCTTCTCAACAGCGATGTTGGACAAGAAAGGTAGGATCCTTGATGATCTCCACGCTCTCGCATGGTTGGGCCTGTCGAGGGGCATTGTGATGTTTGGGTTGTTTACTCCGGTATTAGCGGAGTTGTTGAACAGACCCATAGCAACTACGACGGTAGGAGGCAACTCGCGGTGAGTGAAAGAGACGTAGAGATCCTGGCCGGCCTCGTCCGCGAGCAACTCGACGGCGGTAGCGTTGAGCCAGGGAAGGCCAAGAGCACCCGACAGCTCGGGGCTTCCATAGCCGGTGTTGTAGAAGTACATGATATCGTTCATGTACTCGAAGGAGAGCCACTCGTCCTGGGAGAAAAGGTCGAGCGAACAGAAGGGGGAAGAGCCACGAATGACTGTCTCGTATCCGCACAGCTGCTGCATGCCTACGATGTCGGACTTGGTGAAGTTGAAGGCAGGGGCGTACGCATTCAACCGTTCGACAATGGGCTTGGTGTACGTTTCTTGGAATTGCTGGAGGAGTATTGTTAGTTGGAGGCATGTTGTCTTGGTGAGTTTACGTACAGATGACTGCTCGCTACCATATGAAGAGCTGTACTTGGGGCAACCCTTGTATGGTGTCAGGGAGTCTGCACCTCGAGCAGCATCCTCGCGGACGGAAACGCGCTCGGTGCCGTTGCTCTCAGCCACAAGGCCGTCGATAAAGGAAGATGCACTGAGCTCGGTCCTCTCGGCCGTTGATGTCCATACGCGCTCAGGGTCCTTGAACGTAGGGTAACGCAGACGCACATCGACACCCAGCTTGTAGGATTGCAGCCTTCCGACCGAGGTGAGGTCCTCTAGCTCCTCGTCGCTGATGGGTGTCTGCCATTTTGACAGGAACGACAGGGGTCCCGCGCTTCGCCAGTCGGCCGTCGTGTTCTTCAGCTTGTCGGTGAAGGGCTCGATGTACTCCTCGTAATCAAAGTCGTTGGCGTAGATGGCGGCATGGCGAATGAGGTACGACGCGCGCGTTACGTTGCAGCCCTGTGGCGGCTTGGGGTCGAGACGCGGGTCCTCGAAGTACGGGGCAATGCCAGCAAGGTGCTGCAGAGGGTCGAACGAGTAGGCGGCCTGTGCCGTGGCTGCATTAGCAATTGCGAGGATGGAAACGAGGGCCGACTGCATGGTGGGCAATGTAGGCTAGAGCGCGAGCCGTACCTAGGAAAGTTGGGATACATGATCGCCTTTAAGCTCTGCCCCAGGCTGCGCAAACGATGTCATTGTCCGGATCCAGCGTGCCGTACGCTGTGGAGAAAGCCGAAAGCAGGTCGTGCTCGACCACAACCGACGGGATATGACGATGTTTGCCAGGTACCTGCCAAGGCAGCGGTTACGCATTGACCTCACCAGCCACGTCAGCCACCATCACATCTTCCGGCTCCTCAATGGGTGGATACGGTGAAAATAAAAACAATCAAATAACCAGGGGTATTGGGTAGCCAACTCGCTTCTAGCATTACACAGTCTCGTCACACACCGTCTCGTCACACCACGTTCGCCCGTCTCTGCAGCGTCTGCACTTTGAGTTCCAACACTTGGCAATCATTCTCCTTGCGGTGTAGATCTCTCATGAGTCCCTCCTTCTCCGACCGGAGAGCCTGCAGCTTGCCTCCGATGCTCTCGCGGTAGGTGGCATGTTCCTCAAGCAGGGCTTCAATTCGGTACCAGTCCATCTGCCCGCTTCCTCCCGAAGCACCCTGAGACCGTAGTCGCTCGAGCTCAGCGTCTTTGGCCCTGATCTTGGATTCAAGATCCGCAACGGTCCCTTTCCACGCTTGGTGAGCGGTCGATCGGTTTAGATCGTCGATGCTGCCACCTCGCGGCGCCCCTAACTGCGCGACAAGATCAGAGTTTCGCTTTTCTAATTCGAGAGCTCGCTGCTCGAGAGCTGCCACCTTGGCCGCAGTAAAGAGGTCGGTTGTGTCGCGCCTTTCGAGAAAGCTACCTGGACGTCCCCGGCTTGGACTGCTACGTCCAGTCTGTGCATGCAATCGCTCCACCTCTCTTGTCTTTTCAGCAAGCTTGCTCCGTACAATCTGCACGTTGATGAGATCTTCGTCGCGCAGCTTTTTGGTCGCGTCCAGTTCGCGTCGACAGCTAGCTAGTAGTCCCTGTATCGTCATGTTAGTGAATGGCTTGCGCTAATCCGTTGTCTTCTACACTTACACGAATCTTAATGTTGTTCTCTACATCTTCGTCTCGAAGGGCCCAGATGGCGTCGTGTCGCTTCCACCATGTCTTCTTCTCGTCTTCCAACGCTTTCAGACGCGCCATCGTCTGCTCGTACTCTTCAGGCTTGACTGATATGGCAGGATTTGATTGTTCGATGTAGACAAGCTTGGACATCAGGGCGGCAAGTTGCGACTCCAGAGGACCAGGGACATGCGGCGCGGGTGCTGGAGATACCGGCTCTTGGCCTGTGAGGCTCATCTTCGTGGCTGAAGGCGCCAATGACTTCTTCGATGGATAGGGGACGTCCTCCTCGTTGCCGTCCAGAGTAGAAGATCGCGATGTTGCATCGTCGTCCACCGGTCGCTCAACAAAGGTTCGCTGGTCTTGATATTGCGGTTTGCTCGCGTGGACTGTGTGTACGACATCGTTTGCCTTCTTCTGAGAGAACAAAGGTGCTGTGGGGTTAGGTTGTTGCTGTTGTCGTTGCATTTGCGCCATGGCTGACATGGAGGTGTCTTGTGGACGACGGGAGTATTGTTGTGGCTGTGGCTGTTCGTCCTCTGAACCCAGGTCAGAGTAGTTGTCTGATTCGTAATTCGTCGGTCGTCTCTGCATTTGAGGTGAACTCATCGAAACGGGGCGACTGCCTGATTGAAAGGATGCGATAGAATGGACAGATGGTGTGCGTTTTGCTCCTGGAGTTACGCGGTTTGGTGCCCACATCTTATGCTGGGGTTGTTGTCGAAAGGGTACTGCGCAACGTCTGCGTGTATGGCGGGCCGGGTTAATCGAAGAAAGAAGCTGAGCTCAGCTAGATCTCTTAGTAATTAAGATGCATTTGATATCTGTCGATAAGTTGAGGTTCAACTCAGCCTCTATGTAGTCCATCGTGGATTCGCGGTCATGCTATGAAACGGTGCTGAGACGCAGGGGTCAGGACACAGAGATCTGCGACACAGACAGATGAACGACAGCCGTATCAGCCTGAGATTGCCTTTGAGCCTTGGACTGCACAATTCCGACTTGGTACAACACCTCGAGTCCGTACTTTTGAAAAGGCTCCACTTGGAGCCCCATCTCACCATGGTGTAACACCAAATTCTACGCGAGTCATGGCGCCGTTTGCCGATAGTTCAGACTAGAGCAGACCCGGCGCTACGGATGCTGGTCTGAAACACTTCAAGCCGCGATCTTGTATCAACACTACCGGTTATCACATCCTGTCTAACACGTATTCGTGCCCTCGTGCAATAGATGCCTCAGCCAAGCTGTAGGCATACATTCCTGATGAGATTACGGACTTGTGCGTGCACCATGTCAAGCAGGGCATCTTCGATATTGGATGGAGCTGTGCTACGCTGGGGTGCGGACGAATATACACTGTCTTATCACATATCGTAGCGGTCGGTTTCGTGGTGGGCAGGCCTATATACGAAGTAGTCAAAAGACGCCACCTTCTCTGTGCCGTTGCAATCAGATGCCGCCATACCCACAAAAGCGCCTGTGAAGCTTCCATGTCTGTGTTTGCAAAGTCAGTATGCATCTTCATGTGAGTGACAGAGGAAAGTAACTCACGCTTGATGACCACCACACTCATCACTCAGGATCGAAGCATCGTAGACCGGTCCAATCTCTGTCAAGTCCTTTTGTCCCTCTAGCGCGTAGCTAAATTGGAGTTTTCTACCCCGAATGCTCAGCGCCAATCGTACCTTGCCCTCTTGTGGGAGTGACACCGGCTCCGCGAGCGGGAGTTTCAAATTGCCGTCCGGCCACGAAGCTTCCGAGCTCAAGATGAGCAGTTCGCGCTTGCCATCAGAGTCGGCCGTGACGGTCAGGTAGAAGAAGTTGAAGCGGCAGTAGTAGGCAGTCAGGCCTGCGAATGTACGTTCGTCGTCTGGGCTGAAGCTAACGACTGTCTCGGCATCATACGAGAAATGCGTTTGACGGCGTGCAACAAGGGCTTGTTCGAACCAGGATCCAACGGCCTCGCGCCCAATGAGTTGCAGAGCACCATCTTTGACGTCGAAGATGCGCTCTGGCTCTGGTGTGCGGAGCCACTGGAAGTCTTTGTGGAGACCATCTTTGCTGCTGAATTCGTACCGCTGCTCAGCCCAGTATGCGGTATCGTCGCGCGCTGCCGGCAGTTCGACATGAAGAGATGGAACGGGTCCGTTCTTCACATATAGCCAATCGTCCTTGTCCCAGTAAGCCTCTTGAATAGCGCATTCACGCCCAAGAACACAGCGACGGAATTGTGTGGTAGGGCGGCCAGCCAGATGGACGATATATGTTTTGCCGTCCGGAGTGTCGACTATATCTCCATGACCCGCCCTTTGTAGCGAAGCTAGCGGCGCGTCTTTGGAAGTGATGATGTGCTTTTGAGGGTGCAGTTCGTATGGGCCCCAGATATCGCGGGATCGTGCCAAGGTACAGGCGTGTTCATATGCTGTGCCGCCCTCAGCAGTCAACAAGTAGTACCACCCGTTCCGCTTGTACAGATGTGGGCCTTCAACCAGAGCTAAGTCGCTACCGGGGAAGATAGTCTTCCATGGGCCAACAAGTTTCTTCGTTTCAGGATCCCATTCCTGCATTCTGATTCCCTAAAAGTAGATCCACGAGCTCAGTATCTGCTGCAACGACTTGTCGCCGGAAGAGATTTACTTACAACGAAGAACTGCTTACGTCTTCGGTGATCTTGCAGCATATTTATGAAGTACTTCCTGCCATCGTCATCATGGTACAGTGAAGGATCAAATCCTGAGTGGTTGATGTAAATGGGGTCAGACCATGGACCCTCGATGCGATCGGCAGTGACGATGTAGTTGGGCGTGTCTTTGAAGGAGCCATCCTTGCGTTTGACGTCTGTGTACACCAGCCAGAATTTGCTGCCGTCATGAGTGAGGCAAGGTGCCCATACACCTAAAGTCTGTTACGAACTGCGTGAATATAGTCAATCTTGATCGAATACGTACCGCAACTATCGGGGTCACCGCGCATATCCAATTGACTCTTCCTGCTCAGTGGGCGTGTCACGAGCTCCCAGTTGGCGAGATCCGTGGAGTGGTGTATTTGCACTCCTGGAAACCACTCGAAAGTGGATGTCGCAATGTAGTACTAATTTGACACAATTAGTATGTGCCATGGCCTACTTCTAAGGTCTGAGGTTCAACCATCCCCGGATCACATCGAAAAATCCCAACGGTAGCTTTCATGGTAGTCCCGCAGTCGAAATCGGGGAGTTGTAGAAACTATAATACTCACTATGGTACTCTGGTTAGCTCATTTTCTCAAGTTGAACACAACAATATCTTACCGTCATTTCCAACACGCAGGACCGATGGGTCCGCGTTGAAACCTGGAAGAATGGGATTACGAACTAGCGGCATGATGGTGGGTTAGACGTTATGTGTATCGTTTGCGATACTCTCGCATGACAGCCCAGCTATATATGGTGCTTCTCATCGAAGATGTCGGCGATTGCCCGCAATGAATTAGCCGGCTGCGAACCGCCTCTTTTGCCGGCGCCTACTTGGCCGACAGCTGACGATACAGTGTTCTCAACCCCGCGCCTGGCCCGACATGCAACATCACGCCGAAGGGAGCGAAAACTGGAGCGGATAGACGCGCACCTCCGATTATGATGACGCAAGGCACTGTCATGTAGGATGTAACGAAACGCATAGCTAACAACTTCAAAGCCAATGGTGTGAATTGTCAATGTGTAGAGTCAAGGCCTGATGGTACACATAGTTTGGCCATCAGGCAGTTCAGCATGAGCTAGATTACTTGCAATGATGTTACCAAATCCAAACAGGGAGGTGCTCCACGCATCCCAGGTTATGAATTATCCAGTATCCACATGCGGCTCACTTGACATACTGTCTAGCGAGCACCGAGTATCTCTAACCCGTGCGGTATATACGGGAATCGGGGGTTGTTATCCCGACATGAGCGCTAATCCTCACAACGCCGCGCCCACACTTCCCACATGGCAAAGGCTTCACGACTCGTATAGCCCTTCTAGTCTTGGTCCTCTGACACACCTTCGTTACCCACTTCCGGTCTTTCTGAGTCTTGGTTATTGGTAGAATCGTTACTTGGTGCCTCATCCACGTTCGACGAAGCGACGACACCCGCGGGAGGGACGAAAGTATCGCCTTCATCCGTGTCTAATTGCATCAGGAAAGTCTCCCAAATCTCGATGAGCTAGTACGCCAGTCAGTAAGCCGGAATATCAGACGTGGTAGGTGAACTTACTTCCTTCTGTGCTTCTACAGCACTCTCTAAGAAGGTCTCCACGCCTGACTTGAAGTCTTCGACCTTTTCTCTCTCAAAGCGCTCTAGCTCACTGCGCATCAGACGACCCATATCGTCGAAAAGCAGCCTTGCTTGGTGAACCTTGCGTTCGGCATCCGCAACGTCGGCGCTGAGCTGGTTCAGACGGTCTTGCTGTGATCTGCCCTGCCTCAAGAGTTTGTCCTGATTGGTTTTCCGCTTCTGTAGCTCCTGCTCGGCAGAATGCCAGGAATGGTAGGCCTTCTGTCGCTGCTGGAACGCGGTCTTTACAGAACCTATCAAACGAATGTACTCGTCTATTACGATGCCCATGGTGAGGATGTCTTGTTGGGCTTGGCGCTCGTAAAGCTCTCGAATGCGAATCTGGATATCGGATAGGCTATCAAGCGGACCAGACAGAGATGGCGATAACTCGACAGCAGACAAAGAATGCAGAGAAGCCGAGAAGTCGCCACACGCCTCAGCTAGACCTTTCCGCTGTGTGACTACAGAGTCAGTAGCCTTGAGAAGAGCTTTGAGCTGTGCTTCTAGAGCATCGAGGTAGATTCTGCGGTCGTGGAACCACTATGGTACTGTTAGCATAGTAAGTAATTACAAGAAGTGTTATACGTACGTCGTCGTGTTCAACGAATTTACCACTGCTGCCAGAGAGCATAGAGCCAAACATGCCTTTGCTTTCGCTTATACCGGGGTCTTTGCGCTCTTTGTTCTTGATGTCCATGTTGAAGGCTTCGCTTTCGAGGAACAGCTTCAAGTCACTGTCGTGTTGCAATACTGGATGCGCAGCCGCCTTGTTAAGCATACGCTCCAGAGCGGAGCGTCGCGACTCAACAAAATCGGCTTCGAAGCGCCCAACGGCCTGTTTCTCCGGTGGTGGAGGGATAATGACTCCGGGGTTGTTGTTGTGCAGTTGTGTGTATAGCCAGAGGAAGTCACGGTAGCGGCGCGAGACGGTAAATTCGGGGTTGCGGTAGCCCTTGGACGTCGTCTTGGTAGTAACGGAGTATTCTGTGTGCGAGCTCGTGAGGTCACCGACTTTGTGAGGGTCGCCGACCGAAATGGCAAAGGACGGCTTCGCGGCCTGCTCGACGCTGACGCTTGGCTGTGTCTGGCGCTGGGGTGTGGCATTCGAAGGAGCCTGTACTGGAGGCGGTACTCTGGCTCCTTGAGAAGAGCGTAGCTGCGCGTCGTCGTCATCAAGATCGACCGAATCCATCATGCCGCGCAGCGAAGGCGTGGAGGCGTCGGGGGCGGCCCGAGTGGTGCGCGACGCAGCAGCTTCCTTCTGAGGCGGCGCTGGAGGAGCAACCTCAGGGCCTGTCGACGGCGAGGGAGCACCCAGAGGGCCCAGCGGGTCATCAACAGCCTCAAGCTTGGTCGATTGCAGGCCATACTGTCGCCGCCGGGGGCCGCGTCCTGCGGGCGAGCGCGGGGCGGCGGAGGCTGTAGGGGCAGCATCGGTCGCTGGCTTGGACGAGGTCGTGGAAGATTCGGCGTCCAGGTTGTCGTTCTGCTCTACTTTGTGAGTACTCGGCGCAGGGCTCGACCGTGAGGGCACATCTGGAGGCTTGTCAGCTGTGCACAGTGTCGTCGGCAGGACAAGAGACACGTACCTCCCCACGGAGAGCTCCCTTCATCTCCAAGGTCCATTGGCGCAATGATTGGGTGTGTGTGGGTGTCGTGGTAGTGGAAGTTGCAGGTGCCGTGGGAAGCCTACGGTATGGCCATGGCAGCTATGCATTGGCGCTGGGGTTGGCTACAAGGCTACCTATGACATACAGGGTCCACTAGTCGCAATCCCCATCACCTCACAACATGTCGCTTCATTGCGCCGTCTTTCTTTCTATCAGCCTCCGACATTTGCATTCATTACAGATTACTACCCAGGCTCACTTTCCCATGTTCACAGGTATAGCCGACTTTGCCGTCTTCAGACCCCAGCCTCATCACCCCCCTCGTCTGCCCTAATCGTTTCCCAAGATGGACGACCCAGCTCTCGACAAAGACCTTTGAGCCTTCAGCCGCAGGCCTAAGGTAGGTCGTGTTCACTATGCTGAGTTAGCACATTCCATATTCCAACCTCTTGGGTGCTTCAAGGTTGCACTTACAGTTACGTGAGACATGTCCGCCGTCCCAGAACCCTTCGCGGATACAAGGAGTAATGGCCATGGAAGTCGTAATGTCAAAGATCAAAGCCACGGCTCCGCCATGAAGCATACCACCAGCGTTGCACAGCTGCTTAGGTACCGTGAAGCTCATGACGTTGCGCGACTCGTGAGGATTGCTGCTTGTCGGCGCATAGGTAACCGATTCGACTTTGAGTTCTCGCGCAAGGATAGCATCGTGGCCCTACAGATGTAGCATTAGAGCAGCGTAGTTGCAGGGACAAGGCAACATGCATCGTAATCACTGTCGCGTATGGCCTCGAACCATTGCGATACTTTCTGAAATGGCGACGGATCCTCCTCGTCGCCTCCTGCGGCCCCTCTTGCGCCTTCCTTGTTTGCAAATCTACTCATATTCGAGGGTCGTGAATGGAAAGAGACATGACGCTGATGGAGCAGTGTCAATGATGCGAGATGCATGCCCGCGGGCGGGACCTCGGCATCTCCAACAGCGCTAACCACTTCGAGCCGCTGCATCCGAAAATGTGGTAGAGAGACCAAAAGTTCCATCACACGCGCCCTGAGCCCGCCTGTCGAAGCAACGTCTAGCCATGGACCCGTCCGGACTCTTTCGCCAGCTGCTGCGCATGCCCGTAGGCCACCGCAACGCCCTACTCGCGCCTACGCGTCCGAATGCGCGCGCTTTCGCCATGTTCGCACCCCCGCTGTCGCACCCACGCTTCATGTCCCTCCCGCGCATTGTCCAGCCGAGCTTCTGGGCCTCTCTGATACCAACGCCACTCAAGACGCGCTCTGAGAGACCTAGGCGCAAAGAATGGAACCCCGCTACCCCGTACATCATTCTTGGACTGCTCGTTGGCAGCCAGGCTATCCAGATATTATGGTTGAAGCAGGAGAGGACACACAACCTTCACAAAGCCGAAGCGAAGATTGGGGTATTGAAAGAGGTCATTGAGCGTGTACAGAGAGGGGAAGACGTCTCCGTAGAAGCGGTCTTGGGGACGGGCAATGAGGCCGACGAAAGAGAATGGGCTGAGGGTAAGCCAACACTCTGGAACACGACATGACTTGAGACAGTCTGAAAGCTGACATGTCATAGTCCTGAAGGATATCCAGGACGAAGAGGCTCTTTTCCAAAGTAAGAAGAGGAGGAAGGCACAGAAAGATGCTGCTATCCAAGAGGCTACTCAATCACCGGATAAGGACCAACAAAAGACACCGAGTACCAAGTTCACGAAACAAGAAGTAGAAAGCGTTGGAGGTGTCAAGTTCTACTGAGCTTGAAAAAGACTACGTGATATGGAAGTTGATATCGAACGAACATCTAAGCCTCTTGTGCGGACCAGCCGCTCAAGCAGAGAGCTCAAAAGGAATGGATCGAAAAGCAGTGAAGATCTGGCATCCATCGCCGCCGCCATCACCATCAAACCTCATCACCACTTCGCTCCTCGCCTTCGCCTTCCTCTTCTTCGTTCTCGCCATGCTCTTCGTCAGACGTCTCGTCATCTGTCTCAACCGTGTACCCAGCTTTCAACATCTTCGTCACAACCTTCAACCTCTTTCCACGCTTTCCGTTGCCACTGTTGTTCGAGTGTTTGGTGGAGCCCCTCGCCTCGGGGTTGTCGCACAAGAGCGCAAGAGTAAGACCTCCACGCAAGGCATCATCGCACGCCGCCTTCACGTGCTTCAACAAGAAACAGATACGGGCCAAGCGCCTCTCCGCGCTCCCCTCGCTGACATCGGTGAGCTTGCCGCGAACCACCTTCTTGTGGTAGACATTGGGGCGAACCCAGCCTCGCGTGTGTACGGCGATGGCCTCGTCGAAGACGTGGTGAGCCGTAGCCTCGATGTCCGCGGGATCGTACACCGCCTGTTTCTCAAAGCGAACGAGCTTGGTCGATTTCCCGCTGTCGCGGACGTCGGAGACGTCGATGATGGAGTCGTAGATACGGCGTACCCAGTACATGCCTAGAAAAAGATCTGATTAGTTTATGTTGGAACAGTAATGAATATGCTGTGACTTACGTCCATACTTCTTGACGCGCTCGACATCTGGTGCTGGACCCTTCTTTGGAACGCGGGCGCGCTTGCGGTATGCTCTAGCGGCTGCGCCGGTCTTGAAGCGCCCGCTAAATGCTGGATAGATGGGCTGTGGATCCGACGGATCAGGCTCAGGAGCGTCGAATTCGATGGGAATAATCTCATATCCATCCTCATCTATCTCGGGCTCCCATGGAATGGGTAAGTAGTTGTCCTCGGTGAGAGCTCCCCCCGGGACCGGAGCACGTGGCTTGGTCGGTTGGAATCCGAAAGAGCGCATCAGATCCTGGTATACGGCGTTCTTCTTTTTCGCGGTCAAGGCGGCGACAGCCTTAACCTGTTGAGCTGGACTGAGTTCTCCAGAGTGAAAGCGTGCACAGAACTCCTCAAAGTTGAACTCGGCATCGGAACTGATGTACTTTAGAACCTGCGGCTTCTCGTTGCAGGCTTGTGCAGTGTGCTCCTCGATGGTAGATACGCAGCCTCCATCCTGAGTCTGAGTCGAAGCAAGTGTATGCTGTAGGGATAGCTCCAAGTTGGTGGCAGTGAAGTCAGCGTTGTCTTGGTTGCCGGTGAACTCGTTGCTGTCGAACAGGCCGTGGTCAAACTCCATGTTTCCAGTGTCGAAGTCGAAGTTGTTGGTGGATGCTGTTGCAAGTGTAGTGAAGGCATCGTGGACGGCACCGTGATCGTTGGCGTGTTCGTTGTGACCGAGATCTTGGTTTTGAGCAAAGTCGGCGTCGAACTGGAACCCAGAAAGATCACCCAAGCCGTCGTCTTGTTGATGAAGACCGGAATCAATGGACTGGAAGGGGTTGAAGGCAGGTAGCTCGGGGTTGCCGTCGATAGGCAAGTCAGGGATACCGACAAAGGTGTCGTGGACAGCATCGAACAAGTCGGAGTGCTCTGAGCGAGGAGCAGGCGAGTTTGGAGTCAAGTTCTTAGGTGCGTTGACAGGCACATCAGGAAGAACAGTCGAAACGTTGCGTCCATCAGCACCTGGATCCATAGCCTCTGAGCGAGCCGGAGAGTGAGGAGTGTGGGGTGAAGACATGGTAGCTCGAGAGAAGCGGTGCCAGACCAAGTGATGAAGAAGTTTGAGTGCGAGAATGTAAAGACGACCGGCGTCAGAAGCAAGGCAAGTTGAAAGAAGAGGAAGAAATTGAGCAAAGATAGAAGTTGGTGAGTAGAAAGTAGGTTGCAAGGAGGAGAAGGACCAGAAGCTGTAGAGATGTTATACTAGCCCTAGACCCGTGGGCTGCCCCGTGTGTATCGTTTTCCCCATTGTCGAGACGTCGGACAATAGTGCGTGATATTTTCCTGTACAAAGTCCCATTCT
Organism: Alternaria novae-zelandiae; assembly: GCF_023758075.1. Classification (NCBI taxonomy): domain Eukaryota; kingdom Fungi; phylum Ascomycota; class Dothideomycetes; order Pleosporales; family Pleosporaceae; genus Alternaria; species Alternaria novae-zelandiae. Next base: position 97,237 of record NW_026056976.1, on the reverse strand, counting down.
GGAGCTCGAAGATGCTTGTAACTTTCACGTCACCGTATTGTTTGGTCGATCCTGGCGAATCACAGCCCGTCGTTCCTATTGTGCCACGTGGGAGAGCGACGAGGTCGGGGCGCTAGTCGAGTCCCCTTCACCTTCACTTTTTTGTGAAGAGTCAACAGCCTCTTGCTCGAACAATAGAATGAACAAATTTGCGCGCGTCAAAGGCTCACTTTCTGAAATACCAAATCATATACATTAAGATGTCAAAATCCTACATTTGCCAGTGGTTGTTCCTGAATCAATAAACTCCTCTGACATCCATGACATGATTTGCAAACCGCTACGTCATTGATGCGCAAACTGAGCAACATCAACTGAGTGCCAGAAAGTGGACCAAGGCGCAAGAAGCTCAAGAGTCTTGAGTCAATGATCCTGCAATAGCAAAAATGGTATAAAACGAAATCCCATCGAAACACGATGGTACCATGAGAAGGAGAAAGTGTGAAAAACCAAATTACGCCTTACAAATCGCTGAACACATGTCCCATCAAGTAGCAGCAGAGCGTTTCAAGGTTCGTGTGCCTTTACGAAGATCCGTGGACTTGTGTAGGCGAGATCATGGTTGCAGCCGGCTGAACAGATTTTGGGTCCTGGCTGCCTGTGGCAGTCTGTGGACCATCGTCGCTCTCTACCCTCTTCCTCCATTGCGAAAGTTCATCCACGTCGTCAGTGTTATCGTTTTCAGGCATGCGTTCAAAATCAAAGCGGTCGCTCAATCGGTAAGCTTTGTTGGTAGTTTCCCAGTGACTCCTGAGTGCGTCCAACTCAGAAGCAAGATTGTCAAGGGCCATTGAGTTGCGTGTAGCAGAAGATGAAGGGCGGGGTATGGCTTCTGGCGTGCTGGAGCCATCGTTGTGGCTGTACAGAGACTCGGCCGATGCAACGCTATCGTGTGCCCGGTGGCGACTGTGTTCAGGGTGGGCGTTCTCAGCCGGAACCTGGGATTGGCGGCGGTAGTTATCGACCGATGTCTCAAACTGATCGAGGAACATTTGGACGCGGCTCTCAGCTTCGCGTGCACGCTCTTCTGTCTGTGCATACTGTCGGCGAAGCGATTCGAGGTCTGCCTGGAACTGAGCCGCCTGGTGCTCGGCCTGCTTCGTGGCATTCGTTGCCGTCTCAGCATCGGCGCGAGCGGAAGCCAGGTCGGACTGCAGTTTGGACAACTGGGTCTCGAAACGCGAAACGGTTGCTTCCATGTTCTCCCGTGACTTGTCCAACTCGGAGCGGAGTGCCGTGCGTTCTGCGTCCAATTCGGCGTGATTAGCTTCGTCAGCAGGGCTACGCTTGTCTTGTCTCGCTTGAGTGAGTTCTTCCTCGAGCTTCAGGTTCGCGCTCTTGTAACGATCAAGCTCCTGTTTCATCTTCGAAAGCATCTTCTCTGTACCACGGAGGTACTTGACGGCAGCTTGGTGGTCGTTGTGAAGCGCCTGTAGCTTCTCCTCCCATTCTTTACTGACCTCATGCTCACGCTCCTCGAACATGGAACGCAACTCCTCATGTGCTTTAGTCATAGAATCCACCTGTTGTTCCAGCTCGCGAACGCGATTGAACTCAGGTGTGCCAAATCTTGAGTTTGGACTGTCTAGTACCCTCGAGCGTCGCGTATCGACAGGGTTCACACCTCTTTCATCAAGAAGATTGCGAAGAGTCTTGAGCTGGACTTCAAACGCATTGCTCTCAAGACGCAGACGTTCGTGTTGTTGGCGAAGCTCGGTACGTTCAGCTTCGGAGAGCTGTACATCTCGCATAGCCTGTTGTAATTGTTTACGGATGGTCAGTCCCTCACGACTAGATTGCTCTTGATAGGCCTCAAGACCGGCGATTCGTTCTTCTGCTCGTCGAAGCTTCTCCGACGCTTGATCAGCTGCTGTCTGGTTCTTGCGGGCCATGGTATTTGCAGCTTCAACTTGCTGTTGCAGCACCACGACGCGCTCATCGGCATTTGCGCCATCGTGCTCGGTACGTTCCGTCATCGTTTGCAGACCAGAGAAAACAGTGGCTCGATGAAGGCGTGCCTCTTCTGCATGGCTCTCCGCTAGTTCCTCCGCATCGCGAAGCTTCTGTGTCGTAGTCTCCAGTTCCAGAACGCGTGCCTCGTATTCGCTACGAAGCTGGCTCAACTTCTGGCGCAGGTTCTCGCTTTGCGTCCGCTCCTCGTTCAGTTTCTTTTCCAACAATGTTGACTTCTCTGTAGATGCAAAAACCGCATCGCGCAGAGATTGAATGACGGAAGACTGAGTTTTCGATTCTTCGGACACCTTAGCAACCCTGGCGCTCAGCTCTTGCTTGTCAATGGCTAGCAGCTTTGATGCCGATTCCGCTTCTGCGGCGCTAGTGGAAACTTCTCTTGCGATACGCTCAGCTTCGTGCAACTCGGCGCGTAAACTCTCTGATTCAGCCGTGGCCTTTTGTCGGGTCGAGTCCAGTTCTTGTACGCGTTTCTGCGCAGCTTCTGCGGTTTCCTCTGCCAGCTGCTTGGCCTTCTTTTCGGCGTCAATCTGACGAGTCAAATGCTCCACCTTGGTAGCCAGGTCGCCCTGAGCAGCCAAGGATGTAGCTAATCGACGACTGATGTCCTGGAGGCGATCGGCGTCAGGTGTACTTGTGCTTCGAGCTCCATCTGGCTGTGGGGTTCCGTTCTGACTACCGCCTCCATGAGCCGCTAACTTGGTTTTTGCGTATATGGCTTCGCTGACGGCTGCATCCCGCTGCCTCTCCACTTCAGCGATCCTCTTTGCAGCATCGTCGCCTTGGGCTTTGATTGACGTTTGCACTCGTTCAAGCTCGGTCTTCATCTTAAGAAGCGCTTCCAGCAAAGGTCTGTCTTCATCCCGAAACGCGTCGGCCGATCGTTCATCAAATACAGGACTTGTGGAGTTGCCCGAACTGTAACCTGCTCGACGGGCAAGTGCAAGCTCGGAGGCGTACCATGCGTTGCGACTCTTGACGTGCTCAAGTTCTCTGACCAGGTCAGCATTTCTCTGGTCGTTGGCGAGCGATGCGTTCTTCAGGCCTTCGCTGGGTAATCGATCAGCGTCACGGACAAAGCCGCGATGCTGCTGTGTTTCGAAAGACTGCCTCGTTGCCTGGTCTGTACTATCTTGAGAAGCTTGCGCACGGTGAGACTTGGACGTGTTCCGTGAAACGGTGGTGCTAGCGGTGCGCATAGTGTCCATAGACTCCTTCGGGGTACGTTGGCTTACAGCATCCGAAGCCTTCCTTTGCATGTCATTCGTAGACGGGCTGTCGCGGGTCATGGGTGACATGTTGTCTCTATCCACGGCGGATACAGCTCCCGTATCGATAGGTGGGCCGTATCCGCGTTCGTTTTTGGTGGGAGTCTTGCTCCTGGGCTTCGCGGCACCCTGTACGACAACGCCATTCTCACGAGGTTGCGGAGGCTGCTGAAGTGGCGGAGGGCCTGGGGGCCCCTGATTAGCTGCACGAGGCAGCCGTGATCCTGGATTAATACCGTTGCCCATATTCTCTGGGGCTCTTGTCATTTGGGGGCCGGACATCATGCTCTCGCGCGTTGGAGGGGAGCCGACTTTAGCGGGAGGAACATTGCTTCTCTCACCACCACTCATCTTCCGCTGAGTGCTCTGCGGTTGTGGCGGAGGAGCACTTTCATTGGGCGGATACCTTATCTTGGAAGTGTCCAGTATGTAACTAAGGCTGAGCTCGTTCCTATCACTGACTGAAGAGCTGGGCTCGCCAGCCAAGACGACGATGTGCTTTCCAAATGCGGTCATGCTATGTCCTGATCGGGCTGACGGGGAGTGGCCCATGTTTTGGAACATGTACCAGCGGCGCGAGGAAATCCGGAATGCGGCAAGGTCGCCCAAATCAACGCCTTCCTGAGTGCGCCCGCCAAAGATGTACATGGTGTCGTTTACGAGGGCGGCAGAATGGCCTTCGCGGGCTACGGGAATGTAACCAATGCAGTCGAGCTCCGTCCACGCGTTGGAACGTGGCTCATAGGTCCAGACATCGTTGAACCAGGTGATGCCGTCTGTGCCACCGAAGCTGAAAACAATCAGTCAATCAAAGGTTGAATAAGGCAAGAAACTGGGATACGTACAGATAGAGCTTGTCGTTCCAAGTCACCACCGAGTGATTGGTGCGGGCTGGTGGGGATCTGCCCTGTGGAGAAGCCTGTTCCTTTGTGTTTGGTAGTAACACCTCCCATCGGCTGGCCGAAGATTGCAACGAATTCAGGTCGAACGCTACTAGGTCGTTGAAGAAGAACCCTTCAACCTGTCCGCCGAAAATGTATATCTTGGAGCCGAGGATGTTTAGGGTGTGTCCGTAGCGACCGGTGGGACGGGGGCCTTGTGGTAGTGCGCGCGACCAGTGTTTTGTAGCTGCGACACGTTAGTCGGAGGTATAGGGCATTCCAGGCTCTACGCACATGTGTTGAGGAGATACAGGGTATCGTCCAGGTCATCGTTGTCAGCCAGTTTGGTGTCTCCTCCAAAGACGATGAAAGCATTGCCAACGAGCAAACTGGCGTGACCGACGCGGGGACCAGGGCCGTCTCCCGTGGTGGAGATGGGATAGCAGGCCATGCTGCCGTTGCCCATTTCTGTCAGCCACAGATCACCCTTGACCGTCGCGCCGCCCACCAGTCCACCCATGAGGTAGATGGTGCCATCCTTGGAAGCCGTGGCATTGATGGCGGCGCCGTATCGCGGGAACGGATTGCCTGCGGTGAAGTTCAGGCGGCGGGAGGACCAGGGGTAAGGCGAGTCTGGCGAATTGCCGGCAAATCTGGGGTTCGTGTTCTGTCGCAGTCAGCACAGGCGCGGCACGAGGAAGTTGCGATGGCGCGTACCTGAATGTTGGTGTCGGCCTTCTCCCGCAGGGCCTTGGGCTCGGGGGTGGGCGCATTTGCAGGATTCTGGAGGGAGCTCAACGAGTTGTTCACACTGGTGCCGGGCGTGGGTGTCTGGGACGGGGGGCCGCCACGGGGCTTCTCGAGTTCGCGTGAGCCAGTGCCATTGACGGCGGGGGGTGGTTGGCCTGGGCCATGCGACGAGGTGATTTCCCGTGTTGCCGGCGGCAGCGTATTCGACTGCTGCTTGCTCTTCTTGCCGAAGAGAAAGGACATGGCGGCGGCGGTGGTGCGAGGGCGGTGGTGCTGGAGCGGCCGGGGCCTATCGCGCACGCATTCGGCCTGGGAGACAGAGACAGAGACAGAGGGAGGAGAGGCGGAGCGCACGCAGAGGCTGGGCTGGCGAGGGTGAGGTAATTAGACAGAGCAATGGACGGGGCGCGCGCGCATGTCGTACGGCTGGGGAGAGGACAGCAGAGCGTGGTAGGGATGGGCGGCGGCAGCTTTTGGGGGGCTGTATTATGGCCTGCTGAGGATGCGGAGGCAGACGACGGCGCAGCAGTTCCAAGGGCGACACGTCCGGTAGACACACAAGGAAAGACGACCAGGCGGACAACGGGTTACGGTGGTCGGTCTGCTCTGTTCACCTTGCGCCCCTGAGACCGGGAGGATCAGCGGACGCCGACGAGGCTACGGGCGTGCCATTGGCTGCAGCCACCGGAGCATGCATACGGGCCTGCAAAGACGCCTCAGTGCCAGAGGCGCGTCGCGATGGTGCAGAGGCTAGCCAGTGTTTGCGCCGTTGGCCAGCCAGCATTGCGACCGAACCATGCGAGACGACTGCATCCGCGCTGCACCCGTGCTCTGGCCTTCCGTGGGCGCGGTGCCTAGGTGGAGCGCATCTCTCACCGCGCGCTGGCTCGGGCCTAGCGCCGACGACATGCACTGTCGAGCTCCCTCACCTCTGCTGCCCTAGATCCACGCGCACTGTGCAATAGACGTGCCATTGCCGTGACGTCCACTGCCACAGCCCATACTCGTGCCTGCCGCTCTCACCCACACGCGTCCCGCTGCCACCGCCTCGCGCTATGGGCCCCGTCACGACCGTCGCTGCTCGCTGAAGCTCACCATGAGAACCGCCGACCAACTACCTCTTGCCAGCGGCCACACGCACCCCAATCCGCTTGCCTCGCACGCCCCCCTCGCCATGAACGGCGCCCACCACCCTGAGCCCGCTGCCTCCTCGCGCCCCAGCACCGCTGCCGCCGCCGATGCCGCGCCTGCCTCGCCCGTCGACGAACATGCGCCGCCTGCCCGCCCTGCCTCGATAGGCCCTCAGTCTGCCCGTCCCAGCATGTTGCGCGCGAAGAGCGACTTTGGGCCGCGCCATCCTGCCCTCCCGCCCGAGAGCACCGACGAGGGAAGCGTCGACGGCCACTTCAAGATCCGCCATGGCTGGGACGACCAGCTCAACTCGGAGGAGTACAGCAACCTGCTCACCTCAAACTTCTTCATGTACTACACCGACAAGAAACACGAGACGGGCGGCCACCCCAAAAACCAGGACTGTGCCTTCCCCGTCCAAGAATGGCGCATGCGGGACCGCCTCAAGACCGTCTCGGCTGTCCTCGCTCTCTGCCTCAACATTGGCGTTGATCCCCCAGACGTCATCAAGACCAATCCGTGTGCCAAGGAGGAGTGCTGGATCGACCCGACGGTTACCTCCCAGACGCCCGGCCACACGCCCATGAACCAGATCGGAAAGGCCCTCCAGACCCAGTACGAGCAGCTGAGCATGCGCACGCGCTACAAACTGCTGCTAGACCCCACAACCGAAGAGACGAGGAAATACGCGTCAACTCTGCGCCGGAATGCCCGCAATGAGCGAGTCTTGTTCCACTACAACGGCCATGGCGTGCCCAAACCAACGTCTTCCGGCGAGATCTGGGTCTTTAACAGAAACTACACGCAGTACATTCCCTTGTCGCTCTACGACTTGCAATCCTGGATCGGCGCACCTAGTCTGTTCGTCTATGACTGCTCCGATGCTGGCCTCATCATCAGCAACTTCAACCGCTTTGCCGAGAAACACCAGGCCGAGTTTGAGGAGGCGCGCCGGAGAGATCCCAGCGTCGAGCATGTCGATTTCAGTGATTGCATCCATCTGGCAGCATGCAGAGAGCGCGAGTCTCTCCCTACTAACCCCGAGCTGCCTGCTGATATCTTCACATCCTGTCTAACTGACCCCATAACCATGGCAGTACGCTTCTTCATCTTGCAAAACCCACTCCCGAGCAAGGTTAGCCTACGAGATGCCCACAATATTCCAGGCAAAGTCTCTGAGCGTAGAACGCCTATTGGTGAGCTGAACTGGATCTTCACAGCCATTACCGACACCATCGCGTGGAACTCTCTCTCCAAACCTCTGTTCAAGAAACTGTTCCGTCAGGACTTGATGGTTGCTGCACTATTCCGCAACTATCTTCTTGCACAGCGCGTCATGCGCGCATACCACTGCAATCCCGTCTCCCATCCCGAGATTCCCCAAACACACAATCACCCGCTCTGGCGCAGTTGGGACTTGGCCGTTGAGTTGATCCTGGCCCAGCTACCGGATTTGCAGGCTGAAGCACGTGGAGAGAAAGATTTCAACTACAAACACTCCGACTTTTTCTCTGAACAGCTGACCGCTTTCGAGGTATACCTGACACAGGGCGCCGTGGAGCAAAAGGTACCAGAACAACTTCCTATAGTGCTTCAAGTACTACTCAGTCAAGTGCATCGTCTCCGAGCGTTGATCCTATTGTCGAGTTTCTTAGATCATGGCCCCTGGGCTGTAAATCTTGCACTCAGCATTGGCATCTTCCCATACGTCCTCAAGCTACTACAATCGCAAGCCAATGAGCTAAAGCCAGTCATGGTATTCATCTGGGCCCGAATTCTTGCAGTCGATCAATCCTGCCAAGCCGATCTACTCAAGGATAACGGCTATCAGTACTTCATCAACATATTCAATCCCAATTCTGGTATTCAAGATTCAATCCAAAAGACTGCCCCTTAGCTAAACTCAAACAGGTATACCTATTCAGAACGCAAGCGAACACCGCGCAATGTGCGCCTTCATAGTCTCCATGTTCTGCAAAGACTACAACCAAGGACAACGTGCTTCACTAAGCACAGAGCTTGTAGAGAGCTGCTTGGATCATCTCAAAGATATGCAGAACCCGTTGCTCAGGCAGTGGTCGTGCCTTTGTCTGAGCAAGCTCTGGGTCAACTACGAAGAAGCCAAGTGGGTCGGCATACGGTGCATGGCACATGAACGACTTTGCGAGCTAATCGTGGACCCCGTTGCTGAGGTACGGGCAGCAATGCTGCATGCATTGGCGTCCTTCCTTGGTATCCGCGATGTTACCCCACAGGTGGCCAACATCGAAGAGTCCATCGCGTCTATGATCCTCATTATGACCATGGACGGTAATAGTATGGTGCGCAAAGAGCTCCTCATCTTTTTCTCAACGTTCGTTGCCCGCTACAAGACCCGGTTCATCGTCGCCGCATTCGAGCAACTATCGGAGGATTACGCCAACTCAGACACAAAGCAATCTGATGACAAGAACCCCGATGCGCTCCACATGAAAGCACGTACAGGAGCTACGGGCAGTGCTTCCGAATCGACGTCTTGTTCGCAAAATACCATATACTCTGCCATTTGGAAAGAGTTGCTAGTCATGTCAGTCGATCCGCATCCGGAGATCGCAAAAGACGCTGGAATTGTTGTTGATTACATCCTGATATCACTCATCGAGTCGTCTCTAGCCAAGTTTGTACAGCCCCAACTAGACGAAGCTCTCCAAAACGCGCCAGCTCCTCGACCCATGCGCCGTGCAGTAGAAGAGACTTCTGCGCCGCAAAAAGCCTCGAATCCCCCAACCCCGACCAAAGACTCAACCTACTTGTCACTCTTCGGTGGCATCCGAAAGTCCACGAGTGTCGGTGCTTCGCTGAAGAATCTCTGGGCAGGCCAAGATTCAGCAAGCCCTCGACAGAAATCTTCAGGGAGATCTGCTGCCGATGATGCCCACACTCCCGCGGTCTCTCGCCCCCAGACACCTGAAAAGTATCATTCCGTAGAGCAGCCAACCTCACGAGGATTCAAGAACCGGAACTTGACGGAGAAACCAGAAATCCCACTCAAGAGTGTATTCTTCGAATGGTCCGTAGAGTACTTCCGCGAACCTCAGATGAAGCCCACAGAAGCCGACGAACCAGGAAGTACCGACTATAATGGCAGACTCTGGCGGAGGAACCGTAACGACAGGATCATTGCCGAGACTCAGCCGTTGAAGGACATTGCCGTTTCCAATCGTTGGGATGTGCCACGAGGATATTTCGACAACCTCAGCCAACCTGCCAAGATGTGTTTCCACCAGTTTGAGGACCATCTCGTAGTGACAGATACACGGGATACCGTCAACATTTTCGACTACTCAAAGTCGGTCAACAGAATCAATTCTTTCTCCAACGGGAACCCTCCCGAGTCGAGAATAACGGACGTGCGATTCATCAACGAGGACGACCAGGCACTCCTAATGACAGGATCCTCGGATGGTGTAATCAAGATATTCCGCAACTACGACCGTAAAGGAGAGACAGAACTAGTGACAGGATTCCGCGCACTTACTGATCTTGTTTCAAGTAACAAGAACGCCGGTCTGGTATTCGATTGGCAGCAAGGAAGAGGTCTCATCCTAGTTGCTGGCGACGTGAAGGTCATTCGCGTGTGGAACGCTGGGACCGAAGTATGCACCAATGTAAGTTGCGCTCTCCGCATCCGTGATGTCGTAGCTGACATGAGTAGGACCTTCCCGCACGATCCGGCTCTTGCATTACATCCTTAACCTCCGATCAAGTCGAGGGAGACGTCTTTGTTGCTGGTTTTGGTGATGGTGCCATCCGAGTATACGATCAACGCCAAAAGCCCGCCACCGCCATGGTCAAGGTCTGGAAAGAGCACAAGCAATGGATCACCAACGTTCACCTGCAGCGCGGTGGACAGCGTGAACTTGTGAGCGGCTGCCGTGGCGGTGAGGTCAAGCTATGGGACATACGCTGGGATCGAAGCGTAAAAACTATCCAAGCAACTTCCGACACCCTACGAACACTCAGCGTTCATGAACATGCTCCCGTTTTTGCCACGTAAGTGCTCATCACATTCCAAGATTACGAAACATGTTAACATTAACGTGTGTAGTGGCACGCAACGGCATCGTGTGAAGATCTTCAACATCAACAACGGCCAGCCTGTGTCGCACCTTGAGCCCTATTCGGGTTTCCTTCGCGATCGATCTGCCCCTATCTCGGTCACTGCATTTCACCCTCACCGACTGATGATTGCTGCGGCGGCTGCGAACGACACTCACGTCAATATATTCTCATGTCACGAACCAAAGCATTCAGCTGTCAAGACAGTGAAACTTTGGGATGGCAATGCGAGCGCGTCGACCTCCAGTCGAACGTCCATCGTTGGCTGAAGATTGGCTACCAACGACACCCAGCAGTGAGAGACTGTAAAGAGAATGAGATAGTTGCGCTGTCGGCTGAACCACAAAACGATCGTTCAGGACATGACCTTTTTTTGAACCATGAAGCATAGCGGCTTGTTTTGCTGCAGGGCGTCTGGGAAGCATTGGGTTTGAGCGGGAATGACAATTTTTACTATACCCAGCTACATTAGTTAGTAATTTTATGAGAGTTGAAACATGTATCCTGAACCATTAAAGCTATTAGGCGGGCATTGTATTTTACTTAGACAGCCCAGGTGTTCAAGGATCCCGTAGTGGGCTATGACGCCGCGGGGATAGCGGGGCTGTGATTCATCCACGGCTGCCCCACTATGGAAATGTGAGTCCCCAGCACACGTCTGACTATAGAACAACGCGACTCAAAAAAACCCCAATCCAACCACAATGAGTGACGCTGCATCTGCTGGCGCTGAGCCGCCCTCCAAGAATGCGCTGAAGAAGGCGCAGAAAGAGAAAGAGAAGGTCAGTAGAGTCTCTTTCCCGTCAAGTCCATAGCATTAACAGTAGCCAGGCAGAGAAGAAGGCCGCAGCCAAAGCCCGCGAACTCGCTGAGCGTACCAAGAAAGAAGTCGACGACGGCGCCGACGTTTCCGCAGGCGCATACGGCGAACTTCCCCTCATTGGATCCAGAGAGTACAAGCCTACGGGAACTCCGCGCACTGAGCTTACCGATGTCGCCAACAACGAGGACAAGGAGATTACATTCAGGTGCTGGGTTGAGAATGCAAGGGTGCAATCTGCGAAGCTCGCTTTCTTGAACCTGCGACAAAACCTCAACACCGTGCAGGCTGTCGTTGCGGCCAGCGACAAGCTGAGCAAGCAGATGGTCAAGTTCTGCGGCAACGTTAGCACCGAGAGCACACTCGTGGTTACGGGTATAGTCAAGCGTGTGAAGGAGCCCATAAAGAGTGCCAGTATCACCGACTTCGAGATTCATGTCCAGAAGCTGTTCGTCGAGGCCAGTGCTGAGATTCCGCTACCGCTTCAAGTGTCGGACGCGGAACGCCCCATGCCAACTGAGACTGCTGCGGAAGAGGATCAGAAAGAGGAGGAAGGTGGCGAGCGCCCACTCGTCAGTCTGAACACAAGGTTGAACAACCGGACGCTTGATCTGCGAGCCAAGATCAACCAATCTATCTTCGTCATCAAGAGCGGTGTTTGCGCCTTGTTCCAGGAGTTCCTCTCGAAGAAGGGCTTTGTTCTGGTGCATACTCCAAAGATTCTGTATGTTACTCGTGTCGTGATTCGTTGCAGATACTAACATGACATGTAGTGGAGCTGCCTCTGAGGGAGGTGCTAATGTCTTCGAGCTGAAGTACTTCGGTCGCCCCGCCTACCTTGCTCAGTCACCACAGTTCTACAAGCAAATGTTGATCGCCTCCCGCTTCCAAAAGGTCATGGAGATCGGTCCCGTGTTCCGCGCCGAGAACTCCAACACGGCCCGTCACTTGACCGAGTTCACTGGACTGGATCTTGAGATGGAATTCCAGGAGAACTACCATGAAGTCATGAGTGTGCTGGAAGACCTCATGCTCTTCATCTTCAACGAGCTCAACGCACGGTACAAGAAAGAGACAGAACTTGTAAGAGGAGTGTATCACGTCGATGAGTTCAAGCTTCCTCAGTCCGGAAACGTTCCCAGAATTCCTTTCCAAGAAGGTATCAAGATGCTGCGCGAAGCTGGTGAGGAGCTTGGAGACTACGACGATCTGACGTAAGTGCGAAGGTGAAATTCTCAAAGGCTTGACTAATGTTTCCAGAACACCTCAGGAGAAGATGCTTGGCCGTCTTGTTCTCGAGAAGTACAACACCGACTTCTACACTCTGGACCAATTCCCCCTTGCTATCCGCCCCGCGTACACGATGCCGTCACCCGCCGACCCTGCTCTCTCAAACTCTTATGACATGTTCATGAGGGGTCAAGAGATCTGCTCGGGTGCGCAGCGTATCCATCACTCAGAGCTGCTCGCAGAGCAGATGCGCAAGCATGATCCCCCGATTGATCCCGCCGGTGCTGGAACCAAGGATTACGTAGACTGCTTCAAGTACGGTTGCCCGCCGCACGCCGGAGGTGGTTTCGGCCTGGAGAGAATTGTACAATTCTGGCTCGGGTTGCCTAACATCAGGATGTGCAGCCTGTTCCCCCGAGACCCCCAGCGTGTTGTGCCCTAAACATAATCTGCTAAAAGAGAACGAAGAAACACTGTTCGACAAGGTCGGCTTAGCAGGGATGGGTCACGATGATGGGCGCAGACACAGCACCTTTCGTACAAAAAGGGTCCTGAGTTTGGCATATGGTCTCAGAGCTGACGTGTATGGCATGAGACAAAGGTTGAGAATTGATCTATTGACGGCGTCGCGTCTCATGGAGCTCACAACCCGTAGTGTCGTCAATCGCAGATACTAGAGAAATATAAATATATTACATGTTCATCATTCAGCCTACAAACACACTACCCCTTCGAACAATTGTTCTACGACACCTGCTTGCTTCCAACGGGATGTGCCGCCTATGACCACCTAAACGTGATACTCCAGATGCGCTCTTGCTGGAATACTTCTAATATACTCAAGCCGGCTCACTAGATTCCAACAGCCTTCATCCAGTGCGACCAGACGCAGATGATCAACGGAATCTGGCAATGTAAGATCCGTCGACAACTCATTCTGGTATTGACACGGACGCCGATCTCTCATGCGTCGCGCGTGCTAGTCGCAAACGTCGAGTTATGCCCTTCACAGCCAGTTATCCGCCAACAGCGGATAGCCCGCCTACGATCAGTCTTCACATAGACCAACGTGCGTGACAATGGCGCCATCCTTCCAGCGTGCGATTGCAAAGTCTGACATAGCAATCCGCGTATCTTCCTCAACATTGCTTCAGCGTCGCGGCAGCAAGCTTCTTCTGTGCTTCGTCCCCGAGGGCAGCGGAATCCACCTCTTGTATAGCCTGTCCAATTGCCAATGTCGTCTTGACGTTTCCTCCATCAACGTGCACAAGTCCGTTTCGGCCGACGGTGACCTCGAAACCGATTTTGGAGCCCAGGGTTTCCAACAGAGATATGCCTCCGCGCGCTGCAAGCATCCTCCGTGCCATACCCAGGCTGATCTTGAACACCATACCCCCTTTTAACAGACCGAGACCTTCGCCCTTGCCCGTGGAGGGATCGACACAGGTGAGCTCTGATGGTAGGTCTTTGCCGGCACTCGCGACGCGACAGTAGACCAGGGAGTTTGGGGGCAGCTGGGGCCGTGTCTTCTTGGTCGCGCCCTCGAAGGCTAGGTGGGGAAGGGTCGCAGCCGGCGTGTTCGGGGTGAGGAGGCAATTGAAGTTCTCGGCGGCAGAGCCATTCACGGTCGCGATGACGAGGTCGCCTGCAAAAGGAAGATACTGTCAAGGGGATTAGCAAGAATAGTGAAAGAGACAGAATAGATCTCTCACCCTTCCAGTGTTGTACTCGACCGAAGCGGCATTCTTCTTGTTGTCCGTCACGAGCGCGCCCGCGACCGTGGCCGTGACCGTGTCTGGCGGCGTGTGTCGCAAACCGGGTCCGAGGGTGAGCGTCTTCTTTTTGCCTGTGCCAGTTGGAAGAGCGCTCTGCGCGATGTTGTCGCCAGGCAGTACGATAGTGGCTGAGGCTGCCATGGTAGTGCTCGCAAAGTCGTGTCCTGGGGTGTGGTAGAGCACCTGGTAACATGCGCCGTCCCTCGAGTGAGCTCATTCCGAGAAGCCCGTGCGCTTCCGAGAAAAATGCACGACTCTGAATTTCTTAGCCGCGAAGAAACACACGCGCTACAAACGCTACCACAGCCGGCTAACTTCTGTTCACCTGCCCCTGCCGCTTTGTTGTCGATACTGAACGGCTTTCGTTTGACTCGAATCCTCTTTCCGTAACCCGAAAACGTCTCCCCGCGCAAGATGAGTGCGCAAGCGGACCCCGCGCAGCGAGTCGCGATAGGCATATCCTTTGGCAACTCGTACAGCTCCATTGCTTTCACCTCGGGTGTAAGTGCCCATGTCTGTCGCTGATGTCGCTGGATGTTTCTGACACATAACAGGAAGGCAAAGCAGAGGTCATCGCCAACGAAGACGGAGGTACGCCGCCTGCTGCACGCCCTGGATCCCCTCGACTGCTAACACTTGAAAAGACCGCCAAATCCCTACCGCCCTGTCCTACGTCGAAGGAGAAGAACTACACGGAGGTCAGGCCAAGACCCAATTCGTCCGCAATGCGAAGAACACAGTCGCCTACTTCCGCGACTTCCTCGGCCAAGAGTAGGCAATCCTATCCTACCTGTCCAACCACGTCGACTGACACCCTGCAGCTACAAATCGATAGACCCCTCCCCATGCCACCAGTCGGCCCATCCCGTACAGCACGAAGACGGTGTTGCGTTCAACATCCGCGATACCGCCGACGAGCAGGAGAACACCGTATCCGTTATCGATGCCACAACACGTCACCTGAAGAGACTACGGAGCTCTGCCTCCGACTACCTTGGAAAGGAGGTCAACGCCGCCGTCATCACCGTACCCACAAACTTCAGTGATGCCCAGAAGGAGGCCCTGAAGAAGGCGTCGACAAACGCTGGCATCGAGGTCCTACAGTTCATCCACGAGCCCACAGCTGCTGTCCTAGCATACGATGCCCGTCCTGGTGCGCAGTTGGCTGACAAGATCATCGTCGTCGCCGATCTGGGAGGCACCCGTTCGGACGTGGCTGTGGTTGCGTCCCGTGGCGGCATCTACACCATCCTGGCCACTCTACACGACTACGATGTCAGTGGCTCCAAGCTCGACCAAGTGCTCATGGAACATTTCGCCAAGGAATTCCTCAAGAAGCACAAGTCGGCCGGTGACCCTCGGGAAAACGACCGATCGTTGGCCAAGTTGAAGCTTGAGTGCGAAGCTGTCAAGAAGGCGCTTTCCATTGGTACCACCGCCAACTTCTCCGTCGAGAGCTTAGTAGGCGGCACCGACTTCACCGCGACCATCAACCGCACCCGCTACGATCTCCTGGGAAGCAAGTTGTTCTCTGCCTTTACTCGTCTTGTCACTCAAGCTGTGGAGAAGGCCAACTTGGATCCTCTCGACATCTCCGAGATTATCTTGGCTGGCGGTAACTCTCACACTCCCAAGGTCGCTTCTGCGGTACGCTCAGCCTTCCCGGAATCCACCACCGTCCTCGCACCTTCCACATCCCCATCAGCCATCAACCCCTCGGAATTGTCAGCCCGTGGTGCTGCTATCCAAGCCAGCCTTATCCAGGAGTTTGAGCTTGAGGACATTGAACAAAGCACCCACCCTATGGTTACTGTTACACCCCACCTTTCCACCGCTGTTGGTGTGCTGTGCATCTCGGGCGATGAGTCCTCTGGCGTTTTCCATGCCATCGTCGACGCGGAGACACAACTACCTGTCCGACGCACTGCGACCATTGCAACGCCACGAGAGGGAGGTGACGTGCTCATTAAGCTTGCGGAAGGCTCACGACACATCAAGGTCACAAAGCCAGAGCCCAAGCCCAAGGCTGAAAAAGACGAGGATGATTCGGATGACAGCGACGACGACAGCGAGGAAGAGGAAGAGGAGCTACGGGAGAAGACATGGAAGGTTGGACAAGTGCTGAGCGAAGCTGCAGTCCGTGGTGTCAAGAAGGGAGGAAAGGTCGAGGTCCAGATCAACATCGGTGCCGACCTGAGCATAAATGCCATCATTCGCGAAGTAGGTGGCAAGGGCGGTATTCGTGGTCTCATCCAGGGACGCAAGGTCAACGGCAGCGCCTAGATGCGCCCGACCACTATACTGATGCGCCAGGCGCTGGACCGCAAAATTTTCATTACATGCGATATGAACGACATAGACAGCCTGTGTTTCTACTAGACCAATTTCGGTAGCTTGGATAGGATTATCGGAGGGCTTAGACCCTCGAGTTGATCACAATGAAGAGCACCTGAGCCCTGAATATGCAAAGCGCCAAGCAGTCCAACTAACGATTCTTCAAGAGTCGGAACCAAGGCCTCATTTTCCTCCCAAGTCTTGTGTCTGTGATCCATTGCTCGTATTCCAAACCCCTCGTATCCGTGAAATCCACGTCTTCGTAGTGCCATCTGCGGCCCAACCAACTCTCCTTGTCCTGCTCATATACACTGGACTCGAGTGCGCCCAGCACTTCATCCTCAATTTGCCACTCCGTGCTATGTCCTATGTTTAGATAGCGCAAACGGCCTAGATACCGTTCGTCTATTAAGGTGAAGAGATCAGTCATCGTGAAACTACGTGAGGGATCACCCGTCCGTCCACAAGCGAGGAGAGTCAGTCTGTATAGTGGCTTGGCTTCTTGCCATCGGGCTGGTGAGAAATCTGGTGGCATGTTTCCGAATCGACTGTCGATGTAGTCTAGTGCTATGGTTAGAGAGACGAGGTTTGGTAGCCAGTCTAGTACACTGTTCAATCGGCCTTGTTTGACGGCTGGTAGATCGCGGAGTTCGACGACCGTAAGCGATGCAGATAAGCTGTCAAGTAGGGGTCTGATACCTTGCCTGCGGTCTTTATGTTAGCATCCAATCCTCCAGTGGCAGTCGTACGGTGAACTCGTTGCAATAGAGTCTTGACGTACTGATCTAGACCTGGACTATGGTGAATACTCAGCGAAGAGAAAGTCGGAGGGAAGTTGGCCGGTTGTCGTAGCATATCCCATAGGAATTGACCAGAGACCGATCCAGATAGAGCGAGGTGTTCCAGGTTAGGTGGCCAGCGAATACTGGGACCACCGGGTGTGGCGGAGGGTTCATATCTAGATGAACAGCGAGGCAAGTAAAGCTCGCGTAGATCCCCAAGTTGCCGTATCGTTTGGTTTAAGCTTTGGAAACTGATGCATTCGGATACCCTGGTTTTAGAAGAGCATGTCAGTTTACGATTCGAACAAAGATCGTGTGTCTGGGGTTTACCAACAGGCTCAGGTCGAGAACGCGTAGCCGGGTGCATTTGCTCAGGCTAGCCCAGCAGTTGATTGCAAAGCTAGCTTGAGGTGCTACGAAGACTTCAAGAGATAATCTCGTTCGGCCTAGCAATCTAGCTGTTGTCGATTTGGCGCCTTGATGTACGATGTGGGATAAGTCCAGCGACTTTACTAGACTTGACAATGCTGTGGGCTTGTGATAGGTTAGCATGTATCACCAACTACTCGGAATATCCTTACCTTGATGCGGGCTAGCACAGAAGGACATATCGTTCGTACAAAGAGATCGTACGCACTTCCTGATAGATATGGTGATTCGTATAGTGGTTGAACTGCTATCTATGCATCGAACAGCCAAATTAGTCACAATACGTTTGATGGCCCGTAGCATGGCATTCACATACATCATACCACTGTCTACTGATGTAAGCTCATGTGACCAGGATCCTCAATGCGACACATTACCTATTGACAGCGGAAAAGCGTGCAAGCGCGGTTTGCCTCTCGATCTCGCCCCACGATGCAAAGTACGCCAAGATCTCAAGCAGCAGTTCGTTCGGGAGATAGTTGGCATAACTGGAAGAGGAAGTAGACATGATTAGTGTGGCTGCATGTGAGCATGCGTACATGCATTTGGACTCGTGAAGAGGTCATCACACAAGCGCGTGCGCGCAGAGATGGCGACATGACGCACTAGCGCGACTGGTGTTTTGGGCTATCACCGAGTAACACCGAGACACAGCTCACGCTCAACCCCGCACTCACCAATCAAGAACCTCACACACGCGTTTACGGAAACACCCGCCCCTTAGAGCTGAACTCGGTGCCTAGGATCTGTCGGTCCTACTAAAACCTAAATCCCTATTGACAGGACCCATGGCGGTTAATGTGAAACATGCGACACGCATCACTATATACACACGCGATGAGAACAAAGGTTGTGATTCCCCGCATCTATTCACAAGGACCCATTTCACATTCCTTACTCTGTCTCTCTTTGCATTTCACAGTTTCATAGATCTTTGATACAAAATATAATCCCCACGATACAACGCCCTCCCTTCTTCTTACAACCACACAAGTCTTGGTCCCTTTGTATTACTACACAACTCCATACCTTCATTATCAGCAGCAATGAACACTTTACTCATCGCGTTAGCGACTATAGGACAAGTAGCCGCGGGTCGGCTCCTCGTCGCATCATATGGAAATGACACTTCTCCTGGCGCTATCCAGACTCTCGAACTACCACCTAGCACAAACGAAAACACTAGCCAAACGATGAAGGTTACTCATGAGAGCTATGAGTGTGGGAAGTTACCCACATGGCTCGATGCTTCCCTTGGTCGTGAAAGGATAGTGTGTCTAGACGAAGTAGAAATTGGTGCCAACCTTACAATGTTGAGCGTTGGTGCTGATGGCAGCCTCAGCAAGATTTCGAGCAGCCCGGTTTTGGGAGGAGCGGTGTCTTCGATATCCTACAACAACGGAACGGCGCTTGCCCTTGCCCATGTACGTACAACCCTCTCTTTCTAATCCTTGATGAACATGTACTAACAATCCAAATAGTATGGCCCCCAGGCAGCAATCTCACTCTTCACCATCGACGGAAGCAACAAGTTCTCATCCCTACAGAACTTCACCTTCGAGAAGCCTGAACAGATCCACCAGGCTGTCCTCGACCCCACAGGCCAATTCATGATCTTCCCTAGTCTCGGTGCCAATCTAGTCCACGTATATTGTATCGATCCCGCAAGCCACCAGCTCACCGAACACGAGCCACTCAAATCAAAGCCGGAATACGGTCCTCGGCATGCAGTTTTCTGGACAAGCCCCGATTCTAAGACCACATACCTCTTTGTCGTCCACGAGAAAAGCAACAAGATCATCAGCTACAAAGTAGACTACCCTGAGTGCGGCGGCCTGGAATTCACCGAGGTCGACGAGGTCAGCACATATGGCAACACTACGCTCCCGCCAGTGTCATATGCCTCGGAGATGATGTTGTCACCCGACAACAAGTTCCTCGTTGCGGCGAATCGTAACGGCACGGTGTTCAAAGTAGACAATCCCGACCCAAAGAACAGCACCCAGGTTCCAAGTGACTCACTTGCAACATTCAAGCCGACAGCGGACGGAAGGTTGTCGTTTGTCCAACTCGCCAAATCAGGCGGATACTACCCTCGCCACTTCAACATGAATAAGGACGGATCCATGATTGCGATTGCGAACCAATTTAGCAAGAACGTTGCTGTCTATAACCGAAATCTAGAAACGGGAAGGATCGAAGACAGCAAACCGGTGGCTACGGCTGAGGTCCTTGGGTCCGGCGGTTTGATGTTTGTGCAGTGGTTGGAGCAGCAGTAGGTTGGGTGTGAAAGTCTATTAACAGACGACTCATGCGCACGGTTCTGATGATGTATCCCAGAAGGTTGGAATGAAGTCTTGTTATGAGACACTCCAAGAGCATCATCATATCTGCAATGACAATACATGTACATAATTCAATATCACGGAGCATCTGCTGAAGATGCCCACTTTTCCTGCGCGACAGCCCACGCTACAGCGTCCCAAACATCGCTCACGATCTTGCGCGGCTCAGGCGACGGTGTTGTACCCTTCTTGTAGACACCTGTTTCCACTAACACACTAGCCCAATCTGTACCATGCGGACTCTGGTAGTTGTTACCGCCAGCAATGTCACTGGCGGGATTGTCACCGACCATGTACACGCGCTTCAGATGGCCCAGCGGACTACCATAGTTTTGCATCAAATGATGCCGATGCGCTATCAGACGCTTCTCAGCGAACTCGTACGTAGGTCGGTGTGGTTTGCCCATTACGACTTTCTGCAGCTTGACACCTTGTGTCTGTCCGCCAGTTATCGCAGCCCAGATACCCTCGAAAGCTTCGCGAAAGCCGCCCTGACCGAGACGTGGTAGGTGATATTTTGCCGCCCATAGCAGGTCTGGGTTTGAGAAGTATAGTGGGGGCTGTCCATCTTGTTGGTAGCCACGGTTCTCCAGAGCTGGATTGCCGTTCTTCTGTGACAAAGTTCCAACGATGCCATGCTCTGATAACAAGACATCCTTGATGATCTGCGCGTCCAACCCCCAGTCTCGAGGATCGTTGTATACAAAGACTGCATCGATACGGAGCGATCTAGATGGCGAATCAACGTCGATAGGGACGGGTAGCGGTCGAGTAAAGGTCTTGTAGTAGGACAGTAGTTGCTGCGAGAATGGCCATACATCCGGGTGAGCAACCATGATGTCGCCAGGTATAACTACATTCTTGAAACTATGCAACCTGTTAGAATGTTGCAGCCCCATGTAATGTCGTTCCGTCATACCCGTATGCCTCAGCGACCTTCCTGCATTTATCCTCCACACCACCCACCACCATGACCGTCTTGTCCTTGAGGTCGTCCATGTCGGCGAAGGGGGTATGGCTTTGAACGAACATGGATGTATCGATAGACACGTCCAGTTTACTGCTCAACTCGGCCACGCGGTCGGATTCATGTTTGCCGCCGCCATTGGTAAGAAGTATGAAGGGAATGCCCTGTGATTGCAGGTAAGAGAGGGCCTTTTGAGCTCGCGGCAGCGGATCTGAACTTCTTAAGAGCACTCCATCGATACTGACAGCCGTCAGCTGCTGTGTTGAGAAGCTGATGGTGTGCAGGCCTTACTCAAAAGCGAAAGCAAACTCCGGGGCACGGACCGAGGGAGCAGCGGCCGTCTGGAATGCGCGGCGTAAAGGCAGGCCGTAGCTGCAGCGAGCAAGTAGCCTCATCGCGTACATCGTCATTGGTGGACTGCGGATTGCTCGTGATAATGTGATGTCTTGGAAGGTAACCCTGCAGCAGCATGCCCGTCGGGAAATTATTAGTCATCGTCGCGTTACCCACCGTTGCGTCACAACAATCTCATTACCATCTTGATACTACACATGAGCCCTGAGCTTCGCATATATTCTATAATTTGGACACCAAGTACCAAATAGTTGGTTCGGAACTCAGTGGCAGCTTGTCCGATTATCATAGCCGACTCCTCTGCGCGCAGGCACGCTGACGTCTACGGAATGGCAGCGTATACAACTCGGAGCAAACCATCACTCTACCATTCGCTCGATCGACAATGTTACCGCCAGTCTTCTCGATTCGGAAGCCATGCATATGTAAGGATTTCGCTTGCCGTCCGGAAGCACCGGAGACATATGACCTTGAGTGCTCGTACACCGGTACCTTTGCATAGCTCATTGAGTCTCTAAATCACGTTTATTATCCACCTCATCACGCTGCTTCTCTTTGAAGACTTTAGATACCCATTATCTCCTTGACCGAGAGAACATTTGTGACGGTATGCCTGTGTTCGCTCATTCATGGCAACATAACACGTACGCCAGGTTGAGTTTTTGTAGGATGGTTTCTTACTTTGAACTTTGGATTGAGGGCAGTGATCGTCCAGAGAGAGCTTGACGATGTGTACATACTCGCTCGCCTTGTACATCTTCTGTGAGCGCTGGTGACTAATGAGTGACTCAATGTGTCAGCAAAGTTTGTACCGCCGTGCTCGGTTTAGCACGGTATGATATAGTCTCACCGAAATGGCGATGGAGAGGCGTTTGTGTATCACAGATATGGACACCTCTCCACTGATTTGAATATTACCAACAGGAGGAGCTTTACAACACGACCACTGGGTAGCGGCGAAAACGTGAACAAAGCATTGACACATCACGCCGCAATAGTTACTATTCGCATGGAACCATCATTCTATTGTTCACGTTAAAAACCGGAGAGGACTACCTGTACATACACATCTGAAGTCACTGGGAAACAGCCCAGCAAGCCTGTTCAAGTCAGATAGCCCTTCGCGAAAATCTGCCGCATGATGTGGGTTGAAACAAAGCTACGATACAACGGAGTTTAATGACACGTTCATCACCTTCCTCGTAGGCTCCGTACTGAAGGTTTGTGTGAAACACGGTCTTTCACTGCAGTCGTAGCGCCCTTTGCAAGAGGCTCTCGTGAGACAGGGCTGGTGTAAGGCGATTTCTTAGAAGCGCTGCGTAAAGATGCAGGGGTTATGTTTGGTGAAGCATTATCCTCTGAATCCAGTACCTCAGTGCTCGTTTCTCGATTTGGCGTGCTCGGTCGTTGGGAGCGAAGTGCCTTTCTGCTTGACAGTGGTCGAGTAGGCTTCTTGACCTTCTTCAGTGCACCAGGCCTAGTAACCTTCCTTTGAAAGCTGACGGTTGTGTGTCGGGTAGATTTGACGGTAAATGGCTTTGCCGTCCGGAGATTAGCTGCTCTCGTACGTTTATCAAGAGTTCCGGAACTTGATCGCTTTAGAGCGCGGTTTTCGCGGGATGCATTCTGGCGCGACAGCGCATCTGCTTCCCTCTCGACTCGCTCACGAGCAGACTCCAATCGAGCGACAGCATTTTTCGCCTTGGCGCTAGCAGAGTTGCCTGCAAGCATCCTGCGCTTCTTGGGGGAGCTTTGGGTGCTTTCAGAACCAGGCCTTCGAGGACCGAGCAAATCCTGCAGCTTGCGTTTCGTGCCTGTGATGAGCACTGAAGCTATTGACTTCTCTTCAATGGGTTTCTTTGGCTTGGGACCGAGGACCCCACGGCATGATTCAGTGCCACAGCGGCATTCCTGAATGTTCTTTTGGGAAAACGGACTAACGAAGTCAGAACGGTTCAACATATATGTTATGGGACATGACTTACTCAAAATTGTAATCGTAAGTCAGCTCATCGCCAGTCATGATGCCGCGGGGACCGGCGAACAGCGCCATCCGAGGCTCTCCACCCACAGTCCACTTGATCATCTCGCAGTTGGGTTCACACGAGTGATTAACGAATCGAGCAATAGTCCCACGAGTCGCATCAATGATCATTTTGTTGTCGAAGCTCATGAGATAATAGCACTGCAGAGGATTAGCAGAAATCTGTATGCAAGACCTTGACAACGTACCTTGTCTTTCTTGTAGACCTGTTTCATGCGTCGCTCGCATTCAGACTGGGTAATGATCTCTCCAGCATATTCTACGATGATCTGGTGTGGCTCGAACGTTCGCATAGCACGAACACCGAACCCTCGGTCTTTTGTATCGAGAACTTCCACACCATAGTCATAACGGTTGCCTTTTGCACGCTTCTTGAGCTCTGCGAATGGCCGATTGTTACATAGTTCCGGAGGCAGGGGACAGTTGGTATTGTCACATTCATACGCCATGATCCGATTGTGACAGGACTCTCCACAGCCATCTTCTTCATCGCAATAGCATTGGGAGGAGTCTTGCTTGTCGCGTTTCCACAGCGCAGATGCGTCGCCAATGAACCTGTCTGCAAGTCGTTAGCATTGTTGACTGAGTGGGATCATAGTGAGGTTACTTTTGTTGAGTTTGACCCAGCCGTCGACCTTAACCTTTCTGGGTAGAGGGCTGTAAGTATCGAATGGCAACTTGAAATCGCGGAATACATGTTTTGGGTCCTCGTTCAATAGACGTTCGCAGGCAAAAATCGGGAGGGGCAAGATTGTGGCCTGCCATGGTTTCTTGGCCCTCTTCTTCGCGCGGTTCTGGCTTTCTGAGAGACGAGGATCAAAGTCGCGATCCTGGCCAACATACAAACCTTGCTTAAGCCAGACTTTCGACTTGGGCTGCGAGAAGATCTTTCCTTCCTGGTCTTGGCTATCTGCGTCTCCATCCTCAAGGGCATCGCGAGACCGCTTGAGAGAAGCCGCGGGGGAAGCTGATTGGCCGGATTTGAAGGATGGCTCTGAAGTACTGCGCCGTAAAGTGCTTTTAACGAAAGCCTTTCCCCCTGAGTACATGCTTGCGACGGTGTCGCCGACACCGCTTTTGCGGAGGACCTCCTTGCGAAGGTCCGTCACGCGAGAGGAGGTGCGACGTCGTGCTGCCTGGGCGGCTTCGGCAGCCAGCTGATCCTCGACCTGATCGCTGGCATCAGTCATGTCAGACTTCCGCTTCAGCATCTTCTTTCGCATAGGTGTGGCTTTCTCCTTCCTCGCGAGCTCCTCGAGAGAGCCGTGCACGACATTCTTGTGGTGCTTCTCAAGGTATTTGGTCGGCGTATGAATCGCAGTTCCGGCGAGAATCTGCACGTTGTACGTGGTGACGGACTTGCGCGAGCTCCTAGCAGGGCGGCGGGCCTCGTTGTTGACGGCGTCGGGCGTGGTGGTTTGCGCGGACGCTGAGGTCTCGCCGAGCATTTGGAGGCCCGGAGCCTCCTCGTACACTTCGACAGCTTGTTCGATCTTCGTCATCTCGGACATGACGCTGGCTTCGTCGCCGAGGCTGGTAGGTGGCGTCGAGATGGAAGGCGACGCGCTGGACGTGGCGCGAGCATCGCCCTGCTTGTCAGTTCGCACCGTGATGTTCGAGAGCGTAGAGGATGTTGAAGTTGGGGATAGATCGCGCTCGGCCATGACAGCGGACGGGCAAGGCAGGAGCACGCGTCGTGGTCGTGGTCTTGAGGGGTGAGGCACTGACGCGCGAAGGAGGTGGACGCTTTGGGCGGGTCAACGGCGCTCACGAAGCAACACTGCCAAAGTCTGCGCGCGATAGGCAAAGAGCACGCGAAGAAACGTGTACAACTGTCGGTCCGGTTTAGGAGAGTGTGTGGGCATGCATTGGGAGGCGCATCGAGCCAGAGTTGGGAGATAGATGGACGGATGGACGATTTGGGGAGGTAAACACATGCAGCTAGTCAGTCAGCCGATTAGGCCGTCGTGCCCTGTATATCCAATGTTACCAGCACCACCACTCCTCGCATTCCGTCTTATTACCGGCACGTACGGGCCGGGTCTTCGAAACCGAGCCCGCTGCAATGTTATCATGGAATGTACACAGAATCAAGGAAGTCACTCATCAGTGCATGCAAACGATCATATGGTGCCGTGCCTGCACTCGTGTATTGTGAAGAAGCTATTACTTAAGATGGGCTAACCACATGATCACGCTGATCAGAAACAGCGTCTCATGCCACAGTCGCGTCTGCAGCGTCACGTCCTGACCTACTGGCTGGGCCCTGGAATGCCCCAGACCCACTAACATCCTGCATCTCCACCCCGCCGCCCTGTTGCTCTGGCACTAGAGGCGCAGTCCGTTTGTCTTTGCGCGAGCCAAATCTTTGGTCGCCCTCCTCGTACTTTCTCTTGAAATGGAGATAGGTCGGTGGGCGTGGTCGCTGTAATACAGCAACCCAGTTTTTCAACGCGGAGCCCTGCGTGAAGGGCCTATGCCGATCCTTTTTGAGGAACTTGTGTGAGTTCAAATATTCACGTGTCGTTTCGCCCCTACCAACCAGGAACAGATGGTATATGCCAAGACTGAAGGGATATGACCACCCGAGGAGTCCGTATATACACATGGCAAAGGGTACACGCCATCGATCGATGGCCTCGCCAAAGGATGCTCCAGTTTGCGCCCGCCAGACTAGTATGTGTGCCAGACTAGCGCCCAGGAGGAAAAGACCTAGCAACGTGGTGGCGCACACGAAGACAAAGAAGTAACGGTAGTTGCGGCGTCCCACGCAATTGTTGAGCCAGACGCAATGGTGATCTTGCGTCTCGATGCAATTGTCACATACACGGCAATGGTGAGCACGTGGAGGTCGCCAGATGTTGCAACTCTTGCAATATTTCGTCGGCACCTCCATAGCTGCATTCGTACCGGTTGCGGAGACCACCATGGTCCACTCAGTGGTGGGCGGACCGAGACTGAGCGGATCGTCATTAGGATTAGGAGGGGGGAATGGATGTAGATTTCGGGGAAGTATCTATACGGCGTTAGTAGTGTTCATGACAAAGGAGGTGCATGACATACGCCCGGATCTGAAGCTGAAGCATGAAGGAAAGAGGAGATGGAGACGAGAAGCAAATATGCAAAGAGGATGGGTATCGATGGAGAAACGTTGGTCCATAGCCAAGGGGCCCTATAGTAATAGTTAGCGTGAGGAACAATAGCAGTGGAGGGGAGTCCACGAACGAGAAGCCGAAAAAAAGGCCAGCAGGTAAGATGATGAGGATTGCCGTGGCGACGTTGACTGGACGGTCGCGGGTATTTTGTAATCTACCGCCCCAGCAAAACGCGGTATTGCCAGAGAAGTACTGGTAGTTCCTGCCGAGCTCCCGCTTGACTGCCTCCTTAGTAGCTTCTTTGCGGGCTATTCTGGGTGACGACTCGGCAGAGGTGAGTTTCTCGTGTCCTTGATGGGGTCGTATTTGGGCTGAGCGTCCGTCGCGACTGGACAACATGAAGCTGGAACCGAAAGAGCGGGGCGATTTGCTGGGCGTTGGGAGCTTGCCGGAATCGTGGCCATGAACATTAGAGAGATCCAGGTGCTGAGGCCTGGGTCGCTGCAGGGGAGTGATGCTCTCGCCTCGACTGCGCACTGTTTCTGCGCCCGTGGGCGTGGTGTTGGCTGTGGTGCGGTCGGGCATGTCTCTATCGGTGATGTCGGTGCCGCGCGACGGCGGAGGCTGCGGGTCCAGCTCGTGATGGAGGCCCAGGGTTGGGGCGCCGTGCCGAATTGTTTGCGTAGAGCCTGTACTCTGGCGGTACGGATTGCTGCCCGTTTCGTGTGTAGCGTCGGAATAGAGCGAGCCGTGGCCGAGGAGGGAATTGGGGCGCTGGTTGCGTTGTTGTTGAAGACGCTGCGAGCTCATGGGGCGAAAGAAGCCGTGGGCTGCCAGCGGAACATGGGTTCTACTGGCAGACGTGGTTGGGCGGCTGTGTCCTAGACTGCCGGCGACGCTCATGCCGCCGCCTCGTCGTGCAGGGCTGGCCTGGGACCATCTGTTCTGGCTGCCCGAATTGGCAGTCGCAATCGACGACGGTCGCGAGGGTGGCAGGCCGGGCTCGCCTGCTGGGCCCGTCATGCCCAACACGCGACTGCCAGTCGAGCTGCGCTTCTGTTCGGACGGCGTCATGGCCATGGTGATGTGGTTGCGGGCGCGATTACACTCTCGGCACGCAGCATGACATCAAAGAGCTGAGGGTGTGGCTGGAGGGAAGTCACGGCTTGTGCAGCGCGTGGTCGCGACGAATACGGGGAGCGCGGATGGGCGAGGATGGCGACCGGCAGGGGAAGGAGCGACTGGAAGTGAGTGAATGGAAGGGCTGCGGCGCCGAAAGGCTAATGGAACGATGGACAAGACGTGTGATTGCGCTGAAAGGGGCGCATAAAGTTGATGCTCGACCCTTCGACGTTGCCCGGCGCACTGCAAGGTCCGCCTGACTGTTTCCGGCATGGCCGTCGCTGTGACGCAGCCGCCAAGCTTGGCGTCCGCGAGATTCAACATCGAACCACTGCTCCGCGCTGCACGCATCCCATAGCTCGCATCCCGTCCACGCCACTCACCCCCCATCATGTCCTCCATCATTGCCCGCTCCGCCTTCCGCGCCGCCCCGCGTGTCCGTCCTACGCCTGCTCTTCGACGATGGGCCAGCGCCGCCGCTGAGGGCGAGAGACAGGCCGGCAAGGACGCCCTCAAGACCGGAGCGAAGCGCGACCCTGAGCTCTATGTAGGATGCGACACGTCAATTGGACAATACAGGGCGCATAGCTGATTCGTCTACAGGTTCTGTTCGCTATCATGAGCGGTGTTTTCGGTCTGGCAGGATGGCACTTCTGTATGTTCCCGGATACATCGATTCTGCCTCGTGCGCCCGTCTTCACATGCTGACAATTGCAAGCCCGCTCTCCTACCAGTGCCTCTTCGGAACGAGCTGTCGCCAAGGCCGCAGGCAGTGAGCCTTGGAAGCAGGATGGTGGTGTAGGCCCATACCAGTACCACCCCGGAGGTGACACCAGCGTCAAGAAGGATGCGCCTTCTGCGCTTAACGTGGTCGTCATTCCCAACGTCACTCTCCCCAAGGTAAGCTGACGCCCTTGATTACCAGCAATCAGACTGTATTGACGAGCGTAGGAACTCCATGACACATACAACAAGTGGGGCAAGGACGGCTACTAGACACGCAAACTGACATCAACTACCCAATTCCAATCAAAACCTCATGGCAGCAGAGTGCGAGATTTTTCCTTCAGTTATGCGTCTGTACATAAGACCTATTGCGCAGATGAAATAAGTTCTCTACAATGTCCTCACACAGATTGGTGCCGCACAGTTCTGGTCTGCCTAACAACGCGACAGCAAAATCAATGCGGACTTGAATGATAAGAAACCCCTCAAGCACCACGGTGATTTCCGGTAGACTTTTTGTATACATACACATCCGACTCAAGTAATGCTAGGGAAACCGCTATTCATCCGACTGGAAAGATCAACGTCGTGTCCGTCCTAGGTCGAGGTATACATGCTTTTGTTCTTCTAGACTCTCTCCAAATTTAGTCCTTGCGAATGACACTGTGAACCCCGGGTAGGGGAGCTTGTAGAATGTAGTCTATGGGTATCTATAAGTGCACTGTCAGTCTGGAAGTCCGCCCGCCAACTGCAATCAAGCTGCGCTTGGTAGTCGCTTCCGAATCTCGGCAATCATATCAGTCCTGTTCACCAGTACACCGTCTTTCTCGGGGTCGTTGTCGTCTTTGATTCCCAGGACCTTAATCTTGACCTTGCCGTCTTTGAGCTCATCCTCACCAAGGATGACGAGGAGCGGGACACCGGCCACCTCAGCTTGTTTGAATTGCTGAGGGAGTTTCGGCTTCAGTTTGTACGAGAACTCAGCCTTGATGCCTGCAGCCCATAGCTCTTGAGCGACTTGCATACGTTCTGTCAACAGGCCGGTGAAGCCTTTACCACCAAAGGCTGCGACGAAGGCATCGACATCTTTGGCACGCTGTGTCGACTGGCCGCGGGCTTTCATGATGCTAATGATTCGATCGATGCCGAAAGATATGCCAACGCAGGGAATAGGCTTGCCACTGAACATGCCCACGAGCCCGTCGTAACGACCACCGGCGGCGACACTTCCTACGCCGATTTCTTGCTGCTGACCTTTTACGCGCGGTGCTGAGCCTTCTGTAACTACCTCGTAGATGAGCCCAGTGTAGTAGTCTAGACCTCTGGCGAGTGAGAGATCGAAAGAGATCCTCTTGCGGGCACCAAAAGCATCGAGGTATGAGAAGAGCTGTTCCATCTCCCGAACACCCTGGCTGACATCTTCCGATTGAGAAAGGGTCTCGTTTGTCTTGAGATAGTCGATGATGTCGTCGCCGCCTTTGCGCTGCACCCATTCACCAATCTTATCCGCGATGTCTGCTGGCAGTCCCTTGGTCTCCATTTCTTGCTTGACCTCTGACCATGGTAGCTGCAGCATGTTAGTAATTGGCAGAGACATGGAGATTGCAGCTCACCTTGTCTAGTTTGTCCACAGCAGAGCTGATCGGCCTTATCAGTTCTGCCTTGACGCCAGCAGCCTTGAACATGCCGTCTAGAATCTTCCTGTGATTTATCTTGATCGTGTACGAGTCCCACTTGAGCGCATCGAAGACGTCGGTCGCAATCTTGAGTACCTCGGCATCTGGAATCATGGCGTCGTAGGAACCGGCGATATCGAAGTCGCATTGGTAAAACTCTCGCATGCGACCCTTGGTCATGGCTGGTTGGTCGCGGCGGTACACCTTAGCGATTTGGTATCTCTTGAAACTCTGGACGCTAGGGTTCATGGCGAGCCATCGTGCAAGTGGAACGGTGAGATCGTAGCGCAGTGAGCAGAGCTCGCCGCCTTGATCCTGCAGATCGTATATCAACTTTGAGTCTTCTCCATATTTACCGCTGAGGATCTCTTTGAGTTCGAAGACGGGCGTGTCGAGTGTCGTAGCGCCGTGGCGCTTGAAAACTTCCGTTACCGTTTGGAACAGGTTGTCGCGAAGTGCGGCATCCTCGCCAGTCCCTGACATAGTTAGCGAGTCGTTTGGGCGCAATGTGGGCAAAATGTACAGTCGCGTGTGCCCTTTGGCACCTTCAGGTTGAACGATTTGTTCTTGTCTTCTTTGCCCATGTCGTCGTCGAAGCCCAAGGGCGAAGTTTGCGTAGAGAAGCGGCGGCGGGGTGCAAGAATGTAGGTTCGGATAGATGTTCGGCTGACTTTACGGTATGCGAAGGTATATCGGAGGGCGTCCTGGAAGAGCGCGGGGCAGACAAAGTGGGGTGAAATGCGCTGCATGGACCTGGAAAGTGACTCAATCGCCCAAGAGCAAGCGCGCGTGTGCAAAGAATCGTTCTACTCCGCGACTTGGCCCGTGCATCTTCACACCGACGTCACTGCGGTAGCCAAAATATAGTCACAGGATTACAACGAATAAATTGATGCATGGGTTTCTAGTCATCGCGCTGTGTGCAACTACCAGAGCAGTCGAAATTTCAGCAGATCTCTTTGTCCATAGCACTCGGCTACAACTGTCAGAATCATGTCGATGGCTGCCTTCGTGTTCCAGTCACTCTCGGACAATGGGGTAATGGACTGCGGTTTGGCCTGCGTCGGCTCGGAAACTGGCGCCAATTTGGTGGCACTCGCAGTTTGCTGCAGCTCTCCTCGGCGTATTTCTTGTCGCTGCCTCTCAGCCTCGACCCTTGAAAGGTGATGATGGACTTGCATTGGGGGCGTATGAGGCAGAGGCACTTGTGAATGTACCAAGCGGTCTCCGAGTTGCGCAAGAAGACGCGCTCGAGCTTCCTCAAGACCTCCATCTTCCGGAATGCTTTCTGATTCAACTTCATCCTCAGACATGATCATCTCTGCGTCAGAATCATCCGTCTCTTCAATGACTGTGTTTTGGCTGAGTACGGCATTGTCATTTCTGAAGGACGTCGTGTCTAATCCGTTGTCTTTCTCATCCGAAACATCGCGCAGAGTTTGTGTGACTTTCGGCGCGAGATGTCTCGTGTCGTGAGCTCCATGTGTCTGTTCTCTGGGATCGGTCTCTAGGACCTCGGGACTAGTGCACTCGCCTTCTTGTGCATCACACGTCAATGTTCTGTTGTCTGCGTAGAGTCGGCCCACTAGCCGGCCTGCGCTGAGCCCCAAGTCTCGAATTCTGCTCACACGCTCATGATCCAAAGTACCGAAATCTCCAACTAGGGCCAACAAGGTCCATATCCAGCTGCTCTTCTCCCGGGATATCTTAGCTGATCGACCCAATGCTAACGTGCAGCCTTGTAGAGCCATATACAGCGTCGGCTCGTCAATGTGCATGATTTCTTGGAGAATCGGTAAGTCCTTCTCTATGGTTTCCGACCATTTCTGCTTTCCAAACTTCTCTACTTTTGCGCGGCTCGCTGCTGTGTCTGGTAGTCGTCCATACCTCCGCATTTCGGCGAGTTTCTTGCGAAGGTTTCGAAAGCGCTGGAGGAGAGCATTGGTGCAAGCTTCCTGTGGATCAAGGGCGAACGAGTCTGTTTCCCACTTGGTAGCGTTGTACTCCCAATCCACGGCAATCCAGGTTCCTTCCCTGTATATGACGCGTTGAGTATCCATCGGGCTTCTGTATTGCGATTCGTCATGGTCTGAGTCGAGTTTGCCAGCGTTGACATTGTTTGGGGCTACGAGTAGAGTGGGAATCGCCGATGCTTCAGACCTAGGCCTCATGTATAAGCGATGCACTTGATAATGCTCTCATGTGAGGGGAGTGCAAAAGATGAAGTAAGCACTCACCGGACACCGTGAAGGTAGGCCAACGCTTCGCTTGTGGTCTCGTCGGATGACTGCTCTTCACCGTCGAGTCCTGGTAGCACCGTCCGTGTCCCATACTCTTGGTACGAATCTACAGCGCGCGGCCGGTTTTTTGGGTGCGCTGTGATGCGCGCGATCCTCGCGCGCTTAACACCAACGGCCTCTTCTTGCGCGCACTTTCTTTTGCTGCCGTATGCAGTCGGGGACGCTGTCGAGGAGGATATGGAGGGCGGCTGCGTCGACATAAGGTAACCATCGGGCCGCTGTAGTTTGTTGTAGCTCTCACCGTCTTTAGTAACAGCCAAATTTACCCCCACGGTTGACATGTTTGCGTTGGAGGTTGTAGAGTCCTGGCTCCGGTTGATGAGTGATTGCGGAGACGCGCTCGGGGGTGACCTACATCGGTCTAGCGTGGCTCACGCTGGCACCACACATATATGCGGGCCGGCACAATCAATCTCAGGAACCTTGAAATGCGGAAGGTACATATTTGAGTATCTGAAGTTGAGGTTGATAATGTGTGGTGTATTTCACTGCACTATAGTTACGTGATGTCGTGCTCCTCGTAAAGCTACTCAGCCAACAGCTCTAACATCTAGATACGATGATGAGTTCCTGCGGGCGTACGCAAAGATCCCCAAACAAAGGAATTTATAGTGGGATTAATCCCATCAACCCTTTCCATCTCCCCTTGTGGTTGAGACCCAGTAGCCTGATCGTCATTGTCCCTTCCGTTCGATGTTTTCTTCTACTGGCTGGTAGGGGTACTTGATCGTGAGACACCAGATGTCTAAATAATCGCAGATCGTCCAAATAACATCCACGATGAAGCTTCCATGCACACCGACAGCAAGACCTAGACACATGAACACAAAGGCAACCTGATAAACATCGTTGCCCAAGGCACTTGGCCAGCCGACACCAATGTGCTCCTGTAGCCATGGCCCGAGCGAATCGATCACTCCGTAGATGAGAGGGTACATCAGTACGTTGCCTCGAGGAAATCGGGATTTCGTAAGGTGAGAGATGATCATGCGACCCACCGAGTACGCGTTGATGAGACCAGCGTAGAAGATGAACGGAACCAGATGGTGATGCAAGATCATAGGTTGCAGGTACAAGTACGCCGTGATGAGGACCCAAGCCGCCCCGAAGGTAAGAAGACCCAGGAGAGCGACTCGCGCCTTTTGACCACGGGCACGACGCGCCTTCATTACATTTTGCGCGCTGTGTCATTGTCAGCCTACTGTCTCGTACAATGGCATGTGTTCATACCTCGAAACAGTGTTAAACACGAGCACAACTCCTCCATAGACCATATACCATTCGTTCCATGCCAAATTGTACAGCACTTCTGGAATGAATCCATGCTCTTTCACTCCGAGACTTTGGATCATGGAGCGTTGCCAGAAGCTACCTCCACCAAGGTAGGCCGTTGAGGCATACACTATGCACAAGGTTATGATACCCTCGACTGGCCCAGAGATAACACCAAGAGTCAGTGTATGGGTATGATACTCATCCCAGGTCTGCACGTAGAATGTCAGAGATGCTGCAGTAGTTAGCAAGATAAGATGCAAAGCAAGTAATGTCAAGGTGCTGGCTTACATGCAAAGAGCGTGAGGACTGTCTTCCAGCCTTGGCCAAGATTCATTGTCGCAGAGAACAACAATACTTCCAGTGTCGTATTGATCGCATCGACTCCATGATCGAACAGCTCGCCTAGAGGACCGCTCTGACGAGTCCTGCGGGCCTGACTCCCATCCACAGCATCAAATGTTTGGTAGAGGAACAGTCCGATGGCCCAGCTGGCGTACACCCAAGGCGGACAATCTTGATCAAGGGTCGGTGTATACCAGAGTAAGGTGAGGAAGTTGACTATGATGAACCCGAACCCAGAGAGTGTTATCTACAGCATCATGTAAGTAAGGACGAAGCTCTTGCGGCGGGGTTCGACATATAAAATCTTTTTTTTTTATGCCAAACTTACAAGGTTGGGTCTAAGATATGTTAGTATTGCTTTGTATGAGATTTTGGAAATACTCACGCCATCCACATAGGAAAGCATTTGATGACCACATGAGAGTAGAAAGGCTTGAGGACATATTGTGAAAGCAAGCTGTGATCCACGCCAGAGTACTTGTACTCCCTGAGCTTTGGTAGCTTATCCTGTCGTATGTACACCATGGTGTGTTATTCGCTTAGTACCAGCAACTGTTGGCGAGTTGTTGTGGGGTTCTGGCAGCGAAAGTGATTTCGGCGGCACTTGTTGCTATGTGGTGGTGTGCCAAGCGCAAAATCTTATGACGTAGCGACCCGTCCGCCCGCCGGTTTTGGCAACATCTTAGCGTCGAAACGGTATGTCAGGTACGATCGCTACCTCGGCGTGCACAACGAATGAGATGAATCATCATATTCTACGAATGTGTATCTGACATTGATGCAGCCCCTCGCAACTTCGCACCACTTAGACGCTGGAGGCTTGATGGCTCCACTAGCGATACTTGCCTCATTCTGGAACATTGTGATCGATCTTGCTCATATACATGATACAGCAGACATGACACCCTCTCACTGTAAGCAGCGCACAGTGCCATTTACTTGGTCGTACACCAAATGAGTGGCTTGATCGGTGCAATCGAAGCTTATGCAACAGTGCTCCAGGAGCAAGGAATCAAGATCCTGCTCCTCATGGTCTGGATGAGCGGCACGGTCTTGTGCACTGTCTCGCCCCAGCCTTCCACACTCCAGCTCTGTTCACGACGGACCTTGCGTTCCTCCAGGTTGGCGAATTGCCACAGATGGTGTACTGTGTTCAGATCACCGATCTGGACGAACCAAGCACCCACACCCTCCATGACTTCCCGCCTGGCCTTCAAGCCACGTCGCCAATGTGTCTCCCACTCGAGCAAATTGCCAGGATGTAGTGTGTACGAGCGCAATTCGAACAAGCCACCGAGCTGGCGTGGGGGTGTCGTAGGCCAGAAGGAGAACTCTTGCATTAGGGAGTTGTGCTTGGATTTGATCAAGGTCTTGAGTTTGACATCGAACGCAGGGAACTCTGGATGGGATTGGATGTTGTGTAGCGATTCGTGGTAACCCTCGTAGCGTTGGTACTCCCAGATATGTACTTTGGTGCATAGTCAGCATCGTTGAGAGAGATGCGAGCGTTGGAGCGAGTTGCAGACTTACCAAAGGTGTTGCAATCTCCCACTTCAGTCCTCCAGCTACCTACAAGATGGACCTTGTTCTCGGGAATGAACGCCATCTTTGGGTACCAGCTTCCAACCAACTCGGTGTACTCTTCGACCTTGTCTTGCAGTACCTCGTGGAACACAATGGAGTGGACGTATTTGCCGCGAGCTAAGACCTGAGAAAAGCTGCGCTCAATGTCCTTGTCGAGTTCGCGGCCCTCGGGCGTGCCGTAGATGAGAGATGATAGCGCACCGCCCTTCTTCTTGCCGTTTTCTTGCTCACGGGCGCGGGCATCTTCTGTAGTTACTCACGTTAGCGCTCTTGGGTAATTCAGGTTGGGCGACGTGCAACGGACTCTCTTCCTGTTCCTTTCGCTTCTGAGCAGCTACCAGACCGTCGCGGAAGCTCTTCTGCTTCTCGTTGAAGCTGGCAGCACTATCGGGTGTGATATCGGCGAGGGTAGGAGCTCTAGCCGGGCTTTGTGTTGGAGCGCCAGCACTGAAGGCCTGAGAGCGGACGGCGGTGGCACACGGCGGGGAGAGGATGCCGCGCACACTGGCACAAACACGGCGTGTGAGCATGATGGTACTGTCGGGACCGGAGCTGGAGGGTGAGGTCAATTTGCACACCAACGCCGACAGCGTGTATGGAGTGGAGTAGTGGTGGTGTTTGTGTCGGTTTGGGCGGGCTACAGCACAGCTTCCCCTCAATCAGCCTACTGCAGCTGTCCCTGTCAAGCTCACTAGCGTCCCGCTGCCTAGGTATCCGCCCGGGGCACTGGGGTAAGCGCGCCCCACTGCAAACCTCACCAACCTCCGTCACGCGTCTACATTGCTCTACTGGAAGCGTTGCAACGCTGTTTACATTTCAATGTAGCGCAGAACACTTTCATCGCGTCTTCAGGCCAACATCCAGATCCATGGTCGTATTCTTTGCATCTAATCTGTTGACATGATCGTAGAGGCCCAAGATGTACCACGAGACTAGAAAGAGACCATTTGGATCAATTCACTTCTAAACCTCGACCTCGAACTTCGCTGTCCCTGACTGCTCCATCCCTGCGTGTGGCTATTCATACCCCTTAGCGAGCAGCGAGCAGCGACCATGCCTTCTTATGATGTAGCTTAGTCCCTGCTTCTCTCGTACTCTACCATAATCATACACAAAGTGCTGTTCACGAATGCGGTAGCCGTCCCGCACAAGCGGAGCCCGCATTGGATTAGAAATTGAACACCTAGAGGGTAATAGGAAACGTGATTTGAGATTGCAAGAACATGACAGACATGAGCCCCTGCCCAGGCAAGATAGTTGTTCAGTCCTCGTCAAATATCTGGAGCACGTTGTCAAGAATGGTAATGATTACGCGGGCTTGCAGACCGGCATCGGCCATATTGTTGCCTTTATGAGGACCCATTATGGACGGCCTATACGAGGTTAGTCGATACATAGATTCGGTCGAGTGATGACTTACGCCCAACAGATACCCAGATTTGCGGTGCTCATGCGGTTAACCTCGGAGGATTGCTGCACACGATGCAGATGCAAAACAAGGGCACGAAGTGTCGCATAATTCGGATCGGGCAAAGCATTGATTAGCGCGTG
Organism: Alternaria novae-zelandiae; assembly: GCF_023758075.1. NCBI lineage: Eukaryota > Fungi > Ascomycota > Dothideomycetes > Pleosporales > Pleosporaceae > Alternaria > Alternaria novae-zelandiae. Next base: position 60,348 of record NW_026056976.1, on the reverse strand, counting down.
CATGGAATCACGTCGCATGGTCTCGTCATCGATGCGTGCAGCATCGATATACTTGCCGTAGAATTCGCGGGTGAGCAGTGGATCCGGAAGCTCGCGGAAGAATTGTTTCAGCAAACCAGCCACACTGTTGACGTCGTGCTGAAACGACTCTGGGTTGCGGAAATCTACTTGGGAAGCGTCTGTATAGCGTTAGTCGCCCGCATTGACTAATTCTCATAATCACCTACCACTGTCAAAGAGAGCTTTCATTTGCTGGATATGCGACGAGGTTCCAGGGATCCGATAGATGCCCTCTACTTCCAGTCCGTATAGATCCACAGCCTGAATACACTGATAGACTACCATGGGTACGGGTGAGCCATCTCGGTGGAACAGGTCTTCCAGAGTGACGCCAAAGACGGGATTGACCGGGGGTTGGGCGTTGTTGTAAAGAATTCCGCTAGTCTGCTGTGCCGTAGCCTGACCGACAGGTCCACGAGGATAGTCTGACTGTGGGTAAGGCGTGGGCCCCACGGGTGAGTAGGGCGAGTTGCTGAACTGCGGCGCTTGCGAAGGCTGTGGTTGCGATTGCAACGACGAAGGTGGCAGCTGTGCAGGACCCCCAAACGAGGGCTCGAGACTGGAAGGGCCCTGAGGCGATAGAGGGTTGGCATCTGGCTGCGGCATGGGGAAAGAGGGCGGCGGCTGACTCTGCAGCTGCATGGAGGTACGTCGGTTAGTACTCGCAGCAGCAGGTGGTGTTGGATGTGACCGCGTCTGCGCCTGTGTCGGATGCTTCAGGTACTGTAGCTCTGATTTGGTGATGGGTGCTTTGGAGGCATGGCTCAAAATATATTCGTCAAAGTCGCGCTCATTGTTGATCTGGTAGATGAGCTGGTTGATGCTGGACGGGGCCTGAGTAGTCGCGCCCTTGGGTGGCTGTGGACTGACGACCTGGCCATTGTTGACGACAAGTTTCTCGTTGAACGAGGCTATGACAGCGTCAGTCGAAGCTGACGCGGGCAGCAGGTGGACTTACCGTATTTCTGCATTTCCATAGTCAGAGCAGCGTCGGTTTCCTTGATGAGATCCAGCAGCGCAGAGACAGCCTGGGGCCGCAGAGTCGCGACGAGCTCTTTGCGGGAGACCTGTGCCGTCTGGACTTTGCTGGCATAGTCCTGATCTGCCGCCTGGGTCTTGCGCTGGAGGTCCTCCTCGTGCTGGGCGGCTGACTTGGGCCCTTTCAAGCCAAACTTCCTGCCCGCACCTGTGTCGCCTGTCTTGACCCGGTCAAGGTCTTCGGCGAGCTGGTCGTACTTGGCCTTGGCCTTCTCGGCCAGCCGTTCGGCGTCTTGAACCTTGTTCTCTGCCGAGAGCCCCTGCTGCTTCCAAGTTTTGCGGCTTGTATCCATCTTGTTGGCCAGCTGTAGCAGGCTCTCGTGCATGGCGTGTAGGGCAAGGCCGAACTGGGTGCCATTGTCGGCGATGCGCTCGTTTGCGTGGAGGACCTGCTCGAACTGCGTCTGGTAGCTCTCGTGCCGCGTGTCAGGCTTCCGCACGCCGTCGAGCGTCAGACGGCTTAGTTTCTTGAGGCTGCCGGCGTGCTCTTCCTCGAGAGCTCCCCGGCGTTTGAGAAAGCTGGCAAAGTCCTGCCCAGCGTGTTAGCCGTCGGAATGCACAAGAGCCCGGCTTCGTGGCCACTGACTCTGGCGCTCGCAATGCTGGCCTTGAGGCGGTTCAGCAGGGTGGAGACGCCCACGTCTGAGTGCAACATGTCTTGCACGCGCTGCTGCGTCTGCGCATTGGGGGGTGCGCTCCCTTGGTCAGGCGATGTGGGAGTCGCTTCATCCATGGGCGAGGCGGGGGCACCATCATGCGTGGGCGACGATACGCTGTTCGGGTCGGCATGGACGCTGTCAGTGCCCTCCATAGGCGGGATTGCATTCGGGGCAGCCATCGCAGACGCGGCTGTTGTGGCAGGAGGTAATGGCTGCGTCGCCGGGTCGCCGTCGGAATGCGCAATGCCGCGCGCTTCGGCGGAGGCGGAGATGCTGCACGGACAAGCTCCACGCAACGTCATCCTTCCCGCCGTCAAGTTCTGCCAACCGTCCTCACGCGCCTGATCAAGCACGGCAGCACCGTCCACCTTTCGCAGCCTGCCTCTCTTGACTCACGTCTTCACCCCCCTCTTGATCCGTCTCGCCATGTCTAGCGGCTTACCGGATGAGGTGGTGACCTGCCTCCAGAATGCCCGCTTTGTGAGTCCCTCCAAACACTTTTATCTTGTCTCATCTCATTCTTCCATCGGGATCACATTCAAACACACGTCGCATGCTTACATGACCCCTCCTCGCTTGTTTCGAGCAGTTCATTTCCCCCCAAACCCTTCCTACCAAGTGTCGTGATTCATACCCGCCTCATAAACACGTGCATTGCCAACACCCCCGATCTCTCGTATGCTTATGTGCTAACAAGTTCAAACAGCTCCATCTTGCAACATGCTCGGAAAACATTCCTCACGTCTCGTTGATGAACTACACCTACTTACCTAACACTCCGTATTCTCCAACTCCCACTATCATCATGACAACACCTTCAACTTCCCGCAAAACACAAAATCTCGAGGCCAACACTCGAGTATCTCTCCTAGTGCATGACTGGATTTCTCACCGCCCTCCAACCTTGAGCCAGCCGGGTCGCTCGCCTTCGCCGTCAGGTCCAGCACCACGTTCGGGATCCTTGGCCGAACTTCTCCTTGGCATGAACACCGCGTCCCTGAGTCGCATCAGCGCCACCATCAATGGCGTTGCTGAACTCGTGCCTTCTGGCTCCGAGGAAGAGACATGGTACAAAGCCCAACACCTGGCTAACAATACCTTTAGCCCTGGTGGCGAGGACACACACTCGGCTCCTCCCGCTGGCGAAGGACTGTGGGGCGGTGGGGGCATAGGTTCACAAGAAAACGCTGATGAATCACTAAGAGAAGGCGACGGGGGCACCAAGTGTTACGTCGAGGGAGCAGAGGTCAGAGTTGTCGTAGTCAGGGTTCGTGACGGGCGCATCGCAGACTGGAAAGGCCAAGTTAGAGATTGGAGCCTTTCAGAAAACACACAAGAAATCAACCCGAACGGAATGTCGTCATGAGAATCACCAGGAGTCTCTTTTTGGAAACGACCGACATGTTCGGAATTCTGCGGCTTGTGTCGCGTATGCAAGGGGTTGCCGTATTTGCGCAGCATCTGGTTAGTGGCATACCTTTCATCAAATCAGGTACACGTATCTTAGCGCTATCTCGTGCGTGGCTTGATGCTATTTCCTTTGTCTCAAAATATCACTTAGCGAACAAATGTTGGGGTTTTCTCCAATTCCATCTAGTTTTCACATTCCCAAGTCACATCACAGTGCTTGTCATATCGGATAGCATTTGTGATAAGGCTCAGTATCCAGACTGCTTCTAACAACGCTATAAAGGGGACCGTCCAGGATTATTTACGAAGTGAAGGAGACTGAGACAGTTTCATCAGGTGAGCGAGGAAATACTGTTGTTGACGTACCTATGCACTGACCATTGCAAACGCGCAGACTCGTTGCCTGGCCTGCTCAGCCTTGGCGCGGCCACAAACAAAGTCTCTGCTCTCACCATCTCGTCGAAATACCACCCACTTCCACTACTCAAACCTTTTTTTCTTTTGCAATTGCTCCAAAAACTCTACAGCAACCACTTTTTACAACCTATACCCATAGCAACCTTCCCTCCAAATCACCTTCTTCAAACTCTCTTGCAACATTACTCAACCTCGTTATGTCAAGCAATGATTTCGTTGCCCGTCTCATGCGCAACCCGGCAGAAGCGGAAATCGACAGATTTCTGCAGACTCGCAGTGGCAAGCAGATGATCCAGTTGTTTCGTTTGATCCCAGATCCTAAGGCACAGGCTGCGCTCACAGCGAGGCTGCTGCTGCTCGGACCTCCCGTCAACGATGCTCGCTTCACCACTCCAGAGAAAGCCAAGAAAGCTCTCAACGCGTTCGTTGCTTTCCGATGTAAGTATATCTCTCACTATTGCAGTAACCCTCACTAAATTTTGCAGGCTACTACGTCACTGCCTCTGAGTTGAAGAAGTGGCCCATGAAGAAGCTCTCCAGCATCATCGGAGCTCTCTGGGAAGCCGACATGTACAAGTCTTACTGGTCTCTAATGGCTAAGGCCTGGTCTACCATCCGCGACCAAGTTGGAAAGGTCGAAGCTCCCCTAGACCGGTTCCTTATCATCATCTGCGGTCACCTCCACATACCTGAACCTGAGTCATACCTCGCCTTCTATGGATGGTCTCTCTCAATCAATAAAGAGGGTAATCCTTTCATCTCTCGCGACGGCTCCCTCGAGTTTGCATGCATCGGCGCCGGAGTTGCAGACATTGCGCTCTCTGTTGAGGACATCATCGCCTACGTCCAGTCAATGGGATACGCGTCTACCTATGTCGCTATCGAGGGCACCTCGTCGTCAACTTTCCTCGGACGCTCTGTCAACTCAACTGTGGAGAAGGGCGGTCTCGCCTTGCGAGCGACACCGATCGTAGCTCCTGTAATCGACCGCCGCATCGTCGCTCGCAACAAGCGCCGCGCGAAGCGAGACATTGCTAGGACTTCTGCTTTGAGGATAAACATCGAGCAAGACATCCTCGCCGCGCACAGGGCTGTCCCTGGACACACCGGCGAACACGTACCTGACCGTTACCCCACTCCTGCTCTCCCCAACTACGACATCAACCCGTTCTATCAGCAACTTGTTGGTTATCTCGACAGCCCGATTACGGACTCTCAAGATGATGCAAATCCTCAGGCTGACGCAACTCTGATCGACAACGTATTCGTCTCCGACACCATTGCTTACGGTAACATCACCAACTTCGCATCAAGCATGGTCTTGTATCCAGATGACTTTGATGCGTTTCGCCCAGGCGCCAACGAGGATACAACCCTTCCTGCATTCGACGATGTTCTCAACACTTGATCCTCGAGACACGTAGCCTGCATCTTCACATTTCATGTAACGGAGGCCCGCACGTCACTCATCAACGATTTGCGCCTCTCGGTACGCCGGCGAATCCCACACATCAACACTCATTTCCAGTCGATATGTTCCGCCTTCTTTTGGTAACACAGTCGGCTTGCCTCTACGTCTCGATCTGGCATTCCCCTTGCTCTTAGCGCACTCAAAAGTCTTTCAATTGTCACCAGCCTGCCACGTTTTCTTGTGCAGCACCCAGTCAAGCACACCTTCCACTCTTTCCCGGATTACGATTACGATCACAACCCACGATACCTCAGGCAATGTGCATACAGAATGAACGATCCCATAAAAGAGGCTTTTGAGTCTTGATGGTGGGAACATGGGTGAAGCGTGTGTTTTTCTCTCGATCACGACCAAGTTGCCTTTAACGATATATGGTTCGTGGTCACTACTTCAGATACCCCATCCAGACCCTATGTCTTACATGGTGTAGCATGCACATCGTCGATCATACGCGCATACGCAGCATCAGAAGAACATATCAACCACAAAAAAAGATAGATAAAAGATACCAAAAATGCACACAAAAAGAACTCACCTCTCTCCCCAGCGTGATTTGAAAACAATATGCAGTGATCTGCTTGCTGACTTGCTTGACCGACGTGACTTCAAGCTGACATGTAAGGAGATGTATGCAAGTATGTGATTGTAATGTTGGTGGCTGCATGGAAGGATGTGACGGGCTTGCATAATGGTGGTGTTTCAGTCCCGACAATGAGGTCGTTATATAGTATTCCCAGTGAAGCTGGCGGACTTATCAGACCACTTATGAGTCGTGTATTAATATCTCTGCCGCTGCGGTTTTGGAGGGGTGGTGGTGTATTGGTGCCCAGGTGCCCAGGTGTCATAATGGCCGAAACTGTCTCGCCTCTCGTCCGAGCGCGCCCATGTGCCGAAGGACTCTGATGTGCCTAGGCGTAAGCGGAGGTGACTCATAAGGTTTGAATCAACATCTGGGTTCTCTAACAAGTGGATGGGACATATAGGTACGACATCTTCGTTCGGTGTCGGGTTCCAAGGTTGGATGTTGAAATCGAGGATGGCTGACTGGCAGGAGTATCGCCAACGCAAGCTCATGTCTAGCCTGGCAAGCACTTCATGAAAGACTCTTAAATATATAAAGATGAGTTAAGCAAGTTTTTTGTGACCTTACATACAGTGGTCGTACTGTCAAGTCAACAGATAGCTTATTATAACCCAGTCCAAGAGGTAGCATCTATGTACAATGCATTTCTACATCAATCCTAGTAAGCATGGAATGAAATATTTGTATAAAACTCAATGTATCTCTGATAACTTTGGGCGTGACCGACGTACGAGTGGTGACGACCGGGCTCTGGCTGCGAGGAGTCACGACCGGGGTAAATGTTGGTTAGGCATACACTCCTCTCTGTTCTACAGTAAAGGGATATGACCGAAAAGCTCATAGACCTTTCAGCCTTTACAGAGCGCCTGTTAAATTGTCTTTTCACCATTTCAAATGTTTCTTAAACTTATCGGCAGTGCTTTGGTACAGCTATATAGAGGTATATGCCTGTCTGCGAGGCAGGCCTACGGGCTGACAAAAAGCAAGATAGTGACCCTAACACACTTACTAGAACTCCCTAAGATCTTCACAGCTTCATAATAAGTACTGAACGTGTATTAAGAGCAGTTTTCAACGTCTAGTGTATACTAGTAGAGTAATAGCCGAATGCAGTGCCATTATACCTAGGTAGAGACGACTGATGCAACATCTTAACACACACATATTATTTCAGTGTTAAGTCGAGCAGAGATATCACAGTAGCATTACGGCGTACTACGTAGATGCATATAGCGTTGTAGCTTCTAGGATCGACGTCAACGGTTTTGTAGAGCACTTAGTATATTAGTTGTCGAGACTGTGGTCTTATTTGCACCATTGAACATGACATATTGATATGGTCTGACATGGACGGCCCTATAACTTTCAAATTCCTTCTACTCGCCCCGGCGTGACTATTAATCTCATTGCCGAGCCTGATAGGTGATACTGTAACTATGCAGACACTTTTGATCTGCCTGCTATTTCTGCGGTGAGCTTCAGTCTCCACAACTGCCCTGAGGATTTTAGCATCGTCATCGTAAGCAGAACCAATGCGAGCCGCAGGGAAGCGTATTCATAGCCTAGCAGAACCATCTATCAGTATCCATATATTATGTCCCTTCTCTCAACTACCCTTCCAATCACTACACCAGATGAACGTCCCACACCGCCACTGCGTGCCCACTTCCTTCTGCCCCGTCGGTCCAATCGGTCTAGGGCACATCCAAAATTGTCTTCCGCAGTTCATGCCTGGTTTCTTGGTCGTGAACGAGATGCAAGGCTCGCCGTGTTCGCACCGCGGTACTGGTTTTTTGGAGAAGAGCTTTGTCCAGCCTTCTTTTGACGCTTCCTGGGAGGCGCGCGGATCGGAGTCCAAAGATTCGGAGGTTATGGGCGACAGCGGACGAGGCATGTCTATGGTGGAATGGCTGGGAGCATCGTTGTTCGTAGACGGCGAGGCGGGCGGTGCTGCATCTTTGAGGGGCTCTGCATCAGCGGGTTTGGTTCGGCTTTGGAAGAAGCCTTTGAGCGACTGCTGGCCCTTGGGGGCTTTGGACGTGGTTGTGGTATTAGATTTTCCCCGCTTGACTGGCTTGTTGGGCGATGCTGATGCCGAAGCGCGTCGCTTCTCGACCGACTTGAGCGGGCTCTGGGTGATTGCAAGGTGACTATCAACTGCTGAAGGCATTTCCGCCATGGAAGCCGCGATGGCCAGTTTAAGGTCTCTGTCGGAGTCGTCCATGGTCGTATTGGGAGTAGACATGTCATCTACCTTTGTCTGCATTTCTTCGTCGGCAATCGGTGCCGTAGGCGCTGGTGCAGACTTTGGTAGGGTGGGCTTATTGGCGAACATGTCTCGGATACTCCTCCTCTTCGTAAATTCGGCTAGGAGCTTTCCGCTGAGTGCTGGGACATCTTTGACTATGTCATACTCTCGCTGCCGCATGCCGTCTTTGAACATGCCCGCTGGATTCATCAAGTCCAACACGTGCACCTGATCTTCAGCACCGTGCTCACCGGTCGCTGATATCTGTGACATGGGCACCACATCCTTCGTCACAGCGTACACTGGACAATGATCCGACCCCATCAGTCCCTCCTGAATGTTGGCCTCCTTGAACCAGTCCTTGATCGCGATGCTGCACAGTATGAAGTCGATCCGTGATCCAAAGTTGCCCGGCCTAGCGTTGATTTTCTGCTCCCAGTGTGTGAACATTCCTTCGCGGTCGGGATGGAACTCCCTACACAGATCGTATAGGACCGGCTCTTCTCTCCCCTCGTCTCGTTGACCCGGAACCATTCCATTGAACAAGAGCTGGTTGAAGATTCGCCTGTTCGGAGTGCTCAGATACTCGGCATGCGTCATGCCTTGCGACAGCATATTCTCCTCCGCCCTGGCCGTGTCGATGGTATCTCTCGAGACGTTGAGATCACCCGTGAGTATCACATGCTTGCCCATGTTCGTCAAGTTCCGTATTCGTGTTTCCAGCGCTGTGAGAAAGCCGATTCGGAAACCGTCTCGTAGGCCATTGCTGTTCGCTGGGCTGTAGACGCCGAAGAGGACAAAGGCTGGGAATTCAAGCACCAGACACCGTCCTTCTGAGTCGAGGCTGTCAGCGTCGAGATCGGGGGGGAGATGGGCCATTTGCGCGGCGCTGAGGTAACCGCCAATGCTGGCAGATTCAGGAAGGTTGCGGTACGATGTGGTCGAGCCGGGAGGGCAGAGAGCGCCTAGGACGCCTTCTTCGGCGCGAATGGGGGCGCATATGGATTGGCGAGTGTAGATACCAACGCCTGAGTAGCCTGGACTGTGTTAGTGCAAGGCCGCTGAACAAGGACCGTGTAACGTGGAAAGTGCCTTTCTTGTGTTTTGGTAAACTGAAGTAGCAGTCCCAGCCAGGTACAAGGACCATGTCATCCGTCAGATCCTTGCGCTGAATCTTCAGCTCTTGCATGATGACAATGTCCGCCTCGAGGATGTCGAACATGGCATTGAAGGTCCTCGTGTTGCTCCATGGCTTGTAGCCAAACGGGTTGCGAATGCCGTTGACATTCCAGGTGGTGATGCGGACCATGGCGTTGATCGGTTATATAGAGCGACAGTGAGCGCGAACCAAGAACATCATCACGTCGTCATCTCATTTGTTCTGTATTTTACAGGAACATGTAAGACACGGTCACACGCGACTTCACGCGCCAGACACGACGTCACATTACCGGCAGCCGAGCGCGGCCACGCTAAGAGCAAGCGGGAAACTCCGCATCAGCCCATCCGCCAAGCCTCTGCTTCGTCAATTCGAGCTCCCGTCGTCACGTCTCACGCCAACGCCAATTGCACCCTCCCTCCACTCTATCACGCCGAACAAACGTCGCCATGTTCGCCGCCCGCTCCTTCGCCCGCGCCGCGCCTCGTCAGGCACTCGCCCGCGCCCCTGCCCGCGCCGGCCGCCGCAACTACAGCTCCGAGAGCCCCAAGCAATTTGCCGGAACCGAGGACAACGAGTTCAACCGCGAGCGTGCCCACATTGCTCAGCACGCCGCTGAGTCTGGCGAGTTCTGGCGCAAGCTGTCGCTCTAGTAAGTACCTAGATACTTGGGGCCGTTCCGGAGATGGAGGGGGTTAAACGGGGCAGAGGGAAGGGCGTGGAGCCAGGGCACATGCGAGAGGATGGTGGTATCGGATCATCATATTAAAAGGGTTGTTGATAAAGCAAGAGAATCTGCTAATGCTATGATAGCGTTGCCGTCCCCTGCATCATCGTCGCCAGTGTCAACGCCAAGGTCAGGTGGGATGCTCATTGGGAGCACGTAGCCCACGAGGAACACGAGAACCCCCGCTCCGAGAGGCCCGAGTACGCATACCAGAACATCCGTACCAAGAACTACTTCTGGGGAGATGGTGACAAGGTAAGACTTCGACGACAACGTGATGGGCTAGTGTTCTGACTTGACGATAGACCCTCTTCTGGAACGATAAAGTCAACTACCACAAGAAGGATGAGTAAGCTATTGCACAGTACGCTCCCAAGCATTGATTCAAGAATCATGCGGGCCAGCATTTGGGTCAAGTGTGGGGTTCAATGTGTATATAGTACGACGAGCGAAAGCAAGCTGGGGTAGCCAGCAATACATTTCCTTTGCGTCTGCACCTTGCCCTGTCATATGTGACATTCTGGTAGCAGCCTTACACATCTTGTGATCCATAGCCCTCATCCCAAACACTGTTATGTCTCATAGCCCATTCTTCTGCAACCTTTTCATCACCTCTCAATTTCGCTATAATCGCCTTCTTCATCAGCTGCTCGCACTCTCCATCCAGATACGCTGCTTTTTGGAAGCATTCCCTCGCCCGGTCGACGTAGAGTTCCGCTTTGGCGATGTTTGCGACACGGAAACGGTTTGATGTCAGCTCGCCTGCTCTCGGTGTTGAGGGGGGGTGGGAACCAGCGTTCGACGTCGAGACTGTCAAGGCGGTGGGATTGGCGAGACCCATATACGAGTCTGCTAGGTGCGAGTACAGAGTGCCTGTAAGCATGGTATCTGCGCCTTCTAGAGCCTGCTCCAGACATCAGCTTATGCAACTCCGTAGCGAGTAAGGATAAAAAGGCAACGTACCTGCGGCAACACGGTCTCGACCAACCTCCTCGCTTCTCGACATTCCCCCAGAGTATTCAGTATCGCACCCAGGCAGCCCACTGCAGACCATAGCGAACTTGCAAGCCGCGCCCTGAAACTCACACTTGCCGCCCGCAGCGCAACGCTGAAGCCCCTCTCCGGTTTACCTGCTTTTCTCCATAACTCTGCCTGCATTAGCAGCACTGAAACACGCTGCTGGATGTCTGCATTGTCTTCTTTGAGAGATTGTGCCAGTGATGAAATGCATTGATAGGCTAGAGGAAACTGCGATGTGGAGATGAGGTACTCAATGTACGTGTCGTGTTGAAGGAAAGAGAGTTCCGGATCGAGAGTTGGGGTAGAGGGCGAGGCTGTCGGTTTAAGGGTTTCGAGCAAATGAGTTGACGTTGACCAGTCGGATCTACACTGATGTCAGCATGAATGACTTGAATCTAGGCAGGTGCGGGTAGAATGGTACCTTCGAATGGCTCTCCTGAGCTTAATGAGGCCAATGCAAAGTATCAAGAATTGGTAAAACTTGAGCGATTTGTACACCGAAGAATCCACAGCTTCTAGCATCATGATAGCCTCGCCGTAGCGGCCGCTCTGGCTTGTAACGAAAGCTCTGCGAGCGATCGCACGGAGACGTTCTTCAATCGGACAGGAATGTGAATAGCAATCGAGGAGAAGCTCGTAATGAATGTTGGCTAGATGTGGGATGCCAAGTCGCTGATAGAATGTCCCTGTGAGAAGCATTTGACTACCGTAACTGTTGACGTTTTCTTTGATGTTGAGATGTGAAGACTGATAAATATGTTCTAATGCCCGGGGAATAGAGTCACCCTATGTGTGAGTTAGTCCTGGTAGTCTATCAACGCGATCATGAACTACGTGCCGTCGCTAGAGAAAGCTTTGCCTCGTTGAGTAAACTTGCGCAGAGCAGGTTGTACATCTTGGTCTCCTTGGCTTTCGCTTTCAAAAAGGCCAACGCATCCCTCTCAGTTCCGAGCATGCTCATGTAACCGGCACCCCTCATCTGCTTGGGGTAGGCTTTCGCCATATGATTCAGCCAGCTGAGACTGAAGCTCAGACAAGTCATGTCCTGGTTCTCCCGGGCTGTGGCAATTGTCTCGTTGATAGCAGCTATCGCTTCGCCAAAGCAGCCGAAGTCGGCCTGAAGGATAGCCATATGCAGTAAAGCATACTGGTAATGGATCTTCTCGCGAGTCTGCATAGCGTAATCGTAGTAGCGATGTAGATTGTCAAAAGCAGATGTGTAGTCTCCGGCTTTCCAGGCATCGAAGAATTGTACGAGATGCGCTTGCCGATGTACAATGCCGGACGACTTGACCATATTGCGAAGTTGACTCTTCATATCGCCAGGAACACGGTCTCCGAACCTCTGAAGCCTATCGAGTTGGAAGTCCAGGATTCGATCCAGATCGTTCAAACTCATGCCCGCTCCTTCCTCTTGATCTTCTTGTAGATTCCCGTACGCGATCTCGTACATGTCGTCGCCAGCTCTCAGACCCATCTCGGATACAACCATGTCTACACCACTTGATGCCAAGCCAGCCAATCTCTTTGTCCATTGAGCTGTTGGGGCTCTGTACCTGATAAATGAAGACCATAGTTTCATTGAATCGTCGAACTGCAGCCTCGTAAATTCCAGGTGCGCTCTGCGAACAAAAGCTCCAAGTGGTGATGTCTTGGAAAGATGGATCCGATCTGGTGATTCTTGATCTTGTGTACCGTGTGGCGGAGGTGTAACCAGATCTAGGATACTGTCGAAGAGAGCGTGCAGCGCATCGAAAGAGTTCATTTCCCACATGTGTTTGAGGAAGAGATCGAGAAGAGTTCGGCCCGGCATGTTGGAGGGGTGTTCTTGAAGTACATCTTCAAAGGCATCGATTGAGAAACACGTGTCTTGTTGACTGGAGATGTTGGAGCGCTGTGGCCGAGCGCTGGACGGTGCCGAAGGAAGATTGTTTGACAAGATGAAGGAAAGTACGGGTATCGTAGCGGAATAGGGAAGACTTGAAGTGCAATAGAGACGGGTCAAGACAAGAAGGCTGATCTTTTGCGCCGTGAGGTAGCGTGGTGTGGCCATGTTTGTTTGGCGGTTTAATGCTTGTAGCAGAACACAGCGCTGGGCGTTGACGGTGTCAGCGTTGGCGATTATCGCCAACAGAAAAACCTTTGTCGTGTGATTCCGCGCAATATGTGCATTGTATCCAGGTAAGGCAATTGCTGACTGTCAGGCAAGGCAGCGACGTCCAGGATGTGGTGTTTGCTGGAGGTCGTGGGAGGGAATGAACAACCGAGGCGGCGCGCAGCGCGTACAATACTTGTCGCGAGCCCCAATCACTACCCGATTGGTGCCTAGGTTACCAAGCCATCAATTTGCCGGCGATCTGGCGGTACAGACTTCATTTCACGACTGTATACAAGATTTCATAGTTTGATATGGATATGAACGTCTACATCTATGCAACTGTTTCCCGTGACGCATGGCCAAATCCTGAGTCTTTCCTCGCGACCTTCTTGAGATCGTTTGCACTTGACTGCAAACGCGGCACAGGAGCGCTGTTCAGAAATTCGTCCTCGTTTGTCGCATTTGTTGCCCAAATCTTGCTAATGCTCAGATCGTAGGGCCCCGGTATGCGATCTATCAAGGATATGCCCACCGTCCTCACCTTCTGTGTCAACATCTCCCTCTGTGGCTCTACGACCTGCCCATGGTTCGTCCGCACGAACTCGTTCCACCTGATTAGAATGGTTTCCCACTCGCCCGGTGTCTTGGAGTGCAGCAGGTGCTGGTGGATGTCTGTAGGAACAATCGACTCGGTCTGCACGTTGACAAAGTACTTGCGGCCGTCCGACTTGAACTGGATTGCGAGGAAGTTGTACATGCTCACGTCCCACAGGGACTTGCCAAAGATGGTGGAGCCTCGATCAAGTGTCCTCCATCCGGCATAGCCCGTTCTTTGGATATGTGGCTGGTTGTGTGGCAGTTGTGTGGATATGGTGCCATGGAAGCGGACGTGGGGGGGTTCCGTCTGGGAGACAGGATGGTGGTCGAAGTTGACGGTGGAGAAGCCGCCGATGTCTTTGTCGCTCATGCGCTTGCATCGTTCCAGATCCTCAGCGTGGTCGAAGTGCATAAGCGGAAAGGGCTTGGACGGGGAGCGCAGGCCCTCGAGCTTGAGTGCTGCGCGTGTCAGTGGCGGCGCATGCACACATGCAGCTGCAGAGCTCACCGAAGTTGGAGAGGCGCTTGAACTCGTCCAGACTCCGCTTGACGAAGCCAGGCGCGAGGCACGCCGATGTTGGTCGCATGGCTGCGTGAGGTGTGTGCTCTTCCCAGGGGCCTCGATGAGCTCACAGCGCAATCCATGGCACTGGGGTGTGAATGACGCCGCGGTAGTCTCGCCAGCCGCTAGCCGCTTTGGATGACCATTCCAAAAATCTGGGGACCGCTGCATGTGCAAACACATGCCACCACCCTCCACTGCCCGGCGCGACGACTTCCCCTCATGATACCACAGCAGCCGACGCCCCGAACCTCCGACCCTTGACTTTGCGTGCGCCTTCCTCAACCCACGCCGCCACCAATCGCCACGCGCCTCCCCTGCCTCGATGCCACTGCAAGAAGCACCCAGACCTCGAGGCCTCCGAGACGCCACAACCCAGCCGCTGCAACCACTGCCCCCTTCGTCGCGAGAGCTGGGAGAAGTCACCCCTCCAAAACAGCCAGATGGGACACCGGTAGCTAAACAAGATGTCAAGTCTGGAAAGTCGTGGGCGCATTTTGTCGCCGGAGGGTAAGACTACAGTTCACTCTGGACCACGCCTTGAGGACTAACACTGTCACAGCCTGGGTGGCATGGCCTCAGCAACCTTGACAGCCCCGCTCGATGTCCTCAAGACTCGGCTGCAATCCACCTTCTACCAGCAGCATCTCGCCGCAATGCGCACCGCCCGCGGCCTGCCCCCCATCGAGACCATGTCCTTCGGCCGCAGCTCGCTACTGCACATACGGGAAACTGGAGAGATATTATGGCAGGTTCCAAAGGCAGAGGGGTGGCGAGCTCTCTTCAAAGGACTGGGACCAAATCTCATCGGAGTAGTCCCCGCACGCGCAATCAACTTCTTTGCATACGGAAACGGCAAGCGTCTGATCAGCACACATTTCAACAATGGTCAAGAGGCAGCATGGGTACATCTGTGTAGTGCAGCAGCGGCTGGTATCGTGACTGGGACCGCTACGAATCCCATCTGGCTGGTCAAGACACGACTGCAACTGGACAAAAACACACACTCGGATGGCCGCGGGCGGCAATACAAGAACGCATTCGACTGCACCATGCAGACCATACGGAAGGAGGGTGTCCGTGGCTTATATCGCGGATTGACTGCAAGCTACTTGGGCGTTACCGAGAGCACATTACAGTGGATGCTTTACGAGCAAATGAAGCTGTCATTGGCACGGAGAGAAGAGCGCGTCATTGCTAGTGGCAGACCGCCAACCGTGTGGGACCAGACTGTAGCATGGACTGGCAAGCTGACTGCCGCTGGATCTGCCAAATTTGTTGCAGCGCTCATCACATATCCCCATGAGGTTGTGCGAACGCGTCTGCGGCAAGCACCAATGGAAGATGGCCGACAGAAGTACACTGGCCTCGTTCAGTGTTTTCGACTAATATGGAAGGAAGAGGGTATGGCAGCACTCTACGGCGGTCTGGTTCCTCACATGTTCCGTGTGGTACCTAGTGCCGCCATCATGTTTGGAACATATGAAGGTGTGCTCAAGTTCCTCGGAGAGAGCAGTAACATGTGATTACCAACGCCGGTATAGAGGTGGTGTAAACATGTATAGGACTGGATGCATACAAACGGCGTTATGAAAAGTTGGGATTTTGCGACGCATACACGGCGTCTTGTATCACCACTCTGCTCCTGCCGAGCATGTACTTGTATTATGTTAGAAAGATGGAAGAATATATGACGACATGAGATTTGCGCATAAAGAACGGAATTCGGCTTCCACTCGACCAAGTGCACTTGAACAGTATTCCTGACCAGAAAACCATCTAGTACTCTCTGCATTGGTCCTTGTAATTTGTAACTTGCTTGTGGGTGTGCAAGTTCAGCAGGGCACGGTGCGACCCGACCAATCGTACATGTACCTCACTAGCGCGAACTTCGCGCCCGAACATTGATCGACTTTGACATATTAAGCATCCTCATCGCGAACGCCCAACGCTCGCCCCGAGCATAAGCCAGCCCCCCGCAATGTCCTCACAAATGCCACTCCGGAGCATACGGATACCGGCGCTGCAACGACAATGTCTCTTCCTCCGCCACCAAACCCTCCTGCACGCCGCCCAACCCACTATAACCCACCCATCCTCCCGCCGCGCCTTCTCCAGCACCCCGTCACACCCAGCAAAGCACAGACAACTCGGACAAGATAAAGCGCAAGCCATAGCTGCAGCCCGATCCCAAATTTCGCCCTCACCAAATGTCAACTTTGAGCAAGCGCAAACCAACACAGATGCCATGGCGGAGGACATTGGTCTGCTGCAAAATACTATCGTGAGGGCGCCATTCTTGGACGTGTACAATGAATCGCCCGGCCTCGGAGGGGTCCTGAGATATTACTGGGAGATTGTCAAGCAAAAGGCAACAGGTCTCTACTCGTAAGTTGGACTTTCTTCGGGTTAGGACCGGGCCTGGGACATGAGGGGAGAAGCAGAAGAAGAAGAAGGACAACACATCCGAAATTAAAGTTGAAAGCGTATAGGACTAACCTAAACCCTTAGACGATACTACTACCGCGATTGCATCCAGAAGTCCGGCTGGACAAAATATCTACCCGTCGACCTCTTCCATAACACACAATACAAAGTCCTAGCCAAGAGATACTACCAGCACATCTACAGAAGCTTCGCCTCGTACGTCTCTCCCGAAAATTCATATGGCATACTTTGCAAACACACTAACACAAACCAACCAACAGAGGCAACGTAACGCCCCTCAAGCAAGTATGCCTACCACCCCTCGTAAAGAAACTTAAGCAACGAATCGCCGCCCGCGGCAAGACGACCCTGAAATGGAACCTGCACGAATTCAAATCCGCGCGCGTAATGAGCCACCGCGCGTCGCCCTTGGGCGAGCAGACACCAGACACAGCGTACAGACAAGTCGTTGTACGCCTCGTATCCGTTCAATCCGTCGAACGGTCTACGCCGACATCGCCCAAAATTTCCAAGTCTCCCATATCTGCTGCTCGGCTACCCTGGGTCCCAGATGCTGCGCGCCAACGAGCGGAAAAGGCACGTCAACAGAGGCAAAAATCCGAGGATGAAGGGGAGACGGAGAAGCCGGTCGCCAAGAGCGACGAGGCGTTTATCGATAATGGAGTTAAGAAGACTGTAGTCGAGTATCTGGTGTTGCAGAAGAGAGTCATCAAGGGTACGGAGGAGGACTGGAAGGTCTGGGGCTTCACCGAGGCGTCCACGCCGAGTGTGCTTGCGAGAGAAGAGCTGTATTGGTCGCAGATGCTGAACGTACAGGCTGGTGGTGCTGTATAGTGTTGGTAGCTCTGGGGATAGACACGTTGTAACAATATTTGTACATGTGATGGACATCATGAGGGCATGTAATTGTGCCTAGAAACTTCAGACGTAGCCATGTATGATCTGGAAACCCAGCTCTGAAGCTGCAGATATGCGCTCCACTCTGAACCGGACATCACGTGGAGCATGCTACATGAAAAAAGTCCACTGTGTAGAGGAAGGTGGTCATGTCATTTGAGCTCTTGCCAGTAGCAATAACGATAATCCAGGTACACGCATTCATTCGGCGCCCAGCATTCCACTGCCGCGCATGTGCTCGAACCAGCCTCGTACTCCGCCCCTCTCTTCATCCTGGTATAGAGGCGTATGACGCAAGCTTACAAAAAGCTGTGCCGCTTTAGCCGTGCCACGGACGAGGGCAGCTGGCATATCGAGGAGGCACAAGGTAGTAGTCATGGACGACTAGAAACCGTGGACCTGATTTCTGATTAGACTGTGACTCGATGCTAAATCGTGCCGGGCTGTGACTCACCTTGATCGTCTTCGCATCGAGACCAAGTCCCTCCTTCTTGTCGGTCAAGAAGTCCTGGACGTCTTTGCGCTGATCGCCCTGGAGTTGGACGACTTCGCCCATCTCGGCGTCGCTTACAATGGTGCCATTGCAGGCAAACTTCTTTTTGATCACCTTGAGGATCTTCTTCTGGTCAAATTTCTTGGGGAGACCTTGGACAGTCGTCAAGGTCTTGCGGCCATTGCGCTCTAATGTCGTGTTAGCCTGGTGCGGCTAAAGAATAGCGTATGGCAGATGCGGGCCGTTATGGGCAGGAGCGAGGTGTGCGAATGGGTTGGGTGCGTGGTGAGGTTTTTGCATCAGTGGGCAAGGGCGGTGAGGGACCTACGTTGGATACGAATATGAATGTAGTCCTGCTGAGTCTGCTTGACCTGGCCGGTATCTTCATCCGCTTCCGCGAACGGGTCTATGAATATCGTGTCAGTAGCTGCCTGGTATGCGCCTCGAGGGTCACGACTTACCGAAGGTCTTGAGGTTCTCGATGGACATACGACAGTCGGTGAGCGCGCGTGTAGGTGGGGGGTAGTTGGGTATGGATGCTTTGGGTAGCGGCGATTTCTTGGGTGGGCTGGGAGTGGAGTTGGGGTGGTTTTGGGGTGGTGACAAGTCGGGAGGGTGCAAGTGAGGGTTCCAAGGTTTGTAGCGTCAAGCAGGCTGAGAGAAAGAGGTGGGGAATGCGGCGGGAGAGGAAGGCGAGCCCCGCCGTGGTCTGTGCGCGCCAAAAGGGTGATGCTTGCCGTTCAGGGCTCGGTACCGGATGCGAGGCTGGAGGTGCGAATGAGACAAGACGAGGGTGGCATGGGACACATGGGGCGTGCAAGTGATATGGGTATTACGAGCGAGCTGACATGTATTGTCGCTTGCTCGGCGAGGACGTCGAATTATACAATTACACGGTACCGTTGCTACCTGAGTACCGGCTACGCACCAACCTCTCCTACGGCGGCCTACGACGGCGGCGCAGCAGCAAATGCCTCCGTGCCAGATGCTTGGCCCGGCCTGATAGGTGGTGGGGGGAGGAATATTGACGAGTAGGTCTGTGGTACAGCATCAACACGAGATCTGTCGGAGCCAGGGCCGAACTTACAACGAGGAGCGACATGGCTGTGATCTGGTTAGCTGTCTGAGCAAGCACAACGGGAATGGGCACATACCAGACATGCCAACTTGGAAGTAGGCGGGTGTAGTCGACGTCTTCTTCTGCTCGGGGGTCTCAGCAAGCCACGACTGGATAGCGAATACTACAGCAACCCTGCGTCGAGTCAATTAGGGAACGTGGCACAAGATGGGGAAGCCTACCAGCCGATCATCCTGTGCAGCACGCGTGATGTCAGTCATGGAGCTTTGCGCGCATCTGGGTGTTGCCTACTTGTTCCGCGTGAAGATCTGGGACACGATATCAGCCGTGCAACATGGGATTGGGAGAGCAGCACTTACAGCAGCCATGGGCAGTGTGCTCGAGAGCGTGCTCGACATGTCGTTGTCGTCCTTGGCCTTCTCTGGCTCGGCATAGGGCACGACTGCAGGAGGAGGTGCGTCAGACACGTGATCAATAGCGTTGGGATGGACGGGTCGAGCCGTGGAACCCCTATGAGGGCGCGGTGCGGCATCACATACTCAGGTCGGCGCGGCGCATGTCTTTTCTGGAGGCCATCGTGGAGCTGGCGGTCAGGTGTCGGGCAGGTGTCGGGCAGGTGTAGGCAGGTGTGTGGGCGGGTGGAGATGGGTGGTGGAGGATAGGGTGCAGCACTCGGACTGGGCGGCGTGAGCGGCGGCTGTGTGTCTTGCTGGGCCGGCATGGCGCTGGCCCCCGTCGTAGTGCGTCGTAGCGTGGATCCCTGCTCGCTCTATCGTATTACCGGGTGATCGACTCCGCTGTTCGCAATCCAAGATAACCTCAGACATCACGTCAACCGTCGCTCCCTCGACACG
Organism: Alternaria novae-zelandiae; assembly: GCF_023758075.1. Lineage (NCBI taxonomy): Eukaryota > Fungi > Ascomycota > Dothideomycetes > Pleosporales > Pleosporaceae > Alternaria > Alternaria novae-zelandiae. Next base: position 40,529 of record NW_026056976.1, on the reverse strand, counting down.
CCTCGCTCTGCCCATCAGCCCCATCCGAGCCGCACCGCCGTCCCTCCTTTGCTGCCCGCGTGTGAGGCTCGCACATGCCGCCGCCCCATCGACGCGGCTCCTGACCTCGCAGCCCTCGTCGCTCGCTCCCTTGGCCCACCCACTGCATGCGCCTGATACAACGATGAAGCCGCTGTGTGTGCGATGACTTCTCGACCTGGCCCGGGGATTCACGAATCTCTACAGACCCGTGGCAGCGCCCTGCCTCCTCGGTCCCAGGTGCAGCGCCGGCCCTCGAAGCCCGCCCACACCCTCCTTCAGCCGGACTGCATCGACCCGGCCCTAGAGGACGACCGTCCACCGGCACACGCTGCCCTCCACGATGCCGCGAGGCCGCCCCCGCGAGGACGCCCGCCGCTCTTCTACACCACCATCCCGACCCACGGCACCGAGCTGCCCCTGCACTCCTTTCCCTACCAGCCGGCCGCCAACCTGCCCCAGCCCCCACGCCCGGGCTCCCTGCACCTGAGAGACGCTTCGCACCAGCGTCGCATACTGCCCGGCGGCACCGGAGTCAAAGACGCGCCCAAACCCGGTGGGCCCGAAGTCGTCGTTCCACCCGTCCATTTTCCCGGTGGAAAGGCTGCCGATCTGTTTCCATGGACCGGCAACAACCCCGAGGACAACCTGTCCGAGGCGCTAGTCAAGGCAGGCGTCAGCAACAAGCCCCAGATCATGAACGAGTCCAACACCGCACGCCCCTCGCTCATCAACAACCTCAAGAACAAGTCGGGCCTCAGCACCCTGTCGACCCTGTTCGTCGCCGTGCTGGAGAAGCGACAGCAGACGGGCCGCCTCCAAACCCCAAACACCTTCAAGCCCCCGCCGCGATTGACCCTGCGAGACTCGACCCGCGAGCAGTGGCTGCACGACTTGGCCAACCCAACCATTGGCCTTCGCCGCCTCAGCCGCACCATACCCCACGGCCTCACTGGCAAAGTGCTGCTCGAACAATGTCTGAACAAGCACATTCCTCTGCCGAGAGCCCTGTGGCTGGCCAAATGCGTAGGTATCAACGAGCTGCGTGCGCATAAAAGAAAGGGCCAGGCCGGTACCGTGACATGGGGCAGAGGCTGGACCAGTTCGGTCGAGCAATTCATAGACGGCGTCATCAGTACCATTGGCCAGGGTGATTGGAAACCCCGCATCACCTACGCCCTCCAGCTTGCGACCCATCTCTACAAAGAGCATCTGCTCGACGACGACCACTTTCTCGACTGGATAGTCAATGGCTTGGATACCTGTCCCTCCGAACGCCTATTTATCTGGCTGCTGGTCGTTTCCATATCACACTACTGGACCGCTGTAACCTGCTGTCGACGCCGCGGCAAACGTCTCGCCGAGTCATTGCTCACCCAGCTCGACAAGATCTATCGACTTGAGGATCTGCGACCTTATATCGCCGTTTTGCAATACCTTGAAAACACCATTGTCCGCTTGCTCGCCACACGACCTGCTTGCCTGCTGCTTCCGACTGCGTGGGCCAGATATTGTCCCCTCTTGCGGAATCTCGCTGAAAGGAAGAATCATGCACATGTCATGCAAGCGATCCGGAGGCTCGAGCTGAGGAACGCTAGGCTCCTGCGATCGCCGAAGAAAGTTCCTTCGGCCTCACAGACACCGGCTGGCCGCGTCTATCGGGTACTGGACTCGGTAGACTACAGCAAGCCAGTGCGTATTGAGGACTTGTCCTGTGACTGCATGGAGATAATCGCCGACGCTCCACGCTTGATCGGTGTTCTCCTCCAGTGGGCATGTACTTATTACCGAGCAGGAGCACACAGGATCTATCTGGCGACGCGATTACTTCGTCGATGGAACCATCTCGGCGCGGACGTATATGACGGCATAGTTTCACACCTCCGCGACATGACGTGGGTTGCTACCGGCGATTCAAATATACTCTTCAAAATCGTTGCTGAACTGGTCCGTTCAAAGACTTTCGCTACTGGGCGCTACCTTCAGTGGCTTATTGCTACGGGATCTACAGGTCACAATACAGATCTGTCTTCAGTAAGTCATGCCCCACAAGTTCCATCTGTTGGTTCTAACTATTCGATAGCCGCAGTCCTGGCCGTTGCGTTTGATCACCGAGATACCCCTCAGTGGGCTACCGGACCAAATCCGTACATTGCGGAGCACACTCCTCCGTGGAACCTTACACTCCGCCGAATTGGAACAACGAGCTCTTGGCTACGCTGAGCACATGATATCTCAGACCTTACCTACCTTGTTTGGCATCTACAGTACCACAAATAAGCTCAACGACGAAGAGCTAGACAAGCTCAGTTCGACGATCAAGCTCGAACTGGGCATTTGGTTGCGTCAACACGTCGCTCAGTATGCCGAGGTTAGCGCGCAGTAAGTATTCTCGTAAATTAACCATGACTTCGCTTACATTACACAGCATACCCACGAAGGACTCCTCAGTCGAAGAAACCGCCGCGGTCTCTCTTCTAACGCCCTGGGACTTTCACACTGTAAGATCGTACCTTGAGCGATTCGGAGACCTTGCTATCCTTGCGGACATTGTCGGCGTCGCAACTACATCCTTGGACTCCAGTGTTCTTGCTTCTGCTGCGGACACGATCAACTACCACGCCAGAACCTTTCGTGCAATAGGTGCCTTTGACCCACTGTTTGCTAGAATTGCCACAAGATATGCCGCTCTACGAACTGTCCGACTCCCGGATCGCGAATTACTGCTTAGTCTTGCCAGTCTAGCTCGTACAGCACAAGCTGATGGCCAACTCCCCCAGCTCCTCAACTATGATTTGAGCCAACTGAACCAAAGGAACTCTCTTGTAGCCTGTTCACCAGCCTCCGACAACATGGGTGAGGTCATGCAAACAGGATCGTCTTCCAATGACGAGATTGAACGCATACTTTCGAGTGGTACCAGCATGGATCAACAGATGATGGGCCGAGTACTGAGGAAGATCGTCAGCAACCTAGAGGAACATCTAGCCAAGGGCTCTTTCCACTTGAACAATCACCATGCATGGTTCCATCGGCTGCGCTGCTTCGATGAGCCGACCTTCGACATGGTCGTGAATGAATGGCTGCTTCTGAGCTTGATGGCTCAAAGGACTGATACCCTACGGGTAGCCTTGCCTACACTTGTTGGTTCAGGCTGTATTCCTTTGGCGTCCTTCCTTGATTCACTCAGAACTTGCATCGCAAAATTCAAGACCAATCCTTCTGAAGGTGGCCTCCAAACTGCTCTCAAAGGCATGATAATCACTCTGCCGTCTGACGCTCTAGTTCAGTCTTGTTCGCCGCAAGATGCGTATCGATACCGCTTGGAGCAACGAAAGCTCTGCTTGGAAACTGAAGGGTGCTTTACGCAATGTGTTAGTGAGGTGATTGGGCTTGCTTCAACCATTACTTCTCAGAAGGCTCAGGGACAAGTCACAGAGTTCCTACGCAGTAAGCCCATGCTGCATGTTCTGAAACATCGCATTGCCGGCGATCCAGGATGCTTGTCAAAGTTGAACAGGGATGCCTCGAGTCATTTGCTCAAGCCGTCGTTGGACAGCCTACTTGACCCCAAAGGTCACTTACGGTTGCCCGACAAGAGCCCTGAACAGCAGGTACTTGCAGTTTTTGCACTTACTAGCGAGTTGTCTTTACCAATCTGCCAAGCGACTATCGAGCAGCTGTTCTCATCTAGTGCAACCGCGCTGGGAGGTTCCGGTGAGGTACTTTCTGCTTCTCTCTTGAGTGCCATCAAGACAGCAGTGGAAGAGGATCAACCTTCAGGACTGGGGCTACTTGCGAGCTTGGACGCTGCTCTCACCGACCAAATACGACAGCACGCTGAACGCGAGATCTTGAATGCCTCTAGCTTTTTGTGTATGACATCCACCGTCAAAGTAGAGGAACCAGAGAAGGTCTCGCCCGCAGTGGTACAAAAATATCTCACTGTCATCGATCTGACTTCCAACAAGCGCGCGACATCTACGGAACAGATTGCGCTTCTCCAAGCCTTGGTCGAGAGGTTCAAAGGCATAAGTCAAGCTCTTGAAGACAACAGACTCTCTGTTCTAGAGATTTATGTTTGGTTGAACGCCCTACTTCGTCTGGTAGTATCTCATGCACCGGACATGTTGGCCGAGGCTACACATCCACATCAGACCGCTTTGATGAGTTCCATGGCTGCCTTGCTCATGCATCCGTCTTTGGAACTATATCCTACGATTACCGAACATGTCTTTGATGTCACTGTGTTCTTGGCCGATTACATAACGGATGACGTTCGGTTCCACGTTACTCGGTTGGAAGGAGCAAGGCTTGCAAGCGATGCGCGTTGTGTCTTCATCCTGGGAGTAACGGCTCCCGTCGACGGCTGGCTTGTCCTGGCCAAGCCCGTCAACACCCCTCTGGTCCAGGCATCGTCGCAACCACCGACACCAACGCCCCTTCAGAATCAGCCATCACCGTACCAGAGCCCGCAGGTACCTGCGAGTGGCTCTGCAACACCGCAACAACGCTATTTCCAACAGCAACAACAAAGACAACAGCAAATGCAAGCGGCTCAACAGGCTCAACAGATACGTGCGCAGCAGCAGTACCACCAGCACCCGCAGAACAAGATGCTGCCCGCACAACTCCAAAGAACCCCGTCAGGCCAGGCCTCACCCTCTCCACTGCAGCAAATGTCGCAAATGCAACAGATGCAGCAAATGCAACAGCGCGCCATGCAACCATCGCCCGTCTACTCGCAGCGTCCTACTCCTGCAGCGGGTCAAGGCCAATATAGTAGCCAGAGCCAGATGATTGCGCAGGCGCCGGGCAAGCTGCAAATGAGGCAAGACCGGGAGATACGGCACTATCCTTTTGTACAGCCTAGGTGGGAAATTCTAGCCGAATCTTCTGGTAACCCGAATGGAAATGAGACTGCAATCAACTTAAGTCTCTTTGGTGCGCGGAAGGTGTAAGTACACAAGTATCATGCCACTTTTATTCTATGTTCAAGTTCTCTCGTGGGATAGAACACCTTCATTTCGTTCATGTCGTTTTCTCACGTTCGCTTTTTGTCTCTTATGTTGTTGGACTTCACACTACCTTCACCTTTCAGTTCTAGAGCATGAAGCGAGGCGTTTTCCCGGGTTACTGCTATGATCTGCTCATGACATTGCATTACACCGGAGTTTTTTGCGGGACGGTTTTCATCTGCATATAGCGTTAAGGGACTATATAGGGTATTTTTTTTGGCCGTTTGCATTGCTGTGGCAGCCATACAGTAGGGCGTTGAGGTTGGAAAGACTTGAAGCATTGATGTTTTCTGTTTTTCTAAGATGCACCACACATATTGATTGGGTTCAAATATTCGATACATCTGGTTGTACCAGTACATGATGCTTTCACACGAATTGGTATGCTAACAATCCTGTCTGCTTTCAGACAGACATTTGCATGCCATTGTAACACACACAAGGTATGGATCTTGGGTATTAACATGTGAACAAGTCACAAACGTCGTCTTGTCCAGACTAGACGTTTTCCCTTGAGTTCAACGCGAATCCGATAACCACCAAATTAATGTAGCATGTACGGTAAGGTGGAACATGGGCCCCGTCTCGAGTGTTGCTGAACACGGTCACGACAGTATGGAAACGTCGAACTGACGTTGCCATGTGGCGACTACGTCGTTTCTGATGCAGTGCAGAAAGCAGGATGCGTAGGTAGCGTGCAGATGTTACCAAGTGCTCAGCCGAGCAATATCAGGTAGATGGATAACTCATATCATCACCGTGCCTCGTCAAGTCTCGTTCTCAGTGTTGGGGCTGGAAGAGGGCTCAGCCTTGAGCTGGGCTGCTGCCTCGGGAGTCAAAACCTCTGATCCTTTCCCCTTCAGCGCAGCGAGCTCTTTTTTCAGTGCATCCATCTCTTGGTCCTTTCGGCTGATCAAGTCGTCCCGCTCCGATACCTCCTGTTTCAGCTGCTTGATGTATTCGATGGCGCTTTCAACCTTTGCCGCTTTGGAGTTGTTGGAGTTTTGGGCGTTTGTATCGGGGCTTTTGGCGTCTGGAATAGCACCAAGCTGCGGTGAAGGGAGAAGAGCCTGCATTTCTTGGAGGGCCATATTTATGCGATTTCGGCGGCCTTGCTCGGCGATCTTGTGAGATGTGCGTTTTGAAGTGAGGTTAGTGGAAAGTGATGTGGGGTAGACGACTCCGGGGACGGTGGTGCCATCAAGTATGTTCTGGTAGTTTGACTTGGATGCTAGGAGAAGGGCGTGGGTGTTGTCAGTTACCCCTGTTGCAAATTAGATTAGACAGCAAGTCAGATACTGAGGGGTACTTACCACTTCCGCCGTCGGGTAGTAAAGGCTTTATGCTTGGTGAGATCTTGGGCCTCAATGCAGGGCTGACAAGACTCGAGCTAACGCTGTTCCTCTTCTTGGGGTTGCGCGCCAGTTTTGGGTCCTTCTTGCCATTAGTTATAGAGAAGGCTGGACTCGTTGGGGTAGACATGGCGTCCAGCATCGGACTAGGTCTGGCTGACATGGAGGCGCCTGGCGTGCTCAGAGGATTCAACTTGGGTGTCTTCCGCGCAGACATACGAGAGGCGTCACCATCACCATTCCGGATAGCTGTATCGATTCTTGATAGCCCTGGTCTGTCTAGTGATGCCTCTGGTAGGGTGAGATCCTCCAGCATTGGTGGTGCTTCTTGGGAGCCACTGACATCGGGCGAAGGTTGTATCCGCATGAGAGATGCAGGAGTGGCCGGAGTGCCGTTCTGGCTGCTGCGCTGGGCCATCATGGCAGGGGAAGCTGTTGAAGAAGTAGGCTTCGGCGGCGGTCGCATCTCCGACAGCATAGGCTCAGGAGATATAGAATCGGTTTCTGAGCTTTCACGAGTTCTTGGCACATCCAGACCGTTGGCAGACGGGCGTGTCAGTCGCGCATCCTGCATGAGTTCGGTCACCTCCTTGGGTGGAATGAGAGAGGACACAGTTGCTTTCCGCCTGTTAGGTTTAACGATAGGGGACTGTCGTACACGGCCGTTGCCGTTTGTGCGCGGCGCATTCCTTTTGTTGGTACTCCGTAGACTCCTGCGTCCTTGTTCCTGTGGCACCAGGGCAGGTTCCCCTAGCATGTCCATATCCACATCGATGGGCGAGTGGCCTGTCGAGCTCCCGGATGTTGTGTGCTGCGACTGGTGGTGCACATGCTGTTGGCTCTGGGCATTCAAGGCAGGGGATGTAAGAGGGCTGAAGTAGGCTCCGGGCATTGTGAAGTCGGGAATCTGGAAGCGCGCATCGTGGGGCGTCACGGCAGGCGAAACTAGTGGGGTGAAAGTCTATACGGGTCAGTGGGATTCTGTGGTAGTGTCCGAGTCCAACATACCGCATCGTCCTTGCGCATATGGTATCTCTGGTCGAACAGCGACTGGTGGTGATCTGATTGTTGGAGATAGCGATGGGGGTCGCCATGCATTTCTATGCTATTTGGCGTGGGCGGAACACCCTGGTGTGGGCGGTAAATCTGGTCCTGGGCCTGGGTGAAAGACGGGGTGCCAGCCTGGCTGTACTGGGCCATGCCATAGTCGAAGAAAGTGTTGGCTGACTGGGACAAGCCATGGCCAGGCAGATTCTGGGCGTGCTGTCTGGCGTTGGGGCCATGATGGTGGTCCTGGGGAAGTTGCGGGGGAAACTGGCCCTGGAGATGGTGGACATTGAGCGACTCGGTCAGATCGGCGAGTTGGTTCCCATTAGAGGCGGGTCCTTCGTGATTGTACCCATCGATGCTGAAGTGCAGGTCAAGATTGTCGAAGTCGATGAATTCAGCGCCGGCAAAGTCTTCAGCGGGCGGGTCCATTTGGAAGTGCTCGGCAGCACTCCACGACTGCGCAGTCGAGCTGTTCATATCGTCGGCGCGGGACCCTGGGCGGAGGGGAGAGAGAAAATTGGCGTTGCGAAGATGGGCGGGTGGGGCTGCGCGGGATTGGGACCGGGTTGCTGCGTCTGCTTCGCATGTGCGTCGGCTCAAGTTCGCGTCTGGCGAGGGTGCAGCGGGCTGCGACTCGGGCGTCGCTCTCTCCAGCGGATACTGAAGAGAGTGTCGTCGGGGTCAGGACGAGGCACTGCACGAGAAGAGGCCGGGTGGTAGGCCCCCACGGTGATTTGATAAGACTGGGCTGGGGGCAGTTCGCCCGCGCACGTCGAATGCAGCGCGGGCTATAGCCCACTGCGGCTTGCAAAACCTGGCCTCGCGTCCTCAGCCTATTATCAGGTGCCGTGCCAGCACCCAGCAACTAGCCCACATGACATTCAGCCTTGGCCCGGTCGTCGAGTTGGGTGCATGGTGTTGACCAGCGGCTCACAGATGACTTGACTCGCGCGCGTGGGATGCACACCACACACATACATAGACAAGAGAACAGCTACTGCGCAATGCCCTCGTCATTCACTTGATTCGACTGCTAGGCCGCGCTTCAGGGTCTGCGAAGCTGCAGCCATGGATTGCATACAAGACTAGTCGGCCAATAGTGCCGGTCCCGCACTCCACCGGGGGAGGCGTAGGCGAGGACAGCTGCCCTTTGCATTCGTTCCTTGTTGACTTGCGTCCCATGCCAGTGCATGGTGCATTGGACATGGCTGCGCTGCCTCGTCCTGCAGCTGCACGTGAAGGCGTCTGGTTGGGCGAAGCCATGTTTGTTTTACGGCAGGCTGATTGGGCTGTAGCGCGACTGACTACGGTTGTTTGCCGGTGGAGCGCGCCATGTCGATGCGCCTTGTTAATCTCGTTTGCCCTAGCATGTAGCCACCTACCCCTTCCAGCAAGTTCCCGCCTGTCCAGATGGCCTCGTTTCTACGGCGACATGTCGAGGCTGGCTATGACAAGCACTGGTCACATGTGGGAATGTCAAAGACGACGACAGTGAATTATGAGAGTGCTTTTGTCTCGTGATTGTAGAACCTAAAAAGCCGCCGTGACCGACCAAAAGAAAATGCAGAAATCCCCGCTGCGCTGCAAACATCAACTGCAGCGAGCTCCGCATCCGAGTAATTTACACATTGCTGAAAAGTACATGGCCCGTCTGGTGGCCTCGCTCCCAGGACGACTGCGCGAGACTGGGCCACTCCGGGTCCTTGGGTATTAATCAACTTCCTCCTAAAGGGTAAAAGAAAACAGGCTCTGCCGTAAAAGGGCCCCGCAGAACGCCGGTAAAGGACATGACCACCTGCATCTTCTTCGTCGTTTACATTACGATGCAGCAGCCGTTGCTCTGTTGTGGCGCGTAGGGGTCGTCGCGCTTGTCAATCTAGGCATGCGTTAGTCGAGTGAGCGGAACAGCTTGCGCGTGAGTACTGACCGTTCCCCATCGTGACGGTACCATCCAATCTTTGGGTTCTTTATCCGTGAATGCAATGAGACTGCGGGTGCCTGTTAGCCGTCTTGTTCGTCGGGGCACGGCGACTTGGTCCTAAACGTACTCTAACGCGGCTTCCGATACGGGTATCCTGCGGCGCTCGAGGTCCTCGCGCAGGCGCTGGTTGAGTTCGGTCAGACGTCGCAGCTTGAGCTCGGCCATGCTCTGCTTCTTGCTCTTGCCGTCGCCGCCCGTCCGTATCTCGTAGGGTGCTTGAGCCATCATGACGGGCATGGGGCGCGTGTGAGTATTATGGGGGTGCGAGGGGCGTTGGGGTTGATGGTATTATGGGGGGTGCGTCGTGGTGCGACGTGACTTGGGCGTGTCGGGCGTGCGGCGCGGACAGGGTGAGCTGGTGAAGGGAGAGTAAGGAGCGAAGGACGGCCAGCCGGGTGAGCCTGCCGCCGAGTATCAGCGCGAGAGCAAGGCTGCTGCGAGGGCGTTGACGACGAGTTGCTGAGATGGGCGACAGGTGAAGCACGGGAACCAGGAGAGGTGGTTGGAAGATGAGGGCCCTCCCCTTGATGGGTCTGTTCGTCGGGCCCCAACGCTTGCGGTATAGCGCCATATTGGGTTTAACGAGCGCTTTGTCCTCGCCCGCCGCCACAGCCAATCTCTTGCCATCGTGTCGTCGACCCAAGAGGAATCCCGTGACTCGAGGTGCGCGTTGCATGCGACAGAGTGACTGCCTGCGACCGCACCGTAGCCGTGATTCACTCAGACGCCCCAGCGCGCCTCCGACGTCTGGCAGCCGCGTGCATCTGCGGGGAGTCGGGCGCGAACCTGCCGGCGCCTGGGAATACCTCGCCCGCTCGCTTACTAAGGCCTACCACAACCATTTTGCAGACCTGACTCCGTCGCCGTGTGAGACCCGCCCACCCATATCTCAACCCCAAGCCCTCCGCTGCGTCGCCTGCCTGCTATAAAGCCCATCCGACTCGTGCAGTTGGATCCGCGACCTCAACTTGCCCAGCATGGCGCCTCCACCGCACTCCAAGCCGGAGAACACACTGTGCGCCCCGCCTCGAACAAGCCCTCTAGGCCGCACCACCACTGACACGCTCCAGGAAACGTGCCCAAGAACTCATCGGAGTCGAGCAGCAGCAGGCTGCCCTCCAGCTACTCCACGAACATGTCACCTCGAAGCGCACCCGCAACAGCCCCATCGCCTCGCTCGAGCCTGTCATGATCCTCTTTGTCGAGCTCTGTGTCGACCTACGCAAGGGCAAGCTGGCCAAGGACGGTCTCTACCAGTACAAGAACACCGCCCAGAACACCAACGTTGGCACCATCGAGGTAGGACACCCGCCCAAGGCGTTGTCGTCGGCTGGCACTAACCCGCCATAGACTGTCTTCAAGCGCTTCATCGAACTCGCCGAGCAAAAGGTCACCGAGGCCCAGGCCAAGGCAGACGAGGTTCAGTCCTCGCTCGAGCCCTCTGACGACAAGAACGTCGACGATCTAGAGGCCACCGAGACGCCCGAGTCGATCCTCCTCTCCACCGTCTCTGGCGAGCAATCGCGCGACCGCACCGACCGTGCCATTGTAACACCATGGCTCAAGTTCCTGTGGGAGACCTACCGAACCGTCCTGGACATCTTCAAGAATAACGCCCGCCTCGAGCTCATGTACCAGTCGACCGCCCACCAGGCCTTCCAGTTCTGCTCCAAGTACGCCCGCAAGACCGAGTTCCGTCGTCTCTGTGAGCTGCTCCGCAACCATTTGCAGAATGCCGCCAAGTTCTCCTCTCAGATGCACGCCATCAACCTGTCTGATCCAGACACCCTACAGCGCCATCTAGACACCCGCTTCCAGCAGCTGAACGTGGCCGTTGAGCTTGAGCTGTGGCAGGAGGCCTTCCGCAGCGTCGAGGACATCCACACACTGCTCAGCTTGAGCAAGCGCCCAGCCAAGAACATCATGATGGCCAACTACTTCGAGAAGCTTACCCGCATCTTCTTGGTCAGCGAGAACTACCTCTTCCACGCTGCCGCTTACAGTCGATACTACAACCTCCTTCGCCAGTCCGCTGCAGCCGTTGCATCTGGCCAGAGCCCCAAGAAGGATAACCCTGCTGTCACGGAAGCCGACATGACCAAGGCTGCTTCTTTTGTACTCCTCTCTGCTCTCGCCATCCCTGTCATCAGCACTTCCCGCTCCCGCGGTGCTCTCGTTGACGTTGACGAGGCAAGGAAGAACAAGAATTCACGCCTCACCAACTTACTCGGCATGTCCCAGGCCCCCACCCGTGCCATTCTCTTCAAGGACGCTCTCAGCAAGGGTCTGCTCAAGCGTGCCCGCCCTGAAATTCGCGATCTTTACAATATCCTCGAGGTCGATTTCCATCCCCTCTCTATTTGCAAGAAGATATCCCCAATCTTGTCTCAGATTGGTGCTGATGAGGGGATGGAAAAGTACGTTGGCCCGCTCCAGCAGGTCATCCTTACCCGCCTGTTCCAGCAACTGTCTCAAGTCTACGATTCTGTTGAGATCAAGTTTGTGCTTGGCCTCGCCCAGTTCCCAGAGCCGTTCCACGTCAGCGCCGGTACTATTGAGAAGTTTATCATGAACGGATGCAAGAAGGGAGACCTTGCCATCCGCACCGACCATGCCACTGGTGTGCTCACCTTCGATTCTGACGTCTTCTCCTCGGCTAAAGCTATGCACCCCGGTTCAGGTGCCGGATCAGCCGAAACTGAGTCTCGCTCTGTTCAGCGTCTGCAGAGCACCCCAGCTGAGATTGTCCGATCTCAGCTCACTCGTCTCGCTAAATCACTCTTTGTCACTTGCCAATACGTCGATCCTTCGTTCAACTCGGAACGGCAGCGCAATAAGGAGGCCGCTCTTGCACGAGCCAAGGAAGGCGCCGAGAAGGAGCATCAAGAGATACTCACCCGCCGCGACATCATCTCCCAAAAGAAGGAGGCTGCGCTCAAGGCTCAACAGGCCAAGGAGAATGAAGAGCAGACCAAGAGGCTCATTCGCCAACAACAGATCAAGGATGAGGAAGCTCGACGCCTGGCCGAAGAGCAGAAGCAACGTGCTGAACAGCGCATCAAAGCTGAACAGAAGCGCATCCAACGTGAGGAGATGGAGAAGCAAATCAAAGAGCTCAAGGCGACTACCAAGGTCGACATTGAGCTTCCTGAGGATCTTGACGATCTCGATTCCCAGAGAATACGCTTCTTGAAGCTTCAAGCTCTTGAGAGGGAGAAGAGCCAGCTCGGCGAGCAACTCCGCATTGCCGGCAAGCGTATCGATCATTTGGAGCGAGCCTACCGCAAGGAAGAGATTAAGCATCTCAAGACTGACTACGAGAAGCAGCAGGAAGAAGATCTCGCAGCATATGAGAAGGCCAAGGCTGAGGAACTGAAAGAGTCAGAAGAGAGGCACAAGGCAGACGTCGAACTCAAGCATCGTCTGTCAAGGCTGGTTTCCCCATACCAGACCTTCGTCAAGACCGTCAAGGAACAACGCAAGGCTGAGTTCGAGAAGCGACAGAAGATTGCACAGAAGGAGCTCGAGAGCAAGAAGGCCGCACGTGTCAAGGAGGTCAAGGAGCGTATCGCTAGGGAGAAGAAGGAACGCGAGGAGGCCGAACGTCGCCAGCGAGAGGAGGAAGAGCGCGAGCGCGAGGAAGCGGAGGCCAAGGCCAAAGCTGATGAGGAGAAGCGCGCGAGATTGGCGGAGATTAAGGCACAGAGGGAGGAAGAGCGAGCGTCAGTAGTACCCGTGGATCTCCACAACCATACACTAACAATTTGCAGTGCCGCTATGGAGCAAGCGCGTCTTCAAGCTCAGCGCGAGGAAGAGGCCATGGCCAAGCGGAAAGCTGGTGCTGGTGCCGCCCGTGCTGTTCCGGACCGAACGTTCTCTCGCGAGCCAGCTGCGGAGTCTTCTTCGGCTTCTGGCCCACCAAAGATCGCCCTTCCTGGCGGCAAGCCCAGCTGGCGAGAGCGTGAGGCCATGAAGGCCGCGGGACAAACTCCTCCCCCTGCCAGCTCATCTCCAGCGCCCGCACCGGCAGCTGCTTCACCAGCTCCTGAGACCGAAGCCCCCAAGAGGAGCGGGTACGTCCCACCAGCACTCCGCCAGGGAGGCGCTCCTGGGGGTGGATGGCGCGAGCGTGAGGCTAGCGGCAGCGGTCGCGCGCCTCCTGCCCGTGCCGAGCGTCCTGAGCGCACCGAGTCTCCTGTTACTGGTGGCCGATTCGAGGCTGCTCGCGGAGGAGACCGATGGGGTTCGGACAGGAAGGCATCGCCTGCCAACGCCGGTGGCTATGTCGCCCCTGGTGTCCGCAGCAGTGCACCAGCCCGTGAGGGTGACGGCGAGCGTGAGTCTAGGCCTCCTGCGCAAGCACCGGCTGGTGGGAAGTACGTCCCTCGTCATTTGAGGGACAGGCAGTAGAGTACGACATTAAAAGCAAGGCGTTCGGTTCCTCTCTACGCTTCCTACGATTGACGACATGATCAACTGCGGGTATAGGAAGGACATGATAGCGTAGGGGAGTTTGTGCTTCTTCTTAGAGCTGGGCGGTAAGGAACCTGCGCCTACGGTATGTAGTCTTCTTCATAAATGCATTTCCGATTGTTCCAGAGTTTGGGTCCGCGTCTTGTTTGCTCATGACATGTGTGTTGAGTGGTTATGCCATCAGCAAGGTATGTTCCTATTCGAGAGGCCACCCTCTAGACGTTAGCTTGGATCCTGCGTATCAACCTCAGCAACGACACTACTCATCCACATATGTCCATCTGCAATCATCTCTACACCTGGCATTGATCAATTCCATATCAAGAACGACCCTACACACACGACAGACATGCAGCATATTCACCATCCACAGAACACGATATACACTTCCCCGACCTGTAAAATGTCCTCGATTGCGCAAGGATACATAACTTTATTTGATATTGATGTGTTCAATATTCGTGCTTGCTTCTACCGTAGAGCGGCAGAACATTCCGTCGAGAATGTGTAACGACATGGACTGAGGAAGCTAGAAGTGAATAGAAACGGTGAACAATGTCAATGCCTGTTCCTACAGCTAGCGCCCGCCGAGATGCGAATTTGGATGTGTATGTATACTGTCATCTGTATGAGGGCTGAGAGCATCATAACTCTCGCAGCGAACGCGCAGAGACAGTTGTAATGTTTGGGGTGGGGCGAAAACGTAGTACTAGACCATCACCAACCATCGTTGTAGGCCGCAAAGTCAACATCGAAGCCATCTTGCCCTCTATATTATCCCTCCTCTAACCCCACACGTCACAAGACGACTCACATGATGTCAAGAATTGACTTTGTAAACTTATCATTTCGCTACCTCATCCCAGAGAGCCCCAGCCTTGTACAAGCCAAGCCAATAGGGTCAAATCCGCTCATCTTTTATCTATACATAACTCAATTCCTTTCAATGTCCATTTGGTTAACCAGTAACAAACATCGCAAATGAGCCAGCCCATGGTTCGAGTTCCGCACACTGGCGAGCCAAGAGGAGACCGAAAAGAGGGGAACAAAACAACGCTTTGGTGGCGTACCGAGATATTCCGTTTGAACCGAGAACACCGCCGCGCCGCTGATGGAACAAAGAAAACAGGTACAAAGAAAACAGAACTCCAAGGTGATGCGATAACATGCACGTGTCGCGCGTAGCAAGAGCAATAACGCCGAGCAAATGGGAAGAAGCACAGAGCGCTTTGCGCGAGCGCGTGGTTCGTGCCGCTGATTATGACAGGAAAGTCAGCGACATGTTTTCGGTGAGTAAAACGACCGATGGGTGTTTTCCTGCGTTTTTTTTTCCCTTTTTGTTCCTATGGCGTCTCGCCTTTTGCATGCTCCTGGTGGCATCCTAAAGCTTGGCCTGCTCTGCCAACCCACAATATGGCTTACAAGCGGATCCTGCGTTGCTCGATGTTCAAGCACAATTTTGTGATGTATTCCAACTATCCAAAAGCACATGGTGGGTAGCCATCGGATAGCAATGTGGGTAATTCCGCATCAATGGCAAATGCAAACATCTAGCCACCCTTGCGATCCGCAGCATTGACGGGCAGTGGCTCCCCCGATGCCTTCTGGTCCGACGCCCTTGGCTTCTTGTTCTTTCCCTTCTTACGGGGTTGCTGTTGTTGCCAAGAGTTGGGACTGTTCCCCGCTGCGTTCGACTTGTTCATCCTCTCGTTGCTTGAAATGCTCTTCTGCTGCTGCCCGTTGCGGTTCTCCTTGGTGTTACCATTTGGTGCACCTGTGAGCGACGCACGCCGATGTTGCTGATTGTTTGACTTCGCCTGCGACTTGTGACCGTTGTTACCATTGACAAGCTTGCTCGACTCAGGCGACCTATTGGCGGTAGGGGAAGGCGTACGCGTCTCAAATACGGGAGACAGCAGTGGTATGGTTGCAGATTTGATCTCTTGAGGGTGTGCTCGCTGCGCGTTTGAAGTTTCCAGGGGAGGCAGACCGTTAGTGTAAGTCGGGGTACCCCACTGGTGAGGAACAGTGCGAGTTGGTGAGATGTCGTCGCTACGGTCGCTTTGATGGCCATTTGTGGTCTCGTAATTCACCCAGCCTTCACTAAACGTGGGAAATGATGGCTGGCCTTCGCCAGGGAGGGTCAAGCCGTTTGTCTCCATCGGTGGGTTGCCATTCATGGAGCCATTAACAATGGGAGGCCCCATGTTTTGCACTGCTTTCTGTCTCTCCATCTCTTGGAGAACCAGTTGCTGACGTGCTTGGAGTTGCTGGATCTGATGTATGGCCTGGTCATTTGCGTAGAGCCCAAGTGAAGCTTGAGATGGCATATCCGGTGGTACAGTTTCGACCGTGTCGCTCCTGTGACGAGGCTGGCTTGGAAATGAGCCATTGACAATGACTGGACCGTTGTCGACAGGTGGACGGACGGAGTCGATACGTGATTTCCGCAGCTCAGGGGTGGCCACCTCATTCGGCTGACTCACGCCAGTAGAGTAGCTTCGCATATGTCCGAGCGGAGAAGGAGACCGTGTCACTCGACGTAACGCAGTGTTCAGGAGCGGCTGCGTGATCTCTGGCGATACGCGTCGGCGACGCTGAGCCAGTTCGCTAAATGACGGAATCAATGGGACAGAGTACTCTTGTCGCGGGCGTGCCTGTGGCTCTACATAATAGCCAACATACTCCTTAGGCGAACTGGTGTCGGAAGATGGAATCGACTCAGGCTGTGATAGATTTGGTTTTGTGGGAATATCCGACGTCATCTGCGGCCTCAAGAGATCCTGCGAAGATCGTGCGATAGGATAGCCAGCAAAGCTTCCAGAATCAACGAGTTGGGGTACAGGTGGATATCCCACGATGATAGGCTGTTGTCCCGCACTGCGAGGAGGCTGCGAATGCGAACGAAGGGAACTTGTTTCGCTCGCATTCGAAGCGCGATGCACTCCTCGGTGTACACCAGGTATGCTGTTGCTCAAAGATGGCGAAGAAGGATTGGTTCGAGACCCATCTTGGGAGCCAATGGGATCCGATTGGGGAGCAGTAAAAAAGCCAGGATAATGGTATAGGAAGCCCTGGGGAAGAGCGCTTGGCGGTATCCCACGCTCAGCCAAACGAGGACTTTGTCGACCATTCACATAGGGCGACTTCTGCGGCGATCCATTTGTGCTGTTAGAGGCTCTGCCCTGCGCTTGTGCTTGGGCAACGGCGTGAGCGTGCATCTGCGCGGCTCGCACTTGATGTGCTTGCTGAGCGTGTTGCTGAGCAGCAAGCTGAGCACGTAGAGAGTTCGATTGCATTTCCAACATCTGGTACTGTTGATACAGCTGGTCATGTAGCTGGTCATGAATTCCTCGGGGAAAGCTGAAGTATTCTGGACCAGCGCTCGCTGGAATAGGTGGACTATGCAGAAAGGGTGGTCGACCCTGACCGTAGTTGGAGCTGCCGGAAGATCGCCTACTGCCTCCATGCTGGCCTTTTAGGTTGAAGCCGCCTCTACCTCCTCTCGAATTCGGGCCACCTCGTCCGTTCCGGTTCGGAACGCTGGAGGTAATGATGGCTTTCTGGGATTGCGGCTTCTTGAAGATCGCGTTAGACTTCTCTTCTGGCGGATACTCAAATTGCTCGCAAGCTTTGTCAAGCTGCTGGCCATCTGCAAGGAGGTCGAAAGCGCGGCGGAGCTCCAGGTGTATGCCCCGCCATGCATAATCGTCCGCGGAATTTCCAAGGTTTCGATCAGTATTGAAAGGCTCCTCTACACAGAGGCGATTGACACCTTCCTTCTGGCCACCGCCAGGATGCCACCCCTTCTCCTCTCTCGGTATCCGTTTGCCTTGACGTACTGATACCGTTTCTTTCTCATAGTCGATTTCGTGACCATAGAGACGGAAGAAATGGAATAGCAACTGGCCCAAGCTTTCCTTATTGTCATCTCCGTAGCCTCTCAATCTGTCGACGTCGTCGGCGAAACTCGATAATGAAGGCTGGCCGGTTGTCTCGTCTAACGCTCGATCGGGAAGGTCATGCAGGGTAGGGAGGACCGGTGGGTCCCGGGTCTGGAGGAAATTGAGGATCAAGCATATCCATGTATACGAGCTAATTGTGCCACCAATGCCTGAGCGATGTTAGATTAGGAGGAGACGGGTATGCGACAGACTGACCAGCATCGTTGAGGATCCGGCGCTTTGTCCAGTGCTTGATTATCATAGCGAGCGGCCGAACACGATCGTCGAGCTGGATGTATGTCTTGATCATGCGCGTATTCTCGATTGCGGCGACGTTGTTCACATTGATGTCGCAGGAGATTTGCAGCTCAGGGTCCCAAACTTTTACAATCCGCACTTTGGCTGCTGGTATGCATACCACACGTTCCATGCCGTCTAGGGAGATTAGTCTAAGTCAAGCTGAATCATGGTAGCAACGTACGTTTGTCCAAGGCCTCAGCCAGGGGGTGCATTTCTTCGAGCCTTTTCATGGGCGTTTGAATGCAAATGTCGACTGTCCATGTTAGTGCGGGCCTTTTGATGCGGGTTGGAACATACCATCGCTTTCGGAGGTCCACAACATGTTGCCAGAGGAGCCAAAGACGTGGACCATGATCTTGGTGCCTGGGAACTCGGTTTCGAGTATGCCCTGCATCTTCTTTATGAAGCGTTCTCGGATGTGGGTGTCTTCCTGTTTCGGCTCTAACCGGTCGTATAGCTCTCGCATGTCTCCGCTCAACTTGTCATCCTCGTGGGGATCCAGACTCTTCTTGGGCTCCTCTTTGGTTCTTTCGAGTATCTCGTCTGATTGGTAGGGCATGCGTCTCCGGCCCAGCATACCGACGTTGGTCTCGAATCTGCACTTGAATGGGCGCGCGGGTCTCAGCGTGGGCATGGTGCCGTTTGCTTCGGACGAGACGGAGCGTGGCGAATGGCTGCCCAGTCCGCCGTTTGGCGACGGGGAGCGTGAGCGCGTTGTGTATTTGCGGGCGACCTGCAGGGGCGTCGAGGGGACGGAGTTGGAGTGCTGCGAGACGATGGACGGGCGCTGGGCGCGCGTCTGGGCGCCCGCCTCTTCCCGTTTGCTCGACATATTTGGCAGACGGTTTGATGTCATCGTGGGCGCGCTGGTGGGCACGCTACGCTGTGTAGCCTTATTCCCATCTGTGGTATTGTTGTGCGCCTGGGCCGTCTTGACGGGAGGCTTCTTGGAGAGGGTGCGGCCTGAGTCCCGCTGGGGCGGCGGGCTCAGCGAGTGGGGAGACACAATTACGGCGGGGAAGGGCGTGTGCGAGGCGGATGGATGCACTTCGTCGATACGCGCGAGCTGCAGGAAGGGGTGCAGCAGCAGCTGGGGCGGCACGTGGGCGTAGTGGATGTGCGGGTGCAGTGGGTGTCGAGGGAGCGGCAGGGGGGAGTAGGCGGGGGCAGCGAGGGCGGGCGAGGAGGGTTTGGTCCGGCGAGGGTCGGAATGAATGAGCTGGGGATGTTGGAGGTAGAGATATTGTGGGTTGTTGTGGCGGCGGTCGCTCATAAACTTTAGTGGGCGCTCACTGGCTATGGCAATGGCGGTGCTCGCGGAGGGGCGGCGGCGGCTCGGGGGCTAGGGCCGTGGGCGGGAGCAGAGAGAGATGCTTCCAGAGCAGGTGAAGGCAGAGGGCTGGAGCAAAGGAGCCCGCGGTGAGGGCGTACTCGGAATTCGGCGTCGTGAGAGGGTGGTGCGTGAACCCCTGCCGTGAGAGCCTGGTCCGCACTCGTCGCTGCGAAGGTGCTAGGGATCCGGCGTCGACTGTGGTTCCGCCGGTCAGCGCTAAACAATGGCGGGATGCAGACGCAGACGGGAATCGAGGCACTGCAGACGGCGGGCGGAGCGGTGCAGAGGACGAGGTCGACAGTCTGTGAGGTTGTGTGCAGTGCAGCGGCATGCATGGGCATAGGCATAGGCATGGGCATGGGCATGGGCATTTGGGCCACACCTAGGTCCTAACGAGGGATGAACGCACAGGGCTGCCTCTAATGCGCTTTGGGACGTGTGACGGCGACAGGGGCGCCTTCTCCATGGCCCATACACATACAACACGCCATGTAATCTATCCTCTGCTGCTCCATGGCGGGGGGCTGCCCGATGTCTTTCTGGCCTACACCACCACCTTGCACTCCCACCACCACCGCCATCACCACCGCGGCGCTGGCCTTCCCCGCGCCCAGAGCACTGGACAAGGGAAAAAGGGAAAAAGCACAATCCACGCCACACCGTCAGCCGTCATCAGCCCTGGCCGTGCTGGCTGGCCGTGCGGAGACGGTAGTGTTCAACGGGCCACTCCGCCGTGCTTCTACGCTACATGACAGCTTCCTGTAGAACTCCTGTTAAGCTGCAGCATGGGCGTCTCCTGTCTCGTGCAGCCCGTGTCATAGGACATGACGCCTACTCGTGAGATTGTAGGGGCTTGCTGCATCGCAGTCAGACCGCCCGCCATGTCCTCTGCCTCGGACATTGTTCACCAACCCTGTGTCACCGTGTATTTCTGGTCTCGTCCCATCTGCATCTGACCGGTATATCACCGCCGGAGCAGACGCAGGGACAGCACCAACGGCGGCATTTCGTAATGACCAAGGTACCCGCGCCTCCGGTTCCAAGTATAGCCACCCGCCAGAGTCTTGATGTCAGAAGACGGGCATTCTCGCGTTTGTCGACTTGTTTCGACGCGGTAAATTGGGGCTCCAAAATATGCACCCAACTGGCTACGGGCGGACTCTGTTTCAGATGCCGACTCTCGGCTCATCACGTGACGGCCGTGCCCATCATGCCCAGGTGTCCACGGCTACGCAGGCGCAAGCGCAAGCGCAAGGGGCCTTTTGGCTACGGCAGGCGCGTTGCACCGATGGGGAAGCGACTATGTCATTCCCTCCAGCCGAGGCATCTCCGCATAAGGCGCATCGACTATGGCATTTCTCCGCCCACGACCATCTGTATTGTTCGCCGCTCGTGGACCTTCTCTTCGATCATTTTCTTCAGCCATGGCTCAGCGACGCATTGGTAGGCTGCTTAGCGACATCTTGTGCGACAATAGCTGATGGACCATAGCGAACCCCGCCCTCTTGTATGCAGACCACAGCCGTGACAATTCCCTTCTAATATCATTACAGCATCTGCGATCTTCAAGAGAAGTTTCGTCCAGCAATTTATGAGTTTCCCAAAGTCGTCTCCACGGCACAAAAGTTGCTGAAAGCGAGTATGCTCCACGTTTTTTGTCCAACACCGTGTCCCAACTCCAATAAGACACCAACACCACCCTCTAGGCTTGCCACCCGCTGAGCGTCAGCCTGAAGCTCTCAGGCAGGCTCACCAAAACCTTTCATTATACTTTCCGCCCCGCGTGCTTACTGCTGACCAACCCTTTCAGGCAAATTACTGAACATTCCAGTCTTCGCGACTACCCAGAACAAAGGTAGGTTACGGCTGTACGAACCGTATGTGAGACATGTACTGACGTAGTCCTTCCGCCTCCGTAGCGCGATTGGGCGAGACATGTCCGGAGCTGAAGCTGGATCAGCCTGATGGCATCAATACAGTCTGTCATCTTGACAAGACATTGTTTTCGATGGTGTAAGCCACAGCACAAGGGGTCTGTGCGTCAATACTACTTGCTGACTCATGGTAGAACACCAGAAGTCAAGCAAGCACTAGACTCGCTCAACGCCTCTGGCCCACTCTCCTGCATCATTGTCGGCATCGAGAGCCACATCTGTGTCACTCAGACCACACTCGATCTCCTCCGGGCCGGACACCAGGTCTATGTCATTGCTGATGGCGTAAGCTCGTGTAATAAAGAAGAGGTGCCGATCGCTTTGGCAAGGCTACGCCATGAAGGTGCCGTGGTGACCACTAGTGAGAGCTTCATGTACGAATACGTTGGGGACGCTAGTACACCCGAGTAAGTGGAATTGCAGTGTCGAAGGGTCATCTGTTATGGACTAGATGGCTAACAATAAATAGATTCAAAGACATCATCAAGGTAGTCAAAGAGACGTCGCAAAGCACAAAAGAGGCAATGCAGACGCTTTGTAAAATCTGAGATGATCATTACCGAATATCGCATCGTTACCATATCAGTACCACTTCCAGTAGCTATTTTACAGATCCATGTCCATGAATAAAGCAAGCCCGTCCCAACCACCTGATGCGTAGCACTCGCATCTCTCCATGCAATTGGAATCTCTCCAGTTTCGCGGCTCGAAACATCCCACCTTCATTTCCCCGGCCCATCTTCCTACAGCTCTCGGCCATTGACTGGGAGCATTGGCAAGGCCACGTTCTTGATCTCCCTCGTCTTAACAATTCCAGTCCCTGATGGCTTGCCGGCCTGTTTCGCGTTTCCCCTCCCTTCCAGACCTATGGCAAGTCTCCTCGGCGTCGTCCGTGGGGGCACAACTGGAGCAACCTACACTGACCCTCCATATGCCCCCATGCAAAGTAACGCTGGGTTCTGACACGCGTTTTGACTTGATACAAATCCCCAGAATATAGCCCACATTGGACCAGATTGATTACCTCGTATGTAGATTACACAGTTGCAGATAGACTTTACGAACTGGTCTTGGCACGGACGAGCGAGACTAAACACTGTCGACCTGTAGTGTTTGTGATAGCATTTCAAGTAGAAGAATGAGGTTATTGAGTTATTTAAGCCACTGGAAAAGAATACTTTCGTAGTGATGTGCCATTCCCTATCCACGAGAATAATGTATCGGCGTTGTGGAGTTCTGGCGTCTGCCAAAATCCATGCCAGCACACGCAACTTAGTCGCCTGGAGAGGGTGATACATATGAGTTGAAGAATTTCGTTGCAATATAGTGCGAAGTTTTCTCTGTCGGCTTTGAAAGACGCTGCTTCCTATCCCGATTGAAACAGCTCGCTCTATGCATTCTTCACTCAAATGTCTACGACTCGTTCTTGCGTTCAAAATACACCGCACCATCCCCATAGCCTTGAACCTTCCCCTCCAATACCTCATCGATTACTGGTGCCTTGAAACCATATCGACCCCAAAAGTCTCCTGTACCATAGACGGAAACAAGACCAGTAGTTGCATATCCCTTGGCAAAAATCTCCAAGATCTCGTGAAGACATTGATGCGCGAGCCCATATCTACGGAATGCGGGCAGAATAGCCAAGTCATGGATGTAGTACTGATCCGCATCCGGCCTGATTTCGTCGAGAAGCTGGTTGAGAGCTGGGGGCTCGCATTTGCGAATGGGATGCGAGACGATATATCCGCAAATTTCACCGGTTTCGTCAAAGAGACCTTGGCAGCCTTGCGGGAATAACCTGGCGCGTTCTGCGAAGACTTCGTCGCTTTCAGGGAGGTCGGGATGGATCTTATCAGCTACTTGGACGAGGCTGGCAATGTCACCGGCGGATAGCGGACGCCATACTGCTTTAATCTTAATGTCCACTTCCATTTTGCCTTGTCCGACTGTGACGCGCTGTTTGAATTTCCGAAGGTCCTATCGTGAGGTGGCCAGGTGTAGCCACGTACGAACCTTGGAACACCTCCTCAAAGGGTACCACCGCTAACCAAGATGCATACACAAGTCTTTTGAAATGAGTCTAGCAAAATGCTAAATTGAGATCCGCTGTTTAGATGCGCCCTTGAATAGCATTGAAAGGGGAAGCGCATATGCTGCCGAAAATGACGTAGTTAATATCTAGACAGGTTAAAGTCCGTCGCTAGTGCTACGTTCAAAATCTGTTCCCTCACCCCGGGATCGTCGCATTTCCATTTTCGATACCAATCAACATCATATAGTTACTCCTCTTTCCCATGCATTGGTTAGTATTTGTGTGTAGGTCGCGATATTAAATCATCAATGTGAGAGTGAACTATGCGTGATGGAGAAAGTATGTCAGTGTGAGATTCGATGCGCGTATAGTCATCCAATACTTCCAGCTGCACTAGTCACGACAGAACCACACGGCAGGGGCGAAGAACCGCTATATTGATCTTCTATCCAAGCCAGCTCAATCCAATATTCGACAAAACAGTCAGAAAAGGCATGCTTGCTAGCGCTATCTTAAGTCAGTTTCGAATTTCATTTTCAAATGCCATCTAATGGAAGAAGTTGGAAAAAGAGAATCAACCCAACTTGGGCATAACATACAGAGGCGGAGCCACGCCGGCAAAGGGAATAGCCGATTGAACGACGATGAAGCAAAGTGTAACCAGACGAAGAAGCGAACCAGGTATGGGATATCAGTAGAACAACGAATGTGAGAGTGAATAGTCGTAAGAAAGGAAAGGTAATAGCCCCGGGGCGAGCTGCGCATGGAGGCTTGCCACAGAGACGCTGAAATTTGATGATGGATCTTTCTTGGCGGAGCTTCTATGCTCATTGATCTTTGGAAGGACAGAGTTAGCAAACGAGATGCTGAAAAGCCGCTCGGCTATGTCCCGAAACGTAGACGTCCTATCATTCGAGTTCAGCAGCCCATGCATCTCCGCTCTTCACTAGCGATCACCTCGACGAGATCTGAGCTGCAGCGATCTCAGCAACCTCATCTTCCGGTCTCATTCTCAAGCCGCCTTTGACCTGAATGCCTTGCTGAACCCAGTCCAGCTTCTCAATGTCCTCCAGGCTCTTGCGACCACGTGAGGCCTTCTTCAGCAGACCCTCGACGCACTCGCGAGCGCCAGCCCACTCGTTGCCCTTTTCCGCATCCCACTCGCCGTCTTCGTCACCGAATTTGACCCAAGACCAATCGCATCTGGCGATACGGTGAGCGGCTCTACTACGAGACGCGGCCTTGCCTGGCGGTGGATCAAAGGGCAAACGTCCTTCCATGAGAGCATAGAGCAGGACGCCGAGCGCCCAGGCATCGGTTGAACGGCCGTCATATGGCTGACCGAGGAGAATCTCTGGA
Source organism: Alternaria novae-zelandiae (assembly GCF_023758075.1). NCBI lineage: Eukaryota > Fungi > Ascomycota > Dothideomycetes > Pleosporales > Pleosporaceae > Alternaria > Alternaria novae-zelandiae. Next base: position 15,732 of record NW_026056976.1, on the reverse strand, counting down.
GCAGCATAATCTTCACTACCGCATCGTGTTGTCAAAAGAGGCGACTCGGGAGGAGCAGGGATGCGTCGTGAGAGGCCGAGATCCGTGAGTGTCGCTATGGCATGCGGATGGCACTGTGGGTTCTTGAGTAGAGGCACGGTAGACACAGGAATATTGAGAAGGACGTCTGGATGTCATTAGTACAGAGTAGAAGCGAAGAAACGTACCAGATGAAGTGTGGCAAGGTAAAGAGAATGGAAGCAGTACTTTCTAGCTTGATGTCGCGATGCACAATAAGTTGGGTATGCAAATAACGCACAGCGCTGACCATTTCGGCGAAGACGCGATGGACGATGTCGAGAGTCAGCTTATCGCGATGGTCACTGGCTACATCAAACAGATCACCACCGGGACAGTAGGTAAGGACAATAAGAGCTTGGGCGTCATCGTGATCGAAGGCTTGGAGATGGACAAGAGAGGGGTGCGATACTGATCGGAGCATTTCGACTTCTCGCTTGAGGCTTAGTTCTACGCGCTCTTCGTCGGCACCCCCGGCAGGGCCATGCTCGACGACCTTGATGGCGACCAGTTTCCGTGGATCCAAAACGTTCTCATCGAGAGGGTCCTTTGCTTTGGTCTTCTCACAGGTTGCGAGGTAGACTTTGCTGAAGGTGCCCTGCCCCAGTTGGCGGACAGGGCGCCAGAGCTTCTTCGTCTTTTGAGGCCCACACCGCACCACTATATATTGAGTCTTGTCATCTTCGGTCACGTCGTCTTCCTCGGTGTCGGTAACACTGCGGTTGCTTGCGTTGCTCGCGGGCGGGGTGGGAAGGCCGGCTGGCACATTGGCGGGGACGAGGCCTCGCTGCGTCGCCAGATATGTCTCGCGGTTCATGCGCTGCTGCATGGCGGGGTCCGTGTCGACGACCGAGACGTGCCGAGGGCGGGTGTTGTGCATTGAATCCGGGGTGTACTCGCTGATGCTCCTGTTGCGCTCGCGAGCAGCCTCGTTCCTCTGCTGCGAGTTTGCGGCGGCGGCCTCCATGGCAGCGGCCTTCAGGCCCGAGTAGCCCTTCTTCTTGAGCGAGGGCGAGGGCGACAGGGTGCCCTTGGCGAAGATGGCGAAGGCGTCGTCGCGCGAGGCGGCCGAGATGCCGCGCGAGCGAGGACGATGGTCGGCGCGCTGCCATGGGCCGGGCGAGTCGCCCATGACCAGGGGCGAGGGGAGCGGGGTGATGTCGCCCAGGGCAGCCAGCGCTGGCGACGAGATGGCGGACGAGGGCGACAGCGAGCCGAGACTGGCAGTCGACCAGGCGGTCCTCAGATAGCCGCTGTCCTGGATGGCAATCGGCGCCGTGGCCGACTGCCGCAGCGCGTCGCTCCCGCTGGGCTCCAGATTGGCGGGGTCGAGGGAGCGTGCCGAGTTGGGGTTCGAGGCGATGGCGAGGTCCGTGTCGAGCTTCAGCGCCGTCGACGGGGCGCGGACGTGATATCTGGGCAGCGAGGGATCCGTGGCTGCCGTGCCGGGCGCGAGGTCCGCCGTCGTCAGCGTCGATGTCGGGCGGGCAGTGTCTGGCGTCGCCTGCGTCTTCTGCGTCTTCTGCGTCGTGTCGGCGCGGGCAGGCGCCCGTGGGAGTGCAGGGCTGGAGGACGCGAGACCCGGAGAGGATGGCTCTGGGTCCTCCATGGTGTTGTGTCACGGCGGCCAAGGTCCAGTAGTCTGTCTGCGGGCAATGCCACCCGTGCACCTCCATGCACGTGCGCCTCCGCTACCCTTAGCGCCTCTCGTCTCAGCGTCGGTCCCATCCCAGCACACTGGTCCACGGCACCGACTCCCTGACTCTTGAACAGTCCTCCCGCGAAGCCACTGCCGACTTCGACCTCGAGGCGTGCCGTCAGTCACCAGAGCGACATGGGGCCGTTTTGGGCTTCCGAGCCAGCCAGCCAATCGCAAGCGAGCCTCCGACAACGTGAACTCGCGCCCTCACACGGCATGTCATGCTGAGTCTGATCGCGAGTGTCTACCAATTGACTCCAAGCGGCATGATATCGAGCCTCTCGCCATCCCCATGTTGGGAACTCGGCACGGGCCTGGCGTTGCCTTGCTTACCTTTCGCATATCCCGCGGCTGTTCGCTGACATATCCTTTCATTGCATCCTCTCTTATGGACGTCGTTGTCCAGAGTGTCCATCTCCGCTGCCACCTATGCTTTCGTTTGGACGAGTCGGAAATGCGGCGTATCGCGATGTACCCGGAGTCTATGTACGTGGTGGCTCGGACCCTACCATCTTCTCTTGTATCTGACAAGTCTGTCAGACACATATTGCCGACCCCAATGAGCGCCGGCGGATGGCCCTCGCCGAGGTAGACAAGGCGCCCTTCGGCTGGTATCATATACGACTAGCAGTCGTGACAGGCATTGGTTTCTTCACCGATGCGTACTCTGTGAGTCTGACAGTAACATGAACGACAATGTTGAAAAGCCGACTAACAATATCTTCAGCTGTTCGCCATAAACCTAGCTGTCATCCTGCTAGGAATTGTGTACTGGCAAGATACGGAACACCAAGGCGTCATGCCCCATGATGCCGATACAGCCATCAAAGTCGCTACGTCCGCCGGCGCCATCTTCGGCCAATGTATCTTTGGGTACTTGGGCGATGTTCTAGGAAGGAAGAAGATGTACGGAGTAGAGCTGATTATTATTATCTGCACAACACTCGCACAATCGCTTTGCGGTGAATCAGCGACCCTTTCCATCGTGGGTGTGCTCATCTTTTACAGAGTTGTAATGGGAATCGGCGTAGGTGGTGACTGTACGTACACGTTCCATGCAACATTTCCATATCCTCTTGTCGATGATACGCTAATCATACATCAGACCCGCTTAGTGCAGTTATTACGGCAGAATTTGCCAGTACCAGATACCGGGGAGGCATCATCGCCGCCGTTTTCGCCATGCAAGGCCTCGGCCAACTTGCAGCCGCCTTAGTAACTCTCATCGTAGTCATAGTCTACAAAGACCACTTGATCGTGGTAGCTAACGTTGGAGAATGCGTCGGGCAATGCTCCATGCATGTTGACAAGATGTGGCGCATTATCATCGCCTTCGGTGGAATTCCCGCCTGGTTCGCGCTTTACTACAGACTCACAGTACCGGAAACGCCACGATACACGTTTGATGTGCTGTACGATGTTGAAAAGGCCTCAGTTGATGCGCGAAAGTACCGCTATGGTAAGCAGGGTAACGTGGTCAATCCAGTCACACAGGCGAAGGCGCGTAGCGATATGGCCAAGTACAAGACGCCGCGGCCTACGTTGATGGAAGTACTGCGTTTTTACTCACGGAAACGCCAAGCTATCCGCCTATTCGGCACCTCTATGTCCTGGTTGTATGTGCAGCAATTTACTACTTTAGCTATAGAACAAGCTGACATTCACATAGATTTTTAGACATGGCCTTCTATGGTCTTGGCTTCTCCTCTGCATCACTGATGTCGACTGTGGGCTTCGACCAACGCGCAAACCTCTACCTCTACCTACGCAACATGGCCACAGGGCAAATTGTGCTCATCTGCGCCGGTGCCCTTCCTGGCTACTGGCTCACCGTCTTCACCGTCGACACCATAGGCCGCAAACCCATTCAAATCGCCGGGTTCGGAATCCTGACCATCATCTTCTGTGTTCTTGGCTTCGCCTGGCAAGGCCTCACAAAAACCCACTTACTAGTACTATACGTCTTAGCACAATTCTTCTTCAACTTCGGGCCCAATGCCACGACTTTTATAGCGCCAGCCGAGATCTTTCCGACTAGGGTACGATGTACAGGCCATGGAATCAGCGCAGGAATGGGCAAGTTAGGCGCCGTGTTCGCACAGATTTTCTTTGCACCCATGATCAAGAGGGGGGCTACGCATGACAATCCTACACCCTGGATCCACGGTGTAATGCAGATTTTCGCGCTCTTCATGTTCCTGGGTATGCTTACCAGTTTTCTTGTTCCAGAGTCGAAGAGAGCAAGACTGGAGGAACTGGCTGGCGAAAAAGAGGACGTGTATGAGTTACAGGCTGGCCAGTGGCGAGATCGTGGTGGTGTTGCGAGTAGAGGGACTGTGAACGTGGAAGGTGCATTGGGGAACAATTCGGTAGTTTTTGCGAGGGAAAGCGGAAGTGCGAGTGCGAGGAGTGTGGACCGGGATAGTGAAGGGGGATTGAGGGAGGGGGACATGGAGAAGAAGTGGTGGAGACACAGACAGAAGGACATTCATCCTCATGCTGTTTGATCGTCTTGCTAGATAGAACCTCGTCTTTTTTTACTCTTTAGAATTACGATGATATGGGCTGACTCGGATACCTGTAGAATAAAGATGCCTCACTAACGATACCCGCATAGTTCCTCCAATTCATGTCCGTTTTCATGTCAGTTCCTTGCTAGCTAGATACCCATCAGACGATTGACATGAGTTCTGGTCACCAACCCACTTCTCGGCAACGTATCTGTAGATCTCGCGTTCAAAACGGTATGCATCCGCGTTACAAAGTGAGGCTAGATGGGCTAGCACGACTTCATTCGACATACAAGATCACATTCCACCTTGTGCTTATTTCCCTAGTGTTTCTCGTGGTGCGCCTCTTCTCTTCTTACGAGGCGTCATATCTTGATGTTTACTTAGGAGCGCTTTCAATCTAGAACTCTGAATGTGTTGTAATGTCAATTTGAGTCGCTCGCATAGCTACGGTGTCGCTGACACGTGCTGCAACCACAGTGATGGTGATGGTGACGGTGACGTAGCTCGTAATTCCGGTCTGGCAAAGGACGCACCTCATTTTCTCTTTCCTGCAATGCGACTCTGACATCAACATTTGGAGGTTCGGTCCACTTACACCAATCAGGCCTTCACCTCGAAGGGAGCACCATCGTACACAAGTGTCAGTCGGCGGGCAGCACAAAGCCCACATGCGTGATGTCAAGATTGTCGAACATGCTCATGCGCCTCTTGAGCTCTCCAATAACGCCTCAACCTCCTCTTGACCCAGCCTCCGCACGCCCTCCACACCCATCAACCTCCCGCCCACCTCGTCCACGAAGCTCCCCCCAACCCCCTCAACGCTCTGTCCCTCGACACCCTGCCTCTCAAAACTAGTCGTCCTCTTCCCCTCCAACCCACACGCCACAATTCTGTCAAACCACCACAAATCCGTATTCACGTTCAGCCCCACCCCATGACTCGTTATATTCCTCCGCATATGCACACCAATGGCGGCAATCTTATCCTCTGGACTCGTCCAGACACCTGTATGCTCTGTTGTCATGGCTTTGATACTGTATTTCGCACAGGTAGCTATCAGGCTCTTTTCTAACAAGCAGACGTAGTTTCTAGGTGTGAGTCTATGGGTACGCAGGTCGATGATGGGATACGCGACTAGTTGACCGGGGCCGTGGAAGGTGGTTTGGCCGCCGCGCAGGGCTTCGGTAAAGGAGGCGCGGTTATTGGCGCGCAGATAGGTTTGTTGGTCTGGGGAGACATTGCCAATTTCTCGTCGACCGCATGTGTAGACGGGTGTGAATTCAGTGGTTATGATGTGTGGTGGTGGTGGTGGGGACGCATTGAGTGGCGGTTTCGAGGCGAGAAAGCGCGACACGAGAGATTCTTGAAGGCGAGCTGCTGTTGCGTAGGAAACAAGGCCTCGTAGGTGGATATGGTGCAGCTTCTGCGGGATAGAGCTTGCCATTACTGTCGTCGCAAGTCTTCCGAGATGAGTGTCTGGGGTCTGGGACCTTGGTATCGACTTATCGATAAGGTTTTGTAACGCGACGCGACTTGACTCTGCGACTGCGAGGACATCGACTGCATCTTACGCACAACCACGAGTCCCCGCTCTGTTCATTGCACTATCATGGCAGGGATCAAGCGATCAATCAACGGACAAGTCAAACCCCATAACCAGCCTCAACAGCCGGAAGATGTAGCCATGACAGATGCGACACCACCATGTGGACAGCCGCAAGCACCCTCCAGCAACATCACCTCGTCCGGCACCACTACAGAAAAGCAGACGAACCCACCAAAACGAGCGTCTCACGCAAAGGACTCTCCTTCAAAGTCTGCGCCAGCAAAGCAACCTTCCAAGCCTCGCTCCGCAACCCATCAACCCCGCCAAAAGCTCGCCAGACTGCCCAAAAGTACGTAGACCCCGTTTCACAGATGGACCAAATCTAACAAACTTCCTAGACACAACAATAAGCACCCGGCCACTTCTTCACGCACCTTTACCAACTCCTTTCTCCTCATCCGCTTCCCCCAAAGCCCTATACATAACCGCCACGTCACCGTACGTACCCGCCCTGAAACGGATCCGGAAACTACTCACGCAGATAACCAAGCGCGAGAAGCAATCTGCCGCGTCCTTGAATAAGGCGGGAAGAGGAGGAGAAGGGAGAGGCGGGGGACGATATGCGCAAGCAAATGGACGGTTAGAAGCGAGGGATGTGGAGGCTGAGATCGCAAGCGCGATGGGTAGGGAGGGTAGCGACGGTCGTGGTAGGAATAAGAGCTATACAGATGGTGTGGGTGAAAGTGGGACTCGAGATGGCAAGCGAGAAAACGTCCATCTTAAAGCGACAGGGCGGGCGATACCGAGGGCGTTGGAGATAGGATTGCATTTTCAGGGCGAAGAGGATTGTTGGGTCAAGATTGAGATGGGGAATGTGAGTGCGATTGATGATGTTGAGGCCGGGGATCGGATGGCAGAAGACGAGGGTAGGGAAGCGGAGATGGGCCAAGTAGCGGAGGATGCAGATGATGTACCGGAGACGAGGATACGCATTTTGAGTTCTGTCACTGTTACTATCGGCTTAGTAATGTAGTTCTCACACGTCACGACAGTCTTGGTTCATTAGTGTAAAGTAGATACCCAGGCAATTTACAACATAGTTCGCGAGTCATGTTTGTGTCGTTGAAGTGTATGTGTTCTCCGATTGCTCTCCTAACCCAATCTCTCTGCCCACCTATTCATCACGGATCCCCCAATTCCCAAGCCAGTAAAAAAAGGAGACGCAAAGGAAAAGATAGTCGTGTTTACAAAAGAAAAGGTTCATCGCTCGCTGACCGCAGTGAATGACTGTTTGGCCTCGAAAGAATCCTTCAATGCTTCCCACCCTTCCGAAAGAGATAAACGCCTGGGAGGTCAGAGGCTGACACTGTGAGTCCTGAACGCCAGTAGAACGAAAGATACAGATGCATTACCCGTTAACTACGCCGAAAGGGAAGAAAGTCTGCTGTGGTGATTCGGTATAACGGTGTTTCTCCAGCCGCAGTTGTCTCATCTGAGACAAGTGCGGTGACATGGATAGTTTGGGTAGTTGTGTGGGTGGTTCTGTTGCGGAACATTTGCGATTAGTCACGACATCGTGGAGGTGCTACCATCGTGCAACATTGCGTCGCGAACAGCCTAACAATGATGTTGCTGCGAGCCATCCATAAGTGGGTATCGTAGTGTAACGCAGCGAATGGCCTTGATGAGAATGACAGTAGTCTGGCATCGGCGTATAACCCAGAATTCCGCGGGAGAACATCTCAAGCGTTGACGCTCAGTATGCTGCTCCTGGGCCCGATCGCTGAGGTGGCGCCTCACAAAGCCAGTCTTTCCTAGCATAGTGATAAAAGACTTTGGCATTTGTCTCTTCAACGTTCGGCCTTGGGATACTGGTTGAGCATGGCCATGACCGCGACACCTATTGCAACGACTGTTACCATGGCCCCAACCGGACCGCCATAGTACATGGCAGCTCGATCAGGCCGATGGGCAACCAAGGAATTTGCCTTCCCTGACTGCTTTGAACCGTTTGGCTCAACAGAATGTCCGTTTTGTTCCCTCGTATTGGGAAGTGATACTTCTGGGCCGTCTTCGTCGAGGTCCTTCTCTTTGATGATGGTGATTTCACCTTGCTCGGCCTCATCGTCTGAGCCCTCAACGCCAGTCTTACTGCTCGCTCTTGCGGATGCACTGTTGCTTCTGCTCCGCCGTTGAGCTTCCTTGCCAGCAGTCTTTGCATTGTCTTCTCTGATGTTTTCGATCATCTCTGCCAAGGTTTTGCGATCGGCCTCTGCTGTCTCGGCTCTTTCCCGGTACCGCTCCATTTGCTGCTTCATCTCATTCATCTCGGACATCATGAGCTCCAGGCGTTGCTGTAAGCGAGCAGTGGCGTCCTCGGCGCTGGCGGGAGATGTGGGCCCGTTATCTGAATCAGTGAGCTCTTCGCGCTGTGTATCGGCTGCCTCGGTTTCGGGCGTCTCATCTTCGCCAAGGATAGTCTCTGTGTCTCCTTGGTCCTTGGTTGTCTCACGCTCGAGGCGGGCTGCTCGCTCTTCTGCGTCTTCCCTTGCGCGACGCTCTTCGTTCAACAAGGTCTCCAAGTCACGCAGCCGCATGCCCTGCGTTTCGATCTCTTTCTTCGCACTAGTCAAGGCCTCTGTGAGTGTAGACAGCTGTGCGTCAGAGCGCACCGGTGACGCTGTCTTTGGACGTTCGGTGTCGGACCTCCTAAGGGACGATGCAACGTCGGGCTTTTCGGGTAAAGGCTGTTGTGGTGGGGGCGCAGGCGGATCTGAAAATCTCGCCTTGATGCTGCCGTCTTTGATCGGCGATATTCTGGCCTGGTTGATTGGCGAGGCCTTCGCGGGTTCCTTCTTGGTGTCTGCGGAGAGGATAGCATTGATGTAGTGGTGGGTCTGCTGGAGGTCCTGCGACTGCTGCTTTGCTGCCTTGATTTCGGTCTAAGGCTGTTAGAGAGGGGTACCACGAGTAGCTAGGTCGCACTTACATTGAGCTTCTTCACAACCTGCTCCATTGTGATGGGTTGTAGCCAGAAATTGGGGTGTCGGGGTTGCTGCATGCCGTTTGGGTAATTGGCCATGGCGCCCGGGCCCGGGAGTCGCTGACCGTTGACAGAGCCTTGGCTGGGCGTGCGACCACGCATATTCGCCATTTGCTGTTGGCCGTTGGGGCTCATCATGTTAGAGAGCTGGGGTCCTTCGAGCTCGCCGAAGTTGAGGTCGATCATGTCGCTACTGGATCGTGCATAAATGCCCGCATGTTCAACGCGCGCGGCGACTTTGTGGTGAACGATGGTCTTCTGGTCTTCGCTGACAATGTCGATGCCGAGTTCCAGCATGTCCTGCTCGCGTAGCTCGTGGGGGTCAGAGTCTCTGTTCTCCTGCGACAGACGGGAGCCGTTGACAAAGGTGCCGTTGGACGACTTGACGTCTCGGATCCAGATCTTGCCCTGGCGGTCGGCCCATACCTCGGCGTGTTGTCTCGAGAGGACTTTGGAGTCGAAGTATCCATTGAGTGGCGTGGGAATTGTCTTGTTGTTCGTCTGGCGGCCAATGCGGAGGACGTCGGGGAAGAAGGGGACGGTGATGGTCTTGCGCTCAAAGGTGCCGTTCATGGGGACCAGGTGCAGTACGGCGGTGCTCTCCTGGGGCGATGCGCGTGGGGCGCCGTTGGGCTGTTGCTGGGCCGGGACCTGGCCATTGTGCTGTGAGGGAACCATGGCGGAAGGGGCTTGCAGGGCACTCATGGCCGAAGCGGCTGATGAGGCGGGGCCGGCAGAGGCGATGGGCTGGGGGCGTGCGGCAGTGATTCCGGCGATGGGCTCAGTCTTGGTCGCGGGCCATAGTCCCTTGGGGGCTTTTGCTTTGCGGGTGGCCGCCCAGTCGGTGCCGGCGGGCTGCTGGGGGGTGCCGTTTGGCTGCGAGGCAGAGGACGAGGCAGAGAGAGTCGAGGTGCCCGAGGCCTGTGAAGAGAGGCTCGACGACGAGTTGGACCGCTGGGCGCTCTTCCGAGGCATGAACATGCCACCACCGTTGGACACGCCCTCAGCGCTCCATGCCTGCCGATTGATGTTCTGGTAGTTGACGGGGGGCGCAACTGCCGTCATTGGCGAGGTCGTGTGCGGCGGAGGGAAGGAGGTGGGCGTGTTTGGGGTCCGGCGTCACTTTTCCTCTCCTGCACGATTCCCGTCTTGTCCGAATTTAGCGGCGCGACACCAGCGTGACGACGCCGAGAGCAAGCGACAACAACAAAGAGGCCTCGCGACGTCGGCTATGCACGCATGCGTCGCGCTCGATGCCGGTGTCCGGGATGGGCGTCGCGGGTGGGCTTGGGGGGGTTGCCGCCGTCGTCGTCGTCGTCTTCTGTCGTTCGTGTGCTGGCCGGGGAGAGCCCGTGCGACGTCGCAGCGATGCAAGGCGCTGCAGACAGGCGGAGGATGCAGCAGCAGCGTCTCTGGGATGGGTGGGCAGCAGCGGAGGCCACGGGACGGGCTGCGTGATGGTTGGGGTGGGCAGTATAGATGGGGGAGCGTGTTTCGATGAGCAGGAGGTCCTGTTCGGGCCTTGGGGACGCTGCAACGCTTACTGGCCAGCTGGGCGACACGACGGCTCAGGCGCAATGGCGACGTCGAGTAGGGGGCAGCACGAGCAGAATCACGACGCAACGAGGCAGATGCTGCGGCTACGTCCAACACGCGCGCGGTGGAGATGTCAAGCCGTGGTTGAAACTATTTCGCCTCATTCCCGCCAGCCCTGGACTGAAGGGGCCACCTGGGCAGCCGTTGCAGAGGTCACGTGCGCAGCGCCGTCGTGTCAGGTCAAGGGAGTCTGTGGAAACCACCAAAGCCTCATGTAGGGGCTGAACGCGCTGTACCTCTTGCGTGCCACTGCATCTGCTGACGTCGTGTCGACATGCCCAGCAGTAGCTTCCTCGTGCATCCATGGCTGCGTTTTCCCCGGATTTCGGTGGTTTCGTCTTGGCGTTGATGAGCCGCGGCGGGCGAGACTGCAGCTTCAAGTGGGACACTCAAACTCCCCTCCTGCCTTCTCTCACCATCCGACGCTGCAGAGCTACAAGATGCCAGTACCAGTCGGCTCAATGCCTCAAGGGGCGCATGGCCCTTCAACATTAGACAAGCGTAGGGCTCTGAGTTTGCCTGTGCCTGGCCATAGCTAACAGCGCATAGTGAAGATGGGTGGCATGATGGGTGGATGTACGGTGAACATACAGACCAGGAAATGCATGCGCTGACCTCCTGACAGCCGTCGGCCTGATCATTGGCTTCATCTTCGGTTCGCCTCGTCTCACGCCTTTGCATGCTCTTCGCTGACTCTTGTAGGCTTCACCAACATCGTCCGCTTCGGCCCTGGACCCAACGGAATGCTGCGCACACTAGGCCAATATATGATGGGATCTGCAGCGACCTTTGGGTATGCATACTTTACTCCAGCTGCTCACGCTGTTATGTTCTGACATTTCCTGCAGCTTCTTCATGGCCATTGGCACCACCATCCGGACGGACAGCTCCCCCATCGCTACACAAGCTTTCGCCAGCGCTCACCGAAGACCCATGATCCTCCCAAGAGAATACCAATACCCCCGCGCTGCTCAAACTGAGAAAATTTGACGTCTTGACCAGTGGGCAGGTCGTCAGCGGCGAGAACCTGGATCGGTCTAGCATTGTACATGAGTGGTGTGCAGCAACTACTTTCAAGACTTGCGAATGTATAATAGGCAGCAGAGCAGCCTCACTAGAGGCACACGGAATTGAGCTGGCGAAGACGAACGTCATTGATCGCCTGTAGTCACCGTCTTTCCCTTCACCTTCACTTTTTTACTCCTGGTCACGCACCCTTGGGCTACTGTAGTCTGACCTTTTCCCCATTCGTATCTGTCACCCGTTGTTTCTATTGTGGAAATCACTTCCCCCCCTGCTCGCCTGCGGGACTACGTCAAAACCCTATTTCTCACGTCGGACCCCAACTTGTCCATGTCTTTCACGGTCTACCTATATATTCTATTGCACCTGCGTCACGATGACTCTCTTTCCGCTTAACGCAGACGTTGCACCATCGTCTAACACGATGCCTTCACAGCTCACTCCCGGTCCCTCTAGTGCCCCTAGACCGCCTATAACGTACAGCCGCCGTTCCGTTACTTCACGCAATGCAGATGCGACCAGCAACATAGTCAAAGACGAAGCGAAGCGTGAAGAGACCCTCAAAGGGATCGTTCTCAGCGCCCACGGCGGTAATGACTTCTACGAGAACGCGGCGCGACGAGCGACCAGGATCGACTACTGTTCACAAAACGTCGCAAGGCAGAGCAAAACGGGGTCACACACCATCTCTTCTTTGAAAGCTGGAAAGAGAGCGGAACAGTCGGAATCTCCACGTGCCGCGGGAAATGACAACGCCAGCGACGAAGACGAGGAGGACATTGCTGAAGCCATTGCACGCTCTCTGGGCAAGACAATTGAAGATCGTAACGTTGTGCGCCCCTTCCCCTCGGTACATGACGACTCCAACATCGCCGAAACGAAGATCTTGTCGCTATTGGCAGCTTCTGAGCCAGCGAAGTCTACTGCTAGGTCTAGCTCATACGGATCTACCGGCAGCGGCTCTACGTCTGGTTCGACTCCGCCACACATTCCACTCCATGCTCTCCTCAACCACATCAGATCAGCTGCGAAGAACGTACAAGAGCTCGACACCAACGAGCTGGCCAGACGTGCTCCTGAGCTGACATTCATCATGAACAGTTGGCAGAACACCGTAGCCAAGGTTCTCTCAGCGACCGAGGCTGCCGAGCTCAAGCGAATCCAGGACATCCAAGGCCATCTAGATTACGACCAAGCCCTGGAAGAGGAGTGTCGAAAGAAGTTGAACGCGCTCGGGAAGCGATGCGGAGCCCAGGTGCTCCAGATGAAACAAGGCCATCAAAAGGAGTTGATGAAGCAAAAGGAGATGTATGAGGCTTACATCTCACAACACATGGCGAAGCCGCCTACTCCTCGAGCTCCAGCTTTAGTACGACCGGCGTTCGTTTTCACTGCTGGCGGCCGAGGTTTTCCCGAGCAGCAGCAGATGTCCTCGTCCTCGAATCCGGGTCCTCCGTCCGATGAGGGACCGGGTTGGGCTCGCAAGAGGGCTAGACTATCGTAAGGACGGGGTTAAATCATGTGGCGTGACGTGGCGTCTACAGATCTGCTTGCAGGTTTGGAGAGTAGCGGTTATATCTAGTTGCTGGTGACAGTGGCTTTGAATGAGATACAGATGAGCATTCCAACATACCCTGGAGCATATTGTGACCGTCGTGCAATACATCAATGAGGCTGATCTCATAACCTGGAGGTACTCACAGCGTTTCTCATAATCAAGACTTACCGCAGAGACTCGTGTACACCCCCGAGCTGCTGTGTGGTAACGTACAACACGACGTAGAAGATAGCGACTACGTCCCAGCTATACTATCCTTACGCTCAGCAATCCCCATGACATAGTAAATGCCTGCAGCATACCATCCACAAAACCACATCTGTACTGTGCCGAGTGTGTTTGATCAACCTCACTAATGTGTTAGCGTGGCTAGGTACCCCCACAGTTGGGGTGGTTCCCTATTTGCAAAACGCCTGGGGTTTCGCGGTTTCGGAAGACGCAACGAAAGAATAGTGGAACGCGGCGCATGCCGTTTTGCGCATCATGAAGCGGAAGCATTGTGTAGGTTTATTTTTGGGGGTAGTGGATTTGAGTCCTCGGATCGTGTCGGGCCGTTTGGTAGATGTGGAAGGGTGGAAATGGTGGTGGGTTGCATGTCGGGCTTGCGATAGCCACTGACCTGTAGGGTCCGAGGATGCCTTCGCCCTTTGATGTACACCTGTATTAAGTTTACTGTGATGGCTCGTTAGACTCATGTGAAGATAACGTTCTTCTATTGCCGAGTGTAAGATGACGCTGGCAGAAGCAAGCAAATTGCGGCCGACTTACCTATCCTTTGACCGCGCAATCTATCTTCTGTACCCAACAGCCCCTGCGCAAAATAGGAGGAGTGAGATTGTAATGGACCCTTTTCTTTGCCTTTCAAGTCCAAAGCATGGCATGTGAGTTCAATGTTGGCGTGGCATGGCATGGCATGTGCATACCTATTGCCGGCGCGTCACCGTCGCGCCTCTATCATGCACACCTGCCTACCTACCTAGGTAGGTACGACCAAAACGACACAAACTTTACAACCCGACGCGAAGAGCAGCACTTTTGTAAATGCACGACCCATGCGACGTGTAAGATCGCTGTCCACTATAGCGGCATCCTGCAGACGTCTCGCAGCTTCGTACCTGACAATCATAACCAACCAAACCCAGTCATACCTGTCAAGCCAAAAGTGCGTATTGGCGGCACCGGCTACAGCTTGGCGGCGACACGTTGATGACACAGCCCAGATGCATGCCACCCGCGTCCCCCAGCGAATTCGCGGCTGTAAGACGATTCGTGGCATGAGCTTGCGAGTACTGCGACCCTTTTGGTTGCATCTCATCATCAGCCCCGCTGAAGGACGTTTCAAAGCAGCAACCCACCCATGTCGCGCCATCGTTGCGGAGCGCATCCGATGCACCTTGTAGCACATATCACCTTCTCACATCTCTAGTCTTTGGATATTTTGGCACTCTTGCAATTCTTCTTCCCCTCTCTATACGTCTTTTGGTTTCTTCGTATGGCCTATTGAAAGCTTTCGTGGCGTTGTCATCGCCATGGAGTCACGCCAATACATCTCTACATCTCCATGTAGATGTTTGCTGTCCGTGACAAAGAGACAAACTCCAGACTTCGTGCTTGATGCACCAACCTGTCCGTTTGTGCAATAGGTACGCAAACCCGTGACCGTATAATCTACGTCCGTACGACGCGCGCAGACAATCATGAGACTCGGTGGCTCACAAGACGATAAGGCTCAGTCACAAATACACCCCACGGCTGTCATAAGAACATTTGAAACACCGAGTCAAGTGTTCCCCAAAGACAAATTACACACATACGCGCACTACGCCATACACACAGGCATAGCCCAAAGCTAATTCCTAATCGTCGTCCGGTCTAACAAACCCGGCAATGTATACAGCTATCGCGCTCATAGCCCTCTTACTCACCATTGCCACCACTACAACCACCATCTCAGCCTTACCAACACATCTTCTTTCCCGGCGCGGTCTTCCTGGTGCCTACTACACCTGCACCAAATCCAACTTCGCCGGCGAATGCAGCTGGACGCAACCCAACACGGAATGCCACATCCAAGGCAGCCCTGGCGGTATCGCATCACTCGGACCTGATCAAGGCTCTACGTGCGCCCTCTACCAGAACTTTTCGTGTACAGGCGACATTCTTCAGAAGCTGACGTTCCCCGGTATCGCAATCGGCATGCCCAAGTTCGGAAGCTTTAAGTGTATTGAGCAGGGCAGCTCTGGCGGAAGCAGGAAAGAGGTGGAAGAGGCTGGAGTTCTCGCGGAGTTGGATGCTGCGGATTTGGCAGTCGAGGATTTCGGTATCAAGAGTGTGGCGATGGATGGGAGGGAGGAGGGTATGATTGGGTTGCAAAAAGGGGTTTACTATTGATCGTGCCTTCTGTTCTTGGTAAAGAGTCTTGGGGAAGAGGGAGTTGGTTTCGATGGGGAGGATGTGTGGTCATGATTTCTTCAATTCGTGTTCTTATCATTTGGAAGAGGGGTGGCGTCGCTGTTCTGAGGTTACCACTGATGGCTTTATGGTTATTAGTAACACCTGGTTCTTTAAGAGTGAAACCAGTCCCCTATTACTCATCAGACATATTGATATTATTACTCACAACAGTCGTTGTCATAGTACTGCGGCTCCCGAGCGATGAGATAGTAGGTATTGGGTCAACCACCGTTACCGAATATC